>NC_136411.1:390883342-391503029 GCF_051521515.1 Lactuca serriola | reverse complement strand
TGCCTACGGCTAACCCCCGGGTCTTCCTACTATACATAAACATGAACATAATGGGCCGACATTAGACATATACACACAGTTAGGGATGTTATTCGGGTCGGAACCGAACCGAACCGACCCGAACCCGAATAAACCGAAAACCGAATAAGGGTAATTGTATGAACCAAAAACCGAACCAAATAAGCTATACGGGTTCGGTTCGGTTCGGGTATTATTCGGTTCGGTTTGGTTCTGACTCGAATAACCTAAATAACATGTAGAAGATGATTAAGGAGCCAAATAACCCGAATAACCCGAATAAACCGAATAACATTTACAATGTGATTATAAATATTGTATTTTGTATGAATTGAATGGAGTTTGATCATAGTAGAAACTAGAAAACAACGATGATGAGACGATTATTTTTTCTAGACGCAAGGGCCGACTTTTTTTTCTTATCGTGAATGGACTTTGAAGTTTGAACTTTGAACTGGTGATGATCGATCAATGAGTCCAGGTTGTCGTAAGTCGCAAGGGTAGTAGCCGCAACTGTCGATCAAAGAGTAATGTCGCAAGGATGAGAAAAACCTCAATCGATCAAAGAGTAATGTTGTCGACTCGTCGATTTGGTGTAATACGGATGATCGAATTCGATTGCATTGATTTGTTTGGTGTATTACGTGGGTTTTGTTGGGTAACGATTGATAGAAAAGAAGATCGAATAAGCAATCATGTTAGGAAAAAAATGTGATTTTTCCTATTCGGTTCGGTCCTTATTCGGGTAACCCGAACTGAATAACCCAAAAACCGAATAAGTCTTATATAAATACCCGAAAACCGAATCGAATTGCTTATTCGGGTCTAATTCGGTTTGGTCCGGTTTGGTTCGGGTTTTTGGGCTAAATTCTCATCCCTACACACAGTGAGGAGACTCACCTCGCACAGCTGAAGACTGGCTATGGCACCTCTGGTTGCTATCTGACAATCCCCCGAGCTACTGCTCCCCTAGCTCCCCGAGCTACTAATACCAACATAACACTTAGTCCCAAAATGCCCTCTGGAAATCAAACTAAGTCCACTCTGGACAAAGTCAAAGTCAACGGTCCATGGTAAAAGTCAACACTTCCAGGTTGACTTCACTCGCCGAGTTGCTCCATCAACTCGTCGAGTCCTAACGCTCAGGATCCTGAAATCGCGAACCAACTCGTCAAGCCTTCCTTGAGCTCGTCGAGTTCACCCTCAAACACATTGGGACCCTTTTTCAACTGACTCGCCGAGTTCACATTTGAACCCGTCGAGTCCATCTTTATCAAATGAATGTGTCCACTTTATGACTCGCCGAGTTATATGAACACCTCGTCAAGTCCGTCTTCATGGGTTGGGAGATTGCCTTGGACTCGCCAAGTTCCTCCTTGAACTCGTCGAGTACGATGATCTTCAGGTCCTCTAAGAATCCAAACTGGCTGAGTCCCCTACTAACTCAACTCATACCCAATAACAAAAGGGTTTTGGGGCAAGGAAACGGCCTGACTCGCCGAGTCCTATTAGTGACTCGCCGAGTCCCTCTATGTCCAAATCTATTCAGACGATTCCAGTCGAGCACAAAGCATCCATGACCCAGATCTAAGAATTTAGGGGTCGGAATAACATGCAAAGCTACTGCTTTTACATCCATACATGGACCTTTTTGCTCAAAAGGCCATAACAACTTCTTATACTTTGCATGGGGAGTTCTAATGGCATAAAGCTTCCACCTTTATGCCTTAACTGCCTACAATACTCTCAGATTTGAAAGGATCTTACTTGGGGATGTCCAAATCCCACACACACAATCATTCATGGACCAAAATCTTCATAAAAGGGACTATAAAGATATCTAATAAATTAAAATCCAAGATGAAGACTTGATTACCAAGAAATACAGCCACCGGAGTGTATCTTCTGGATTTACTTCCTCCTTCTTGAACCTCCAACTTCCTTCTTCTCCTTATTCCCCTTCAAGAGCAGAAAAATCACACAAAGGTGGCTCAAACACTCACAAGGTGCACTAGGGTTTTGTGCGTGAGGGTTTGGGGTGTGGGTGCTGAAGATGAGGTTAAGGGAATAAGAATATGATGCTTAAATAGGGCACCAAGTCCCGAAATTAGGGTTTCCCAACCCGGGCCAGGCTCACCCAGTTGGTCCCCCGACTCAACCAAATTACCCATCCTCGTTATCTTCTTTAATCTTAAGGATCTACCCTAAGAATCATCTATTCTTCATTCCTAAGGTCTAAGGATTGACCTAAGGTATAGGCACGAAGTCCATCGCTTCCAGGGTTTACACATTAGGCACAAAGTCCATCATCTCCACGGTTTACACAACGGGCACTAAGTCTACATAGTCGCCAAAGTTTAGGCACCAAGTCTGCATGGTCGCCAGGGTTTAGGCACTAAGTCTGCATAGTCTCCAGGGTTTAGGCACTAAGTCTGCATAGTCACCAGGGTTCAGGCACCAAGTCTGCAAGGTCGCCAAGGTTTAGGCACTAAGTCTGCATAGTCCCCATTATCTTCTTTATTCTTAAGGATATACCCTAAGAATCAGTTATTTCTCGTTCACTCATTCCTAAGGATCATCCTAAGGAATCGACACAAAGTCCATCGTTGCCACGATTTACACAACGGGCACTAAGTCTGCATAGTCGCCAGGGTTTAGGCATCAAGTCTGCATGATCACCAAGGTTTAGGTATCAAGTCTGCATGATCACCAGGGTTTAGGCATCAAGTTTGCATGATCACCAGGGTTTAGGCATCAAGTCTGCATGATCACCTAGGTTTATGTATCAAGTCTGCATGATCACTAGGGTTTAGGCATCAGGTCTGAATGATCACCAGGGTTTAGGCATCAAGTCTGCATGATCACCTAGGTTTAGAGTACACCGGGTGAACACATCGTTCACAACAACTACAGGTTGCGAGCCTGCTAGTGTTCCACTGGACTGTCTAGAATAGTCCGTGGTTGTCATCCATACTCTGCTGAATGACGGGGCCATCATTTGGGAAAGGCTTCTCACATCGTCCACCTCTCACCCTCACCTCACGGCCTATAACACCTCTCAACTCATCGTCTAACTCATATTCCATCTATTACATCTACCCATGTTTTACCCCAACATTTTCGTAGATAGAAAATACATATACAGTTTAAATCATTTAAAATGTGTATAAAATCGTACATCTAGCATAGACAGCAAGTATCCAAATAATATGCACACATAGCACGTAATTTATATAAAATACTTCATATCTATGTGTAAGATGAAAGTAACTATGCACTCACCTGATAAGGTGATGACTCGGTACTCGGACAGCACTTCGTTACTGTTAAAACAATTTCCCTCGGACAAAACCTAGTATCATTACAACTAGAGTTTAGTCTAAAGTTAACCGCGACTAATTAATAGTCTAGATATTATTAATATTATATAAGCGTTAAGAAACACTCTTATATAACTCATAATAATAGCCCAAATACTCATTATAAGTTCCTAATAAGGTTACTATATTAAAACATAAGCTATACTAAAGATAGGGTAGGTATAGCTCACTTACAGCAGCTTGGAAACCGGACTCCGCCGGAGCAGAGTTTCTGAGCCAAAGGCTCTTCTTTTCGGAGCCGTTAAGTGCTCCGGGGCTTCCGCCTCGTGCTAGGGGGTTCCCTAGGCTTTTTTTTAGGGGGGGGGGTCTTGGGAGGTTTAGAGAGAGTTTCTAGAGAAAGAAAGAAGGGGTGAAGGTGTGAGGTTGAAGGCTGCCCCGACACCTCTATTTATAGTGCTCTTGGAGCGTCACCACTTCGTGGTGGCCCTCACCACGTCGTGGTGTTGCGTATGCTCCAAGTTTTCACCTGGTGCTGACACGTGGCATCGCACACAGGGTGGAAATCAGCTAATTTTCAAAAATTCATAACTTTCGTATACGAACTCCATTTTCGACGTTCTTTATATCCACACGTAGGTAAAAATAAGATCTACAACTCTCATTTAGACTCCGTCGGCTAATTCTCGACTAATCTTAAATTTAACAGTAGGAGGAGATTATATTGTTAAATGTCCGCGTAAAATTCATAACTTCTACATACGGACTCCGTTTTCATCTATGTTTTTACCTTTGAGTTCCTATTAATGAGATCTTAAACTCTCATTAAGGTTGCATAAGCCAAAAACCGCTCGAACTAAAATTTGAGTTTCGGGCTGTACACTGCTAAGCCGAATCTTAGAAAAATCATAACTTCCTCATACGAAGTCAGATTTGGGCGTTCTTTTTATGGATGTTCTCGGTTTAATGTATACTACAACTTTGGTTTAGATCACTAAGGCTAAAAAGTCCTCCATCGTAAATTCACTATTTACGTCTCCCGGTGTTGTGCCGGTTTTGCCGTAAAACTTCGACGGGCCATAACTTCTTTGTTATAACTCAGACTTCGGCATTCTTTATATGTATGGAACCCTTAAGAAATATTATATAACTTGGTTAAGATTATTTATTCTAAATAATCTTTTGTCGAAAAGTCGTCTTCGACCCTTATTATCTCTAAATTGACTTGCTCGGATCTATGGGCGTTACAAAATAATCCTCTATTAAAGAGTCATTTTTGACGTTTATCGTCTCTAAATTGACTAGCCCGAATCTGCGGTCGTTACAATTATATCCCCCTTAGGATGATTACGTCCCGGAATCATATACAAAACAGGGCTTGTATAATGACTCCATGCATTATCTTTTCATCCTAGGTAATAACCGTAACTTCTATGTTCCTTTGAATGAGTTTCTAACTCTTGGAGTTCTTGACTGCAAGCGGTGCTCAATCTTGCACCCGCTCTCTATCTTGCGTTGGACTTTCAACTATAACCTTCGAGTTACAAAATAAATCCTTATTGAAGACTCCTTCTTCTTCTTAAAAGACTTAAGATAAGTTCTTTCCTTCATTTATTGTAACAAACCGTTGGGTCGTGTTCTTATGACCTCTCATCGTATGATGCAACGCTTAGACTCAGGTCTCTTAGAGTCAAATTCCAGAATGGAATATCCCTTCCTTCATGTTGTAATTTGATATAATCACATTTTAGTATGTAGAATTTCTAGCTATAGACTTCTTGCTAAAAAAAATGGCCGCATCACTTCTATTGATCACTTCGATTATCTTTCACTTCAATCTTATGGCTTAAGTCGCCAGGGTTTAGGCACTAAGTGTGCATAGTCGTCAGGGTTCTTAAATTACAAATGGTGAGCACATAGTTCAAAAATACCTAACCCATACTCCCGGATCTAAAACTAACCTCTCTACCTGATCCATACTCCTGGATCTGGTATGTATGATCTAAACTCCCGGATCAATAACTAATAACTATGTATATACTCTGCTAGATGACTAGATCATACTAAACATCGAGATCTCTCTTCAATTTTTATTTCATCACACATCATCTAATTCATCTACCCATGTTTTACCCAACATATGTGTAGATATAAAATACATATATAGTTTAAATCAATTAAAACATGTATAATATGGTTCATCGATCATAGATAGCAAGTATACAGATAATATGCACACATAGCACGTAATTTATATAAAATACTCCATATCTATGTGTAAGATGAAAATAGTATGCACTCACTTGTAGCGTGCTTCGATAGAACCTAACTAAAAACGGTCAACGGTTCATGATCGTCGGGCTCGGGACGCGGAACGGCTTCAGAAAACGAAAGAGAGAAAGAAGATTTGGTGTAAGAAGTGAATGAGGTCGAACTTGCTATTTATAGGCTGATTTCGGCCCATTCACTTCATGAGAATCATTGCTCACGTCGTGAGCCATTGCTAAATCACCTCGTAGCTTCGACATCTGCGTTCTAGGCTTGAATAGTGTCCATTTGACTCCTCACGTCGTGATAATTCATTGCTCACGTCGTGAGCTTTTGTGTTATTGTTTCCGTAGACTTCTAGATTCAAAATGTGGAGTTTAACTCCTCATGTCATGAGAAAAGAGGATCACGTCGTGAGTCCGTTCAAATTAGGGTTTCTGACATGTGTCATGCTCTTAGACAGCTGTATATTCGAAAGGTCATAACTTTTGCATATGAACTCCGTTTTTGACGTTATTTATTTCTACGCGTAGGTCGAGACGTACTATACAACTTTAATTTAGACCCCTAAGGCTAAAAAGTAGTTTTTCATAAAGTCAGTTTTTACGATTCCCGGTGTCGTGTCGGTTTTCACGCGAAACTTCGACAGGTGATAACTTTTTCGTTATAACTCGGATTTCAGCGTTCTTTATATGTACGTAAACCTTGTGAAATATACTAAAACTTAGTTAAGATTATTTATTATAAATAATCCTATATTAAAAAGTCATTTTTGAGGCTTATCGTCTCTAAATTGACTAGCCCGAATCTGTGTGCGTTACATTACAACTTTCAAGTACAATACTCTTACCCCTCCGGTAATCCTTCCGGTACTTTCCGAGCATCAACGCTAGACATATAAGGGGGCTCACCCCTTGCCCCACGTTGTCACTGGACTTTCCATGGTAGCTTTCTTCAACCACAACCCTTTCATATTTCCGACAAGAATAAACCTTCAGTTAAACTGCACTCTCGACCACTCCCAGTGTCGGCCATCTTCTGATCACCTAGCTGTCCTGCGCATGACTTCTCTTATTACCACCCTTGAATGGAACCTTGCTGGATTTCAACCACCTCCGAATGAAGCCGAGACCATCCTGGTCCTAACTAATCTGCCAATATCTAGGATACCAGACTCTCACCGGTTACTAAACGCAAGAACAATCTCCTAGTCGCTCTAAGCGACTTCCGAAGAAAACTTCGGCTACTTGAACCACTATATCTACCTGGACACTCTGGCTCTAGAAGGTATGGAAACCTCGATCCCCTACCCTGACCCCAAGGTCTCTACCATGTCCCACTTGCTGCTATAAATACACGGGCCTCGTCCACGGGTCTCACCCAATCTATGCTTTAGAGCGGCCTCCCATGCAGGTCTCACCTATCTAGAGCTATGCAGGCCCACTCCTCCTCTAAACTTAGCTTGCTATCCTTCTCAGATTCTTATCATCCTAACTAGGAGATACGGGCTCCCGCCCACACTCTGATAACTAACTGCTAGTGAATGCTACGGCTTACCCGCAGTCTAACAACACTTCCCTCACGGACTCACTGCTAGGGGACTCCTGCGGCTATCCCGCAGTCTTAAATCCCGCCCAGACTCGCGCCTTGCAGGAATTCTCCAACCTGGTTCCCCACCAGCCATCAACCAATCGTGCATACACGAACTCAACGTCGGGAAGTTTCCCAAACTCCCATTTCTCGTGCTCCTCTACTCAACCGCCACTCTAGCTGCTTTCTTCCTTATCCAAATCGCAAACTCAACCCATCTCCGCGCCTACTTCTACTCCTAACTACTTGGATGGCTCTCCCCCACTTTGATTCAACTAGCTCCTCACGGTTCACATCTCGGAAAGACTTTCCAATTCTCATTATCATCCTCTGACCACTCTGTTGCCAATCCATGCTTACCATTGTTGGTGATTCAAACGACCAAATTCCAAACGATTCCTGCCCCATAAAACTAGCGAGGCACTACCGAGTCTCACGCACACATGCTACAATTACTGCATCCTAACTAACCTGCTCTAGAAGGGAACGACATTCAACTATCATTCTAAAATCCGAGGTATGCAGATGACATATAACTCAATCACAAGCAGGCCACAAATTCAGAAATACCTTTACCAATACCGATGCAGAACCATAACAATAAAATCATAACATAAGCTGAAAGAGAAAAAGAAAGATACGCACCTGACACATTGGGGGCTACTCGCACTTCCTCCAAAACCAACTGGTACGCCCTGCTCCTTGCTGCAGGCACCTCTACCCGACCCTGATGGCCGTCGGTGATCTTCAAAGTCACAGGGGCAGGTGCTATCACTTGTCCTACTGAAAGCAAACTCGAGCACTGGGCCTTCTTGTGGTCCTTCTGACTGCAATGGAAACATATCAGGAACCTGGGTGGTGGTAGCAGTACAATCCCTGCTAAAATGACCAATCTGGCCGCACTTGAAGCAACCAGAATCACCACCGCTTCCACTCCTACATGCATCCTCATGAGTCTGGCCGCACTTGCCACAACAGCCTCGGTCCTGAGGACCTCTCGATTTGGAATCTGATGCCTTGGGCCTCTTGCCCGATCACATAGATATCTGAACCTCTACTAGCTTCCTCTTCTTTTCTGTCTTAAGATCAATCTCTCTTTCTTTGGACCGAGCGATCATATCTTCCTGCGTCTTGCAGCTTGATGTGCACGATAGTACCCACTAATTTTATAATTTATAACCTAACTAACTAACTAACTAAAATGCACCTAGGCAGTGTACCTAGTCGAATTATCGAATAGTTTGTTAAGTTGGGTGTCAATCACAGGGAACAGTGTTATTAATTAATCTATTTACTACTAAATTAATCTAATTATTCATAAACTAAGAAGGGGTTTTTATCTAATTTTTCAAGTTTAGATGAACTTAATCCTTTAACGAAAACTAAATCAATAAACAAAGCACTTCTGTTAGTTCGAATATGCTTCCACTCAATGGTTATACATTAGCCATGACTATTATTGTTGGTGACCAATTAAGGAAGTGTTAGCAGTTTAGTTCTAAATCTACTAATTATTAATTAATTCATGTAAATCTATTTATGGTCATACAATAGTTAACACATAATCAATTATTAAATAAGATTGGAGCCATGAAAGATTGATTAATCTAAAC
The DNA here is from genome assembly GCF_051521515.1 of Lactuca serriola. Classification (NCBI taxonomy): domain Eukaryota; kingdom Viridiplantae; phylum Streptophyta; class Magnoliopsida; order Asterales; family Asteraceae; genus Lactuca; species Lactuca serriola. The sequence goes on along the minus strand of NC_136411.1, from coordinate 391,494,223 downwards.
ACAATTACAGTCATAATATGAGTTCTCTAACACAACTTGATTTAATGATTCAATTACAAATCTAAGACTGGTTTGATCTTAGCTCCAATAAACTAGTGTTCATTATATTATTAGGTATTCAAGTTCATGTGGATTTGTGTTCACTAACTACACAGAACAAGAATTCAAAGCAATCAAATAACTAATTCAAGCATGCTAGGTAAAATCAATCAATACAAGCATATCACCAACAAGTAAAGTTAAGTCTAATGCATTAAAACCATAAGTTCCAACTTCATCTAGCTAACAGAAGCAGCCAGCTTTAATTGGACATATTAACAGCTAAACAAACGAATACTATAATCAAAAACATGTTTAAATGTACCAATCTATTAAGAAAAATTATGAACTCTTCCTTCCTTGGTGTTAAAACCAACTTCCAGAGTTTCTTTACCTCTGAATTTCGTCTCCAGGAATCCTCCTAAGCTAGCCAAAGTTGTTCCCAATCGTAATGGAGAAGGATATATATATATATATATATATATATATATATATATATATATATATATGGAAAATCACCGTTCATGTCGTGAGCATTTAAAACTCACGTTGTGAACTCGGAGTAATCGTGATCGTCAAGGATTCCTTCACCCGGATGCTTATCTTCTAATTCTTTTCACTCACGTCATGAACCATCAATTTTTCATGTTGTGAGTACGTCTTTTTTGGGTGTTTCTCTTATCTTTCAAGCCTTCAACCTCCAAAGTTCCATCCTTTAACGCTTTTAGTCCCTTTCTTCAAAATGTCTTCTATTTTGGCTGCAAAATATAATTTAACCTTATAAGTATCATTATTCTATGCAAATGAAAAAAATATATATAAAAATGTACTTAAATATTGCCTAAAAATATGTATAAATATGGCAATATCACAGCTGGACCGACTCACGAACTGACTAATATCGCTCCTCAAAATCTCATGGTACCGAGCCTTCTTCATATCCTCGTCCGCCACGTATTGTGGAACCAGAAGGGCTCTCTCCCTGAACTTGGCGGTGATTCCCGTCACTGTCTCTAGAGTCTGCCGCAGATCCTGGAACTCCCAGGCTAACTGCTGCACCTCTATCACCGGTGCAAACTCGGTCTTGAACCTGGCAGAGAAATCGCTCGATGTCATCGCGTCCAACGCGGCATCATCCCCAAAAGAATGACCAACCTCCTCCCACCAATCCCGCACTTTGTCCTTCAGGAGACAGGAGGCGAGTCGGACCTTGTCCCCATCGGGACACCGGCTAGAACGAAAAGCGTTGGCGACATCAGCCAACCATCTGCTACTAGCAATGGGGTCCCTAGCCCCATGGTAATCTGGAGCTCCACAAGCTCTGAACTCTCGAAATGTCAATGTACGCGCTCCCATCATGGCCATCATCTCAGTACGGAAAGCTCCCCGCCTCTCATCCAAAATCTTCAGTATGCCCTCCTTGATTGTGCCAAAGATCACAGGAGTCTGGTCTAGAATACTACGCATAATGTCAGCTGATACAAACTCCCTTATCTGCTCCTCGAGCTGTTCAGGTCCTGAGCCCGAGCCTGATCCCTCGCCTGCGCCCAAACCGCCCATTGGTCTCTCATGCAACGTCACCATTCTGCGACATAGCATAACAACCATCAAAATACACATCACCACCGAGGGATTAGACATGCACTACAAGTTCCCTGGTTTTATCTCGTCCCTTCTTGAATCGAGTATGGATCCTCTGCTTTCAGTAGTACGATCCCATACTACCTTCCATATCTATCCGTACTTTCCTCAAGAATTGATTCGACTCCGCCAAGTCCCTTACTACTACTACTACTGCTCCCAACACTATCTCATCCTAGGCTTGTCCTAGGGTAATCCCTAACCCAAACCCAATCCTCAGCTACTGAAGGCATCCTCATAATGACAATTAGCCACTACCTGAATACCATCACATGTGACGAGGCTCAGATAATCCTTCAAGTAAAGGACTCGTCCCTACATCGGTTAGACTCAGACAAGAGCTGCACAATAGGGCCAAATCCAACAGTCTGAGATTATTCAACCATGATCACATGTGACTTGATGCATTCACCTCATGGCTAACTCCCATCATTCAAAGTCCCACAAAGCAAAAAGCAAGTAGCATTCAGACAAAAGGGACATCTAACCACAACGTAATCATGCCTCTATCCACATAACAAGAATATGTACTAGCATGTAATTCTAAGCTCATATAATCAGGCATAATTTGAAAATTTTCATACCAAGTCCTCAGTTTGAGTTCAGACACACCCGATAGTGTGCCCAAATCCCTCAAACCAAGGCTCTGATACCAACTTGTAACATCCCAAAAATCATGACCAAAATTTTCTTTTTAAAAAATTAATAAAATCCTAAGTATCAAGTCATTTCATCCGTAACAAAGGTTTATACATATCAAATCTGGGTATGATCTTATTTTACCAGAGCAAAACATCCCAGACTAAAACTTATTGGTGTGTGCCATGCGATCATCCCAAGCTCTTCCCTCCGCTACCGGAAGTACGTAAAACCAAAACTAAAAACCGTAAGCACGAAGCTTAGTGAGTTCCCCAATCTACCTCATACCATACATAATCACATACTGCAACCATTGGGCCTAGCCCGCTACTTCGGGCCTCGCCCGAAATCGGACGAATCCGGCATCAGGCCCCGCTTGGTATACATATCTGTTTCTCTTAGGCCACGCCTATCTCTGGGCCCCGACCGCTAAACATACACAAACGTATACATAACACATAACACATAATCTAAACATATTCTACTACAATCCTGTTCTAAGGCCTCGCCTTTCTTGGGCCTCGCCCATTTCTGCTACTAATGAGATACGGAACCCCGTCCATACTCTGCTAGTGATGAGATTCGGGACCTCGCCCGCACTCACCTCCCTACCTAGTACATACAAGTATCACAGAGACAACAAATATAATCTAACATACAACCTAAGAATCTTCCTCGGGATTACCCCGACATCGGACCCCTGGCCCGGAGACATACTATCATATAACATACTACGGGCTTACCCCAACATCGGACCCCTAGTCCTGAATCTATCATACCTACTCAGGCAAGAGTCACAAAGACCTTTAGCATTCTAGCCTTCCTCGGGCCTCGCCCGTCATCAGGTCGTAACCTGGAACATATACAATAAGTGCCTAGGCTAACCCCCGGGTCTTCCTACTATACATAAACATGAACATAATGGGCCGGCATTGGTCCCTTAGACCCATACAAACAGCGAGGAGACTCACCTCACAAGGCTGAAGACTGGCTGAAACACCTTTGGCTGCTATCTGACAATCCCCCGAGCTACTACTCCCCTAGCTCCCCGAGCTACCAATACCAACATAACACTTAGTTCCAAAATGCCCTCCGGAAGTCAAACTAAGTCCACTCTGGACAAAGTCAAAGTCAACAGTCCATGGTCAAAGTCAACACTACCAGGTTGACTTGACTCACCGAGTTGCTTCATCAACTCGTCGAGTCCTAACGCTCAGGATCCTGAAATCGCAAACCAACTCGTCGATCCTTCCTTGAGCTCGTCGAGTTCACCCTCAAACACATCGGGACCCTTATTCAACTGACTCGTCGAGTTTACCTTTGAACCGGTCGAGTCTATCTTTATCAAATGAATGTGTCCAGTCTATGACTCGTCGAGTTATATGAACAACTCATCGAGTCCGTCTTCATGGGTTGGGAGATTGCCTTGGACTCGCCGCGTTCCTCCTTGAACACATCGAGTACGATGATCTTCAGGTCCTCTAAGAACCCAAATTGGCTGAGTCCCCTACTAACTCAACTCCTACCCAATAACAGAAGGGTTTTAGGGAAAGGAAACGGCCTGACTCGTTGGGTCCCTCTATGACCAAATCTATTCAGACGATTCCAGTCAAGCACAAAGCATCCAGGACCTAGATCTAACCTCTTCTATGGTCGGTATAACACGCAAAGCTACTGCTTTTACATCCATGTGCGACCCTTTTTGCTCAAAAGGCCATAACAACCTCTTATACTTTTCATGGAGAGTTCTAATGGCATAAAGCTTCCACCTTTATGCCTTAACTACCCACAATACTCTCATATATGAAAGCATCTTACTTGGGGACGTCCAAATCCCACACACACTCATTCATGGACCAAAATCTTCATAAAAGGGACTATAAAGAGATCTAATAAATTAAAAGCCAAGATGAAGATTTGATTACCAAAAAATGCAGCCACTGGAGTGTATCTTCTGGATTTACTTCCTCCTTCTTGAACCTCCAACATCCTTCTTCTCCTTCTTCCTCTTCAAGAGCACAAAAATCACACAAAGGTGGCTCAAACACTCACAAGGTGCACTAGGGTTTCGTGGGTGAGGGTTTGGGGTGTGGGGGCTGAAGATGAGGTTGAGGGAATAAGAATATGATGCTTAAATAGGGCACCAAGTCCTGAAATTAGGGTTTCCCAACCCAGGCCAGACTCACCCAGTCGGTCCCCCGACTCACCTAGAGATGCACAAACCCAGGATCCGATCCGATCCGGTCAACCATCCGATCTGGTCCAATCCGATCCGAATCCGGTCAAAATCCGATCCGAATCTGGTCAACAATCCGAATCCGATTTGAAACCGGTTTGATCCGAATTTTGTTAGCTTTTACCAAATTTTTTGACGGTTTAAGAACCGGTTTTTGTAGAATCCGGTTTGTGATCCGGGGGTCAATCCGATTTCGAGTCCGAAAAGCCAAACTGGTTTGAATCCGGTCACCGGTTTAATCCGATCCGGTTTGGTCAAAACCGGTTTGACCGAAACCGGATTTCGAATCGGATCGATTTCATTTCGAGGATCCGGATTTTGTGTGTATCTCTAGACTCACCGAGTCGGTCACTTAGTCTGTGGCACGGAACTCGCTCCCACTCGTCGAGTTCCTCCCTGGACTCGACGAGTAGACCTTTTGACTTGGGGTTTTCTTTCCTTTCTTGACCTTCTGAATTTGGGGTGTTACAAGCATGCTCAATAACATTTCTAAGTTGTGCATTAGCATGATTCAACATTTCTTTACTAGTTAAAGGTCTGCTTGTTCGAAAATCGGCTAACCAATACCTAGTATTGCGGTACGAAGCCATAAACCCACAATGTTTGTATATGCGGTGTCGCAAATGTAATATTTATCTGCAAATGAGTGTGACATATATTATATAGAGAAGATAGATAATAAAAGTTATATAAAGATTACAAACCTGGTGAAGGAAATGGAAATCCAGAAGTCGGATTTAATGTAACGTCTTTCAAAACTCTTGAATCATGTGTTATACCCTCCCATCCAACCCAAACAAAGGTGGACACCATATCAAAATCACAAATTTCTATTACATTTTGAAAACATTCACCTCTTCCTCTTCCCCTATAACGAGTTTGTTGATCAACAGGCACAACCGCATGTACAAGAGTTCCATCTAATACACCTATTGCTCCAGAAAAAAAAATCTCTTTTAACCGTCTATGTCGTTTAGAGTTATGTCTTGTTGGATTAGGAGTTGTTGGTACTATAATTTCTTTTTTGCAAAACACATCATTAGAGAGTATCCTTACCTGTTTTGACGATTCTCGCCGGAGAAGTCGGACAGAAGGAGGCAGACGTCCGATTAAAGGAATAAGGCGGCGACTAAAGGAATACGGTGACGATCTGCGGTGATTGGGACGTGTCGAAGGGGAGCTATCGAATGGAGGCTGTCATTTTTTCTTTTAGGTCAAGAGGAGGGAATAAGAGATCGGGGGTAGGAAGAGTCTTTTTTCCCGGTCAGATGGGCCTTGCAAGCTGACCAATTCAACAATTTAATTGCTAGATATGTTGACCGAATCAACAATATCAAACAACTTCCGTCAGACCGAGTCAGCTATTAGGCTGACTCAGATCCACTGTATCAAACACAACCTTATTTTAAACAAAAAAGTCTAATGTATTATTATTATTATTATTTTTTTTTATAAAATAAGTGATAAATATCTTCTCAAATCCTATTTCTAAACTATTCATTGGACTTGCCTCAACCCTTAGAGGATTAACACATTTTCAAACACCCAATAATCAAATAACTACATACCTCTTTTTTTTGTCGATCCACCAACGACTTCGGCTTTAGCTCAAGTCGACTCGTTTGATGTAATACTTGTGGCATACGTCCAAAAAAACAGCCCACGTGGAGAAGAAATATGATTCATGAACGCCAAAAACATTCTGTTTTATTCGACACAAGGACGCCAAATAAGGCCATGGATATTTTGATACCATAATTCATCCACATCATCAATACCAACAAATTAACAAAGTCCAAAACATTCTGCACACAAGAACGTGCATTGACCCTACCCATATGAGCACAATGACATCGTCAACAAGACGTCATTTGTATAACACACCAAAATCAAAGATTTTAGAATTTATATCACAAATGGATCAAAAATCACAATTTATAAAACACCAATAGATCAAAAAAATTCGAAGAAAAATAATATAAATATGAGATTTTTTATCACCAAAGTCTACATCTCTATTTTTAGAAACTTATTTATTCTGCATGCTACAAAAGTTGTAAGGTAATTTGGTTTTAGCATTTTGGCTCTGAAAATATTACTAATTTTCCTAACTAATATATATATATATATATATATATATATATATATATATATATATATATATATGGATTTTGCATGATTGTTTTAATTTCCAAAACTACTATTGTATTCATTAAGATGGAACAAGGTACAAAGATATGAATACCTTTTGATCTTGTCATCCAATTAGCGTTGGAAAACTTGTAAATCCGATAACGATCTACATGTAAATCCGATAAGTTAGAGCATCTCCAACTCATTCTCATTCCCGTTTTTCTCTCATTTATACCCTCATTCTTCTCCAATCCACTCTCATTTATTCCCCCATTTTAGGAGAAATGAATAGTATTACACGATATTTTGGTGTAATACTATTCATATCTCCCAAAATAGAGATGAACTTTTTGTTTTCGGTTTTAGTCCCCCTATTTATATATTTATACACTGTTAATTTATTTTTACCTACTAATTATAATTTAAATGTAGTATTTAATACTTATACTATTTTGTTATATATTAAATTATATTAATCAATCATACATACTTATAAAGTAAACATTTTTTCTTGAATCCCATGCATTTGAAACCCTCATTCTTTTTTCCTTTCATCACATTCATTTGAAACTCCCATGACTTTTCAATTTCTTTATAATAATAATTATAATTTGGTAATTAGGTTAAATAAATATCAAATCTAAAGTGTATTCATATATAAACTAAATTTCAATATTAAAATAATATCTTTAATTCTACTTAAGAAATTATGTTTTTTTAACTTTTAACATATCATACTTAATTTATTAGTTTTAATATATTGTTGAATATAAATCATTATCATTTTAAAGGTATAATTTTTGAACAATTTGTATAAAATACTTAACTTATTAATTAAAATATAACATTATAGGCTAAAATTAAATATAAATTTTATTTAACTTAAACAACCCAAAGATTATTTTATAAATAATTAAAAGTGATAAATTGTAGTGTCTTTCTAATAATGATTGTAAGTTGGTTAATAAGGTTAAATAAATATCAAACCTAAAGTGTAATCATAAATAGACTAAATTTGAATTTTAAAATAATATCTTTACTTTTATTTATAAAGTTATGTCTTTAAATTTTAACATATTATACTTAATTTATTAGATTTAAAATGTTGTTGCATGTAAACCATTATAAGCTTAAAGCTACAATTTTTGAACATTTTGGACAAAATACTTCAATTGTTAATTTAAATATAATTTTACAGTGTCAACTTAAATATAAATTTCAGTTCCACTAAAAAAACCAAATAATATTTTGTAAATAGTTAAAAGTGATAAATTATAGTGATAAATGCAAAAACTAAATTATAATATCAGTTTAACTAAAATATTTCCTAAATATATTTATATAATCGTTTAAATTTTCAAATAAGTAGCTTAAAATAACTTATAATAACAATAGTTAAAATTAACTCTATATAAATGATTATATTGTTACCTTTAAAATAAAAAAATAATGTTTGATGTTCTAAATAATTATAATGATAGAAATTAAAACATTAAGCAAATATATTTTAAAAAATTAGTTAAAAATAACAACTATAAATAATATTAAACCATATATAATATTTAATTTTATTGATGTGTAACTCGCAGGTAGAAGTCATTCAAACGATTGAGATTATGACGTTATAATAGATTTATATATTATCCTATAATTCAAAATAGTCAATATATTATATCAAATTATTATATCAAATTTAACAACAACGTTAGTGTTATATTTTAAAAAATATATATTTGTAAAGACTTCAACTATATAGGTGTTTCTGCGCATTACAATGTCAACTCAAATATAAATTTCAGTTCCATTTAAAAAAACTAAATAATATTTTATAAATAGTTAAAAGTGATAAATTGTAGTGATAAAAGTAAAAACTAAATTGTAATTTCAATTTAACTAAAATATTTCTTAAAAATATTTTTATAATCGTTAAAAGTTTTCAAATAAGTAGCTTAAAATAACTTATAATAACAATAGTTAAAAACAACTCTATATAAATGATTATATTGTTAGCTTTAAAATAAAAAAACAATGTTTGATGTTTTAAATAATTATAATGATAGAAATTAAAACATTAAACAAATAAATTTTAAAAAATTAAATAACAGTAAAAACAACTATAAATAACATCAAATCATATATTATATTTAATTTTATTCATATGTAACTCACGGGTAGAAGTCATTCAAACGATTGAAATTAAGAAGTTATAATAAATGTATATATTATCATATAATTCAAAATAATAAATAGATTATATCAATTTAGTATATACAAATTTAACAACAACGTTATTGTTATATTTAAAAAATCATATATTTGTAAAGACTTCAACTATATAGGTGTTTCTGCGCAACACGCGGGCATTCGCCTAGTTATAAATATAAAGTTTGTGTTTTTTTCATCAAATTCTTTTAAAAAGTTAAATACATATTAAAATTTTAAAAAACGATAAAGTATTTTACAAAAGCTTATAAATATGTTATAAGTATAATCTTATTTATTTAATATTATTGTAATGAAAAAATATAGATTATATTTTTGTTAAAACCAAATTAGTAGAAGGGGTGTTTTTGACAACCAATGTAAGTTGGAAGAATTGAATTTATTTTTTTGGGGTAAAAATGGAATAGGGTTGGATATGAAACACTAGTTATACCATTTTTTAGTCCATTTTTGGGGGGAAATTGGGAGCGGGTTGGAGATGGTCTTAGAAATACTTACAAACACAAAATTTTATAAACACACATATAAACTCAAAATAAAAACTAACACACAGAACATTCGGATTATCAAATGATGTTTTGGAGTTGTTCCTTGATTTCTTGTTTATCTTGCGGTTTCTTTATTTTTTCCTTGGGTTTGTCACTGTAACAACCATAAAATTTCAACCAATTTTAACTTTTCAAAAACAACCCATTTTCTTAATGTTATTACAAAAATGTTTTCAGTACAATTATTATCAGAGTCTTCCCATAATCACATCATAAAACATAATCATGAGGAGCGGTACAATCACGCCTTTGCCTTGCCACGGTCTCCTGAAGAACCTGAAAAACATTAAACCACAACTGTAAGCCCGAAAGCTTAGTGAGATACCCCCAAAATACCAACCACATATACCATACACGCATAACATGCCATATCATATCAGAACACATAACAGCCATGCACTTCGGGTCTACTGTATGACTGGTCCGCCGCACCGGCCAACAGTCCACCTGGTCCACCCTCCGAGTCTAGCCATATACATCGAGTCTGCAGTGTGATTGGTCTGCCCGCACCGGGCCTTCAATCCACCTGGTCCACTCTCTGAGTCTACAGTATGACTAGTCCGCCCGCACCGGGCCTTCAGTCGGCCTGGTCCACTCTCCGAGCCTCGGCATGTCTGGTCCTCTCTCTTGGGGCCTACAGCCTATCCGGACCGCTCGCTGGGCCTTCGGGACAACCGGTCCGCCCTGGGTATGTTGGCCTATAGCACAAATCAGGACCCGCCTCAACCCAACCGTAGTCCAACAACAATGTGCACATAAACATTCAAGCATAAAACAATTTACATTCAATCAACCGATCTAACAGATCACCTAACATAACATCCTCCTAACCAGGATACTGACCTAACCGGTGACTATCATAGCATCATCCTATATACCAGGATACCGACCTTAACCAGGTCTCTAACATAATACCATCCTAACTACCAGGATGCAAACATATCAAAGCAATAACATAACAACGATATCCGGATCTCAGTCCGATAAAAGGGCCGGCCTTGGTGCCTGAGACCCTGTTGATATAGTGAGGATAACTCACCTCGCAACTGCCGACTGAAAGATAAGACCAAGATGCTCCGACCACTGATACGATCTCCACCACTAGCCAACACCAACACTGAACTCAAACAAAAGCCAACAATTACCAAAATGCCCCTGGAAGTCAACTGGTCAACCCTTGGTCAAAGTCAACCTCCTGACTAACTCTACTCGCCGAGTCAACCCGATGACTCGTCGAGTCCGCATGCTCAGAACTTCCCCAATCCACGACTCGACTCGCCGACTCACCCCGAGACTCGTCGAGTCCCATGACTCTGAGTCCCCGCGTACTCAACTCACCGAGTCCTTCCTTGACTCACTGATTCATGGCTCAACCAGAAGAAGTTTGGACCTCACGACCAGACTCGCCGAGTCCAAGAATAGACTCGCCGAGTCCAAGGCTATCTTCAACCTACTCGCCGAGTTGTTCTTCCAACTCGCCGAGTTCCAGTCCATCTTTAAGCAACTCGCGGAGTACACCTTTGTCACTCGCTGAGTGCCTCTAGATCTTAACCCATACAGAAGCCTTCCAAGCCATGCAGTTGATCCAAAACGTAGATCTACCATTCTACAACCCATCCATCACGTAAAGTGGCAAAATTTACGTGAATCCAAAGAGATCTAGGCATTATACACTCTAAGGCTAGGGTTTGGGACAAGATGACTTCACCAAACACTCAAGAACAGGGACTTTAATGCACTCTAGACCTTCTCCATTCCAGATCTGAGGTAGCAACCTCAGATCTAAACTTCAAACTCGAAATACCACAAGCTAAACTTCCCACACATCTCAAAATGGAGAATCTAGAAGAATCACAGCCCATGAAACGAAGTAATACCTCAAAAGGAAGCCCAAACAGAAGAGAAATCCAAATCTTAGCAAATCCCCTTGCTCCAAGCCTTCTAACTCTCCAAGATCTTCTTGCAAAATCTCTTCTACAAGGTTCAAATGCACTCAAATCCCTCACAATCGCGTTTTAGGGTTTTCTGGACTTCAAGAGAGGGTAAAGAGGCTGGGGAGAGGGTATAATGTCCTTTATATAGAGCTCATCCTCCGAAATTAGGGTTTTCTCTACTCAGCGCCTACTCGCCGAGTCCAGCCTCCGACTCGCCGAGTAGGCCACTTAACACGCGACCAGAGTCGCGACCCTACTCGCTGAGTCCACCCATGGACTCGCCGAGTTCTCCTTTCATACTTACACTTTGAACCCTGAATTTACACTCCTGAAATTGGGATGTTACAATTCTCCCCCACTTAAATTAGGCTTCGTCCTCAAATCCTGCGGCAACTCAACTCCAGAACTAATCCCGTAATGCACCACCTGACATTAACCAGACCAGGTTACTCAAGGCACAACCACCGAAACCCAAAACCCAATTTTTCCTTTTGCGGTGTTCTGACCACCGCTTCAAGCCGGCCACCGGCCTCATCCACACTTATTACTGAGTATCACTCCATGATACATCACTTGCTCCAAATCACGACAATCACTCGACCCATATGAGCTAGAAATAACCATGAATAGCCGGAATCCCGATCTGAGTCCAACTCTATCCACTCCAGGTTGACAGAAGGACACGCCCTTCAGTCTTAGAGCAACTCCCATGAGTTCTCCACAATCTCATACCCTTGCCGGACTGGTTCTAACATGCTCGGGTTAGGAAAACCCGATGCATTGACGACACTTCTAAACATCCCCCAGGATAAATTACCACTGCATACATAAATCCTTGATCAAAATCAAGCTGGGAATCCAAGACTCCATCCCTGCATCCCTTCCGAGCCTCTTGGCTCTACACCCTCGGAATTTCTTCCGTGACCTCGGTGGGCATCCAAACCGGATGTGATTCCATACTACTGCCGCAAACCACTACTCAATGACCATAATTGGAACACTCCAATCACAACTCTGCACTACTGCTTTCACTTCCGTGAACTTACACTCCCTCTCGGAGCTACATTCTTTTCCCTTTCCTTACCAAGGAAAACCACTTGGCTGCCTTGTCACTACCACAAGTGCCACGGTGCTCACTAAATACTACACCATTTCCTTATAGTTTAACCGCTATCCCATGCACCACACATACTCTGAATCCACTCGCAGGGACTCTCGAGTCCATGCACTACCTTCACTACTCATGATAAATATCCGGGGCCAGACCTTCTGATGCTATCACATCACGACATACTCAATCCATTTCCTCGTACCGATCTATCAACACATATAGAGTCTTCAGAATGATTGGACCGCCTTACCAGGCCTTCAGCCAATCTGGACTATTCTCAGAACCTTCAACAGATCTGGACCGCCCTCCAGGGCCTTCAGCCTGGCTTATTTTGTAACTATCACATAATTACAATTCAGCCCCTCTAGTTTAATTAATTACACTTGATCACAAAATTAATTCTTAATTAATTATTGACCAATATTAATTAAACAAATATGATTTCTCCTTTAATATATTATTCTTATAACATATTAACAAATCATAATAACCTCTCTCTCTTTATTTATTTCTCCAATCAAGTTGCTTTGGTGAAGGCAACCCAAAAGGACCATGCACCATCGGGTCAAGTACATACCAAAATAGTTATGGACTTAGACACTAATCCAACAGTCTCCCACTTGGATAAGTCTAATAACTATTCTGCGTATGACTTCAGATCCTGATCTGCAATCGTAGCTTTCCAAAGCCGCTGTCAACTCTGATCCTATCAGATACGCGTGTCCTTAGATAAGGGATCATATATTCCTCCATTCTAGATATCATATGAGATATGATTTCAAATCATTCTCTTTGTACTATATCTCGATTTCCGATTTATGACAACAGACTAATTGAACAAATCAAATTAGCCCTAGCCCGGCCGAGCATTTACGTTTGTCATCACTAAACCATCGAGGGGCCCAAAGATATCGCTTTTATCCTACTTTGAATAAAAGGAATGGATAAAATTTGATACAATGCTCGCTTGCACTCACGCACCGAATCACACACAATAATATGTTTTATAAAACCAAGTTACTAGTGCGTTTACATATTATCAATGTGCAACCGATTTGCAAGATACAACTCACACATCTCGGTTTCAAGAATATAAGATGTTATCGTCTCACCAATCACTCGTGATACAATCCATGGAGTGATCCAAGTGAGCGTGGGTTTAATCCAATGCTCAAATCATATTCATAAGCACTCATGAACGTTGCAGCAAACATTTGCTTATGTCTAATGCTCTTTAGACAATCCACACACCAATTCATGACAGTCTTCATTCATATCTACTTCCAACATATGAACGACTGTGACCCGTTTGAATAATTCAATTATTCTTAATAAACTCAATTATTCTGGAAGTCAAAACATGCAAATGTGAAACACAAGAATAATACTAATCCCATATGGCCTCAAACCTTTGAGTATAAATAAAACAGCTTTTATTTATCACCATATTGATGACTCATTATTTGTCGTTTCGGGTAATCAACTTCGTACTTGAATTATTACACTTGTCCCATGCTCCTAGTATGCACACAATGTTTACCTATGGTTCTTACTTTGTGAAATAGATCACATTGAACACATTTCCAATCATTCTCATTTCACAACTCCAAATCCATTTTTCATAAGTTTAAGAATATCAAATTCTTGCCACTTATAGAATATGCTAGATTCTAACATTTTATGCAACTTACCCTTTCGTAATGCCGATGCACCAAAGTCACAAAGACTATTGCCAATGATATTACAAAGTCTTTTATTGGAGATTGTTACAAGACAATCCCTTAGATATGATGTCTCTCACTCAAGGTACATTCCTTTGAACATCCTTTTGTATAAAAGTTTCTAATCTAGTCATTGATTTTTAATATTCAATTCCCAATATGGACACACTTCCATATTTTCCATATGACAACTCATTCTTAATAGAATCTTATCTATTCATAATAAACTCGATATGGTCCATCCAATATGGAAACATTTCCATAATTTCCAATACTATACTTCCAACTACTCACAAGCGACCAATCCTCGTCGAACTTTGGATTGTCCTTTGATAGTTGTTTAATTATTTTAGTCAGAACCGATTCTAGTCCTTTTTCCCTCTAAATTCGCTAGACATTTGGAAAACTTTAGAATGGTCAAACATTAAAGCATTTGCAATCGATCCTATACCCGAAGCGTATGGGACACGACACATAATGTTTTATTTGCTATGTTCTCGAAATTTGAATTGTGAAGAGGAATGCCGTAATCATAATCGAAATTTTAAGAACACACTATGTACCATTGACTAAATTTATTAACATTTCTCAACCTAAACTTTTAGATTTGAAATGAAGCATAATATTCTCTCCCTTAATTATAGCAAAACAACTATTACATCCTTACAACTTTGCAAAGAATGACTCTTGTTTTCTATAATTAATATTGCCAACTTGCAATACTTTCCTTAATAATCATACAATCATAACTTTTATGCTCCCACTATCATGATGGTTATTATAAAACATAACACTTATGCTCCCACTAGCTTCGACATGTATTCATAAACATCTCACCTTCCAGAAAGACAATACTTATTGAATTTCTTAAGTTCATGTTTCTAATACTTAGTGCTTTGATAATCTTTTATCAAGGCTTTTTGAACTTATACACCTTTGCCTTCGATAGTTCATATGTGTGTCTAAACAATTAAGACTAATTGCCAAACCTCACAATTCAAATTATGGAAAGGGATACCGTAACCATAATCGAATTCGAGAATGCAATTTTATAATCACTATCTTCTTAAAATCTTTCTTAGTGAAAGCATTTCCTCACAATCATTTTCATGAAGGAGGAAATCTAATGACACTTAGATTTAAACAGTGTATTTGTTCCTATCCATGTGAATTTGTCAAAACCAAAGTTTACGACGAATTCAAACTCATATGAATCGAACTTTCTTAATCTTGATTTCTTGCCTTATGGTAGCACAGCTGCCCACCACGTCTTCCAAGTAGTTAAGCAGCTCACATTTTCCTATCAATGTACTTTCCATTGAACAAGGTCCTTGCCTTTTATGCATTCAAATGAGAACTCATGGGACTCACATGCATAATTAACTCGATTGGATTGGCACAGAAACAAAATAATGTCTTCACGATAGGTTGTAAACCTCAACTCGTGTGCTAGTGATGATCGATAAGGTTTATTTGATTTGTTCTTGAAACTTTTCAAGACTATAAAGACTCCCATTGACTCATTGACATATAAGATTCTCTTGTCAATAACCATTTCTTGATAAGCAAATATTCAAGAGTTGGTGTAGCTTTTATCAAAACACTTCATAAATTGGTCCTAGTTGGTCTTTGTCTTGTCCAAGACATCACAACTTACCACATTTAATGAATGTTATAAACCTTCTTGATACTTTTTTCACTCAATGTCACAATCTTAACTTTAAGACTTGTTATTGGAATGAAGTATGATTGACTTCTTAATTTTACCATTTCTTCAATCTTTGATTCCTCTTCTTGGACATACAATTGTACCAAGACTCACTTAGAGGATCAATTGAGATATGGTTCTTAATCATTAAGACCTATCATAAAGCATAAAAGGTACTCTCCCTTCTTCTTAGAATGGAGAAACTTTTATCTCTCTGCCTACTTGATTCTTATTATTCGTTCTACTATTGATTTAAACTTTTTCAATCAATTCAGAATTACACTTAATCTTATAAGTATAATCATATTTATTAAACCTTTAGTAAATCATGACGAATATCTCGTTATTCTTATGGTGGACTTTGATCAACACACAACTTTGTGTACTCGATCTCCTAGTCCTTCACTTGACACTTTGTCAATGAATTAGTCTAATTTCCAAATACGAAATTTCTCATTCATCGTGCATCCACGTTGCATGATTCCAAGTTTCTGTCCAATTGAAACTTGGGTGATGAGAAACTCTCCCTATTTGGTAAATTCTCGACTTTCCATAATATAATAAGAACCAAATCCATTTGTTGTAGAAATATGCAAACACCAATTTTCATAACGATTTCATTGCAAGGAAATAAACAAATAAATAAATAAGTCAAACGAAAATTTATTTTATTTATAAAAGCAACGGAAAACATTTGTCTTTACAATGCAAAATCCATTGAAAACTATGTATTTCAAAAGAAAATTTTCTAACAACTCTATCATAACTATCTAAGATCAAAATCTAATCTCCAAGTCCATGCGATCAAGATCCATTCCTTGTGATTAGATTCATCTTGCTCTTTCACCAAGCTTCCTTTCTTTTCACCGATCCTGTAAAACATTCAAATGCAATCTTATTACATTATGTATTAAGAATTAATGAATAGGAACTTAATGGAGTTAGATAGTGGATTTTACCTGAAGTGCAGCCATACTCTTTGACTCTCCCATCTTCTGGACTCTTCAGGCTCTTTGGGCAGACTTGTATCCAACGCCCTTTCTTTTGGCAGTAAACGCATGTCGGTTCTCCTAGAACGTCCTCGGAAGCATGGTCGGTTGACTTTTCCAACAAATATGCTCCATTGCTTCGCCAAATCATTTCTGATTCAGTAGCAATGAGCATGTAAGTTAGGTCAATGAGGTTGTCGTCATGATTCATCATATAATACTTTCTTTTGAACTCATTATATGATTCAGGAAGTGACTGCAAAACCCAATTCACAGCTAACTCATCTGGGAATGAGACACCCAACATTATCAACCTATCAATGTGTGATTTCATTCCTAGGACGTGTGCGCACATCGAATTTCCTTCTTTATGTTTACTTACCAAAAGGGCTTGAGTGATCTTGAACTTTTCAAGCCTTCGAACTTGTGGGTTAGGGTAAATAATTGGAGGAGGAGGAAGTGAAGTATGATCTCTTATTCCTCGATCGAATCGTGGAATATCATCTTCATGAGGAATGCTTGTTCCACGAGATTTGAGAAGACCATAGTTGTCAAACTTTGACATCTACAATACGGGAGAAAAACGAATTCAAGTTAGTTGATAGATTGAGTCCTTAGCAAATCACCCAAATGAGATACTAAGGCTAGGACCCAACACAATATTCTACAACTTGGGAGAGGGATGCCGTAACCCAAATTGCAGAACATTTGAAGGTAAGTGAATGACGATTCACTAATTTCCACCATGAAAAACGAAAAAGAATTGAAGTTTTAAATCTATGAAAACTCCTAGATCCTTTGAGATTCATTGAACATTTCAATGGCATGTTTAAATCTCGATATGCCCCTCTTGTTTGTGACTGGGATGCCGAGGATCACAAAGCGGGTGTGAATAACCATGCAAATTTACATGGTGCCCTCACATGTTATAGTCACCTATTCGATGTGCCGGTAAACCACACACGCTCCACCGAACTATGACAAACATTGAGTCACCCTTTGCTACCTTTGCTTAGAACCATTTAGTGTTCCGGTAAACCACACACGCTCCACTAACATCTCCGCAAGGGCACAAAGTGTAATTTCATGGAATTGCATCAATTCACTTTTGCCTAAGTAACTAAGATTGGGAATTTTATGAAAATATTTAGTTACTTTTATACTTCATTATACTTATAATGGAAGGTTTTGTCCTATCCTACCCGTTCGGCTAACGACCCTCCACTAGTCAAGAGTGCGGTGGGTAAGAGTGGATACCCATTTAATCGCCATTTTATAGGCAATTTCCTTAAACACCCCTTATAGACCAGCTTCGTGAATGAGGCCTACTAACGGTAAGACTGACTTTTACTCATACATATATATAATGTTATATTTTTAATGTTATATATATATAGTATAGGGTGTATTTTATACATTCAAAATACTAGGTGGTCTAACTTAACAATTATACTTTTAATTCAATTAAATTGTAAACCTAACTTTTATGGATTTATTAAACCTCTTTTAATTATACACCTTAATTAATTAATAAAACCATAAGGGTGTGATTTGAACTTTTTCAAAACAATATTAGAGTTTTAGAATTTAACATTCCTAATTAAACTTTTAATCAACTTTTAAATTCCAAAACTTGAGGGCAAGTTTTGAAACATTTCAAACATTAGGGTTTAGAATTTAAATATACATCAAAATTAAACCATTTAATCAAAATTTAAATTCCAAAACTTGAGGGCAAGTTTTGAAACCTTTTTTCAAAACATTAGGGTTTCAACTATTTAAATTTCAAAACTACAAAAACTTTTGGGTTCAAATTTAAACTATAAAACCTAAAGGACAAAATATGAAACTTTTCATAACAACAAGGATCAAATAACAAATAATTCAAAATTAACATTTAATCACATAATTATCCATATTTGATTTGTTTAATGATTTCTTGCAAAACAATTTATCAATTTAATCAAAATAATTTAAACAATTATCACATAAGGAAACAATTATCTTATTAATTGATAAATATCTTCAATTAGATCAAAAATATAGTCAAATATATCATATAATCGGATTAATATTGATCTAACATGATAAGGTAACCATCCATAATCAAAAACAGCAAGAAATCCCGAATATAACTCTGTCTGACGCACCGACTCGCCGAGTCACCCTCTGGAACTCGCCGAGTAGGGGCAACTCGCCGAGTCCATCAAGCAGAACACCAAAAATCAAAATTTTCAAACATATCAAGCATCAATACAATAGAAACCAATCAAGGCTCTGATACCACTGATGGGTTTTGGTCATAAGACATCCTATGTGCTCATACAAACCCTAATGCTTGGATCTAGGTTTCTCTATTGTACATGCTTTTAATCCAAGACTGTAAACCCTAATTCTAGCATATGGAAATTGATATTAACATATAATTAGGTTTAAGATAGTACCTTGATTGTTATGTAGCAATAACAATCCCAATTCCTCCTTGAATTGACTTTGGAAGGCTTAGAGTCACAAGTGTCACTCCTCTAATGGCTTACAAACACCATAAGCAAGTGGAGAAGGTATAAAGAGAGAGGAGGGAGGTTAGAATTCGTCCTTAGGACCTCTTGGGAAGGGTTAGACGAATTCCTAAGCCCTAGGGGGTTTATATAGGTGTAAAGAATAAGGTTTTAGTCCTTATCCTTATCTAGTTGCTTGCCCACCAAGCAACCATAAGATAAGTCTTAGAAACCCTTATCCTAGTCGAATTCTAAGGGATTTACACCTCAAATTCGTTAACCATATATATATAAGATAATCCTTACCTTATTTAGTAACTATCACATAATTACAATTCAGCCCCTCTAGTTTAATTAATTACATTTGATCACAAAATTAATTCTTAATTAATTATTGACCAATATTAATTAAACAAATATGATTTCTCCTTTAATATATTTTTCTTATAACATATTAACAAATCATAATAACCTCTCTCTCTTTATTTATTTCTCCAATCAAGTTGCTTTGGTGAAGGCAACCCAAAAGGACCATGCACCATCGGGTCAAGTACATACCAAAATAGTTATGGACTTAGACACTAATCCAACACTATCTCCATCCTACATACTCAATCCTGGCCCGATCCCAGACCCTCTACAATCAAATACCCTTGGTCTGTATCCCGCCCCGCATGCCTGCCACTTACTCATACCAGCCTATGCTCTTGGCTGACAGAAAAACTGCTGAATCCCAAGCAGCTAAACAACCTCTCATGCTCATCGATCTTCCGGAGAATTTTCCAATTCTCCCCCACTTAGAGCACTGACTATCAACCACCAGTCGCCATCACCGACCTCCCTTATCAACCCTACACAACACAATCCCTTGCACGCGAACTGGTTCCCACTAGAACGAGCAACCTTCACAAAATCACATATTAGAACGGATCATCTCACCTTGAAAGAAACCCGACCTTCAGCTAACCATTCCTCAAACTGCAGATGTTGCCTGACATTCAGATCAAACGCCAGATTCCCACTAAAACCCTCATGGATGATAACCAACGAAATTCCCAACACTAAACCCATAACCATACCATAACCCTCAAAGAACAACGAATATAATACCGAAAACCACACAACGAGACTAGCAGATCAACAATACTCCATAATAATCACAAGATAACAAGACATCAAGAAAGGAACATACCCGCAGCTGCATCCAGCACTGCCCTGATCTCCTCCGCTGAAAGCTGAAAAGTACGTCCCTGAGCCCTTAGGGGCTCCGCTCCACCCTGACCTCCACCCGTGATCCTCAATGTGGTCGGTGCTGGAGCATGCACCGGTTCTGCAGTAAGCTGTGGATAGTTGACCCTCAAGTGTCCAACCTGATGGCAATGATAACAAATCCTCAAATCCCGAACCGGGGCTGACTGCCAACAATCCCTTGCATAGTTCCCCTCCTTTCCGCACTTGCGACATGCACCACCGAACCTACAAACTCCGGTGTGACCCTTCCCACACTTCCCACAAGTGTGGCTGCTCTGATCTCCCACCCTAGAATCAACGGTCTTGGACCGTTTCGGCGTCGGCTGCGACTGCACCGAAGCCTGCCTCAGCTCTCGCAACTGCAACTCAATCTCCAACTCACGCCGCCTGGCGGCCTCCTGCAACTCCAACAAGGTCTCGCACCTCTGTGTAGACACAAACTGTCTGATATCCCTCTTGAGCATACTCAGATATCGGGACATTTGAGCCTGCTCCAAAGCGAACTCATGGCAAAACATCGCCCTCTCAGCGAACATCCTGGTGATCTCCGTCACCGACTCCGAATCCTGCTTCAATTCCAGGAACTCCTGAGCTAATCTCTCCCTCTCAACCCGCGGATCATAACGAGTGCTGAACATCTCCTGGAACTGATCCCATGAAACCGCAGCTCTCTGCGCATCCGAAAACGATCCCATGGTCAATCTCCATCAATCCTTCGCCCCGAGCCTCAACACGTTCAGAGCACACCTCACCCTCTGATCAGCAGGGCATGAACACGTGAAGAAACACCCCTCCACGTACGACAACCATCTCATAGCAACAATCGGGTCCTACACCCCATTGAAGGTAGGAGGCTTCGTATTATCGAAGTCCCGATACTGGAAACCTCGACCGGCTCCTCCCCCTGCCGCTGCTACAGCCGCTGTAGCCGCAGCGGTAGCCATCTCTGTGAAGGCCGCATAGCGCTCATAAAAATACTCAATCATAGCGGTCTTGATCGACTCGAACAGTTCTGGCAACTCGGCCAGGAACAACGCAGCAACCTCATCATGTAGGATCTCACGAATCCTAGCGTCCAACTCTCCTGTGCTCATCTGACCAATAACCTCGGGCGGTACCGACCCGCCCTGACCTCCCTCTCCTGCATCCGATCCCGACCCGGATCCGCTCCCAGCATGTCTCGTAACCACCATACTGCAAAACACCACGAGATCTTAGATACTTCCCACTATCCCGGGAACTAACTCCTAACCCAACCCTAGAGGTCATGGTTTCCCTGATACGCGTATGGGTCCTGTGCTTTCAGTAGTACAGGCCCATACTACCTTCCACACCTACCCATATTTGTATTAAGTACTACCACAACACCCTAGTGAAAACATACAAAACAAGCGCTCAACCCTCACTCCTAGAGGAACACCGAAAATCTCCCACAGAGGAACCCTAGGCTAGCAGGCATCATAAATCAGGCAACATTATCATGAAATCCTGAAGATCTCTAGCCTAATACTAGCATGTTGTTCTATCAAAGCTCAAAAACGAATATTATGTATGGTATTTTGGGATTACTTACTGGCTCCGGCTGATCGTACCTCCGCATCCTCCTTTTATTCATTTTGAAAACCATTTTAAATTCTCTTTTTAAAAACCCTCCCTGATTTGAGACTGGATTCACACGAATGTTCCTCCAATTCACTCAAACCAAGGCTCTGATACCAACTTGTAACGACCATAAAATTTCAACCAATTTTAACTTTTCAAAAACAACCCATTTTCTTAATGTTATTACAAAAAGGTTTTCAATACAATTATTATCAGAGTCTTCCCAGAATCACATCATAAAACATAATCATGAGGAGTGGTACGATCACGCCTTTGCCTTGCCACGGTCTCCTGAAGAACCTGAAAAACATTAAACCACAACTGTAAGCCCGAAAGCTTAGTGAGATACCCCCAAAATACCAACCACATATACCATACACGCATAACATGCCATATCATATCAGAACACAGAACAGCCATGCACTTCGGGTCTACTTTGTGACTGGTCCGCCGCACCGGCCAACAGTCCACCTGGTCCACCCTCCGAGTCTAGCCATATACATCGAGTCTGCAGTATGATTGGTCCGCCCGCACCGGGCCTTCAATCCACCTGGTCCACTCTCTGAGTCTACAGTATGACTGGTCCGCCCGCACCGGGCCTTCAGTCGGCCTGGTCCACTCTCCGAGCCTCGGCACGTCTGGTCCTCTCTCTTGGGGCCTACAGCCTATCCGGACCGCTCGCTGGGCCTTCGGGACAACCGGTCCGCCCTGGGTATGTTGGCCTATAGCACAAATCAGGACCCGCCTCAACCCAACCGTAGTCCAACAACAATGTGCACATAAACATTCAAGCATAAAACAATTTACATTCAATCAACCGATCTAACAGATCACCTAACATAACATCCTCCTAACCAGGATACTGACCTAACCGGTGACTATCATAGCATCATCCTATACACCAGGATACCGACCTTAACCAGGTCTCTAACATAATACCATCCTAACTACCAGGATGCAAACATAGCAAAACAATAACATAACAACGATATCCGGATCTCAGTCCGATAAAAGGGCCGGCCTTGGTGCCTGAGACCCTGTTGATATAGTGAGGATAACTCACCTCGCAACTGCCGACTGAAAGATAAGACCAAGATGCTCCGACCACTGATACGATCTCCACCGCTAGCCAACACCAACACTGAACTCAAACAAAAGCCAACAATTACCAAAATGCCCTTGGAAGTCAACTGGTCAACCCTTGGTCAAAGTCAACCTCCTGACTAACTCTACTCGTCGAGTCAACCCGATGACTCGTCGAGTCCGCATGCTCAGAACTTCCCCAATCCACGACTCGACTCGCCGAGTCACCCCGAGACTCGCCGAGTCCCATGACTCTGAGTCCCCGCGTACTCAACTCACCGAGTCCTTCCTTGACTCACTGATTCATGGCTCCAACAGAAGAAGTTTGGACCTCACGACCAGACTCGCCGAGTCCAAGAATAGACTCGCCGAGTCCAAGGCTATCTTCAACCTACTCGCCGAGTTGTTCTTCCAACTCGCCGAGTTCCAGTCCATCTTTAAGCAACTCGCCGAGTACACCTTTGTGACTCGCCGAGTGCCTCTAGATCTTAACCCATACAGAAGCCTTCCAAGCATGCAGTTGATCCAAAACGTAGATCTACCCTTTTACAACCCATCCATCACATAAAGTGGCAAAATTTACGTGAATCCAAAGAGATCTAGGCATTATACACTCTAAGGCTAGGGTTTGGGACAAGATGACTTCACCAAACACTCAAGAACAGGGACTTTAATGCACTCTAGACCTTCTCCATTCCAGATCTGAGGTAGCAACCTCAGATCTAACCTTCAAACTCGAAATACCACAAGCTAAATTTCCCACGCATCTCAAAATGAAAAATCTAGAAGAATAACAACCCAAGAAACGAAGTAATACCTCAAAAGGAAGCCCAAACAGAAGAGAAATCCGAATCTTAGCAAATCCCCTTGCTCCAAACCTCCTAACTCTCCAAGATCTTCTTCCAAAATCTCTTCTCCAAGGTTCAAATGCACTCAAATCCCTCACAATCGCGTTTTAGGGTTTTCTGGACTTCAAGAGAGGGTAAAGAGGCTGGGGAGAGGGTATAATGTCCTTTATATAGGGCTCATCCTCCGAAATTAGGGTTTTCTCCACTCAGCGCCTACTCGCCGAGTCCAGCCTCCGACTCGCCGAGTAGGCCACTTAACACGCGACCAGAGTCGCGACCCTACTCGCCGAGTCCACCCAAGGACTCGCCGAGTTCTCCTTTCATACTTACACTTTGAACCCTGAATTTACACTCCTGAACTTGGGATGTTACAGTCACCGGCGTGTTTTCGTTTCTTTGATAGTTTTTGGCCGGAAGAGGTGGCGATGGCGATGGGTTTCTGGTAGTCAGTGACGACATCGAATGTGTAGATACGAAGAGCAGAGATGGTCTTGGCGGCAACCACCATTGATGACCAGTACCACCACCATGTGTTGTTGATATAATCTGTCTTGATCATGGTTTCCAATACCATTGTTGCTTCAACCATCCGCAATCCAAAAAAATAGAGAATGGATATGGACTGGTGGGGGGAAACCTAATCTACTTCGTCACCGTTGTTTCCCAATTTGGTTTCTCCACTACCAAAACACCTTCATCTATTTCCATTACCACCAAAACACTTTTGTTGACTTGTTCATCTTTCACTGAAATGGTTTGGAGTTTGGCCTAGTTACATTCTTTAGTGGGATTTTTTGTAGGTATTTTCCGATGAAGAACTTATAGTGTCGGAGAAATGCATGGCCTATTTGTAAAACCATTTTTTTTCATCGGAAGAAATTATGGTGTCGGGGGCCTTCTAAAATCCATGTTATCATATGCTCGATATTTTTCAATCCGAACACACACCAAAATAGGTTAGACAATATGATTGTCTAGTGAGTTATCTGAGGTTGATTGATTTAGAGTAAGGGATAACAATCCACATACTCGTATCTAACCTCCCAAAAACCATTTTTATAACAATTTAATACTTTCCTTAAAAACCAATATTTCAAGAGTTTATTCTATTTCCCAAATAGGATACATCGGAATCAAATTGTATAAGAAATGCAATACATGGAACTAACCCAACCCTTGTCGATTTCAACAAGTCCAAACTCGCAACGATTAATGGCAATGGACACTTGATGGAACTCTCCTCAAGTTTCTAGAGAAGGTGGGTCTCCCACCTTTATGTTCTCTAGGAAAAAGGCACTATCTTCTTCTATATCCGGTTAAGTGGGTCTCCCACCATCGATCTAGGTAGTTGTGATACCTTGTCTCAAACAAGGGGTAACTAGTCCTCATGCATACGTGAGGATTATCAAGAAATCTACTCACAACAACTCAACATGAAATGGATCTAAGGACTTGACCAATGAAGTCTCTCATCCTAGTATGAATGTATGTATGCAACAAATAAGATGTCAAAACCACTTTTAAAAGCTTAATTAGATTTTTGCTATCTGAAACCTTCCAAAAAAGCTTGTTGTCATAAATGCAACAAGTATACATGTATGAACAACTTGGCAATCAAGTCGAATAAAACAACTTTCAAAAATAGGGAAAGTAATGAAT
This sequence comes from Lactuca serriola, assembly GCF_051521515.1. Taxonomy (NCBI): domain Eukaryota; kingdom Viridiplantae; phylum Streptophyta; class Magnoliopsida; order Asterales; family Asteraceae; genus Lactuca; species Lactuca serriola. The sequence goes on along the minus strand of NC_136411.1, from coordinate 391,468,360 downwards.
AGAGACGTGTGTTCCTGATAGATCCTAGCTTCCTACACCACGTCTTCTTTAATAAGTAGCCACCTTCAATCACTACCTATATAAATTGAAAGTACATTACCATGTTGACCAAATTTCCCCTAGTGCTAAATTTTTTTTATTAAATTCCCATATTGTTATCTATAATCCATTATGATGTTAAATGACATGGTTTTGGTTTTGTAGCTGGGGATTAGTGGGTGCGCGAAAGCTGGCCCAGAAACCTTCATTAGGGAAGTTTCCTTTCCAAAAAAAATTTTGGTCAATAAAATTGGTAAAACGGCAGCCAAGAGAATTTTGTTGTGTAGGAGCGAAAGTGTATCCTGACTCACCATGTGCGTGTATCGCGCTGATGCAAACTCCTTGTTTTGATTCTTCCTTTTAGAGTGTTGGGTGTGGGCAATGGGGTTATGAAGCCAAATATTGCCACCTCACATTTAACATATTATACATGAAGGGGGGGGGGGGTGGTGTTCCCATGTTATAACATGGTGTTAAGAGGAGAGAGAAAGAGAGAAATGATTTGATTCGGTGTTGCCTCTCATTCTCGTTACCACATTTCATAACGCCACATCTCATAACTAGAGGTTGGGGCGATGTTCTAGCCATTACGATGCCTCCACGTAGGCAAAAACACCCTCCACGGGCCCGTACCGAGTAGTTTTAAATTCCATTTTTCCAACTCCTTATCCAAAACCTTTAAGAGTACTAATTATTATTTACAAAAGGGTATCAAGACAGGACATTGATAGGCAACATTAATTGACTTGACTTAATCCATAAAGCTTTCCTAATAAATCTTGGCATTTACTAATCCTTAGGCTTATTGTTATGGACAAGTACTCAATGTGCTAAATAGCTTAATAGATATAACTAGAACATCATTTTCTCAAATCAAATTCCAAAGTAGCAACATATATGTCCAGGATATGTTCCCCAATCATCCGATTTATTAAAATCACATTAAAAACATGATTTTTTTCATTCTTTTCTTAATTTCCCATTTTACCCCTCTTCTCTAACTATCATTATAATCACATTAGCTTGTGATGATTCTTCATGTTGTTCTTAAATTCATAAACCAAAACCATTGTTATGAACAAAAAATACCCCTTATAACATCATTAATCATCATCAAAGTTCATAAACTCATAATTGTCCCAAACTACATTTTCTAAGTAATTGATTCTACCGTTGCTTTGAGCGATGCTTTTCCATGGAGGAATTGAATACAAACATCTTCATTCGTCTTGAAATCATACAAAGGGCAGATTAACACTTCATCATTATCATTGGAAAATTTAGGGATTTTAGAGATAATACAATTCCAACATAAAATCTACCATGGAATGATAGATTTGAGTTATAAACCAACATAAACAACATAACTTGCTTATAACACAAAACCCTAGTCCTCAAATGAGTTGAAAATCTAATCAAATTTCTAATCCATAAGTGAAACTCGAATTTTACACTAAAGGAGGAAGAAGTTATACATTTAACCACTTGAGTTCTTCAAAACTTGTAGACTAAATTGCAAAAATGGTCCCTATGGTATGCATTTTTGGGGGTTTTAGTCCAAACCCCGATTTTTTTGGATTGGTGGTCCTTTTGAGTTACTTTGCTTGCAGTTTTGGTCCCTGTCCAAACTAAAAAGACTATTATACCCTTAATGAATTTATTTTTCATTTTTCTTTCACTTTTTAATATTATTATTAAATATAAAAGTGGGCCCACTTATCCACCCCACCTCTCTCTCTCTCTCTCTCTATCTCTCTCTCTCTCTCTCTGTTAATTCACACACACTTACACTTCTACTTCTGCATTTCCTCATTTGTTCTCTTATCTCCTTATCATCGATCAAATCTAGAATCTGTGGTAACAAGAAATATTGACAAGAAAGTGAATTCCAAGAAACATACATCCAACAGAGGCGAAGATTTCTTCTCTGAATTTATATGCAATCTGTTCTTACCTCTTCGACGATTTAGGAAGGATTTACAAACACATACTTTTTGAAATCGATTGAGAAGTTGAAGACATATCGGGGGACGAAATTGATTTCAAATATGTCAAGATTCAACCATCATCGATCTCTCAAGATTCAAACACGATAAACCCTAATGAAATATTAAATCAATTTTGTATCTAAAATCAATTTTAAGGGTGAAATCGAACCATGATTATCTTCCTTTTATCTCAGATGACTCGATTAATACCTCCTATGTAGTGAGGCATCTGGGTTTTTTTGCTCTTAAAGTGAAAGATACGGTATTCGAGGAGAGAAGAATGTTAATGGAGAAGATGTGGATTTCATTGGAGGGGCCATCGGTTGCTTATGGTGGTGGTTGCGATTTAGGTGAAAGGAAAACAGGTCTGGAGGAAGATTGGAAATTTTAGGGTTGATTTGTTGTCGATTTCATCATCAGAATGGAATGGATCGGATATGGGCTGATTTGGGAATCGAGGTTTGTGTTGATTGGGATATTGTTTCCTCAAAACTTGTTAACATAGAAAAATCGATGCAATTGGAGGTGGGTTGATGTGGGAATCCCTGATTTATTTCTCCATTATCATCTCCATCATCAAGTAAAGCGTAGGTGATAGCGAGGGTGAGAAAGAAGAAGAAGGGAATGGGTTTAGAGAGAGAGAGAGAGAGAGAGAGAGAGAGAGAGGGTGGATAAATGGGCCCACTTTTATATTTAATAATAATATTAAAAAGTGAAAGAAAAATGAAAAATAAATTCATTAAGGATATAATAGTATTTTTAGGTTGGACAAGGACCAAAAGTCCAAGTAGCTCAAAAGGACCATCAATCCAAAAAAATCGAGGTTTGGACTAAAACCTCAAAAAAAAAAATACATACCACAGGGACCATTTTTGCAATTTTGTCAAACTTGTACCAAATGAGCCAAATAAGCTTGAGATCAAATCAAAGGGTCTTCTTATGCACCATTTCACAACTTCCCTTCTCATCTCATCGATCTCATTTGGTTGAAATGAAAGAGTGCATTTATTTTCAAATAATATACAATGCCAAAAAATTTATTCCAACTTTTCTTAATTGTTCCCGTTTTATTTATTTTGTAATTTTTTTATTTATTATTTTAAATTCTAAAAAAAATATTTCTACCTAAAATCTCAAAACTTCTGTCCCAAAATTAGGATGTTACAATTATCCACCCTTAGGTTGATTTCGTGCTTGGAATCGGTAAGGGAAATAAAAGTCAAAATCTTTCAACCCGAATTATCCAAAGTTTCTTCATAAAACACCCATAAACTCCAAACAGAAACTAAAACAAGGGCTATACATTTGGATTATGAAGTTTGGAGTTGTTCCTTGGTTTCTTGTTTATCTTGTGATTTCTTTGGTTTCTTTCTTTGTTCCCTGGGTTTGTCACCGGGGCTTTTCCGTTTCTATGATAGTTTTTTGCTGGAAGAGGTGGTGGTGGTGGTTTTCTGGTAGTCGATGGCGGCATCGAGTGTGTAGATATGAAGAGCAAGGACATAGATGGTGGATGTCTTGGCGGCAGCCACCATTGAAGACCAGTACCACCACCATGTGGTGTTCATCTAATCTGTCTTGATCATGGTTTCCAATACCATAGTTGCTTCAACCTTCTGCAATCCAAAAATAAAAGAATTAAAAACTAATATTAAACAACTAGTATTTTTAGTTTGGAATTCATTCAATAAAATACAACTCAAACTTAACTTATTTTCACAAAATTGATGAGAATTCTGACTTTTGCTTTATTTTTTAAAAAAAAAACACGTAGTGGATCTTCATGTTATATATATAGCAATTGTGTTTTTTTATCAACTTCACACATAAAACATGCATTGTGAAAGTACATATATGTATATGTATATGTATATGAATATGTATGTGTGTATGTATATAAGTATATCGTATGTATGTGTGAAATAAGATAGGCAATATAGTCATTTTACTTGGGACAGGGCCGAAAAACGTAACAAAAACCTCAAATAATGACCAAATTTTTAAACCCATTTCTTTAAGGGCCAAAACCGAAAAAGTGCTAAACTCGAGCAAAAATGTAATTTACCTCATATACAGTGTTAGCTGATTTAACAAAAGCACACCAATCAGACCTCCATTCAAAACTTGCCCTAGACCCTCTTTTTGCTCAATCGGAAAGCAGCTTGCATGTCCAACAAATTCATCTTCAATCGTCTTAATAAATCACAACCAAGACTGAGTTAATTAACCGGGTCCCAGTCGACTCACCAAACCCAAATCCAAACCACAATCACGCTTGTTCTTCTTATGTTGTTCAAATTCAACATTTCCGAAAAAAGTTTCATGGCATTTAACACAGTGGCATCTAGACACGTGTTTCGTGATTGACTTATGCCACTTCGAGATCAAATTTCTCTATTCTCTTCTCTTGGGTCGTTTCCTTTTAGGTAGTTGATGAGATTCTTGATTTGTTCTTCGGATTGGGATAAACGCCATGCACCGGAATCGGAATCACACATTCCGGTATCGTTGACAACGATTCTGAAATGAGTTCCATTAGCAAACAAGCCAAGATATATCTTCTAGCTGTTGGTTCAGACTCTTCAATAAACACACAAACACACAGTATAGAGAGTTTAGAGATGGAGGAATAATCTTCCTTGATTTTCTTTTATTCACTGACTCACTAAAACGAGAACAAGGTACATCAATTTAAAAGAAAGGAAATAACTAATTAGGCGAAAAACTAGCATCTGCATGTGCTCCAAAAAACGGGTGACCACTAAGTCACTTATTCCTCCAAACTTGGTCAGCACATGAACAAGTCAGAATTACTTTCCTACATTTTCCCCCTTAATTCTGAATTGTGTCTTTAAGCCTCTCGATTCCCAGAAGATCTCTCATCTTAATGAACTTTACTCTTGGCAATGCTTTTGTCAGGGGGTCAGCTCTCTGCTCTTCTCTTCTGATGTGCTCTACTTCAATTTGATCTCTCTCAATGCATTCTCGTATGAAATGGTATCTTGTGTCAATATGTTTGCTTCTTCCATGGAATACAGGGTTCTGCATGAGAGCTATTGTTGCACTGTTATCCACATATAACTTGACTCTTTCTTGCTTCCAACTAGTCAATTCCTTTAGCAGGCTTCTCAACCACAGTGCTTGGCACGCCGCCATAGTTGCTGCTATGAATTTAGCTTCACAAGAGGAAAGTGACACAATGTGCTGTTTTTGGGATGACCATGTGATTGGTTTTCCAGAAAAATAGAATACTGTTCCTGTTGTACCCTTTCGATCATCTAGATCCATACCATTGCTACTGTCACTGAACCCAACCAACTTTCTATCTCCACCTTTTCTGTACACTAATCCATATTTGATTGTACCCTTTATGTATCTGAGAATGTGCTTCACTGCTTTGAGATGACTTTCTTTGGGTGACTCCATATACCTGCTAACTACTCCAACCGAGTATCCCAGGTCTGGTCTTGTGTGGGTTAAGTAGCATAAGCTGCCAACAAGACTCCGGTATTCAGTAGCATTTACCTGGACACCACCCTCGTCCTTTGTTAAACCAAAACCTGGTTCCATGGGATATTTTGCAGAGTTGCAATCTCCCATTCCAGCTGCTTGTAGTATCTTCTTTGCATAACCGGATTGACTGATCGTGATGCTTTCGTTGTCTTGCAGTACCTCTATCCCAAGGTAATAAGATAGTTTTCCCAGGTCACTCATATCAAACACCTTTTGCATTTGCTTCTTAAAAACAACTACTTGTTCTTCATTTGTACCTGTTACAATTAAATCGTCTACGTACACACCGACTATCAATACCGAGTTAAGCTTTTGGCGTTTGTATACTGCATATTCTTGTGGGCATCTCTGAAACCCTAGTTCCTTGAGTGTTTTATCAAGGCGCACATTCCAGGCTCTCGGGGCTTGGCGTAATCCATACAGGGCTTTGTTTAGCTTGTACACCATATGCTCTTTTCCTGCAATGACAAACCCATCTGGTTGAGAGACATAGACATCTTCCTGTAAAACTCCATTCAAGAACGCAGATTTTATGTCCAAGTGATGAACTTTCCATCCTTCGTTTGCTGCTAATGCCAACAACATTCGAATAGTTTCCAACCGAGCCACCGGTGCAAAGACTTCATCAAAATCGATGCCTTTCCGTTGCACATACCCTTTTGCAACACTTCTAGCCTTGTGTTTTGTGACTCTTCCTTCTGCATTCTTTTTTAACTTAAATACCCACTTTAATCCAATTGCTTTTTGACCCTTTGGAAGGTTCGTCAGCCGCCATGTATTGTTTTTCTCTATTGACTCCAGTTCATTCTTCATTGCATCTCTCCATTCATGTTTACCTGTTGCTTCTTCAAACGTTGTTGGTTCTTCACCAGCGTACATCAGTTCATCTGATTCATCTTCTAAATGTTGGGCTTCATGGTATATATCTGACAATAACCTAAACCCACGTACAGGTGTGTCGTCGTATGTGGACCTGTCTACTTCTGGACTTCCTTCTGATGTTGGAGTCATTATACTCCCTGCATGACGAAGGGTATTAGATGGTCCACCTGTACTGCTGTTCGTTGGTGCTAAGAGTGATGGAGGTGATTGCGGGTCGTTTTCATTCTGTTGTGATGTAGGGCTCCGAGTTTCATCTTGGACTGGGTCGTTGAAACCCACATTATTTTGTTCAGTTATCACACTTGGAAATTTTGTCCAGGTGTTGCTTAGGATTGGCCCTGACTCTTGGACCTCAGCCCAATTCCATTTAGCGTTTTCTTCAAACACCACGTCCCTAGCCACACATATTTGATTAGTTTTAGGGTTGAGCAACTGATATGCCTTGCTTCCTTGTTCGTTTCCCAGATAGACAAGTGCTATGCTTCTGTCGCTCAGTTTTGTAAGCTGATTCGATGGGATCTTTGCATGCGCAACACATCCAAAGACCCGAAAATGTCCCAGTGTTGGCTTTCTTCCGTGTATCCCTTCATAAGAAGTCATATCTTTCACTCCTTTTGTTGCAACTCGGTTTAGAATTTGAACTGCATGTCGAAAAACTTCCCCCCACAGTCTCTCTGGGACACTCATGGCTTTCAAAAGTGATCTAGTAACTCCAAGGATCGTCCGGTTACGTCGTTCTACTACCCCGTTTTGCTGGGGTGAGTAAGGCGCCGTTAACTGCCTTTTGATTCCCTCATTGTTGCAGTAATTTGTGAATTGTGTAGACGTGAATTCACCCCCACGATCTGTACGTAACGCCTTTAGTTTGTATTGACCTTCACTTCAACTTGCATCTTGAATTTCTTGAAGGTTTGAAACACCTCATCCTTGGTTTTAATCATGAACACCCACATGTACCTGCTGTAATCATCCACAAATAAAAGAAAATATCGATTTCCTGCGTTAGTTTGTGGTGTTATGGGACCACAGAGATCCGCATGCACCAACTCCAATGGATTACTAGCTTGCCAATGTGCTTCCTGTGGGTAAGATTGGCGTGTCTGCTTGGCGATCAAGCATCCCTCACACACCTGTGTGGGATGATGAATTTTGGGTACTCCTTGTACCATCCCCTTCTCAACCATTGCTTCAATAACACGAAAGTTCACATGCCCCAATCTTGCATGCCACAACCATGATGTGTCATCTAACCTTAAACTAAGACAAACAGGTTGTGTGGTGTGTAGAACTATCTTGTACGGGCGATTTTTTGATCGTTGTACCTTCATTATTAACCTGTTCCTTTCATCATGCATACGTAGGAATTCATGCAACATCTCAACCCTATAACCTTCCTCAGTCATTTGTCCTAAGCTAAGTATATTACTACGTAAAGCAGGGATGTAATATACCTCAGGAATGACCAATTGCTCCTTATTTTTGCATTCCACCAAAATTGTTCCTTTGCCTTTGATTTGAACTCTAGACCCATCTCTAAAACGTACCAGACCGGTTACATTTTCATCCAACTCAGCAAAGTATTCCCGTACCCCCGTCATGTGGTTGCTTGCGCCGTTGTCTAGGTACCACGTGTCTTCTTCATTTTCTTTTGATACCGGAAAGACTGTCTTCATTGAGTAACACCCAATCATCAGATTCTTCTCCCCAAACTGTCAACAGCAGAGCTGCTTCTTCCTCCTGTGTCTGAGTGAGATTAACTTTTTCTTCATTCTGCTTGGGATTGGGACACTCTGATGCATAGTGTCCATGTTTCTCACAATTAAAACACTTTATGTGACTTTTGTCTCTTCCCCTCCAATGGCTATTGTTGTTGTCTCGTGGTGATGAGTGACTGCCACGACTGCCCCTGCCCCGTGTGCTTCCCCTTCCTCTACCACCACTTCTTCCACCTCTCTCCTGTTGATGCGAGCCACGTCCTCTACCACCCACAAATGAACTTCCACCATGAGATTTGTGAGGCGGTTTACCTTCTGAACGAGTAAGCAACAAGCTCGCTTCACCACTTGAGTTCTCGCTGCGGAGTCGTAACCGGTCCTCATATGCTTTTAATCTGCCAATCGCCTCTTCAAATGGCATTGTATCGATATCTACGTACTGTTCGATTGAAGCCACAAGTTGAAGATATTTGTCTGGGACAGAATCCAACAGCTTTCTTACTAAAACGCTGTCATCGAGAGTCGATCCAAGGCTGTTGTACTTTGAGTTTAAACCACTTAATTTTCCTGCAAACTTGTCTATAGTTTCTCCTTCTTTCTTCCGAAGAGCTTCAAAGTCACTTTTAATCGTGTGCAATCTTGCCTTTTGCACTCGATCAGCACCAAGGTAACGTGTCTTTAGAGATTCCCACACCTCTTTTGCTGTTTTTTTCTTGGCCACTTGTAGGAGGATGTCTTCCAATATCGCCTGGAAGATGTAAGCTTTCGCCATCTTGCTCTTCTTCTCATCCACAGCCTCTCCAGCTTGTGTTTCGATGGACTCCCATACCCCTTGAGCGTCCATGATAGCCTCCATTTTAATTGCCCATGTGGTGTAGTTTGTCGGCGTCAACATCGGGCATTGAAACGAAACACCACCGCTCTCTTTTCCTTGTTGTGCATCTGTTGACATCTTGTTGAGTCTTAGGTACTTAGGCATGAACTGAGCTCTGATACCAAATGTTGGTTCAGACTCTTCAATAAACACACAAACACACAATATAGAGAGTTTAGAGATGGAGGAATAATCTTCCTTGATTTTCTTTTATTCACTGACTCACTAAAACGAGAACAAGGTACATCAATTTAAAAGAAAGGAAATAACTAATTAGGCGAAAAACTAGCATCTGCATGTGCTCCAAAAAACGGGTGACCACTAAGTCACTTATTCCTCCAAACTTGGTCAGCACATGACCAAGTCAGAATTACTTTCCTACACTAGCCACTTCTGCAGCGGATTAATCGGAAAGAATTCTATTTTTACTTTTTTACCCTTGTCCTTCTTTGTATCTTTAGCATCACCGGTTACGTTAAACGATATAGCTATTTTTCGCAAGAGCTTAGTCACTAGCCTAGGTAGTAGTGCCATGTGGACAGTAGTCAACTTGTCAACCTTATGTTTAACACAATTCATTTCTACTGTTTCCAGAAATGCCCCCGCCCCATATCCATATGTAACAGGCCTGGGAGCAAGAAGACCGTTTTCAAGATCTTCATATGATAAACAATCTTCTTCCACTTCAAGAACTTCTTGTAAACGACATAGGAGTTCATACGCCTGTGTAGAAGAGAAGAAAGATCAGAACATGTTATAAAAAGACAAGAATACCCTTGTATAAATAATGCATACCTGAAGAAGGTCGCCTGTTGCATGAGAAGATATATAGCCTTGAGGAAATGAGACTCCCAACAGGAAAAGGCTCCACACCCTTTATTTTATTTTTTTATTTGAAATTGTTGAAGATGAATCAAATAAACTATCTTTGCAAAATATATAGCCTGAACAGGCTACCACACCAGGGAGTTGTTCTATAAATTCTTGAACAAATTCAAAGTCTAATCCAAACCGATACTCTCTCAACCAATTCATCAATAACTCTGAAAAGTCACAAGTCTCCTTGTCACCATCGATGACAGTCGGCACATTGACACATTGTTGTGAATGTAAAAAGTTCTCCAGATCTATGCTGACCTCGTGCGTAAAATGAACAGATGACAAAAAGCTCAAATCTTCAGCTTGCCTATAGTAACACTGCACGCCGCCGTTCCGGTCGATAACTTTTTTGTGAACATCAGCAATCTTTTTTAATAGTAGCTTCCATGTTGATGATGGTGAAAGACCCTTCAAAATATAGGTCACCAATTACATCTTCATACCCTACTTCATCACCGCTGCCCGGATCTATCTTGGTCATCTCGGTCAGCTCGATCACAACATTGTCATACTCATCAAGGTCTGTTCAACATAGAATAGTTTGACCATATTGAATAGGTGATTCTGAGAAACTGGACCTGGTGATTTTGAAAAAGGGTCCACCTTGACCGTTATTCGACACCTCACATGTAAAAAGTGAGCCGATAAGCTTTTCATGCCAACAGGATTTATACCCGATTGGCCAAATATAATGGGCTTGCAATGATTTTCCCAAATGAAAGAACATAAAAGTCTTCAAATTGTACGGGAAGTTGAACCTAAATGTATAACATAAACATAATCCAAAATGTAAATAATTTGACAAAAAAGATATGAACTAAAAATGATGGTCAATAGTAAACATTCTGACTTACATTGATCTTGTGTGCCATCAACCTGATATGATATGATATCTGAATGAAGCAAAGCCTACAGAAAATGTAACAAGTCAATGCAATTGAACCACAGTCAAATTCAAATTTGGGGAAATGATCTATTTCTCCAAATTTGCAACTATTGATTTGATTTTTCGATCTAAAAGACAAGATTATTGGGATTTCGCATTACTAATTAAACCATTTGGAAATTATAACAACTTGAAGTAAAAAATGGCATGTGAACAAACACAATTAAACCTTAGATTTAATAAAGGTAAATCGCTTTTTAATTTCACCATCAATTCAAAATTTTGTGAATAGAAAGTATCTTGATTTGACTAGATTTATGATTGTGAAAGAATGCAAATGATTTACAACTAGAATACCTGGTTTTTAGGGCTTCATAAGAAAACATTCATCAAAAAGTAGAAAACAAGAAATCAATAGATATAAAAAGAGGACAATCACCTTCAACCTCCTCTATTAGGATTTGTTGCCTATCTCTCCAATTTAGGGCTTTCAGGGCTCTTATGGTTTCAAACTTCAACTTGAAATCTTCCTAGTAAATAGATTCACATTATATACCTACACAGATCAGGTTAAATCAATGTAATCTTACAAAGAGGGCATTATAGTAAATTCACAATACTTGGTTTGATTTACCATTTTAATTGATATGGCAAACAGCGGAAGACATAACCTATTTCACTTTTTGCTATATAGATTTCCAAGTTAATAACAATTACCAAAGTGCCCTTAACTTGGAATGCTATATAGATTTCTGGCTTAGTAACACTTACGCCCTATTTGGCAAACTAGCTAAAAAGCTAGCTTATAAATAAGTTATCTCGAATTAGCTTATCAATAAGCTAGCTTATAAGCTACTTTATAAACTATAATAAGCTACTTTTATGGTTTTACCAAATGCTAAATTACTACAAGCTAACTTATTTTAACCAAACATGGCCTTAGTAAGATTATTGTAATTTAACCCTAATTTCTCTCCATTGAGTGTTTGTCGATCCTAATAGAGAAGCCCAAATATTTTGTTTGCTTCTTCCCTTTCGTAGGATTTGAACTATGAAATCTTGTTTGTGTGTTAAAACGAAATGAGAAAGGCGTTGTTTGGTGACATACCATTACTTTCTTCATTACATTTTTTCCCCATTCCGGTCCAAGAGAAGCCTATAGCAATAAAAATATGTTACTTTCTTCATTACATTCCACCTCATTATTATAAACAAAATATGCAAAGGAATGTTATAAAAAACATAATAATCAAGAACAAGAATAAAAAACAGAACTTCAATTTTTAAAGCAGTAAGATAGAATAGAAACGCAACCAAAATATTGAAATGACCTGGAAGATAATCAAACAAAAATAAGAAGAAATAGTTATAATAATATAAAACTACAAAAGCACATTGTCACTTGTTGTGCAAATTAAATAGATTGACCATAACTAGTAACAAAGTTAATTATCTCGGAAGCTTATGTTTTGCAATGTACACTTTATATAAGTATTGCGCATAAGCCAAATTATCTTAATTCATTGTACACTTTATATAAGTAAACTTTATTTTATACGATGGGTCAAAGTCAATGCACATTTATGCAGCAACATTCCACTTTTTACCAATTTATACAACAAAACAACCATGTTTTTCTTAAATGACACAATATATATAACTTGGGGATTCAAAATTAGCTAACGAATTCTCTTTCTTTTTTTATTTATTTTGAGAAAAACTTGACATCAATCAGTAAAAGTAATTTGTATTGAATATTATCAATAAACGTGATACAAGGGATATATATATATATATATATATATATATATATATATATATATATATATATATATATATATATATATAAATAGAATAATTACACTCTAAACCCTAACCTAAAGCCAACTGTCTAATATTGCCCCGCAAGCTAAGGCCGGGTAAGGACTTGTAGCTTGGCTCGTAACCCCTCAAATCTTTGTGAAGACAATGGCTTAGTGAAGATATTTGCAATCTGATCATCAGTAGAGATAAACTGAACTAAGAGCTTCTTTGCAGCAACTTTTTCTCGGACAAAGTGAAAATCAATCTCAACATGCTTTGTGCGAGCATGGAACACAGAAGTAGCTGATAGATAAGTAGCACCTAGATTATCACACCATAAGATTGGTGCTTTAGTGACCGAAATGTGTAACTCTCTTAGCAACTTTTCAAGCCAGGTAACCTCAGCAACAGTATCAGCCAGAGCTTTGTATTCAGCCTCAATGGAAGACCGGGAGACAGTCTTCTGTTTCCTTGCTGACCATGATACTAAATTCGAACCAAGATATATAGCATATCCCCCGGTGGACCGACGGTCATCCAAGCAACCAACCCAATCAGCATCAGAGAAGGAAGTAACCAGAGGAGATTTGGCATCTCCATACGCATGAATAGTGGTGTCATGGGAGGGTGTGAGACATAGACCAAAATTGCTAGTGCCTTTAAGATATCGAAGAATCCGTTTAACAGCAGACCAATGGTTGTTAGTTGGAGAGTGCATAAACCGACAAACTTTGTTGACTGCATAGGTAATGTCGGGTCGGGATAGGGTGACATATTGTAGGGCTCCAACAATCTGACGGTATCGAACAAGGTTCTCAAATAAAGGACTATCACCAAAGGATAAAGAGACACCCGTGGGGAGAGGGGTAGGAGTTGGTTTGGATTCTGTGAGACCCGCATGATTTAAGATGTCAGTATATACTGTTGTTGAGATAAAAAAAAAAGACTATTACCATGATAAGCAACCTTAACACCAAGAAAGTATGAGAGTGTCCCCATGTCTTGAAGAGCAAATGTCTGACGAAGGCTATTGACAATGTGATTAATAGCATCGGGATTGTTACCTGTAAGGATGATATCATCAACGTAAACCAACATGTAAATGTATGTACCCTTAGCCGAGAGTATAAAGAGAGAAGGGTCGGTGTGGGACCCTTTGAAGCCGAGTGCAAGAAGTGCCCGGGATAGATGGTGAAACCAAGCATGTGGGGCCTGCTTAAGGCCATACAAGGACTTATGAAGTAAGCATACTTGATGAGGTTTCTTAGAGTCAACAAAACCAAGAGGTTGGCGCAAGTACACAGTCTCCTTAAGATCGCCATGAAGGAAAGCATTTTTAACATCTAGCTGACGGAGAGGCCATTGGTTAGACACTGCCAGAGATAGAACCACTCGAATAGTAGTGAACCTGACAACTCGACTGAAGGTGTCATGATAGTCAATGCCAGGTTGCTGATGAAATCCCTTGGCAACTAAACGAGCCTTGTAGCGTGTGATCGAGCCAGTATGATCACGTTTAATTTTGTACACCCATTTGCAATCAACAATGTTCATATTAGATGTGTGTGGTACAAGTGTCCAGGTACCATTTTGAATTAGGGCGGCATACTCATCAGCCATGGCTTGTTGCCAATGAGGATTTTTGGCAGCAGCGGAAAAAGTTATAGGTTCCTGCTCATGATCGGTAGTAGCATGGAAGGCATAAGGGTCAAAGTGGGCTGGCTTCTTGGGGTTGGGATGAAGGTTAGAGGGGCGAGCCCGGGTAGTAGGAGTCTCGGTGGAAGGAGGGTCAAATGATGAATCAGAGACGGGCACATTTGGGCGTCGTCTCTGTCGAGAATAGGTTAAAAATTGAGGGACCTCAGTAGTAGTGGGTTCTGCTGACGTAGTCACGGTGGTAGGGGGAGCAAGGGAAACCATGGATGAAGGTGATAAGGGTGGTGGAGGCGGTGGTGTAGTGGTCGGTTTAGGGTCGTCGGTAATAACTGGGGAGGGATAGGTCGAGATATAAGGGTCAGATGTGTTGGGTGTAGGTGGCACGGGTTTAGGACTTAGAAAAGGGAAGTTAGTCTCGTGAAATCGAACATGACGAGAAATATAAACTTTGTTAGAATTGGGATCAAGGCACCGGTACCCATGGTGAGAGGAGCTGTATCCAAGAAAGACACAAGGAATGGACCGAAAATCCATTTTATGTTGATTGTAAGCACGAAGATGAGGAAAGCACCGACACCCAAAGACTTTGAGAAAAGAGAAATCAGGTTGACGCTTAAAAAGATGCTCAAAGGGTGAGATGTGAGTGGTAGTAAGAGATGGCATGCGGTTGATGAGATAAACAACTGTATCAAAAGCGAAGTGCCAATAAGTGTTCGGAACACCGGATTGTGCAAGTAGAGTTAAGCCGGTTTCAACCACATGGCGATGACGTCTCTCAACCAAACCATTCTGTTCACTTGTATGAGGGCAAGAGAGCCGGTGAACGATGCCAAGAGAGTTGAAGAATTGAGTTAACTTGCAAAATGCGGGACCCTAAACATCACACACAACAAGATCTAAAAACTTCTGACTATTAAAACTAGAAGTAGACAAATGAAGTTTAGATGATTTCCCAATGTGACAGGAATTACAAAAAGGATCTGTGATTTTACTACAAGCAGGTAGACAATATTTAGAACACATAAAGTTTAAAAGTTGTGGATGCGGATGCCCAAGCCGTTGATGCCAAATGTCTGAAGGAGCTTTAAAAGTAGTGAACGCAACTTTGGGAAGGCGCTGGAAGGATGGAAGACGAATTGAATAAAGTCCATTGTTACTTGGACCCGTGAGGAGGGTAACTTTGGTAGTATTGTCCTTCACAGCAAAAAAAAGAAGAGTGACCTTCAAGGAAAACATCATTATCTAGGCAGAATTTTTGTACAGAAAGGAGATTTTTTTTATTTCAGGAACATGAAGGATATTTGACAAGGAAAACATTTTAGTAGGAGAATAAAATCTAGTAGAGCCAATATGAAGAATAGGTAATCCCGTACCATTGCCTACATGGAGAGCATCCTCACCGAAATAAGGTGTGTGACTATCAATAGAGGAGAGACCATGAGAGACATGATTATTGGAGCCGGTGTCAGGAAGCCAAGTGGTAGTGTGCGCTCGGTTTTCTGCAAAGTTAGCAGAGGGTTGTGGGTGTGAACGGATGGTGTTAGGATCACGGTTGGGGCACTGTGAAGGAATGTGGCCAATACCGCAACGATTACACGTGCCATAGACGGTGTTCTGGGTTGAGGTCCATGGGAATTGGTTTCTAGTCCCTCCTGGTTGGGAGTTATAGTTTCCGTGACCCCGACGATTGTTTGAGCCACGACCTCGAGATGATGATGGAGGTCGGTTTGTATAAAAGGCTTGGGGGGAGGGAGGAGTCGGGCTCAATTGTAGACCGAGTTGGGAGACAAGTTGTTGGAGGGCTTGAATGTGATCAGGAGAGGGATGAGCCTATTTAGGTGTCGGACGGTTTGATGAGGTGGTGGTAAAGGCTTGGACAGGTGCAACAACAGGAGATGTTTTCTTGATCATAAAGTCATGATCAGCCAACAAACCATGAAGATCTTGGAAGGATGTGGGTGCTTGTCGAGCAAGAAGAGTGGATTTGAGGCCATTGTATTCCTCCCGAAGGCCGGAGATAACAAGCATGACAAGATCTTTCTCCTTGACAGGTTCTCCAATGTTGGCCAAGGCATCGGAGTACTCTTGAGCCCGTAAAAGATAAGTAGATGCGGTTTCATCAGGTTTCATCTCTAGCTTAAGGAGTTGGGTTTTAAGGGTGTATTCTCGTGAAGAGGTTTGAGGGGCATAGGCCCGTTGTAGAGAGAGCCAGAGATCTCTGGAGGTCGTCCCTTGAGCATGAGGGTAAGAGGATTCTGACATGGTGGATAGGAGGAGCATGCGCACATGCGCATCATTGGCAAGCCAGGCAGTGTGGGAGGGGTTTGGCTGGGGTGGCCTTGTCTGCTGCTGGTAGACTAGGAGCGGGACATGGGACAGATTCATCAATATATCCATATAGATTGTTGGTGACAAGAAAGGGCTTAATCATTGTTTTCCAGAAGCCATAGTTTGTAGGAGAGAGGGTGAACGGGAATTTATGGGAGTTGTGTGACGTCTTCTCTGTTGTGGAGAAGGCTGTAATTGTTGTCATGGTGATGACAATTGTATTGATCAATATTTCGATGATCAAATATGGACAGAAGTTGTCGACAGGGAGAAACAGGAAGTGGTGGCAAAGGGTTGTAACCCTAGAGCATGTATCGGCTCTAATACCAAATCAGTAAAAGTAATTTGTATTGAATATTATCAATAAACGTGATACAAAGGATATATATATATATATATATATATATATATATATATATATATATATATATACATATATATATATATATAATAATTACACTCTAAACCCTAAACTAAAGCCAACTGTCTAATAACATCTAATTACCTTTTCGGGATCTTTCTTCTATCATATATTCTTATATAGTAGATTGAGGGGCCAACGGATGCATAGCAACTTTGACACACATTTAATACTTGGCATATCGATCCTATTAAAAAGAGAAATCAGAGGCCATATATATAGTACATCATGAGACTTCATTATTATTTACCATTTCTCAATACCATCATAGCTAAGTTTCGTACAGAAATGAAATAAATAAACTACAACTATAGATACTTGCAACGGAATTCTTGCATAACAATTACTATGTGCAAAAATCATGTTGTTGATCAATGTTAATCAACTCCAAGGTGATTAATTTCATCTTCAAAAAAAAATTGCACTTCTCCCCACAAACTTTTGCTAACTAAATTAAAAACAAAATTTTAATTTTAACTTCGCTAAAAAATCCTTTTAGAATTTAGATTTTCTTACCAAAATAGATAACCAGAAAAATAATAATAGTAATAATAACAACAATAATAATGATAATAATAATAATAGCTTGATACCTTCAATTGCCATTGCAAGTAGCCAAATCTCTGATGTGATTACGCCTGCATATCCATTGACCAAGAACATCTACATGTTATGATTTCAAAATTGATTAATTAGTAATGTGAAATCCCAAATAATCTTCTTTTGTTAGATTGAAAAGTTGAATAAGTAATTGCATATTTAAATAAATAGATCAATTCCCCAATTATAATTTTGATTGCACTTCAAAGGAATGGTCTTGTTACAATAGGGTTGGATTCATTCAGATATCAGATTAATGAAATATAAGATTGATGTAAGTTCGACTTTTTTGTTGCCAGATTAGTTTCTTGTCAATTAAGTTCATTTTGGAAAATGTTTGTTTACCTTCCGATATAAGTCTTGTTGGTATGAGAAGCTTACTGACTCACTTTTTACATATAAGGTGTCAAATAACGGTCAACGGGTCAAGGTGGACCCCTTTTCACCATCACAAGGTCCAATTACTCGGAATCACCTATTCAATATGGTCAAACTATTCTATGTCGGGCAGCCCTTGATGAGCATGACAATGTTGTGATCGTTGTGACCGAGCTGGCCAAGATAGATCCGCGCAACAGTGATGAAGTAGTGTATGAAGATGTAATTGGTGACCTTTGTTTTGAAGGATCTTCACCATCTTCAACATGGAAGCTATTATTAAAAAAGATTGTTGATGTTTACGAAAAAATTATCAATTGGAACGGTGGTGGCGTTGTACAGTTATTGTAGGCATGCGAAAGATTTGAATTTCTTATCATCTGTTCATTCCATGAACCACGTCAGCATAGATCTGGAGAACTTTTTGAGTGTGTCAATGTGGCATCTGTCGTTAAAAGTGACAAAGAGACTCGTCAGTTTTCAGAGCTAATTAAAAGCAAGATACTAGAATGATATTTTTGTCTCACAAACTTTTGCTAACTGCCTTCTTCCATCCCTAACTAGTAAGAATGACTGGAACAAGGTAGGCTTTCAAAATTGAACAAAATCGTTCTCGATCCTTTTGTTAGTTCGACCAATCGGTTTGGCATCGCCATCTAGATTTTTTTTTTTTCTTTTCAAAACAGAAATAAACCAGGAAATCGATTGCAAATAACTTTATACCTTCGATTGCAGTTCCAGAGAGCCGAATTCCTGATGGGATGGCGCCTTATTGGCTTATACCAAAAGGAGGTTGGATTTGAAACCAACCGTCCACCGACAACCTGTCACCCTCGGCATATCAACAAACCAAGAACATCCGCCTCCATTTTCCGCCATGTCGAAGAATCGGATTATCCAAGAACAATCGCCGGTCTCCGGTGGCTATAGAGGGGCGGCGTCTTCTTCGCCGTTGTCCAACCCTGGTTTGCCCCGGGTGACATGGCCGCCATTGTTTTGTTTGACAATAGTATATTCGGCGCTTCACCTGCCAACTTTGGGTTGCCTTTTATTCTATTGTTTTAAGAGAAATTATCCGAATAGTCCCTATAGTTGTATAAGTTTGTTTGTTTTGTTATTATCTATCTTTTTAACAAGGAAGGTCCTTATAATTAATTTTTTTTTTCTTTTTTTTTTCAGTTTTGTTTTTATCCTGACATACCTAAAAATATTATTTTTTTCTTAATTACTAATGTATTTTTAATTAATTTATTTCCTATATATTTGTTAAATTAAATGCCCCAAGTGTTGAAAGCCTCCGTGACTATTGATGACCAATGTCAATGTCGGACCCCTTTACCTCCAACTACTACTACTGTTAGCCCACTTCGGCAACCACCATCAACCACTCCAGCAGTCTAGCCAAAACCAAATCAAAACCTACAACCAAAATAATTACCATTATGTTTTTCGATTTGATCTTCAACCTGTTAAATGAACCGAGAGATCCAAATGACACGAATTATAAAAACCATATTGATACTTATCACTAACAAATGTTATTATCAAATTGGAGTATAAAAAACAAACCGAATCGAGCTACTAACTTAAGACTAACAAACCATCATGTCAATCGACACCAAAATTTTGTAAATTACATGTGGATAAGGCATTAAATACCTTATAGATTCTTGCCGGGAAAAGGAGATGAGGCAATTGGTTAGAAGTTAATTGCTACAAAGAATATGAAGTCGAAGAATAGATAACGGAACTTTTTAACTACACCTCTGCAAGCAAAGACGGCTAGGGCTCGTTGGCCGGATCTGTAGCCCTCATCATCTCTCCATTTGAGATGCTTTATAGCCTAACCCATTGGATTGAGGTGGTTTATGGTTTTTTTGAAGAAGGCTTTCGGTAGGGCAGCGGTTGTGTTTCTACAAAGAAGAGAGAGAGAAAGAGAGAGAGAGAGAGAGAGAGGGAGGGGGGAGAGAGAGTAATGTTAGTAGGTATGGGAGTTAAATATCATATTAATATATTTCTCTATTTATTAATAACATAAAATGTAGATAAAATTAGAAAAAGAAATGAATAAAAAATAGTCTTATATATATATATATATATATATATATATATATATATATATATATATATATATATATATATATATATATATATATATATATATATATATATATATGCCTTGGGCCCTTGAGTTGGGCTTGCCACTTGGACTTGAGAATTGGGCCTCAGGAGAGCCCATTTGTTATTGGGCCTTGGTGGGCCCAATGGATTTTTGGTTATAGATGGGTTGGTTAGTGGTCTACCTTTAGATCTAATGAGTGAGAGTTTGGACTTAGTTCCTAATTGAGTTAATTATAGGTTTGGCTCAGAGATAGAGGCCGGTGCGCAGCAACAACGTTTCTAGGGGTTGTTTGTCATCCGAGGTGAGTCTTCTCGCTATACTTACCATGAGTGGTATCTATGAGTGACCGGAGGGTCTTTAGTGCTTATTTGAGTTACATCATATTATGCGTTTTGTCTGTGTGATATATATGTTATATTATGTGTTTTACTGAGATAGGACTGGAGGGTCCAAACCGAGTTGTGGGACTGGAGGGTTCCATTGAGACAGGACCAGAGGCTCCAAACTGAGCTGTGAGACCGGAGGGTCCTCACTGAGACACACGACCAAAGGGTCCATGTCGAGTTATAGCAATGAGGGGCTTATTATTTGTGTATGTGGTATTTTGGGGAACTCACTAAGCTTCGTGCTTACCGTGTTGTGTGATATGTGTTTTAGGTTTTTCTCAGGACCGCAGGAAGTTGCCGACTTGATTGTACACACCAGAGAAAGAGTTATATTTTGAGGATCCTAGATTATTAATTAAACAATTACGCAGTTGTGTTATAAATTAAATAAATGAGATTTTTGTGGAATAGGTTATGAGAATTATGTGATTCTAAAATGAAAATTTTGTTTGGAAATTTACGGTGTTACAACTTGAGCTTTGAAGATCTTGAACTTTTCTAACGCTTCATCTTTTGATCTGAGTAGATAAACCCACTTTTCTAACGCTTCATCTTTTGATCTGAGTAGATAAACGCCGAGTCCAAGGCTATCTTCAACCTACTCGCCGAGTTGTTCTTCCAACTCGCCGAGTTCCAGTCCATCTTTAAGCAACTCGCCGAGTACACCTTTGTGACTCGCCGAGTGCCTCTAGATCTTAACCCATACAGAAGCCTTCCAAGCATGCAGTTGATCCAAAACGTAGATCTACCCTTTTACAACCCATCCATCACATAAAGTGGCAAAATTTACGTGAATCCAAAGAGATCTAGGCATTATACACTCTAAGGCTAGGGTTTGGGACAAGATGACTTCACCAAACACTCAAGAACAGGGACTTTAATGCACTCTAGACCTTCTCCATTCCAGATCTGAGGTAGCAACCTCAGATCTAACCTTCAAACTCGAAATACCACAAGCTAAATTTCCCACGCATCTCAAAATGAAAAATCTAGAAGAATAACAACCCAAGAAACGAAGTAATACCTCAAAAGGAAGCCCAAACAGAAGAGAAATCCGAATCTTAGCAAATCCCCTTGCTCCAAACCTCCTAACTCTCCAAGATCTTCTTCCAAAATCTCTTCTCCAAGGTTCAAATGCACTCAAATCCCTCACAATCGCGTTTTAGGGTTTTCTGGACTTCAAGAGAGGGTAAAGAGGCTGGGGAGAGGGTATAATGTCCTTTATATAGGGCTCATCCTCCGAAATTAGGGTTTTCTCCACTCAGCGCCTACTCGCCGAGTCCAGCCTCCGACTCGCCGAGTAGGCCACTTAACACGCGACCAGAGTCGCGACCCTACTCGCCGAGTCCACCCAAGGACTCGCCGAGTTCTCCTTTCATACTTACACTTTGAACCCTGAATTTACACTCCTGAACTTGGGATGTTACAGTCACCGGCGTGTTTTCGTTTCTTTGATAGTTTTTGGCCGGAAGAGGTGGCGATGGCGATGGGTTTCTGGTAGTCAGTGACGACATCGAATGTGTAGATACGAAGAGCAGAGATGGTCTTGGCGGCAACCACCATTGATGACCAGTACCACCACCATGTGTTGTTGATATAATCTGTCTTGATCATGGTTTCCAATACCATTGTTGCTTCAACCATCCGCAATCCAAAAAAATAGAGAATGGATATGGACTGGTGGGGGGAAACCTAATCTACTTCGTCACCGTTGTTTCCCAATTTGGTTTCTCCACTACCAAAACACCTTCATCTATTTCCATTACCACCAAAACACTTTTGTTGACTTGTTCATCTTTCACTGAAATGGTTTGGAGTTTGGCCTAGTTACATTCTTTAGTGGGATTTTTTGTAGGTATTTTCCGATGAAGAACTTATAGTGTCGGAGAAATGCATGGCCTATTTGTAAAACCATTTTTTTTCATCGGAAGAAATTATGGTGTCGGGGGCCTTCTAAAATCCATGTTATCATATGCTCGATATTTTTCAATCCGAACACACACCAAAATAGGTTAGACAATATGATTGTCTAGTGAGTTATCTGAGGTTGATTGATTTAGAGTAAGGGATAACAATCCACATACTCGTATCTAACCTCCCAAAAACCATTTTTATAACAATTTAATACTTTCCTTTAGTGCAATTTTATACAACCTATTCGCCGACCTTTGGACCTTCAACACAAGCTTCCCATGCTCATTATAGACCCATAGGTGTGCATTATGTAACCAGGCATCATAGTCCACTTCAGTTAACTGACCCAGGATAAGGATGTTGCTAGTTAAAACCCGAGATAAAATACATATCCAAGATCACCTTTTGGTCGCAATTTTTACATTGGAACAATAGTGTACCTTTTCCTTTAATTTCAACTGTAGAGCCATCACCGAACCGAACCCGAACCGTGACGCTTTAGTTTAATTCTGCAAACAAATTTCTTTCCCCGGTCATGTGATTACTTGCCCTGTTGTCGAAGTACCACACGTCACGATTGCTATTGTTTTGACTTTCATGCAGTTTGGGGAACACTTTTTCGTCATTCAACATTACCATTGATGGTATGTCCTCCCCTTCAACACACAACATGAGAGTTGGTTCATCCTCCATTCCCTTCGTCAAATTCACTTCTTGTTCTTGTTTCTCCCTCTTCAGGCATTCCGATGCATAGTACCCGTGTTGTTGACACTCAAAGCACCTTATGTGAATTTTGTCACGTGGATTTCGATTAGATTTTCCGCCTTCTTGAGACGATTTCCTATCATGTTGATCACCCAGACCTCGACCTACCCCACGACCCCCTCGTGTGCTCCCTTTACTGCCTCCATCTCCGTTCCAACCTCTACCCCAACCACTAGTTGCCTTGTTCTTCTGTTTACTCATTGTTTGACCCTCCGTCTTTGTGAGCAACAATGAATTTTCGCCCGTCGATCCTCCTTGTTGAAGCTTCACCCTGTCTTCGTAGGCTTTCAATTGACCTATTTCTTCCTCAAAAGGCATTTCTTCTACATCTGAATATTTCTCCATGGAAGCAATAAGATGAATGTATTTCTCTATTATTGTATCAAAGAGTTTTCAAACCAATTCTTCATTATTCAATGTTGAACCGAAACTATTATTCTTTGAGATCATCCCGGATAACTTCCCCGCATACTCGTCAATAGACTCACTGTCCTTCATCCGGAGCGCCTCAAACTCACTCTTTAACGTGTGTAACCCGGCCTTCTGAACCCGTTCTGCTCCAACGAACCGAGTTTTAAGTGACTCCCACACTTCACGAGTTGTTTTCTTTTTAGCCACCTGCATCAGAATATCTTCTGGTATTGCTTGGAAGATGAACGCACAAGCCAATTTGCTTTTCTTCTCGCCTACAACCACATCTGTTGTCGGCGTGATGGATTCCCATAACCCTTGGGCATCCATTATGGCTTCCATCTTAATGGCCCATGTCGTATAATTCGTAGAAGTGAGAACCGGGCACTGAAGGTAACTTGGTTTTCTCTGGGAGGGTTTGAGGTGTTTGTTACAAGAGACATTTTTGAGGATCGAATGATTTTTGGCATGTAGAATTAAACACCAGGCTTGTGCTCTGATACCAAGTGATGAATTCAAAGCCTTAAAACTGAAATGGTGATAACAAAGAGGATGAGTCACTATCGTAATGCTTAGCAACCAAAGCTTTATTAAATACTTCTTGACAGGGAGAAAACACTTGAAAAAAAAAAACAGAACAAAAACTAAAATGGAGCTACATGAAAGGTTGCTGTAACAAACCTATTTATTCTTACAATAAAATTAAATAAAATGCTGAAAAATTGGTCCACCACCTTAGTATCATGGAAAACTGTCGAATGTTACCCATTCATAGTCAAGCTAATAACTCGGTCAACATTAATCATCATTAAAATCAACAAACTCCAACTAACAACTAAAACACAGGCTAAACATTCAGATTATGAAATGATGTTTTGGATTTGCTCCTTGCTTTCTTGTTTATCTTGTGGCTTCTTTGGTTTCTTTCTTTGTTCCATGGGTTTGTCACAGGGGTGTTTCCGTTTCTTTGATAGTTTTTAGCTGGAAGAGGTGGCAGTGATGGTGGTTTTTTGGTAGCCGATGACGGCATCGAGTGTGTAGATACGAAGAGCAAGGGCAGAGATGGTGGATGTCTTGGCAGCAACGGCCATTGATGACCAGTACCACCACCATGTGTTGTTGATATAATCTGTCTTGATCATGGTTTCCATTATCATAGTTGCTTCAACCATCTGCAATCCAAAAACATAAAAATTAAAAATTAAGAAAATAATAATAATAATAATAATAATAATAAATAACTAGTATTTTTAGTTTGGAATTCATTCAATAAAGTGCGTGTTCGGTACGGAGTGTTTGGGAACGTTTGAGAGCTTCTAGCTTTTGACAAAACGCTCCGTTTTGAACAGAAAGTCTCGTTCGGCACTGCAAGCTTCTAGCGTTTAATTTAAACAAAACGCTCCAATTCCAAATGCTACTTCATTTAGCATTTAACAAAATGCTACAAGCCACCCACTACCAGCTAATTTTGCCGAACACGCCCAAAATACAACTCATATGTAACTTATTTTCACAAAAATGATGAAAATTCTCACTTTTACTTCATTCAAAGAGAACTAAAACTAACTAGTGTATATGAGGATTATAAAAAATTAGAAAGTAAATGAAGTGAACATATGGATAAAATGAAAAATATGAAAAACATCACAAGATAGGATTTTAAAAGAAACATCTAGTGGATGTTGAAGCTATATAGAAATTAAGCTTTTTATAACCACACAACTTCACACATAATACATGTGTTGTGTATGTGTATATGTATATGTATATGAACATGGATGTGTGAAATCAGATAAAGGGCAATATAGTCGTTTTACCTCATATACGGTATTAGCTGATTTAACAAATGCACACCATTCAGACCTCAATTCAGAACTTGCCCTAGACCCTCTTTTTGCTTCATCGGGAAGTGCAGCTTCCATGTCCAACAGATTCATCTTCAACCATCTTAATGGATCACAACCAAGGCTGAGTCGACCGGTCCCAGTCGATTCAACAAATCCAATTCCACACTACAATCACACTTGTTCTTCTTATGTTGTTCAAATTCAACATTTGTGAAAAAGGTTTCATGGCATTTAACACAATGGTATCTACATGGCAAAACGGGTTCCAAACATTCACACCTATGCCATTTTGCCATGTTCTTTATATTGTACATGGTACCTAATCGAACCGAAATGAACCTACCCCCTCTTCGTACCGGATTTTGGGGACCTAGCGAATTGCAAACCGCGAACCCGTTCCCGTATCGGAGCGAACCATGTTCCATGTGACTATGCTTTCGCCATTACCATAGTGATTTTCAGAGGACAAAAATTAAACTCATATCAAACACCTACAAAGTTCTTAGTCGAAAATGATATGAAAAAAAACGTTGAACCATTGCTCTTCCTTCCATCATCGATCAATTAGGGGTAAATAGGAAGAACATTGAATTCATCTCAATATTCGATTAAAGTACTTCAGAAAATATTACCATATTACCTGGAGCTATATGGCAAAATTTGTAATTAGAGTTTACAAGAACTCCACATCAATTGAAAAACCCAAAATCCTGCCACTAAAGAATCAGATATCCTCCCATTTCCTTTGTTTAAAAAACTTTCCAAACAAACAAAAATGCCGGTTAATTGAGAGCTTTTAGATGCTTAATTTCGTCTATTCAACCTCATCGGCGAGGAAGGAAACCATAATATGACCCTAGCTTTGTTAAAAATGACGATTTAAGCGAAGTAGATGGGATTTTATCTTACACTAAGAATCAAATATTACACAATTGAAATGACCAAATTTTAGGGATTCATATTAATATAAAAAACGCTAAGGAAATTGGCGATATTTATGGATGGAAATTAGGGATTTCAAAAATAAATGAGAATCTAAGGGTGAAAATTAGGGATTTCAAAAACAAATGAGAATTCTACTTATTAGGTAAGGGATATATATATATATATATATATATATATATATATATATATATATATATATATATATATATACTAGCCGTCTACCCGCGCAAAGCAGCGGGCGACGAATAATTTGATCTCTTTAGAGTTAAAACCATTTTGCGTTCACTTCGAGAAATGAATATTAAATGACATCTATTTTTCAAGAGCATTACCATACCATATTAAAGGGGAGTTTGGCTAAGCTTTTTTAAAACAACTTATTAGGTTCCACATCACTATAAGTTAAAAAAATGTTTGGATTAAAATAACTTATTCCGGTGGGGAACCTCTAATACGTCATTTTTTCATAAGTTATCTTACACTTATTAACTTATAAGCTAATAAACTAATAAGCAATAAGTTTTTTTGTCAAACACCCCCTAAATGGTTATTACTTCCATTTATACATACCCAAACCACTTGTACTGTTTATCGTCCTCTTTTGTTTTTTTTTTTTTTTTTTTTTCGTTTTCCTTAATTCCTTTATTAATTTAATGTCCTACTAAGTAAAATGCTAAAATATATAAATAATAGTTTATAAAAATAAACCTTTAGAATATCAGGTGTTGTGATTCAAAAGTCGATAAATAGGCCATTGAGAAGGCTAAAATACTCAGGTGTCAACTTGTTCATTGTGATTTTAAACCAAGTTTGGTCACAAATTAAAACATTTTTCAACGATGGTATGTAATTCAATGATTCATATTGATTTACGTTCTCGAAACCTTAAAATATTGAACAAAATCTATATAGAACCTTATAATAAGGACAATAATCACCGTAATCAGGAAGTCCATGTGATGAAACTTGATATTATAAGGACCAATGATGAAAAGGGTTTCATTTTTAGACTAAACAAGATGAAAAATATACAAACTACCTTAATCATGTCAAATCTTATGTTTAACCGTTCTTTATTGCAAAAGTAAGATGTCAAAATATACAAACTAATGATAATACAATGCTCTAACTGGCCCTCTTGATTGAGTTCTTTGAACCTGCAAAGCCAACACATTAAAAAAAAACATAGTAAAAATCTTTTTAGGAACAAACCTAATATAATAAAGCCTTCACCCAATATATTTATAAGATAAAAATACAAAAAGTTAAAAATAATGAAATCAATTACAAGTAATGATTAAAATAAAAACCTATTAAGAAAGAGCCATCTGCAGGAGGGATATTTGAATCAACATGTATTTTCTGATGGTTTCAAATTTTGAATTATCCGAAATTTAGGGAAGGAGATACAATTTGTTGAGAAATATAAGGATTCAAAACACAGGTTAAAACTTAATATTATTTTATTGATGACTACTTGTATTATTAGCTTAATGATTTGAACGTCTTAAAAAAAATAATATTATTATATTCAATCTATTTTTAGAAATAGTGAGATTTCTTTTATAAGATAGTAAAGATATATATATATATATATATATATATATATATATATATATATATATATATATATATATATATAGGTTACGTTAATGTGAAGCGACCTAATTTTGTGAGACCGTGAGATACAATCTTACCCACTTATTTTGTAGATAAAAAAATATTTTTTAAATGCAAAATAATTGAAAATTTTTAGAAAAAAATAATTTAATATTATTTTCATCATTTACATTTTACAAAAAAATAAAAAATAATAAAATAAAAATTAAAAAAATTATCGTTTTTCTACATATTATAGTTGAATATTAGAATAGTTTACATATCTGACAAATCTAGTAAAATACTAAAATATTCTAACATTCTAAAATTCATATTCGAAAATTTATAGTGTAACATTCTATTAGAATATTTCACATATTTAAAAAAAACGATAAATTTTCTTTATTTGGTGTGTATATATATATATATATATATATATATATATATATATATATATATATATATAAGGAGGTAAAATGTCAAACTTCAAAAATTATGTGGCACAAGTAACATCCAATAAAAGTATACTATTCCACAAACCTCATGTGAATTAATATATGTATATAATAATCATTATCTTTGTAAAATGGATTTTGAATGATTGTTTTAACTTGAAAAATTAATTTTCTGATCATTAATGAAAAATGGCTATTGCATTGTAGTTTTAATTTGCAAATTTACTTTTATGATAATTAAGATAGAACCAAGTACAAAGACATGAATACCCTCTTAATCCTGTCCTCAAAATAGCCTCGAAAACTTGTAAATCCGATAAGCTAAAACTCTTGCAAACACAATCTTTCATAAAACACACATATAAACTCCAAACAAAAACTAAAACATGGGATAAACATTCGGATTATGGAATGATATTTTGGATTTGCTCCTTGATTTCTTGTTTATCTAGTGGTTTTTTTGGTTTCTTTCTTTGTTCATTGGGTTTGTCATCGGGGTGTTTCCGTTTCTTTGATAGTTTTTGGCTGGAAGAGGTGGCGGCGGTGGTGGTGTTGGTTTTCTGGTAGTCAATGGCAGCATCGAGTGTGTAGATACGAAGAGCAAGGGCGGAGATGGTGGATGTCTTGGCAGCAGCCGCCATTGATGACCAGTAGCACCACCATGTGTTGTTGATATAATCTGTCTTGATCATGGTTTCCAATACCATAGTTGCTTCAACCATCTGCAATCCAAAAACATAAAACTTTAAAATTAGGAAAATAATAATAATATTAAATAACTAGTAATTTTAGTTTGGAATTCATTCAATAAAATACAACTCGTGCTTAACTTATTTTCACAAAAATGATGAGAATTCTCACTTTTACTTTATTCAAAGAGAACTAAAACTAACTAGTGGACATGAGGATTATAAAAAATTAGAAAGTAAAGGAAGTGAACATCTGGATAAAGTGAAAAAAATGAAAAACATCACAAGATAGAATTTTAAAAGAAACATCTAGTGGATGGTCAACCTATATAGCAATTATGCTTTTTTATCAACAACACACAACGTCACACATAATACATGTGTTGTGTATGTGTATATGTATACGAACATGTATGTGTGAAATCAGATAGTGGGCAATATAGTCATTTTACCTCATATACGGTATTAGCTGATTTAACAAATGCACACCATTCAGACCTCAATTCAGAACTTGCCCTAGACCCTCTTTTTGCTCCATCGGGAAGAAAATATCTAACCTCCTTAACATCCTCAAGAAATGCTTCATGTGAAGCACCATATGCCCCATGAAACAATCTCAAATCAATGGTTCTTAAATCAATAGGACGCATCGACACAGATCCAAAAACAATTTTTAAATAATTATCATTACAATTTACGTCTCTTCCAACAAGATTAAAAAGACCCTTTTTCTTTTTATCAACAAGAACCTTTTCCTTCTTATCATAAGCTTCTGCCACCTGGCGTAATACCACACGACACTTTTTCATCACTGTATTTGACAACATCTTGGAGGTTTTGATGTCTTCAATTCCCATGCCAGGTGGCGATGCTGTTTGCAGGCCATCCGATACTCTTTTTAAAACATCGATTACGGCTCTCTTAGTGGGCCCAGATGCATTGCCCTTGTACACGTCTTTTGAAATGGAAGCTTCTAGAAGCTTCTTTGCCCATTCAGGTGGGTTTTTCTTTAAAGACTCACGCACACAATTCCGAATTCGGGACCCCACATTTGTAGGCAGCTTTCTTACTGGATCAAGCACTTTCGCCCACTCTGGAATACTAAAATCTGTTTCAAACCTGTAGTTTTCCAAATTGTCGACTTTAGTCCCTGAAGGTAAAATACTCCTTTCTCTTTTCCGTTTGCCAAACACTTTCTCTACAGCTCTTCCAAGCAACTGCAAAAAAAGGCAAAAATGTTACAAAAACCTCAAATGAGAACCGATATTGCCAAAAAAAATAATAATAATTGGAACCAAAACTGCAGACTTGGGGACCAAAATGTAATTTACTATAAGATTTATTGCACGATGTGAATTACATATAAATAATAAATTCACCTGTGCGTCCACATCAGAGCCAGCAACGCCAGCTGGCGATCCAGAGAAAATAGCATCATCACCTTGCAGACAGCGAATGAGCTTCGTCTTATTACCAACAGCAGTGTTCTTAGATCCCATTAACAAGCAAGCCAAGATATATCTTCTAGCCACTTCTGGCCACGTCAGCGGATTAATCGGAAACATTTCTAAATTTACTTTTTTATCCTTGTCCTTCTCTGTATGTTTAGCATCACCGGTTACTTTAAAGGCCTTAGTTATTTTTCGCAGGAGCTTGCTCACTAGCCAAGGTAGCAGTGCCATGTGGACAGTAGTCAACTTGTCAACCTTATTTTTAACACAATTCATTTCTACTGTTTCCAGAAATGCCCCTGCCCCGTATCCATATGTAACTGGCCATGGGGTAAGATGAAGCTCGTTTTCAAGATCTTCATATGATAAACAATCTTCTTCCACTTCGAGAACTTCTTTAAAACGGCATAAGAACTCATATACCTGTGTAGAAAAGAAGAAAGATCAGAGCATGTTATGAAAAGACAAGAATACCCTTATACGAATAATGCATACCTGAAGAAGGTTGCCTGTTGCATTAGAAGACAGCCTTGAGGAAATGAGACTCGCAACAGGAAAAGGCTCCACGTCCTTTATTTTAATTTTTTTATTTGAAATTGTTGAAGATGAATCACGTAAACGATCTTTGCATAATATATATCCTGAACAGGCTTCTACTCCTGGAAGTTGTTCTATAAATTCTTGAACAAACTCAATGTCTAATCCGAATCGATACCCTCTCATCCAATTTATCAATGATTTTGAAAACTCACGAGTCTCCTTGTCACCATGAACGACAGTCGGCACACTGACACATTGTTGCGAATGTAAAAAGTTCTCCAGATCTATGCTAACCTCCTGCGTAAAATGAACAGATGACAAGAAGCTTAAATCTTCCGCATGCCTACAGTAACACTGTAGGCCACCGTTCCGGTTGATAATTTTTTCGTGAACATCAACAATCATTTTCAGTAATAACTCCCATGTTGAAGATAGTGACGACCCTTCAAAATATTGGTCACCAATTACATCTTCATACATTATCTCATCACCAATGTCCTGATCTATCTCGGTCACAACATTGTCATGCTCCTCAAGGTCTGCTCGACATAGGATAGTTTGACCATATTGAAGAGGTAATTCTGAACAACTCGACCTTGTGATTTTGAAAAGGGGTCCACCTTGACCGTTATTCGACACCTCACATGTAAAAAGTGAACCGGTAAGCTTTTCATGCCAACAGGATTTATACCCAATTGGCCAAATATAATTGGCACCGTAGTATAATGGGCTTGCAATGATTTTCCCAAATGAGAGTATATAAAAGTCTTCAAATTGTACCGGAAGTTGAACCTAAATGTAAACCATAAACATTATCCAAAATGTAAACAATTGACAAAAAAGAGATGAACTAAAAACGATGGTCAATAGTAAACAATCTGACTTACATTGATCTCGTGTGCCATCAATCTGATATCCGAATGAAGCGGAACCTCCGACAAGTGAAACAAGTCAATCAATTGAACTACAGTCAAATTCAAATTTAGGGAAATGATCTATTTCTCCAAATTTGCAACTATCGATTCGATTTTTCGTTCTAAAAGAGAAGATTATTTGGGATCTCACATTACTAATTAAATCATTTGGAAATTGTAACAACTTGAAGTAAAAATGTCATGCGAACAAACCCAATTAAACCCTAGATTTAATAAAGGTGAATCGCTTCTTGATTTCGCCATCAATTCAAAATTTTGTGAATAGAAAGTATCTTGAATTGACGAGATTTATGATTGTAAAGGAATGCAAATGATTTACAACTAGAATACCATGTTTTTAAGGCTTCATAAGAAAAAATTCATCAATAAGTAGAAAATAACCGATCGATAGATAAATCAATAGAATAGATATAAAATGAGGACATTCACCTTCTAACCTTCGACCTCCACTATTAGGATTTGCTGCCTATCTCTCAGATTTAGGGCTTTTAGGGCTCTTAGGGTTTCACACTTTGACTTGAAATCCTCCTATTAAATAGATGCATTTTATAGACCTACACAGATCAGGTTGAATCAATGAAATCTTACAAAGAGGGCAATATAGTAAATTCACAATACTCGGTATTATTTACCAATTTAATTGATATGGCAAGCGGCGGAAGACATAATCTATTCCAGTATTTGCTATATAGATTTTCTACTTAGTAACAATTACCAAAGTACCCTTAACTTGGAATGCTATATAGATATTCGACTTAGTAACACTTAGGCGTTGTTTGGCAAACTAGCTAAAAAAACAATGTTTTATCAATAAGCTATCTAAAACTAGTTTATCAATAAGCTAGCTTATAAGCTACTTTATAAACTATGATAACTACTTTTATGGTTTTACCAAATGCTAAATTACTATAAGCTAGATTATTTTTGTCAAACATGGCCTTAGAAAGATCATTGTAATCTAACCCTGATTTCTCTCATTGTGTGTCTATTGATCTTGATAGAGAAGCCCGAATATATGTTTGTTTATTCCTTTTTGAAGGATTTGAACTATGAAATCTTGTTTTGTGTGTTGGAATCAATCTCACGGCATGAGAAAGACGTTGTTTGGTCACATATTATTTTAGTGGTACAAACAAAAATATTGTTAATAATTATAAAGGAAATGGATATAGACATGAAAAAATGGGAATCATTCCAACATTTCATCCCTTCATGATAAAACGCACCAACCAAAGAATATAATGCTGACTTTTTAAGAAAAATAACACCAAATATATGATGGAGAAGATGAACTTAAATGGTAAAATCATTATTTAAAAGATTTAGAATATTTCATTCAAAATTGGATAAATAAAGCAAACCCACGAATGGAATGGTAATGGATCATACCGTTAATTTCTTCATTACATTTTTCCCCATTCCTGTCAAGAGAAGCCTATAGCAATAAAAAATATGTAATTTTCTTCATTATATTCCACCTCATTATGCAAAACAATGTTATCAAAAAAAAAGACATAAAACCAAGAACAAGAAAAAAAAACACAACTTTAATTATTAAAGCAATAAGATAGGAAAAAAAATGCAACCAATATATTGAAATGACCAAAAGGATAATCAAACAAACATGACAAGAAATAAGTTATAAGAAAATAAAACGACAAAGAACAAACATGGCAACAATATTTTTTCTTAAACGAGATAATATATATAAGCTTGAGATTCCAAATTAGATAATGAATTCTTTCCTTTTTTATTTCTTTTGAGAAAAAACTTGCCTTTTAAGATCTTTCTTCTATCATATATTCTTATATAGTAAATTGAGGGGCCAAGGGATGCATAGTAATATTGACCCATATTCAATACTTGGCATATCGATACTATTAAAAAAACTAAATGCAAATAAGAGGCCTTATATATAGTACATCATGAGACTTTATTATTATTTAATATTCGTGTAATACTCACTAATAACACAGCTAAGTTTCATATAACAATGAAATAAATAAACTACAACTATAGATACTTGCAATGGAAATTACTGCACAAGATGATCAATGTTTATCAACTTCAAGGTGATTAATTTCATCTTCAAAAAAAAATTTTGTGCACTTCTCACCACAAACTTTTGCTAGCTAATTGAAAAACAGAATTTAGATTTCAATTTCGATACACAATTATTCTACAATTTAGATTTTCTTACCAAAACAAAGAGAACCAGAGAAATATTAATAATATTGATAAGAATAACTTGATACCTTCAATTGCCATTGCAAGTAGCCAAATCTTCGATATGATTGCGCCTTCTATGCGTATCCATTTACCAAAAACATCTACCTGTTATGATTTCAAAATTGCTTCATTAGTAATGTAAAATCCCAAATAATCTTTTTTTGTTAGATTGAAAATTTGAACTAGTAGTTGCATATTTAAAGAAATAAATCAATTCCCCAATTATAATTTTGATTGCACTTCAAATGAATGGTTTTGTTACAATTGTTTTAGGGCCAGATTCATTTAGATATCAGATTGATGATACATAAGATTGAGGTATGTTCATTTTTCTGCAGTCACATTAGGTTTTTGTCAATTATGCTCATTTTGGAAGATGTTTGTTTACCATCAATTATAAGTCTTGTTGGCTAGGAAAAATATAAGTCTTGTTGGCATGAAAAGCTTACCGGCTCACTTTTTACATGTGAGGTGTCGAATAACGGTCAAGGTGGACCCCTTTTCAAAATCACAAGGTCCAGTTGCTCAGAATTACCTCTTCAATATGGTCAAACTATTCTATGTCGAGCAGACCTTGAGGAGCATGACAATGTTGTGACCGAGCTGACCGAGATAGATCAGGACATTGGTGATGAGATAGTGTATGAAGATGTAATTGGTGACCAATATTTTGAAAGGTCATCACTATCTTCAACATGGGAGTTATTATTGAAAATGATTGTTGATGTTCACAAAGAACTTTATCAACCGGAACGGCAATGTACATGAGTGTGTTACTGTAGGCATGCGGAAGATTTGAACTTCTTATCATCTGTTTATTCTATGCACCACGTCAGCATAGACCTGGAGAACTTTTTGAGTGTCAATGTGCAATCTGTCGTTAAAGGTGACAAAGAGACTAGTGAGTTTTTAGAGTTGTTGAAAATTTGGTTGAGAGGGATGTATATTATGCAAAGATCATTTACTTGATTCATATTTATTAACTTCAAATAAAAATAACTTACTTTCTCTTTTACATTCCACTTATCAGTGAAAACATATGCAGAGTATGTTATTTTTGTAAAAAAAGCATAACAATCAAGAACAATAAAAAATAAACTTTATGAAAGAAAAACACAACTTCAATTATTAAAGCAGTAAGAAAAACAGAAAAGCAACCAAGATACTGAAATGACATTTTTGTCTGTGCGAAAAGGGATGTGAGGTTAATAATAAGGATGAACAAAAAGATAAAATTCAAATAAAATGAGAAG
Organism: Lactuca serriola; assembly: GCF_051521515.1. NCBI lineage: Eukaryota > Viridiplantae > Streptophyta > Magnoliopsida > Asterales > Asteraceae > Lactuca > Lactuca serriola. The sequence continues at coordinate 391,432,860 of NC_136411.1, read as the reverse complement.
AAATAAGTACTAAGAATATTAAATACAAAACCAGAAATATATTTAGATTTTAGACGGTCAAATGTTGCGCAAAATAAATAGATCGAGCATAACAGGTAACAAAGTTTAATTAGTCTGGGAGCTTATGTTTCCTAATATTTATTTTATATAAGTATTTCGTGCCAAATTATATCAATTCAATATATTCATTTCGGTAGCTTATTTTCTTATCAATCCTATTAAGAAAACCAAAAGCAATTATGAAGCCATACATCTACAGTACATGAGACTTACATTATCATTTACTATTATTACTCAATACTATCACAGCTGGGTTTCATATAGCAATGGACATTATTGCATAATAATCACTACGACAAGAATGATGTTAAGGATGAATGTTTTATCAACCGCAAGGTGACTAATTTATTCTTTCATAAAAGAAATTATGCACTAATTGATCTAATTTAACAAATCAGAAATTTTCAATCCTTATCGATTTTCTTGTTAGTTGGACTAACCCATTTGGCATCACAATTTAGATTTTCTTTTTAAAACACAGAGCACCAGGAAATTAATAGTAATAACTTGATACCTTCAATTTTCGTTTCCGAGAGAAGTAGGCTTGGATTTGAAACCTAACGGACAACGATCATAAAGCAGCCTATCAATCAACCACTATCCGCATATCCCCAGACCAAGAACATCTACAGTGGCGCCGCCTCCATTCCCGCCCACTCAAAAGGGAAACCGCACGGCGAAGCGTCAGATTCTCCAAGAAGAATCCCCAGTGTATGGTCTCCGGTGGCTATAGGAGACACAGCGTTATGAAATGATCTGAATAAGAAGAAAGCGCGTCTTCTATGTCATTGAGTTCCAAAGAGGCGTGACGAAAATAGTTCCGTCATCCAACCAGGTTTCCAGGCGACATGGCCGCCATTGTTTTGTTTACCAATAGGTATATTCGGCACTTCAGATAGTAGCTTTGGGTTCCCTTTTATTCATTTTCTAAAGAGAAAATTTTATGAATAGTCCCTATGGTTTGAAATAGTTTGTCATTTGGTCTTTAACTTCTTTTTAAACATGGAAGGTATTATGATCTGTTTTTTTATGTTGCTGATCACTACCATTAGCCCATTCCGACAACCACGGTCAACCCACTCAAGTAGCCTCCGGCAATCCAGACAAAACAAAGTCAAAACCTACAAGCAAAATAATTTCTGAAATCAAACCTAAAATGCCACTTGGAACACGTAACTTTCTCACCATCATCTTCATTTATTCAATAAGATCTTCAACCCATTAAATGAACCGGCAGGGCGTAGCCAATATAGGGCAAGAGTAGGCATTGGCCCACCTACAAAAAATTAAGATTAGGCATTGGCCCACCTACAAAAAATTAAGATTACATATATATTATATGTATAATATACATTTTTGTTAAATAAAAGAAATTAGGTTAAAGAATTTTGTCACTCGTTCATATTTTATATATTATTTGGCCCATCTTAAAATAAAATCCTTATTACGCCACTGTGAACCGGAAGATCCAAACTACACAAATTATTAAAACCTTATTGATTCTTATCACTAAGAAATGATATCATCAAATTAGAGTACAAAAAATAAAATAAAAAATCGAGCTACTAACTTAGGACCTACAGAACGTCATGTCAATCGACACTTTAATTTTGTAAATTATATGTGGATAAAGCATTTAATAACTTACATATTCTCGCCAAGGAAAGGTATGAGACAATCGGTTCAAAAGAAGAAGAGAGGCCATGTTGTTGTGAACCTTGGAATTCGTTTAGATGTTATTTGCTACGAAAGAATAAGAATACACGACGGCAAAACTTGTTAACTACACCTTTGCGGTCAAGAGGAGGCCAGCGGCGACCATGGCTTGTTGACCAAATCTGCAGCCCTCATTTTCTCTTTGGTGGTTTGTGGATTTTTCAAAAAAGACTTCCAATGGTGGGTGATTTTAGAAGGGCGAAAAAAACGACATTCCTACAAAGAAAGATGGTAGAGATGGAAACGAGAGAGAGAATAACATTAGGTGTTGGAGTTAAATAACATATTAATATTTTCTTGTATTTAATAATAACATAAAATATAGATAAAATTAAAAATAAATAAATAATAATAATAATAATAATAATAATAATAATAAAGATAGAATAGGTTTTTTTGGGTATGATATGACCAAAGACGCAACAAAACTAAGATGCTGTTTGTTTTTTGGAAAAAAAAAAAAAAAAAAACTCTTCAAACCTCTTATTGCTGCGCGGCACAGCACACGCATAACACATTTCATCTCGCAGCTGTTTGTAGGGCTGCAAACGCGCCAAGCCGATCTCGAGCCTGACTAGGCTCGGGCTTGGTTCGTTTCACTATTTATAGGCTCGAGCTCGAGCTTGACTCGTTTGAGCCTTGTGGTACAAAGCTTGAGATCGGCTCGTTAAGAATTCTACGGGCTCAGGCTCGATTTGAGCTCGGCTCGTATACGGTATACTTTAATTTCCTAAAATCGTATTTATTGAATTATTTTTTATTTTAATATATAAAATTAAAAATAATTTTTTAATTTTATATATATATATATATATATATATATATATATATATATATATATATATATATATATATATATATATATATATATAGGCTCGTTTAGGATCGTGAGTCTAATCGAGCCAAGTAACAGAGGCTCGAGCTCAAGCTCGTTTAATAAACAAGCCTAATACTAAGCGCGAGCTCGGCTCAGGCTCGTTTAAAATCGATCTAGAGTCAAGGTTTTAATGATTCGATATCGAGTTACTCACGAGTAGCTTGGCTCGTTTGCACCCCTAGCTATTTGTTTTTCAGAAGTCTTCGGATTAAAAAACATTTGTGCGTGTTCTTCTTGGCGCAACACTTGTTTTGCCTCTTCCTACCTCTTCCAACATCTTCTTCTTCTTTTCTTGTTACAATATTAATTATATATTGCTGAAATCTTATTTCACATATTTATTTCGTTTTTTTTTGTTTATTCTTGTTCACTACAACAAACGGGACCTATAGGGACGACAATTGTCGTCTCTATAGGTTCAAAAAGTCGTCCCTATAGCTGTCTGGGGCGATATGTCGTCCCGATAGTTCTCGTCTCCATAGCCCCGTCGCAATAGATCTGCATTGTCGTCACTAAAAAAACTCGTCGCATAAGCATAAATCCCTTAAATGGCACCACAAGGCCCAATGAGTCCCAAATATCCAAATCGGGCTCAAACCCATCATGGGGCTAACCCGAGAAGGCCCAATATCCTACAAGTCCTAAAATATCCAATGGTCGACTCTGGTCAACCTTCTGGTCAAATGTCTAATGTCAAAAAAACTCATTGAATCAAGAAAATGCAATAGATTGAGTATGCTCCGCGTACTCAATTGGTACGCTCAGCGTACACCCACTTGACTCATTACTCATCATGTACTAGGAGGTATGCCTTGCGTACTCTCCCTGCCCACAATCCACTTAGAAAAATGTCTTAATCCCTTAAGCCAAAACATCCAATACTCAGATCTAGTTCGAAAACATGATTTAATCCATAAAGTTGTTAACTTTGAGCTTTTACATGGCTCAATGGGTCCCAATTCGATTGGAGAAGAAGGCCTGAATCAAGTATGAGAATAGAGAAAAGAACAGAAGTTTAATCGTTGAATGTTGACGTCGGCACAACTTTGCAAGCGTGATTATAGTCTTTAAAATCGCAAGCATGATTTTTTAGGAAAATAAAGAGATGAACCGTGAATAGATGGATAGAAGAGCTGCACTTGGAATTAAATGGACCATCTTACAATTTGGGGCCCTAAGCCTTACCTTTACAGATTGAAGCATAAGGTCGGTCATGGCAGCAGGGATGACATCCAAGTTCAACACCATGATGAGGATGAAGACTTCATTGATCTTGATGAGGAACAAAACATCACAGGGATGGATGAAACAGAGAGGCAAAGTGAAATTCATATTGAATTTCAATCTGCAACCAAAAGCCATTGTTTGATGAAGTCCGCATTACTGGATTGGCTGATAGCAAAAACCCAAGTGGTGCAAAAAATGATGTGTAAACATTGCAATATAAAGTCTACAAGCTCTTACGCTCGAATTCACACCTAGTTTTTTGGTCTTGTGCCTGGAAAGAGGGATGATATCAGAAGATGCTCTGCTATATTAAATGATCGAGAGAAGTATCTAAGATTGTAATAGAAGGTGTAGGAGGCTGAAAAGGTCGGAATCTCAAAATCATTAAAAAGTCCTGTGATTAGTAAAAAACCGAATTCTTCATCTTCATCCTCCAAGAAACCAATCGAAATATCTTTTGGTGTAATGGAGAGAAATCTTGTTGATTTTGAAAATCATGAGGGGATTATGTGTTAATGGAATTTTTTTTAATGTTTTGAGGAATCCACATCTTTGTGAGATGGTGAATGCAATTAGTAGGGAACCAAATGGTTACAAACCTCCTTCAAGTGAGAAAGCTAAAACAACTTTACTGGATGAATGTGTACGATACATTGAAAATGAACTCACACCGTTCAAGGACACATGGTATTCACAAGGGGTGTCTATTGTCTCTGATGGACAGTCCAATGTCAAGCATGAATCGCTCATTAATGTGCTTGTTGTAAACAGTAGGGGGTGATGTTGATGTATTCTTATGACTTTTATGAGGTGGAAAAAACAGGAGTTACGATTGCAAATTTTTGCAAGGGGCTATTGATGTAGTTGGATCAAAAAATGCTTTTCAAGTTGTCACTTACAACACTGCAAATTGTAAAGCCATCTGAAGAGAAATTGAAAAGGTAAATAAACATATCTTCTGCTCTCCATGTTTTGTTCACACCCTGAATTTAATTGTTAAAGACCTTGCACAAAAATTTTATTGGTTGATGGATACATACAAGAAAAGAAAAAAGAATTGTCTAATATTTTCTCAGTCACTCTCAAGTCTTGGCTATGTTTAGAGAAAACTCCAATTTTGAGTTGTTATAAGTGGGGAAGACTAGATTTGCTTCACACTTTGTTTTGTTAAAAAGATTAGCAGACTGTCGGGAGGCTTAGCTACTACAATCTTTCTTAACTCGTGGAGGGATTGGGTTAAACAAGGTGACGAGAACACCAGGAGAGTCGGACTTAATGTTGTTGAAACCATAAGAAATGATGAATTTTGGGAAGTTACTAATAATATTGTTGCAATAAAAAAACTGTAACGACCGAAACATTCCAACCAGTTTAAACTTTTCAAAAACAACCCGATTGCATTAAATTATTACAAAAAGGTTTTCAATACAATTAATTTAGAGTATTCCCAGAATCACATCACAAAACATAAACATGAGGAGCTGTACGATCACGCATTTGCCTTGCCACGGTCTCCTGAAGAACCTAAAAACATTAAACCACAACTGTAAGCCCGAAAGCTTAGTGAGATATCCCCAAAAATACCAACCACATATACCATACACGCATAACATGTCATATCATATCCGATCACAAAACAGCCATGCACTTCGAGTCTACTGTGTGACTGGTCCGCCGCACCGGCCAACAGTCCAACTGGTCCACCCTTCGAGTCTAGCCATATACATCGAGTCTGCATGTAACAACGCAAATTTTCAAACAAAATTTTCTTTTTAAAAATATATTTATTTCCATTCATAATAAGGCATAAATAGTTTAAGTATTCTGTCAAATACAAATAGTTAAAATCCCAAGATCATAAAAGCAGTCTTCAGTGTGTATCGATCACGTCGGCGCCTTCCCACGGTCCTCGCTAGTACCTGAAATACATGCACAACAACTGTAAGCATAAATGCTTAGTGAGTTCCCCAATATACAGCTTACGCACATACGCCTTTCCAGGCCCGACCTTCCGGTCCATGTGTCTCAGGGGACTTCCGTCCCTACTGGGTAAACCTTCCGGTCCTACCCACGCCGACCTTCCGGTCCATCACACAACATATCGCCTTCCGGCCCATAACATATTGCCTTCCGGCCCATAATATAATCGCCTTCCGGCCCATAACATACGTAGCACATATAACAAATAACTTACCACATATAGCATACATATCACATATCATATCCGACCTTTCTGGTCACACAGTCAAACCCTTCCGGGTACAGTATAGTGAGAAGACTCACCTCATAAAAGCTGAACGCTAGCAAATCCCGAAATGACTCGTGCACAACCGACGAGCTACAACCTCCCTATAACATCACATATCTCATTAATACTTATACTTCTAAGTGTGACTATCCCTAAGAAGTCAGACTTAGGCCAACTCTGGTCAACGGTCAACGGTCAACTCGACCGGACTCGGCGAGTACCATGGCGACTCGGTGAGTCTAGACGTCCTCCAACTTTCTGAGATTCCTTATCTACTCGTCGAGTATCCTCCTCGACCCGACGAGTTACTCCTGGAAGAATCGCGGGGCCACCCCGACTCCACTCGCCGAGTCTGAAGAACAACTCGGCGAGTCCCAGTAAATCTTCAAGCTACTCGCCGAGTCTGAAGAACAACTCGGCGAGTCCATGCCATGCAGACGATCAACTGCTCCCTGAATTACGTATGGTCCCGAGATATACAATCATGGGACTTTCTGGACTTCTAAACACCTTATTACTGGGGTATAAACGTCTGGGTAATAACATAATAACCCATCCAATCACTAAATGGGTTTCAAAAACCCTAGATTCGCATACACATCAAAATAACAGAAAGGAATCCGAAATATTACCTGGAATATGCCCTCTCTGTGTCTCCAAACCGCAGAAATCGAATCCCTTGCTGTTCCTTTAGCCAAAACCCTTCTCCTCCTTGCCCAACAATTTCTTCAAGCCCTAATATCCTCCAATCTTGCTCTAGATGCCCACAGCCGTTTAGGGTTCCTCTCAATCGACTAAAGACGGATAATGACGGCCTATAAGAGCATTATATACGATCCAAAACCGAACGGTTAGGGTTTCTGCGGAACAGCGTCGACTCGCCGAGTCCATATCGTCGAGTCCAGTCGCGGACCCGCGACCAAGTCTGCGATCCTACTCGGCGAGTCTATGCTCCAACTCGCCGAGTCCCCTCTTAACTCACCCCAAAAACATAATTAAACAATACCTGAGATTTCGGGCTGTTACAACTCTCCCCCACTTGGATTAGACTTTGCCCTCGAAGTCTCACTCCGCAAATAGTTCCGGATGCTGCTCCCGCATCTCGCGTTCCGGTTCCCAAGTCATTTCCGATCCCTTACGGTGTTGCCATTGAACCAACACCAGAGGTACCTCCTTGTTCCTCAGAACCTTGATCTTCCGATCTCTGATAGCCACTGGTCTCTCCGCGTAATTCAGGCTCGCATCCACCTGAATATCCTCCAATGGAACCACTGCCGACTCATCGGCTATGCACTTCCTCAACTGCGACACATGAAAAGTGTCGTGGATTTGACCCAACTCCGCTGGCAACTCCAATCGATAGGCTACCCGGCCTATCCTTGCAATCACACGAAATGGCCCAATATACCGGGGCCCCAATTTGCCCCTCTTCCTGAATCGAATCACTCCTTTCCAAGGAGAGACCTTCAGGAGAACGAAGTCGCCGACCTGAAATTCAAGCTCGGATCGGCGCCTGTCTGCATAACTCTTCTGTCGGCTCTGGGCAGTCAATAAACTTTGTCTCACTTGCTGAATCTGCTCTGACGTCTGGAGCACGATCTCCGTGCTGCCCATCACTCTCTGTCCCACCTCTCCCCAGCAAATGGGGGTCCGACACCTCCTACCATACAACAGCTCAAAAGGTGGCATACCAATGCTCGAATGATGGCTGTTGTTGTAGGAAAACTCTGCCAATGGTAAATACGCATCCCAACTACCCCCTAAGTCTAACACGCACGCTCGGAGCATGTCCTCTAGCGTCTGAATCGTCCGCTCGCTCTGTCCGTCTGTCTGGGGATGGTATGCGGTACTAAAATGCAATTTAGTACCCAGCTCCTCATGGAATTTCTTCCAGAACCTGGAAGTGAAGCGCACATCACGATCTGACACAATCGAGATCGGCACCCCATGCCGAGATACCACTTCTCTCACATATATCTCTGCCAACTTCTCCGCTGAAGAACTCTCGCTGATGGCAAGGAAGTGTGCACTCTTCGTCAACCTATCCACAATCACCCAAATTGCATCAACTCCCCTGGCAGTTCTCGGCAATTTGGTGATGAAATCCATAGTGATCTGCTCCCACTTCCACTCGGGGATTTCCAATGGCTGTAACTTGCCATGCGGTCTCTGGTGCTCAGCCTTAACCCTACGGCAGGTCAAGCACCGCTCGACGAACCATGCAACATCCCTCTTCATACAGGGCCACCAATACTCTTTCCTCAGGTCCAAATACATCTTCGTAGCACCGGGATGGATCGAGAATTTCGATCTATGAGCCTCTTCCATCAAAGTAATACGTGTACCGCCCACAAACGGTACCCAAATCCGACCCTGAAACGTCATAAGCCCTCGCCCATCCTTAACGAACTCTGAAATTAATCCCATGACCCGCTCTTTCTTCTGTATTTCTGGTCGCACAGCTTCGGCCTGCGCCCCACGAATAGCATCCAATACTGGAGTCATCACAGTCAGTCTCAAGCATACATCTCGCAATGGAGTGCTCTCCGCCCTGCGGCTCAACGCGTCGGCTACCACATTAGCCTTACCTGGGTGGTACAGGATCTCACAATCATAATCCTTGACCACATCCAACCACCTCCTCTGACGCATATTTAGGTTGGGCTGATCCATCAAATACTTCAAGCTCTTATGGTCCGTATATATCGTACATCGAACCCCATACAGGTAGTGACGCCAAATCTTGAGAGCGAACACTACTGCTCCCAACTCTAAATCATGCGTGGGATATCTCGCCTCATGAGGCTTCAGCTGCCTCGACGCATAAGCTATCACATGACCCCTCTGCATCAACACTGCACCCAGTCCCGAAATCGATGCGTCGCAATATACCACAAAACCCTCCATCCCTTCAGGAAGAGCTAATACCGGGGCTTCGCACAACCTCTGGCGAAGTGTCTCAAAGGAGGTCTGCTGCTCGGGCCCCCATGAGAATGCAACACCCTTCCGGGTTAATCTGGTGAGTGGCACTACAATCTTGGAGAAATCCTTGATGAATCTCCGATAATACCCTGCCAACCCCAGGAAGCTCCTGATCTCAGAGGGTGACTTCGGCACCTCCCAACTCATCACCGCCTCAACCTTGGCCGGATCGACCAATATCCCTTTCTGATTGACAACATGTCCTAGAAATTGGACCTCTCGCAGCCAGAAGTCACATTTGGAGAACTTTGCATAAAGCTTCTCCGACCTCAATACCTCAAGGACCTCCCTCAAATGCTCCTCATGCTGCTCTCTAGATCTAGAATACACCAGAATGTCGTCGATGAATACAATCACTGACCGATCCAACATCGGTCTGCATACCCTGTTCATGAGATCCATGAACACCGCCGGGGCATTGGTGAGTCCGAAAGGCATCACCACAAACTCATAATGCCCGTATCGCGTCCTAAACGCTGTCTTCTGGACATCCTCCTCCCGCACTCTCACCTGATGGTACCCTGACCTCAGATCGATCTTGGAAAACCAAGTTGCTCCCTGCAACTGATCGAATAAATCATCGATCCTCGGCAACGGGTAACGGTTCTTGACCGTCAACTTGTTCAACTCCCGGTAATCAATGCACATCCGGTGTGAACCATCCTTCTTCTTGACGAACAGAATAGGTGCTCCCCACGGCGAGCTGCTCGGCCGAATGAATCCCTTCCCCAACAGCTCCTGGAGCTGCGAGGACAACTCTTGCATCTCTGGAGGTGCAAGACGATAAGGCACTTTAGCAACAGGCGCGGCCCCCGGAACCAGGTCAATACCAAACTCTACTTGCCTTACAGGAGGTACTCCCGGCAGCTCCTCGGGGAAAACATCTGGAAACTCACGCACCACAGGGACCTCCTCAACTGATTTCGGTCTCTCGGGAACCTTCCGCGTATCCATCACATACGCCACAAAACCCTTACAGCCCTGCTGTAGACACTGCCTCGCCCTAGCGGCCGAACAAAAAGCTGATCCCGAACGGGTACCCTCGCCGTACACCGAAAGGACTCCCCCACTATGGTCTCGTATGGTCACCAGCTGACGCTCACAGTCGATGACAGCGCCGAATCGGCTCAACCAGTCCATGCCTACGATGACACAGACATCACCCATCGCAATAGGGATCAGGTCAATCGGGAATTCAACCCCGAAAACCTCTAGTACACATTCCCGAAGAACCTCCGTGGCACAAATCACTTTCTCGTCAGCTATAGAAACTCTCAAAGGTCGACTCAACGACTCACGACTAACGCTGATATGCTGACTAAAGGCTAAGGACACAAAGGACCTACTCGCACCCGAGTCAAATAACACTAAGGCAGGCACAGAGTTCACAAGAAACGTACCTACGCGTATAATAACATAAGCATAACATCTCGACATTAAAATAATTACATGAATTACAACATACCTGCCACAACATCGGGCGCAGCGCGGACCTCCTCCGCAGTCAGCTGAAAGGCTCTTCCCCGAGCCCTCGGGGCCTCGGCCTTCACCGGTCGAGTCGCAGTAGCTCCGGCAGCAGGTGCAGATCCTTGAAGAAGCTGAGGGCACTCGGCCTTCCTATGGCCAGTCTGGTTGCAATGAAAGCAAACCGTAAATCCCTTGGGACACTCCCTAGCAATGTGCCCCTCCTTGCCACACTTGTAGCAAGCACCAGATCGACGCGCCCCCTCGTGACCCTTGCCGCACTTTCCGCAAGTGCGGCTCTTCGAACCTCCCGTCCTCGCATCGGCGGACTTGGTCCGCTTGGCCGCCGGCTGGAACTGAGCCGGTCGCCGGTCCACCCGCTGAGACTCGGCCTCCTCCCTGGCCTGGGTCTCCAACTCGATCTCGCGCTTCCTGGCATTCGCCTGAAGCTCAGCAAAAGTATGGTAGGTGGAGTTCGACACAAACTCCCGGATATCCCTCCTCAACACTCCCAAGTACCGGCTCATCCGAGCCTGATCAGTGGACACCAGCTCGGGGCAGAACATAGCCCTCTCATGAAACTTCCGCGTAATCACCGCAACAGAATCAGTACCCTGCTTGAGGGTTAAGAACTCCTGCACCAATCGTTCCCTCTCCACCGGGGGAACGTACTCATCCCTGAACATGGCAGTAAATCCCTCCCATGTCACCGTTGTAGTCTCTGCCAAGGTGAAGTTCGCCGTCACGAACTTCCACCAGTCCTTCGCTCCCAAGCGGAGCTGGTTCAAAGCGAACCGTACCCTCAGGTGCTCTGGGCATGAACACGTGTAGAAGCACCCCTCTATGTCCGCGATCCACCTCATCGCAGCAATCGGATCCTGCGTCCCATCGAACTCCGGTGGCTTCGTGTTGCTGAACTCTCGGAACAGCAACGAGTCACCTCCCTATGGCCTAGCAGCGGCCACAGCTGTGGTAGCTGCAGCGGTTGCAGCCTCAGTCAACGCGGCGTACCGCTCATCGAATGTCTCCATCAGGGTGGTCTTAATAAACCCAAACATCTCCGGGATCTCAGCCCGGATCGCGGCCGCCACCTCCTCGTGAATCATCTGACGAATATCCTCGTCACTCACACCGCTCGTACTCGCTCCGTGGCGTGGTCTAACCATGATGTCTCTGAAATACAACATAAAACTATCAGAGACTCCTCCGAGTATAATCGTACTCGATACGCAACCCTACTCAGTCCCCGATATCCAGGGATTCTTACTTGGGTCTCCCACTGACCCGGTGTCCTCGGTAGTACGGGCCCAATACTACCGACCACACCGCATCAGTGTTCATCCCAAGTCCTCCTCCCCAAACTCCGGATAGTGAGTACTCTACTGCTGATATGCACTATCTACCCGCATGCTAGCAACACATCTTATATAGGCAAATTCCCCTAGACTAAGGCATCACAAATCAGGCCATTCTAGTCCTATCATGGATACCTAGTCTTCTAGCATGCATAACAATTCATATCATATAATATTGTAAGGTATTTTGGGGATCTTTACCGTTCGGGCGCTGACTGATCGTACACACTGCTTCTTTCTTGCTTACCACAAAACCATTTACAAAAGTTTATGCCTTTATTTAAGGAGTTTCCCTCAAATCCTCGGTTTGAGTTCAGCTACTCCCGAAGGTGCACCCGAATCCCTCAAACCAAGGCTCTGATACCAATTGTAACAACGCAAATTTTCAAACAAATTTTTCTTTTTAAAAATATATTTATTTCCATTCATAATAAGGCATAAATAGTTTAAGTATTCTGTCAAATACAAATAGTTAAAATCCCAAGATCATAAAAGCAGTCTTCAGTGTGTATCGATCACGCCGGCGCCTTCCCACGGTCCTCGCTAGTACCTGAAATACATGCACAACAACTGTAAGCATAAATGCTTAGTGAGTTCCCCAATATACAGCTTACGCACATACGCCTTTCCAGGCCCGACCTTCCGGTCCATGTGTCTCAGGGGACTTCCGTCCCTGCTGGGTAAACCTTCCGGTCCTACCCACGCCGACCTTCCGGTCCATCACACAACATATCGCCTTCCGGCCCATAACATATTGCCTTCCGGCCCATAATATAATCGCCTTCCGGCCCATAACATACGTAGCACATATAACAAATAACTTACCACATATAGCATACATATCACATATCATATCCGACCTTCCGGTCACACAGTCAAACCCTTCCGGGTACAGTATAGTGAGAAGACTCACCTCGTAAAAGCTGAACGCTAGCAAATCCCGAAATGACTCGTGCACAACCGACGAGCTACAACCTCCCTATAACATCACATATCTCATTAATACTTATATCTTCTAAGTGTGACTATCCCTAAGAAGTCAGACTTAGGCCAACTCTGGTCAACGGTCAACGGTCAACTCGACCGGACTCGGCGAGTACCATGGCGACTCGGCGAGTCTAGACGTCCTCCAACTTTCTGAGATTCCTTATCTACTCGTCGAGTATCCTCCTCGACCCGACGAGTTACTCCTGGAAGAATCGCGGGGCCACCCCGACTCCACTCGCCGAGTCTGAAGAACAACTCGGCGAGTCCCAGTAAATCTTCAAGCTACTCGCCGAGTCTGAAGAACAACTCGGCGAGTCCATGCCATGCAGACGATCAACTGCTCCCTGAATTACGTATGGTCCCGAGATATACAATCATGGGACTTTCTGGACTTCTAAACACCTTATTACTGGGGTATAAACGTCTGGGTAATAACATAATAACCCATCCAATCACTAAATGGGTTTCAAAAACCCTAGATTCGCATACACATCAAAATAACAGAAAGGAATCCGAAATATTACCTGGAATATGCCCTCTCTATGTCTCCAAACCGCAGAACTCGAATCCCTTGCTGTTCCTTTAGCCAAAACCCTTCTCCTCCTTGCCCAACAATTTCTTCAAGCCCTAATATCCTCCAATCTTGCTCTAGATGCCCACAGCCGTTTAGGGTTCCTCTCAATCGACTAAAGACGGACAATGACGGCCTATAAGAGCATTATATACGATCCAAAACCGAACGGTTAGGGTTTCTGCTGAACAGCGTCGACTCGCCGAGTCCATATCTGGACTCGTCGAGTCCAGTCGCGGACCCGCGACCAAGTCTGCGATCCTACTCGGCGAGTCTATGCTCCAACTCGCCGAGTCCCCTCTTAACTCACCCCAAAAACATAATTAAATAATACCTGAGATTTCGGGCTGTTACACTGCAGTGTGATTGGCCCGCCCGCACTGTGCCTACAATCCACCTGGTCCACTCTCTGAGTCTACAGTATGACTGGCCCGCCCGCACCGGGCCTTCAGTCGGCCTGGTCCACTCTCCGAGCCTCAGCACGTCTGGTCCGCCCTCTTGGGGCCTACAGCCTATCCGGACCGCTCGCTGGGCCTTCGGGACAACCGGTCCGCCCTGGGTATCTTGGCCTACAGCACAAAGCAGCACCCGCCTCAACCCAACCCCAGTCCAACAACCATGTGTACATAAACATACAATCATATAACAATTCACATTCAACAAGTCGATCTAACAGATCACATAACATATCATCATCCTAACCAGGATACCGACCTAACCGGTCACTAGCATAGCATCACCCTACATAACAGGATACCGACCTTAACCAGGTCTCTAACTTATACCATCCTAGATACCAGGATGCAATCATATCAAGCAATAACATAACCACAAATACCCGGATCTCAATCCGATAAAGGGCCGACCTTGGTGCCTTAGACCCTGCTGATATAGTGAGGATAACTCACCTCGCAACTACCGACTGAACAGATAAACCCGAGCTGCTCCGACCACTGATGTGATCTCCACCACCGGCCAACCACCAAAACACTGAACTCAAAACCATATCCAACAATTACCAAAATACCCCCGGAAGATAACCGGGAAACCCTTGGTCAAAGACAAGTCAAAGTCAACCCCTGACTGGCTCTACTCGCCGAGTCAACCCGATGAGTCGCCGAGTCCCCATGCTCAGAATTTCCCCCAATCCGCGACTCAACTCGCTGAGTCACCCCGAGACTCGCCGAGTCCAACAACTCTGAGTCCTTCCTCACTCGACTCACCGAGTCATCCCTTGACTCACTGATACACAGCTCACCCTGAAGAAGGATTAAGACCTCATGACCAGACTCGCCGAGTCCAAGAACAGACTCGCCGAGTCTAAGGTTATCTTCAACCTACTCGCCGAGTTGTTCTTCCAACTTGTCGGGTTCCAGTCCATCTTCAAGCAACTCGCCGAGTACACCTTTGTGGCTCGCCGAGTGCCTCTAGATCCCATCCCATACAGAAGCCTTCCAGGCCATGCAATTGATCCAAAACATAGATCTACCCTCCTACAACCCGTCCATCACGTAAAGTGGCAAACTTTACGTGAATCCAAAGAGATCTAGGCATTTTACAATCTAGGGCTAGGGTTTGGGACAAGATGGCTTCACCAAACACTCAAGAACAGGGACTTTAATGCACTCTAGACCTTCTCCATTCCAGATCTGAGGTAGCAACCTCAGATCTATCCTTCAAACTCAAAATACCACAAGCTAAACCTCCCATACATCCCAAAAATGATGAATCTAGATGAATAGCAGCCCAAGAACGAGATAATACCTCAAAAGGAAGCCCCAACAGCAAGGAAATCTGAATCTTAGCAAAGCCCCTTGCTCCAAGCCTCTTAACGTTCCAAGATCTCCTCCAAAATCTCTTCTCCAAGGCTCAAATGCACTCAAATCCTTCACAATCTCATTTCTAGGGTTTTCTGGACTTCAAGGGAGGGTAAGGAGGCTGGGGAGAGGGTATAATGTCCTTTATATAGGGCTCATCCTCCGAAATTAGGGTTTTCTCCACTCAGCACCAACTCGCCGAGTCCAGCCGCCGACTCGCCGAGTTGGCCACTTAACATGCGACCAAAGTCGCGACCCTACTCGCCGAGTCCACTTGTGGACTCTCCGAGTTGCCCTTTCCCAATTACACTTTTAGCCCTTCAACTTTACTCTTGATATTCCAGGATGTTACAAAAACCAAATTTTTAATGATAAAGTTTTGTGATGGTGATGGTCCTAAAATGGGAGAAATATACGAGAAAATGTACAATATACTTGGAGACTATGTGATGGGTTTTGGTCATAAGACATCCTATGTGCTCATACAAACCCTAAAGCTTGGATCTAGGTTTCTCTATTGTACATACTTTGAATCCAAGACTATAAACCCTAATTCTAGCATATGGAAATCAATATTAACATATAATTAGGTTTAAGATATTACCTTGATTGTTATGTAGTAATAACAGTCCCAATTCCTCCTTGAATTGACTTTGGAAGGCTTAGAGTCACAAGTGTCACTCCTCTAATGGCTTACAAACACCAAGAGCAAATGGAGAAGGTATAAAGAGAGAGGAGGGAGGTTAGAATTCGTCCTTAGATGCTCTAGGGATCAAGTACACGAATTCCAAGGCCTTAGGGGTCTTTATATAGGGTTGGGATTAGGTTTTCAGTCCTTATCCTTATCTAGTTGCTTGTCCACCAAGCAACCATAAGATAACTCTTAGAAACCCTTATCCTAGTCAAATTCTAAGTGATTATCACCTCAAATTCGTTCACCATATATATAAGATAATCCTTACCTTATTTTGTAACTATCACATAATTACAATTCAGCCCCTCTAGTTTAATTAATTACACTTGATCACAAAATTAATTCTTAATTAATTATTGACCAATATTAATTAAAAAAATATGATTTCTCCTTTAATATATTATTCTTATAACATATTAATAAATCATAATAGCCTCTCTCTCTATTTATTTCTCCAATCAAGTTGCTTTGGTGAAGGCAACCCAAAAGGACCATGCACCATCGGGTCAAGTACATACCAAAATAGTTATGGACTTAGACACTAATCCAACAGTCTCCCACTTGGATAAGTCTAATAACTATTCTGCGTATGACTTCGGATCCTGATCTGCAATCGTAGCTTTCCAAAGCCGCTGTCAACTCTGATCATATCAAATACGCGTGTCCTTAGATAAGGGATCATATATTCCTCCATTCTAGATATCATATGAGATATGATTTCAAATCATTCTCTTTGTACTATATCTCGATTCCCGATTTATGACGACTGACTAATTGAACAAATCAAATTAGCCCTAGCCCGACCGAGCATTTACGTTTGTCATCACTAAATCATCGAGGGGCCCAAAGATATTGCGTTTATCCTACTTTGAATAAAAGTAACGGATAAACTTTGATACAATGCTCGCTTGCACTCACGCACCGAATCACACACAACAATATGTTTTATAACACCAAGTTACTAGTGCGTTTACATATTATCAATGTGCAACCGATTCGCAAGATACAACTCACTCATCTCGGTTTCAAGAATATAAGATGTTATCGTCTCACCAATCACTCGTGATACAATTCATGGAGTGATCCAAGTGAGCGTGGGTTTAATCCAATGCTCAAATCATATTCGTAAGCAATTATGAACGTTGCAGCAAACATTTGCTTATGTCTAATGCTCTTTAGACAATCCACACACCAATTCACGACAGTCTTCATTCATATCTACTTCCAACATATGAATGACTGTGGCCCGTTCGAATAATTCGATTATTCTTAATAAACTCAATTATTCTGGAAGTCAAAACATGCAAATGTGAAACACAAGAATAATACTAATCCCATATGGCCTCAACCCTTTGAGCATAAATAAAACACCTTTTATTTATCACCATATTGATTACTCATTATTTGTAGTTCTGGGTAATCAACTTCTTACTTGTATTACAACACTTTCCCCATGCTCCTAGCATGCACACAATGTTTACCTATGGTTCTTACTTTGTGAAATAGATCATATTGAACACATTTCCAATCATTCTCATTTCTCAACTCCAAATCCTTTTTCCATAAGTGAAAGAACATCAAATTCTTGCTTCTTATAGAATATACTAGATTCTAACATTTTATGCAATGATCCTTTTGTAATTTCACTTCACCAAAGTCACAAAGACTATTGCCAATGATATTACAAAGTCCTCTATCGGAGATTGTTACAAGACAATTCCATAGACGTGATGTCTCTCACTCAAAGTACATTCTTTGAACATCCTTTTGCATAGAAGTTTCTAATCTAATCATAGATTTCTCAATATTCAATTCCCAATATGGACACACTTCCATATGTTCCATATGACAACTCATTCTTAATAGAATCTTATCTATTCGTAATGATGTCGATATGGTCCATCCAATATGGAAACATTTCCATATTTTCCAATACTATACTTCCAACTACTCACAAGCGACCAATCCTCGTCGAACTTGGATTGTCCTTTGATAGTTGTTTAATTATTTTAGTCAAAACCAATTCTAGTCCCGTTTCCCTCTAAATGCGCTCGACATTTAGAAAATTTTAGAATGGTCAAACATTAAAGCATTTGCAATCGATCCTATACCCGAAGCGTATGGGACACGACGCATAATGTTTTATTTGCTATGTTCTCAAAATTCGAATTGTGAAGAGGGATGCTGTAATCATAATTGAAATTTTAAGAACACACTTTGTACCTTTGACTAAATCTTATTAACATTTCTCAACCTAAACCTTTAGATTTGAAATGAAGCATAATATTCTCTCCCTTAATTATAGCAAAACAACTCTTCAACTATTGCGACTTTGCAAAGTATGACTCATGTTTTCTATAATTAATATTGCTAACCTTGCAATACTTTCCTTAATAATCATACAATCATAACATTTATGCTCCCACTATCATGATGATTATTATAAAACATAACACTTATGCTCCCACTAGCTTCGACATGTATTGATAAACATCTTAACTTCCAGAAAGACAATACTTATTGAATTTCTTAAGTTCATGTTTCTAATACTTAGTGCTTTGATAATCTTTTATCAAGGCTTCTTGAACTTATACACCTTTGCC
Source organism: Lactuca serriola (assembly GCF_051521515.1). Taxonomy (NCBI): domain Eukaryota; kingdom Viridiplantae; phylum Streptophyta; class Magnoliopsida; order Asterales; family Asteraceae; genus Lactuca; species Lactuca serriola. The sequence goes on along the minus strand of NC_136411.1, from coordinate 391,414,259 downwards.
TTCGATAGTTCATATGTGTGTCTAAACAATTAAGACTAATTGCCAAACCTCACAATTCAAATTATGGAAAGGGATACCGTAACCATAATCGAATTCGAGAATGCAATTTTACAATCACTATCTTCTTAAATCTTTCTTAGTGAAAGAATTTCCTCACAATCATTTTCATGAAGGAGGAAATCTTATGACACTTAGATTTGAGCGGTGTAGGTGTTCCTATCCATGTAAATTTGTCAAAACCAAAGTTTACGACAAATTCAAACTCTTATGGATCGAACTTTCTTGATCTCGATTTCTTGCCTTTATGGTAGCACAGCTGCCCACCATGTCTTCCAAGTAGTTAAGCAGCTCACCCTTTCCTATCAATGTACCTTTCATTGATTAAGGTGCTTTGCCTTTTATGCGTTCAAAATGAGAACTCATAGAACTCACATGCATAATTAACTCGATTGGATTGACACAGAATCAAAATAATGTCAACACGATAGGTTGTAAACCTCAACTCGTGTGCTAGTGATGATCGATAAGGTTTATTTGATTTGTTCTTGAACCCTTTCAAGACCATTAAGACTCCCACTGACTCCTTGACATATATGATTCTCTTGTCAATAAACATTTCTTGACAAACAAATATTCAAGAGTTAGTGTAGTTTTTATCAAAACACTTCATAAATTGGTCCTAGTTGGTCTTTGTCTTATCCAAGACATCACAACTTTCCACATTTAATGAATGTTATAAACCTTTAATACTTTTCACTCATTGTCACAATCTTAACTTTAAGACTTGTTTTGGAACGAAGTATGATTAACTTCTTGATTTGACCATTTCTTCAATATTTGATTCCTCTTCTTGGACATACAATTGTACCAAGACTCACTTAGAGGATCAATTGAGATATGGTTCTTAATCATTAAGACCTATCATAAAGCATAAAAGGTACCCTCCCTTCTTCTTAGAATGGAGAAACTTTTATCTCTCTACCTACTTGATTGTTGTTATTCGTTCTACTATTGATTTAAACTTTTTCAATCAATTCAGAATTACACTTAATCTTATAAGTATAATCATATTTACTAAACCTTTAGTAAATCATGACGAATATCTCGTTACTCTTATGGTGGACTTTGATCAACACACAACTTTGTGTACTCGATCTCCTAGTCCTTCACTTGACACTTTGTCAATGAATTAGTCTAATTTCCAAATATGAAATTTCTCATTCATCGTGCAACCAAGTTGCATGATTCCAAGTTTCCGTCCAATTGAAACTTGGGCGATGAGAAACTCTCCCTATTTGGTAAATTCTCGACTTTTCCATAAACACCATAAATAAGAATCATATCCATTTGTTGTAGAAATATGCAAACACCAATTTTCATAACGATTTCATTGCAAGGAAATAAACAAATAAATAAATAAGTCAAACGAAAATTTATTTTATTTATAAAAGCAACGGAAAACGTTTGTCCTTACAATGCAAAATCCATTGAAAACTATGTATTTCAAAAGAAAATTTTCTAATAACTCTATCATAACTATCTAAGATCAAAATCTAATCTTCAAGTCCATGCGATCAAGATCCATTCCTTGTGATTAGATTCATCTTGCTCTTTCACCAAGCTTCCTTTCTTTTCACCGATCCTGTAAAACATTCAAATGCAATCTTATTACATTATGTATTAAGAATTAATGAATAGGAACTTAATGGAGTTAGATAGTGGATTTTACCTGAAGCGCAGCCATACTCTTTGACTCTCCCATCTTCTGGACTCTTCAAGCTCTTTGGGCAGACTTGTATCCAATGCCCTTTCTTTTGGCAGTAAACGCAGGTCGGTTCTCCTAGAACGTCCTCGGAAGCATGGTCGGTTGACTTTTCCAACAAATACGTTCTATTGCTTCGCCAAATCATTTCTGATTCAACAGCAATGAGCATGTAAGTTAGGTCAATGAGGTTGTCGTCATGATTCATCATATAATACTCATTATATGATTCAGGAAGTGACTGCAAAACCCAATTCATAGCCAACTCATCTGGGAATGACACACCCAACATTATCAACCTATCAATGTGTGATTTCATTCCTAGAACGTGGGCACACACGGGTTTACCATCTTCATGTTTCATTTCCAATAAGGCTTTAGTGATATTGAACCTTTCAATTCTTCGATCTTATGGGTTGGGGAGAACAATAGGAGGAGGAGGAGGACGTGAAGCATGATTTCTTGTTCCTCGATTGAATCGTGGAATACCATCTTCATGTGGAATGTTTGTTCCACGGGATTTGGGAAGACCATAGTTTTCGAACTTTGACATCTACAAAACGGGAGAAAAACAAATTCAAGTTAGTTGATTGATTGAGTCCTTAGTAAATCACCCAAATGAAATACTAAGGCTAGGAACCAACACAATATTCTACAACTCGGGAGAGGGATGCCGTAACCCTAATTGGAGAATATTTGAAGGTAAGTGAATGACGATTCACTAATTTCCACCACGAAAAACGAAAAAGAAATTTAAGTTTTAAACTTATGAAAACTCCTAGATCCTTTGAGATTCATTGAACTTTCAATGGCATGTTTAAATCTCGATATGCCCCTCTTGTTTGTGACTGGGATGCCGAGGATCACAAAGCGGGTGTGAATAACCATGCAAACTTACATGGTGCCCTCACATGTTACAGTCACCTATTCGATGTGCCGGTAAACCACACACGCTCCACCGAACTATGACAAACATTGAGTCACCCTTTGCTACCTTTGCTTAGAACCATTTAGTGTACCGATAAACCACACACGCTCTACTAACGTCTTCGCAAGGGCACAAAGTGTAATTTCATGGAATTGCATCAATTCACTTTTGCCTAAGTAACTAAGATTGGGAATTTTATGAAAACATTTAGTTACTTTTATACTTCATTATACTTATAATGGAAGGTTTTTTCCTATCCTACCCGTTCGGCTAACGACCCTCCACTAGTCAAGAGTGCGGTGGGTAAGAGTGGATACCCATTCAATCGCCATTTATAGGCAATTTCCTTAAACACCCCTTATAGACCAGCTTCGTGAATGAGGCCTACTAACGGTAAGACTGACTTTTACTCATACATATATATAATGTTAGACTTTTAAGGTTATATATAGTATAGGGTGTATTTTATACTTTCAAAATACTAGGTGGTCTAATTTAACAATTATACTTTTAATTCAATTAAATTGTAAACCTAAACTTTTATGGATTTATTAAACTTCTTTTAATGATACACCTTAATTAATTAATAAAACCATAAGGGTGTGATTTGAACCTTTTTCAAAATTGCTTAGAGTTTCTAGAATTTAACATTCCTAATTAAACTTTTAATCAACTCTTAAATTCCAAAACTTGAGGGCAAGTTTTGAAACATTTCAACACATTAGGGTTTAGAATTTAAATATGCATCAAAATTAAACTATTTAATCAAAATTTAAATTCCAAAACTTGAGGGCAAGTTTTGAAACCTTTTTTTCAAAACATTAGGGTTTCAACTATTTAAATTTCAAAACAACAAAACTTTTAGGGTTCAAATTTAAACTATAAAACCTAAAGGGCCAAATATGAAACTTTTCACAACAACAAGGATCAAATAACAAATAATTCAAATTAACCTTTAATCACATAATTATCCATATTTGATGATTTCTTGCAAAATAATTTATCAATTTTCTTAAAATAATTAATCAATTATCTTATAAGGAAACAATTATCTTATTAATTGATAAATATCTTCAATTAGATTAAAAATATAGTCAAATATATCATATAATCGGATTAATATTAATCTAACATGATTAGGTAATTATCCCAATGCAAAAACAACAAGAAATCCCGAGATAAGCACTGTCTGACGCACCGACTCGCCGAGTCACCCTCTGGAACTCGCCGAGTAGGGCTGACTCGCCGAGTCCAAGAGTGACTCGCCGAGTCAGGTCGAACAGTGAGGCCAAAACACGATTTTCAGTTACATCAAGCATCAATACAATAGAAACCAATCATGGCTCTGATACCACTGATGGGTTTTGGTCATAAGACATTCTATGTGCTCATACAAACCCTAAAGCTTGGATCTAGGTTTCTCTATTGTACATACTTTGAATCCAAGACTATAAACCCTAATTCTAGCATATGGAAATCAATATTAACATATAATTAGGTTTAAGATATTACCTTGATTGTTATGTAGTAATAACAGTCCCAATTCCTCCTTGAATTGACTTTGGAAGGCTTAGAGTCACAAGTGTCACTCCTCTAATGGCTTACAAACACCAAGAGCAAATGGAGAAGGTATAAAGAGAGAGGAGGGAGGTTAGAATTCGTCCTTAGATGCTCTAGGGATCAAGTACACGAATTCCAAGGCCTTAGGGGTCTTTATATAGGGTTGGGATTAGGTTTTCAGTCCTTATCCTTATCTAGTTGCTTGTCCACCAAGCAACCATAAGATAACTCTTAGAAACCCTTATCCTAGTCAAATTCTAAGTGATTATCACCTCAAATTCGTTCACCATATATATAAGATAATCCTTACCTTATTTTGTAACTATCACATAATTACAATTCAGCCCCTCTAGTTTAATTAATTACACTTGATCACAAAATTAATTCTTAATTAATTATTGACCAATATTAATTAAAAAAATATGATTTCTCCTTTAATATATTATTCTTATAACATATTAATAAATCATAATAGCCTCTCTCTCTATTTATTTCTCCAATCAAGTTGCTTTGGTGAAGGCAACCCAAAAGGACCATGCACCATCGGGTCAAGTACATACCAAAATAGTTATGGACTTAGACACTAATCCAACACTATGACATCCCCAAAATCTCGGCCAGAAAAGACCGATTTTCATTTATGCTTTTAAAATAATTTCAGAGTAAATCCTTTTGATTTGAAAGAGTTGCGGAATTTGTTCCCAAAAACAAAACATGATAAAACAATGTTTACCAAAGCATTTCATAAAAGAAATGTATTTTCATTATATAATCAAAACTCGGGGTGTCATGTTCCGATACAGACCAATAAGCATAAACGATAACATTACAAGCCATTCAACAAATATATACATATACAGACTTGTAAACAAAACAACTTGATGGTTCATCCATCTTATGCCCTCGCGCCACTTCTTGTAATACAAATAAAACTGAGTGGGTCAGGCTTGGGAGCCTGGTGAGCATATAGAGTTTTCAACCCACAATAAATAACCATATTTAATTTTCACCAACCAACAATAACCCAACTACCCATTCCCGTTATTCTCACATTATGTCCCTAAAACGACTAACATAAGGGACCTAGTCTAAGAATATTTCATCGGGGCGACAACACATGCTTCGGGGGTTCCTCAGCAATATAAGTCAAATAAGGCAACCATGAGGGGGATGGAGTACAGCGAATGAACACCCAAGTTCATTAACACCTAACGGTGGCGAACCTGCTAATGTTTCCACAAGACTGTCTAGAAAAGTCCGTGGTCGTCATCTAAACTCCGCTAGATGACTGAATCAAAACAACAACGAGGCCTCTCATCTATTTATTACACACCAACTATCTACCCATGTTCTACCCAACATATTAGTAGATAAAAATATACATTTTTATACATAGTTTAAAAACCTGTATAGCATGCTTTAATCAACACATATTTCACATAACAGATGAGGCACACGCACACATAACACATATCTCATAGAGAATAAATCATATCTATGAGTTAGAAGAAAGTGAATACACATTCACACATATAAACAACAATATACTTAATACACTCAAACCATACTTGTATTATTATCGTGTTTACGAAAGGTAGTATACACTCACTTTATCAGAAGATGATCAGACAGCACTACGACTTGCAGAAGTAGTAATCCTCAGCAGATCTGGAAGATCTTCACAAAAATCGAACTTCTCGCGGGCAGAGCTTCGGCTCGGGAACCGCACGTCTCGGGATATTCGGGATCTCGGGACTTGCTTTGGGGCTCGAGAATAATACCGAGGCTTCGGGGTATTTCTGGCACACAAATCGATGCAAAACGTGAGAGAGAAGAGAGAAAATAGCAAAAGAACTCGGCTACCCTCGCATCCTATTTATAGGAGGCTGGAGCTTCGGAGTACGCGGGGCGTACGCCAGTACGAATTCGTCACTGCGTTCATCATCCGAAGTGCTCGAGTGCGAGTGTCGACATCCTCGGTGTACGCGGGGCGTACTTCGGATGAGTCCGATGACTCCTCTTCGGATAATGCCGAATTTTCCATTTAAATTAAAATACAAATTATTTAATAAACTTCGGAAATTCATATCTTCTTCATACGAACTCCGTTTTCGACGTTCTTTATATCCACGCGAAGGTGAGACTACGCTCTACAACTTTCGTTTAGACTCCGTCGGCTAATTTTAAATTTATTTTTATTATTTATTTTTAATAGGCCGGGACAGAAAAACTTCGTTATAAATTCATAACTTCTTCGTTTGGCGTCCGTTCTCGCCTAACTTTTTATCGCTTCGATACCAACAACGAGACCTTCGATCATCGTTTAGATTGCTTCGGCTAAAAAACCATCGATCTCAAATCGAGTATAACAGGCTGCATACCGCTAAGCCGAAACTTCGATAAATCATAATTTCCTCATACGAAGTCAGATTTGGGCGATCTATATATATTCGGAAACCTCGTTTCAACTACTACAACATTATTCAAAGATATCAAGTTTATATTACACTTAAATTTTGACGCTTATTTTTATTCTTAATTAATCAAACCACATAATTAAGCAATTAAGCACAAAAAACATAATACTCAAATAATACAATCTTATTATTTCAAGACGGGTTACAAAGGTTAACCTAGACCATTACATTGCTAAAAATGGCAAGCCCGAAAACACAGGCGTTACAATTCTCTCCACCTTAGAATGATTCCGTCCCCGGAATCACACATCAACAAACAAATGCGGATAGCGACTCAACATGTCACTCTCCGTCTCCCAGGTGAGATTCGGCCCATTCGTGTGTTTCCATCGGACAAGCACTAACCAACCATTTTGCGTCGCAACTTCAAAGTCTTTCGGTCAACAATTGCCTCTGGTTCTTCAATCAACCTTTTGTTCTCATCAATTTTCAATTCAGAAATTGGAATTATATCGGGAACTTCTCCCGTGAACTTCCTCAAATAACACACATGAAAAGTGTTGTGAATTCCATTCAGTTCTTCGGGTAATTCGAGCTTGTAAGCTTGGTTCCCAATCCTCTGAAGAACTTTAAATGGTCCAATAAACCTTGGACTCAACTTTCCCCTTTTACCAAATCTGATAAATCCCTTCCACGGCGAGACTTTAAGCAAAACCGAATCTCCAACCTCAAAAGTCATCGGTCTTCGCTTTTTGTCAGCATAGCTCTTTTGACGATCCTGAGCCGCTAACATTCTTTCCTTAATTATTTTCAACTTTTCAGCAGTTTGATGAACCATCTCCGGTCCGATAAACTGCTTTTCCCCAGCCTCAAGTCAACAAGACGGCGTACGACACTTCTGTCCATACAAAGCTTGATAAGGTGCCATCTTAATGCTCGAGTGAAAACTATTATTATAGGAAAATTCTACCAATGGTAAATGTTCATCCCAATTACCTAGGAATTCCAAGGTACATGCTCTCAGCATATCTTCAAGTGTTTGTATCGTTCTTTCACTATGACCATCAGTCTGCGGATGGTAAGCTGTGCTTAAACATAACTTGGTACCCATTTCCTCTTGTAGACTTTTCCAAAACCTTGAGGTGAAACGGCTATCACGATCTGATACAATCGTTAACGGAACACCGTGAAGCCTCACAATTTCCTTCACGTAAGAATTCGCAAGCTTTTCCATAGACCATTTCTCCTTGGCCACTATGAAATGCGCACTCTTAGTGAATCGATCAACGACCACCCAAATCATGTCGTGACCATTCTTTGTTCTGGGCAGTTTAGTGACAAAATCCATAGCAATGTCTTCCCACTTACCCATAGGCACAGACAATGGTTCTAAACTCCCGTACGGTTTCTGATGTTGTGTCTTTACTCTCGCACAAGTCACACACTCAGCCACATACTTTGCAACATCAAGCTTCATCGTCGGCCACCAGTAGTAGGGTTTCAGGTCCCTATACATTTTAGTGCTACCAGGATGAATTGAGTACATGGTTTTGTGAGCTTCTTCCATCAGAAGATCTCTGATTCCTCCTGACTTAGGTGCCCAAATACGATCTTGGAATACCTTCAGTCCATGACCGTTTGTACCAAACACCAACGTTTTACCCAAACGTTCCTCCTTTCGGTCATTCTTTTCAGAAGCTTCCTCTTGAGCTTTCTTTATACTTTCCACAATGGTCGAGACAACTTCAATTCTCAACGCTCTTGGCCTTTTCCTTTCAAGATTAACTTTCCGACTGAGAGCATCAGCAACAACATTAGCTTTACCGGGGTGGTAAAGTATCTAACAGTCATAGTCTTTAAGTAATTCTAGCCAGCGTCGTTGCCTCATATTCAATTCCTTCTTATTAAAGAGATATTGGAGACTCTTATGATCAGTAAAAAGTTTGCACTTCGTGCCATAGAGGTAATGCCTCCATATTTTCAGAGCGAAAACTACCGCTGCCAACTCCAAATCATGAGTCGGGTAATTCTTTTCATGCTTTTTCAGCTGTCGAGACGCATATGCTATCACCTTTTCTCTTTGGGTCAAAACACAACCCAATCCAACACCAGACGCATCGCTAAAAACAACGAAGTCTTCAACTCCATCGGGTAGAGAAAGTATCGGTGCCTCGCATAGCTTCTTCTTTAGCTTCTCGAATGCTTCTTTATGCTTATCACTCCAAGCATAAGTAGCTCCTTTGTGGGTCAAAGCTGTTAATGGAGTAGCAATCGAAGAAAAGCCTTGGATAAACCTGCGGTAATATCCGGCTAATCCTAAAAAGCTTCGAATCTCCGTGGGACTTTTCGGTTGTTCCCACTTCATTACAGCTTCAATCTTTGCTGGATCAACCATTATCCCTTCTTGGTTGACCACGTGACCCAAGAATTGGACTTCACGAATCCAAAAATCACATTTGGAGAACTTTGCATACAATTTCTCCTTCTTCAAAACTTCAACCACTTCTTGCAAGTGTCTGCCATGTTCCTCCTGGCTTTTCGAGTAAATCAGAATGTCGTCTATGAACACTATCACGGATTTATCAAGGAAAGGATTACAAACCCTATTCATTAAATCCATGAATGCTGCCGGAGCATTGGTTAGTCCAAAAGACATAACCAAGAACTCGTAGTGTCCATATCTAGTTCTGAATGCAGTTTTCTCGATATCTTGTTCTCTTACTTATAGCTGATGATATCCTGACCTTAGATCGATCTTCGAGAAATAGCTCGAACCTTGCAATTGATCAAACAGGTCATCAATTCTTGGCAACGGATATCTATTCTTTATTGTTGCCTTGTTCAGCTCTCTGTAATCGATGCACATTCTCATACTTCCATCTTTCTTCCCCACGAATAACACCGGAGCTCCCCACGCGAAGGTGAGACTACGCTCTACAACTTTTGTTTAGACTACGTCGGCTAATTTTAACTTTATTTTTATTATTTATTTTTAATAGGCCGGGACAGAAAAACTTCGTTATAAATTCATAACTTCTTCGTTTGACGTCCGTTCTCGCCTAACTTTTTATCGCTTCGATACCAACAACGAGACCTTCGATCCTCGTTTAGATTGCTTTGGCTAAAAACCCCTCGATCTCAAATCGAGTATAACAGGCTGCATACCGCTAAGCCGAAACTTCGATAAATCATAATTTCCTCATACGAAGTCAGATTTGGGCGATCTATATATATTGGGAAACCTCATTTCAACTACTACAACATTATTCAAAGATATCAAGTTTATATTACACTTAAATTTTGACGCTTATTTTTATTCTTAATTAATCAAACCACATAATTAAGCAATTAAGCACAAAACACATAATACTCAAATAATACAATCTTATTATTTCAAAATGGGTTACAAGGGTTAACCTAGACCATTACATTGCTAAAAATGGCAAGCCCGGAAACATAGGCGTTATAGAGACATTAAAGATGTGATGTAAATTAACCTATATGCTTCTTATTAATATAAGGTTAAGAGTATTGTTTTAGCAAGATGGGAAAATGACCATTCTTTTACATTGTCTAGGATTTGCATTGAATCCACGATTTTATGATAAACATTATCTGAAACAGTTAGCCCCAAGTGGAATACCACAAAAAGCTCCAAATCTTAACTAAGAAGTTATAGTAGGTGATATGAAAGCCTTTGAAAGAATCGCTAAAAATGAAGACGAAGAACGTGTTTTGCGAGAACAGTTTGCAAGTTTTCATATGAAGACTTTATTCCATGACAGCAACACAAATATGCGCGGTGACAATGGAACCAGTCGACTGGTGGTTAAGTTAAGGTTCGAAAACCCCAAAATTGGCAGATGTTGCTAAAAACGTACTATCACAACCTATAAGTAGCTCTTCAGCAGAGCGAAATTGGAGTTCTTATTCATATATTCAAAATGTGAAGAGAAACTTTCTCAACTGTAAGACGGCGAATAAATTGGTGTTTATTCATTCAATCTTCGGCTTCAATCTCGTTTCTCTGAAGAGTACAATCAGGCCCGCACAAAAAGTGCGACATTGATCCTGGTAACACAAACTTGGAAGGTTCGAGTACAAGATTGGAACATATGCACTAGGAAATTTTAGTTGAAGATGTTGTTGACAACGAGAATGGAAAAAGGAGGAAAAAGTAATTTTAAATGGTTATGTGACTCAATTATTTTGAACTTTTTGAAGTTTTTTTGTCTAATAGGTTACGTACTAAAGAATTTTTATTGAATATTAAATATTTTATTATTAATATCAAAATATTTTGTTTGAATTTAGAGTCTTGGACTTAATGATTTTTTTATATGGTATATCAATGGTACATCGTACCCAATCGAACATTTGGTCCTTCTCTTTGGCTTAAACCCGACCCTTAGCTTGGTTTTGGCATTTAAGACCTTGCATGCATGTAAAGTTTGCAACATTACGTGGGAACGATGCCCTAGGAGGCTAGATCTGTAATTTGGAGCTTTGGGGTAGCTTAAAAACGTCTGAACAAAAAAAGGACTGAAGGGACTCGTCAAGTCCCTCAGCCCACTCGACGAGTCGGGTAGGGTTTACCCGTTTTCGAGATTCTGAGCAATTTCGGTGAAATATTAGAGTTTTCGGCCTATATGAGTTTTTGGTCTTCTTGACATTAAGGAACTCGACGAGTTACTCAGGTAACTCGGCGAGTTAACGAATTACTCAGGCAACTCGGAAAGTTGTTGGATGCACTCGAACAGTTGGGGTCAACATGGACTGTTGACCTTGACTGTTGACTTGGACTTTGAATAGGGTTGACCAAGTGTGACTTTAAGGTTGTTTATGGTATTTTAGGATTTTGACAAGTTGATCACATGATGGTTATAGGCAATTGAGTTGGAGCTGCGCATTGGGTCTATTTGATCCTATTTTATCAGTTCAACATTCTTGAGAGGTAAGTATCCTCACCATACCATAGGTCGAAGGCACCAAGGCCGACCCATTTGTGATAAGTGGTACACTAGCTGAAGTTGTATTATGTGATATGATAATTGGTTATGTGCTAGGGAGTATGCTAGTTTTATATGTGGTATGCTCGTATGGAAATTCACGGGGGGGGGGGGGGGGGGGGGTGTTCCATGGTAATATGCTAAGACCATGAGGAGGTTCCCATGGCATTTAGTATAAGTCCTTGGAGGGTTTCCATGACTTCCTAGTATGTTTACATGCTTAGTCTATATGATATTTATATGCTTAAGGAAGACCGTATGGAGGTTCCCACGATAATGAGCCAAGACCACGTAGGGTTCCGGTGGCGGCTAGTAAAAGACCACGTGGGGGTTTCCCGTGGCACTTGGTGTAAGAACTTAGATGGCTTCAATGTTATCCCTATATGTTTATATGTGTAGCTTATGTGATTAATATAACTTTTGTAGCTAATATGATTATGTGATTATGTGGATTGTGTGGGGTATGCTCTGGGGAACTCACTAAACATTAGCTTACATTTTGTTGATCTATTTTTGGTACTTCTGAGCCTAAGGGAAAGGGCAAGGTCTGATAGCGCGGCATGCACTCTTCTGGGCGTTTTTATGGGACACTCTGATATTGAAAATAAAATTGTAGATGTTATGAATTTGAAAACAAATGTTCTTGAAATTTTGTGGTTCGATGGAAATGTTTTGACTATTTAAAAATGAAAATTTCTTTGAAAATTTGAGTTGTTACACAAATATTCGACTTCAATCTCGTTTCTCTGAAGAGTACAAATCATGCCCGCAAAAAGAGTGGGACATTGATCCTGATAACACAAACTTGGAAGGTTCGAGTACAAGATTGGAACATATGCAGTGGGAAAATTTAGTTGAAGAGGCTTTTGACAACGGGAATCGAAAAAGATAGAGGAAAGAGTGATTTTAAAGGGTTATGTGACTCAATTATTTTGAACTTTTTGAAGTTTTTTGTCTAATGGGTTACGTACTAAACAATTTTTATTGAATATTAAATATTTTATAATTAATATCAAAATATTTTGTTTGAATTTAAAGTCTTGGACTTAATGATTTTTTATATGGTACATCGTACCCGATCAAACCGAAATGAACCTATCCCCCTCCCCCTCCGTACCGGATTTTAGGGACCTAGCGAATTGCGTACCGCGAACCCGTTCCCGTTCTCGTACCGGAGCGAACCATGTTCCATGTGACTATGCTTTCGCCATTACCATAGTGATTTTCAGAGGACAAAAATTAAAGTCATATCAAACTCCTAGAAAGTTCTTAGTCGGAAATGATATAAAAAAAAACTTTGAAACATTTCTCTTCCTTCCATCATCGATCGATTAGGGGTAAATAGGAAGAACATTGAATTCATCTCAATATTCGATTAAAGTAATTCAGAAAATATTACCATATTACCTGGAGCTATATGGAAAAATTTGTAACTAGAGTTTACAAGAACTCCACATCAATTTAAAAACCCGAAATCTTGCAACTAAAGAATCAGATATCCTCCCATTTCCTTTGTTTGAAAAACTTTCCAAACAAACAAAAATCCCGGTTCAATGAGAGCTTTTAGATGCTCAATTTCGTCTATTCAACCTCATCAGCGAGGAAGGAAACCATAATAAGACCCTAGCTTTGTCAAAAATAACGATTTAAGCAAAGTAGATAGGATTTTATCTTATACTAAGACTCAAATATTACACAATTGAAATGACCAAATTGTAGGGATTCATATTAATATCAAAAACCTTATATATATATATATATATATATATATATATATATATATATATATATATATATATATATATAGGTTCAGGTTCATTTGAGACCATTCTAATTTTGTGAGACCGTGAGACCAAATTTAAAAATAATTTTAAAATGTAAAATAAATGGAAAAAATCCAAAAATTCTTTTTTTAAATATTATTTTCGGAACTTGAATTAACTAAAAAAAATTAATACGTGAAATATTCTAATAGAATATTACACTCTACATATTCTAAAAAATAATTTTAAAATGCAAAATCCAAAAATTCTTTTTTTAAATATTATTTTCGGAACTTGAATTAACTAAAAAAAATAAAAAAATACGGCTGACGTTTTCACAAAATTAGGTCATCTCAAATTAACCTATATATATATATATATATATATATATATATATATATATATATATATATATATATATATATATATATATACACTAGCCGTTAACCGCACTAAACGACGGGTGTGAATAATTGCGGTTAGTTTTTTTTTCTTCACAAATTCAGATAATAGATTTATTTCGGTGTTTTTTTGTCCTAAAAGTGGTAAATGTTTAATAAAGTAAATAGATAATAGATGTAAATACATTAAAGCAAAAATTTTCTTATGTTTGGTAATGGTGTGTGTTGATCTACAAGTTGTTTACACCTATTAATTTGGTCAATCCAGTTGTTAAATTTGCTTTGAAAATGGGCTGTATTTTTTAAAAGGCTAAATGAAATCCAACTATTAAAGTCCAATAAATCGATTCAAAAGGTTTTTTAACGGTTCCATCATATCGGTCCAATTCTGTCCGTTTCAATCTAATTTGGACTTTGGCATAAAATTGGTTATTGTTGAAGCCCTCTCGTCAATGTTTCCCGATCCCAAACTGGTTTTTTTAACATTTCATTTCGTTAGTTTTAAGTGATGTCTTTAATAATATATATATATATATATATATATATATATATATATATATATATATATATATATATATATAATATATTTAATTTATTTTTAATTATATTAATGCTTATATGGATTGGTTAAGATATACCACATACTAATTTATATTTTAATAATTAAAAAACATATACAATTGAATACAAACCTACATATTAGTCGAATCACTCTTCACTAAACATAGAAAAAGATAAGTCTTACTCCATTTAATTACAAAATAATTTTTTAGCTAAATCATCACAGTAAAAAAGTTTGGCTGTATGTTAATTCGTCATCTTAAACACAAAAGACACATTGGTTAGCAAATACTCCTTTGACCTTATTAAAACACCATAAAATGTGAACCGTTAGTGAAAAGTGAGTCTTTCTTTTACACGATTTACATTGACTAAAATATGTATAGTTTATTGACATAACATTATTAAAACTGTCTTTGACAAATTATAAAAATGAAACATAAAGGCTAATTTGCTTGACTAACATTTAAAAATATCATTAAAGAATTTAGCAATCAAATATGCAGAAAAACTATGGAATAAACATTCAATTGATATGGAAAAAAACTCTTGTTCTAAAATTAGTGGTAAAATCAAATACAAAACAGTAAATATAACAATATACTATAAAATTACAACTTGAGCTCCAATATGCAAACCAGACTAAACAAAATACTTTCCTTGATCTTTTCAACATACAATGATACTTGTTGCCCTTAAACAAATAGTCTCAACACAATTTATATGGGAAGTACCTGACAATTGTGTAACATCCTGATTCCCAGGTATATTATTTTATTTAATTATTTTGGAGTTTGTGGAGGAATTTGGCGAGTTGGAGCCAAGACTCGCCGAGTAGGGTCGCGGATGTTCATCCGGGTTCACGTCCGGACTCGGCGAGTCCACGCTATTTAATGAAACCCTAATCCCCCGGGTTTGGTGTCACAACTAGAAATTTTGTGTCTTGTAATCACTATACTTAAGTAAAATGTTGAATCAAAAACTTAAGAGCATGTGTGATACCTATTATTATGACATCAAAAACTTCAATCAAATACATCATACAAATACTACAAATAGTCATCAAGCAATTGGAAACCCTAGAAGTTCTTGTTTAGGTCCATTTTGGACTAGGACTTCCTTATTGGACTCAATGGACCAATAAGCTTCCAATTTGACTATCATGGGCTTAGAACCCTTAAATGGGCTCTAATTGGACCCACATTAATTTATTTCAACATTTTGGGCCATATTGGGCCTAGAATGAAATAAATTAAAACTTTTGAACCATGATTAACCTAAACTAGCCCAACAAAGTGAAAAAAATCATGTTATATTTCTTTTTGGGCCAACAATCATCAAACTTAGCTATAACATGGGCTTAAGGGCAAAAAGCCCAAAAATCTCCTCACACCCTCCTCATTCTCGGCCCAAGCCCAAAAGAAGAGAGGGTTGACTTTGTGAGTGACACCTCACCATTATCCAAGGGACTTCCATGCAACATATCACATACCTCCATGCATGTATCACCTCAAAGATCTATTCCTTCCTCTCTCTCTCTCTCTCTTGCTCTCGGCCATTTTCCAACACACACACACACACACAATTCACTCACTTTTCTCTCAAGGAAACTCTCTCATAACTCATCCATATTTCGAGATCTAAGGAGAAATCAAGAGGATTTTTACATAAAAATCATCATCTAAGGTAAGATATCTCTTAGATCCTTAAACTAGCTACTTCATTTCATCCAAAAATCACCTCTTAATCCATTCAAACTCATGATCTAGCACCTAAGAAGCATTCAAGTTCGAAATCTTCCAAGGAAGGTTGCTAAGGCCGAATTTCTTCCATCTTTTCTCCAAAACCGAAACCACACCCTAAGGTGAGCTTCATACTCCCTATTTTATGTTTTATAAGTTTTGTGGGGGGGGGGGGGAATACAAGTGAAAGTGTAGATCTATATGTGTTTTGTATGTCTTGTATGATTTCTATGCTTATATGTGTGTTTTTGTGTGATTATGATGTTGGATCTAGCCATAAACTCCTAAAAATCGAGATATATGTTATGTTAGATGATACTAGCATAAATTATATTATTACATACAAAGTATTCCAAGAAAAATTGCTAAGTGACTTGATAACATCTTCTTTGGGCTAAAAACTCAATTTTTGGACACAAAATGTTAAAAATATAAAGTTAAACGGCCCAAATTGTCATATTACGAATTCTGATGGATGAGAGGAGTCAAAACAGTTTTAATAAAATATTTTCTGGAAATATACTCATTTGGAGGATTAAAAATATAAATTTCAAGCTTAATGGGCTAAAAATGACATTTTCGGCCCAATAGGGCCCAATATGCGAAATTTTCTATTTTGGAGAGCTGAAACTGTGTTTTTCGGTAAAACAGTGGACTATTAGTGTTCTAAGTCCTTTTCAAAGGTTAAAAATGCTTTTCATCATTAAAAAGGATCAAAGTTGCAAAAAAAATTCAATTTGGGCCAAAAGTGTAAAAATTGCGAAAAAGAGGGGTTACAACCGATAAAACTATATTTTCAGGGACTAAAACTGTTTTCAACTAAAAATATGCTGAAAAATATCAATTTCAATAAGTTTTGGTGTTAAAATGTCAAGAAAAATGGTTTAAGGACTAAACCGGAAATTTATTTATTTAAAGGGTTGAAAAAGTAAATTTACAACAAAAAGAGGGGTTGTAAAAGAAAAGTTGAAATGTTAATTCAATACATCCGTTGTGATCAAACACTGGCACTACTACTACCGACGAATTATATTACACAACAACACCAAAAATCGTTATCAAACGAATTGATTCGGTCTCGAATCAATAACAAACCCGAAACTACTAACACAACGATAACTCGACTCATACACGGAAAATTTGGGAAATCATTACACATGTGAGAGTGCACAGACGTCGACGCACCACCTTTGGGCCCAAAAGTGTAAAATCTTGTTTGTTGGGCCTAGCTAGCCCAATGACTTGATCTTTAGGCCCGAAGACTTCAACCTTACGAGTTGTTGGGTCTTACATGATCCAACACAATGTAAAAGGACTTTCAATGGCTATTATACTATTGGTCCCCAATGGGTCCTTTGGTACTGCTAGTAAAGTCAGTTATGCAAATGCGAATCGGGTCAAGGGCCCTTCGCACTCTTTTTATCCCCAATCGACCAACGGAGTTATCGAGGTCTTCGTGCCCTCTTTCTCTTCGGATGTGGGACTACAAGAAGTCAGGGCGGTTGGATTACGTGAATAGTATGGACGAAGCCTACGGGATCGTTAGTATAGTTGTAAACTGGTCGTTTGTGTAACGCGTGTTTATAGCAATTCACCATGCGCAATAATCCGACGTCGCCTGGAATCAATGACTTCACACGCCGCGATGGTTCTACAACTACATGGAATTCAAAGTGTTAGGAAAACATCGGGTTTTCCTAGGGTTTTTCAATACATACGGTTTTCGAAATGTACACAAGTTCAATGAACAATTTTTACAACCATAGAAATAAACAAGCATACTCATGGATCTTCACAAACTTTTTCATAAACTCTTTTCAGAAAATATCGGATTTTCTGGTAGTTTTTCAAAACAATACAAAACGTTGCTTTTCAAATACCGCTTATGAACTCACCAACATTTCATATGTTGACGTTTTTCAAAATACTTGTATTCTCAGGTAACAAGTGAACCGAAGGAAAAATGTACTCAGTGATGGCTTGCAGTTTGTTTATTTATGAACCGAACAATTTATTTTTGGGAATGTAACGCTAAAACAATGTACTCAGTGTAAACTTTATCAGTTGTTCTATATTAATGCATGGTGATGAATGATGTTATGTTTCATATATATTCAATGTTATGGTATTCAATTAAGTCACGGCAGCCCTCGGACGTTTCCGCCGTCTGGTTCGGGGGTGTGACAAGTTGGTATCAGAGCTTTGTTTATAGTGAACTAGCATATCTAGCCACACATTGATATGCAACTATAAACCAAAATGAGGGACTAACATAAGTCTGAACAAAACGAGTAAATAAAACACCCTTGCTTGCATTAGGAATAAGAACATAATGCCGAACCAAACAAAATAATGCTAGTATCTCGGTTAATTCAGGACTGTTCTTAGTGGTACCAAGGAGTGGATGTAGCCTGATCAACTACATTCTCTCCAAAGTACAACTAACACACGTTTTGATGAGATCGGAATAGCTAGGGAACCTAAAACTATACCCTTTTAACACCAAAAAGAGAACGCTTGTTTAGCTTATGCAATAGTTGTGGCACCTTAGGAATAATGTTAGCGCATTTACACACACTCGCAGACAGCATGGCTGGTTTCCATCATCCCGGAGATCCCTACTTCCCTAACCAGGGAAACAACGGGTGGCTAGAGGAGGAGGAGCCTGAGGAAGAGCCTGAGGAAGAGCCTGAGGAAGACCCCGAAGAGGAATCTGACAGGGAACCGGAGGCAGGAGTCGAGGGCGAGCCTGCCGAATCCGAGGAAGATGAAGGAAGCTTCGAAGAGGAAACTGATGACAGTGAAGGGGGTGTTTCGGACGCGGAGTCCGAAGTCATCGACCCTCCTTACCCGATCAGGGTGCCTGCTTACCGTGTAGGCCCCACTGGTCCTACACCCCCTGGGGTATTGATCTTTGGAGATGGAGCAGACAACAGGGACAGCGACCCCCGTACGGCATGTCACGCGATTTCTTTGATCTGAGAGACGGAGGACCGGCTGATCGAGCCCTTCCAGTCATGGTGAGACGGTTACGGAACACGGGCGACCTTGCCCAGGACACTGCTGATCATGTACGCCAGTTCAGGGCTAGGGTCGAGCGTGCGGAACAGGAGACGCGTGACGTCCTTCGGGAGTTTCACCATGAGGCAGGTAAGGTGGGAGTCTCGACTTCAGGATGTGGAACGCCTGGTGGCTCGTCTTCAGGGAGCATCCACATCCTCGGCACCACCTCCGAACGCAGCTCATCGCGGTTAGGGATAGACTTATCTTAGTAGGTCGTTAGGAACTATGCTATGTACCCCGAACCTATGTTTAAGTGACTACACTACTTATAGAGCCGTTATGCTGTCGAATTAGTGTCACTCATGTATGCTCTTACGAGCAAAATTTTTCTTATACCAAATGCGGATAATATTAATAAACTTTTATGTGCTTTGTTATGATATTACACATTGCTACGTGTTGAGAAGTTATGATTGCATGTTCAATGGTAGTAGTGTTTAAGTTCGTACCATGCACCTAGTCAGTAGGATCACAACCTCACAGAAACCACATACACTCAACATCTTTCCGTTTCGTGACAGAAAGATGCCTCTCCGACCCACTCGCGGAAACCCAGGACCAACTCCACCCGAAGTTGACTCAGTCGCGTTCCAGGCAGCGGTATCTGCTGCGGTCACTGTAGCGATTGCGCAAATTCATCAAGGGAACAATGGAGGAGTCAATGGGCAAGGAGCCGTAAGTTCGAACAACGGAATGAATCAAGGACCCACCAAAACATGTACCTACAAGGACTTCACAAACGCCAAACCACGAACTTTTAACGACACTGGAGGGGTGATCACCCTGAAGCGATGGATCGAAAAGGTGGAGTCGGTATTCGAGATATGCGATTGCCCTGAGCAGATGAAAGTGAAGTTCGCGGCCTGCACTTTTGTGGACCAAGCACTCACTTGGTGGAACGGACACGTGGAAGCCATGACACTCCCTGTAGCCAACTCTATGCCATGGGCAGAGATGAAAGAAATGTTAATTGATGAGTACTGCCCACGAGGAGAAATACAGAAGATGGAGCAAGAGCTATGGAACCTCACTGTGCAGAATGCGAATATCGATGCCTACATATCGAGATTTAGTGAACTATCTCTGCTGTGCCCGGGTATGATCCCCTCGGAAGGAAAGAAGGTTGAGCGATTCATCTGGAGACTAACATCACCAATTTAAGGGAATGTGATAGCTACGAACCCTGAAACATTTGACAGTGCAAAAAGATTGGCAAAGAAGCTGTATGACCATAACAACAAGAAGGGAGAGAAGCCAGTGGAGGCTGAGAAAAAGAAGGAAGGTGATGGCAAGAAGGGAAAGAACAATAAGAGGAAGGGGCGCCAGGGCCCCGAGACCTCTAAAAAGCAGCAGACAGTGGCGGTTAACGCTGTCACCGCACCAGTTCCAGCCGCACCACATGCTCCAGCCTCAGCTGCTTCAAATGCTTCAAGACCTTATTCCGGTAATCTTCCCAAGTGCAATAAGTGCGGTCTCCATCATAATGGAGAATGCAAGGATTTTCAGTGCACCAGTTGCAACCGAAGGGGACACACTGCAAGGTACTGCAGGACTTACCCTCCCCAGAACCAAAATCAGGGGAACAACAATAAGAACCATCGCAACAACAACAACATCATCATCGGTGGCAGCAGTGTAGGGCCTAGCCACACCTGCTATGGGTGTGGAAGGACGGGGCATTTCCGCCAAGACTGCCCTAACAACAACAATTCAGGAAACGGAGGAACAGGAAGGATGCTGACCATGGGTCAGGGTGAGGCTATTCAGGACCCCTCTGTTGTTACCGGTACGTTTCCCCTAAACCACACTTATGCATGCATCCTATTTGACACCGGAGCGGAGCGAAGTTTCGTAAGCGATAAGTTTAAGCATTTATTAAAACAACAACCCCAAAAGCTAAATGAAACCTTTACGGTGGAAATGGACAATGGGAAAACCGAATCCACTGGGGAAATCTACATCGGATGTACCCTAACCCTTAATCAACACGTCTTTCGAATAGACTTAATGCCAGTATCGATTAGGAGTTTCGATGTGATCATCGGCATGGATTGGCTAAGCCCCCACCATGCTGAAATTATGTGCCATGAGAAGGCTGTTCGTCTTTGTCTCCCAAATCACGAAACCCTAGTAATTTACGGAGACAAACCTAGCATGAACCTTCGCCTCATCTCATGCATCAAGGCACAAAAGCACCTACGAAAGAAGGATTCGGCATTTCTGGCTCACATAGTGGATAAAACCAAGGAAGAAACTAACATTCAAGATATTCCGGTAGCGTGTGAATTTCCAGACGTGTTTCCTGAAGATCTTCCGGGAGTACCCCCAGAGAGACAGGTTGAGTTTCGAATCGACCTCATTCCAGGAGCAACTCCTCTCGCTAAATCACCCTATCAGCTGGCTCCTGCTGAAATGCAGGAATTGTCCAGCCAACTCAGTGAGCTTCTGGACAAGGGATTTATCCGACCTAGTTACTCGCCATGGGGAGCTCCAGTGCTCTTTGTCAAAAAGAAGGACGGATCCTTTAGGATGTGCCTCGATTACAGAGAGTTAAATAAACTCACTGTCAAGAATCGCTACCCACTCCCACGAATCGATGATCTATTCGACTAGCTCCAAGGAGCTAGTTATTTTTCTAAGATAGATCTACGGTCCGGATACCACCAACTCAAGGTCCGGGAAGAGGATATTCCAAAAACCGCTTTCCGAACCCGCTACGGACATTATGAATTTGTTGTAATGCCCTTTGGTCTGACAAATGCCCCTACAACATTTATGGACCTAATGAACCGAATCTGTCGACTATTCCTCGACAACTTATCATTGTCTTCATTGATGACATTCTCGTTTATTCTAGAAGCAAAGAAGAGCATGGCCAACATCTCCGGAAAATCCTAGAAACGATGCGATCGGAGAAGCTATACGCAAAACTCTCCAAGTGTGAGTTCTGGCTCCGGAGTGTGAACTTCCTAGGTCACGTAGTTAGCCAAGATGGAATTCATGTGGATCCCTCTAAGGTCAAAGCTGTTGAAGGATGGGCAACCCCGACAACGCCCACAGAAATTTGTCAATTCTTAGGTCTAGCAGGCTACTATAGGAGATTCATTCAAAACTTCTCTAAGATCGCCAAGCCACTTACCTCGCTTACGCAAAAGGGCATACCATTCAAATGGACAGACAAAACAAGAGATTGCGTTTCGGACCTTGAAGCAAGCTCTCTGTAGTGCTCCTGTACTATCTCTACCAGAAGGCACGAAAGATTTTGTAGTCTACTGTGACGCGTCAAACCAGGGTTTAGGTTGCGTTCTCATGCAACATGGAAGGGTGATAGCATACGCATCCCGCCAACTAAAGACGCACGAAGTAAATTATACGACCCATGACCTAGAATTGGGAGCTGTAGTTTTTGCCCTAAAGATTTGGAGGCATTACCTTTACGGTACGAAGTGCACCGTCTTCACGGATCACAAGAGTCTCCAACACATCCTGAACCAGAAGGAGCTGAACATGAGACAACGAAGATGGGTTGAATTGCTAAACGATTATGAGTGTGAGATCAAGTACCACCCAGGCAAGGCCAACGTGGTAGCTGACGCATTAAGTCGGAAGGAGTACTCTAATCGTCGTGCGAAAACTCTCTCGATAACCATTCAATCTCATCTGGCCACCCAAATTGCAGCAGTCCAGTCAGAGGCCATGTAGACGGAAAATAGAGCAAGCGAAGCATTACGCGGGATGGAAAAGAACCTAGAGGCAAGGGAGAATGGAGTATACTACTTCATGAACCGAATTTGGGTCCCTAAAATCGGAGGATTTAGGGAGGTTGTTATGAAGGAAGCCCACAAGACACGATACTCCATTCATCCCGGTTCAGACAAGATGTATTTGGACATTAAACAACACTATTGGTGGCCTAACATGAAGGCGGAAATTGCGACCTATGTTAGTAAGTGCCTTACGTGAGCCAAGGTAAAGGTGGAGTACCAGAAACCCTCAGGATTGTTACAACAACCGGTAATCCCTGAGTGGAAATGGGAGGGGATTTCTATGGATTTCGTGATCAAGCTACCCAAGACGTCGGACGGACTGGACACCATATGGGTAATAGTCGACCGACTGACGAAGTCTGCCCATTTCCTGCCTATAAAAGAATCCTACAAGATGGAAAGATTGACACGTTTGTACATTCGAGAGATCGTGAGACTCCACGGAGTACCAGTGTCTATTATCTCGGATAGGGACAGTAGATTCACCTCACGTTTTTGGCAATCTCTCCATAAGGCACTAGGAACTCATCTCGACATGAGCACCGCGTATCACCCACAAACGGATGGTCAAAGCGAACGAACCATTCAAACGCTTGAAGACATGCTTTGCGCATGTGTGATAGACTTTGGGAAGTCATGGGATACCCATTTACCTTTAGTCGAATTCTCGTATAACAACAGATATCATTCAAGTATTAAGGTCGCTCCTTTCGAAGCACTGTACGGGCGTAAGTGTAGATCACCGTTATGTTGGGCGGAAGTAGGTGACACCCAGCTAGCAAAATCACTCACGTCGAATCAGGCACTAACGGGACCGGAAATCATTCGTGAAACCACGGAAAAGATCGTTCAAATCAGAGCTCGACTGCAAGCATCGCGCGACCGACAAAAGAGCTATGCCGATAAACGGCGAAAGCCCTTAGAATTTCAAGTCGGAGATCGAGTACTGTTAAAAGTCTCGCCCTGGAAAGGAGTTATTCTTTTTGGGAAGCGGGGAAAATTGAACCCACGATACATTGGACCTTTCGAGATCGTCGCCCGAATAGGTCCGGTAGCATAGAGACTGCAACTACCCACGGAGCTAAACAGTGTACACCCCGTGTTTCATGTCTCTAATCTGAAGAAGTGCCTATCAGATGAAACCCTCGTCATTCCTCTTGACGAAATCGAAATCAACGAGGATCTCCTATTCGTTGAAGAACCAATTGAAATCATGGACAGGGAGGTGAAGCGTACTAAGCAAAGTCGCATCCTGATTGTGAAAGTACGGTGGAACGCAAAGTGTCGGCCAGAATTCACGTGGGAACGCGAAGACCAAATGAAGCAAAAGTACCCTCACCTATTTTAGCATTCTCAAACCTAGCTTTCAAACAGAATTTCAGGTCGAAATTCCCTCTAACGGGGGGATGATGTCACAACTAGAAATTTTGTGTCTTGTAATCACTATACTTAAGTAAAATGTTGAATCAAAAACTTAAGAGCATGTGTGATACCTATTATTATGACATCAAAAACTTCAATCAAATACATCATACAAATACTACAAATAGTCATCAAGCAATTGGAAACCCTAGAAGTTCTTGTTTAGGTCCATTTTGGACTAGGACTTCCTTATTGGACTCAATGGACCAATAAGCTTCCAATTTGACTATCATGGGCTTAGAACCCTTAAATGGGCTCTAATTGGACCCACATTAATTTATTTCAACATTTTGGGCCATATTGGGCCTAGAATGAAATAAATTAAAACTTTTGAACCATGATTAACCTAAACTAGCCCAACAAAGTGAAAAAAAATCATGTTATATTTCTTTTTGGGCCAACAATCATCAAACTTAGCTATAACATGGGCTTAAGGGAAAAAAGCCCAAAAAGTGATGAATTTTGGGAAGCTACTGATAGTATTCTTTTAATAACAAAACCAATTTTTTTAATGATAAAATTTTGTGATGGTGATGGTCCCAAAATGGGAGAAATATACGAGAAAATGGACAATATGCTAGGAGAGATTAAAGACGTGATGCAAGTTAACCTATATGCTTCTTATTGCTTTAAGGTTAAGAGTATTGTTTTAGCAAGATGGGAAAAAATGACCATTCCCTTACATTGTCTAGGATAGGGATGAGCATATGGACCGGGGAACCGGCCGGAACCTGTACCGGAACCGGAACCCGATAGAACCGGTCAGGCCGGGACCGGGACGTTATTTTTGTGGATTTTTAGAACCGGGAACTGGTAGGAACCGGAACCGATATAACCGGAACCGGTAGAACCGAAAAAAACCGGTAGAACCGGCAAAAACTAGAACCATATGATGCTATTTTTCGAGGACCGGTTCCAACATTTGAAGACACGACAAGAACCGATAGGAACCGGGAACCGGTGGAACCGGAACCGGTAGAACTGCCGGGCCGGTTCGGTTCTTGATTTTGGCCGAAGCCGATTCCCAGTTCCGGTCCGGTACGGGCCGGTTCGGTCCTTTTGCTCATCCCTAGTCTAGGATTTGCATTGAATCCACGATTTTAGGATAAACACTATCTGCAATAGTTAGCCCCATGTGGAATACCACGAAAAGCTCCAAATCCTGACAAAGAAGTTGTACTAGGTGTGATGGATGCCTTTGAACGAATCGCTAAAAATGAAGACGAAGAATGTGTTATGCGAGAACAGTTTGCAACTTTTCATATGAAGAAAGGACTTTATTCCATGGCAGCAACACAAATGGACACGGTGACAATGGAACCAATTGACTGGTGGTCAAGTTATGGTTCAGAAACCCCAGAACTGGCAGATGTTGCTAAAAAGGTATTATCACAACCTATAAGTAGCTTTTCAGCATAGCGAAATTAGAGTACATATTCATATATTCACAATGTGAAGAGAAACCACCTCATTTGTAAGACGACGAATAAATTGGTTTTTATTCATTCAAATATTCGGCTTCAATCTCCTTTCTGAACAGTACAACCAGGTCCGCACAAAAAGTGGGACATTGATCCAGATAACACAAACTTGGAAGGTTCGAGTACATGATTGGAACATATACAGTGGGAAAATTTAGTTGAAGAGGTTGTTGACAATAGGAACGGAAAAAGGCAGAGCAAAAACTAATTTTGAATGGTTATGTGACTCAACTATTTTGAAACTTTTGAAGTTTTTTGTCTAATGGGTTATGTACTAAAGAATTTTTATTGAATATTAAATATTTTATTATTAATATCAATATAATTTTGTTTAAATTTAGAGTCTTGGACTTCATAATTTTTTTATATGGTACATGGTACTTAATCGAACCGAAATGAACCTACCCCCTCCGTACCGGATTTTAAGGACCTAGCGAACTGTGAACCGCAAACCCGTTCCCGTACCAGAGCGAACCCCGTTCCATGCGACTATGCTTTCACCATTACCATAGTATTTTTCAGAGGACAAAAATTAAACTCATATCAAACACCCAGAAAGTTCTTAGTTGAAAACGATATGAAAAAAAAAACTTTGAAACATTTTTCTTCTTTCCATCATCAATCGATTAGGGTAAAAAGGAAGAACATTGAATTCATCTCAATATTAAATTAAACTACTTTAGAAAATATTACCATATTACCTGGAGCTATATGGCAAAATTTGTAATTAGAGTTTACAAGAACGCCACATCAATTGAAAAACCCGAAATCCTGCAACTAAAGAATCACATATCCTCCACTTTCATTTGTTTGAAAAACTTTCCAAACAAACAAAAATCCTGGTTCAATGAGAGCTTATAGATGCTCAATTTCGTCTATTCAACCTCATTGGTGAGGAAGGAAACCATAATAAGACCCTAGCTTTGTTAAAAATGACGATTTAAGCAAAGTAGATGGGAGTTTATCTTACACTAAGAATTCAAAATTACATAATTGTAATGACCAAATTGTAAGAATTCATATTAATATAAAAAAAACCCTACATATATGGAAATTGGCGATATTTAAGGGCGGAAATTAGGGATTTCAAAAATAAATGAGAATTAAAGGGTTAAAATTAGGGATTTCAAAAACAAATGAGAGTTATACTTATTAGGTAGGGGATATATATATATATATATATATATATATATATATATATATATATATGTGTGTGTGTGTGTGTGTGTGTGTGTGTGTGTGTGTTTTATTGATTCATTAAAGTTTTGTGACCAAAATGATATTACACAAAGCCAAAGGGAGGTAAAATGTCAAACTTCCAAAATTTGTAAAACGGATTTTGAATGGTTGTGTTAACTTGAAAAAATAATTTTCTGATCATTAATGTAAAATGGCTTTTGCATTATAGTTTTAATTTGCAAATTTACTTTTATGATAATTAGGATGGAACTAGGTACAAAGACATGAATACCCTCTTGATCCTGTCGTCAAAATAGCCTCGGAAAACTTGTAAATTCGATAAGCTAAAACTCTTGCAAACACAATCTTTCATAAAACACACATGTAAACTCCAACTAAAAACTAAAACATGGGCTGAAAATTCAGATTATGAAATGATGTTTTAGATTTGCTCCTTGATTTCTTGTGGCTTCTTTGGTTTCTTTCTTTGTTCCTTGGGTTTGTCACAGGGGTGTTTCCGTTTCTTTGATAGTTTTTGGCTGGAAGAGGTGGCAGTGATGGTGGTTTTCTGGTAGTCGATGGCAGCATCGAGTGTGTAGATACGAAGAGCAAGGGCGGAGATGGTGGATGTCTTGGCAGCAGCCGCCATTGATGACCAGTACCACCACCATGTGTTGTTGATATAATCTGTCTTGATCATGGTTTCCAATACCATAGTTGCTTCAACCATCTGCAATCCAAAAACATAAAAATTTAAAATTAAGAAAATAATAATAATATTAAATAACTAGTAATTTTAGTTTAGAATTCATTCAATAAAATACAGCTCATGCTTAAGTTATTTTCACAAAAATGATGAGAATTCTCACTTTTACTTTATTCAAAGAGAACTAAAACTAACTAGTGGACATGAGGATTATAAAAAATTAGAAAGTAAAAGAAGTGAACATCTGGATAGAGTGAAAAATATGAAAAACATCAACATCTAGTGGATGTTCAAGCCATATAGCAATTATGCTTTTTTATCAACAACACACAACTTCACACATAATACATGTGTTGTGTATGTGTATATGTATACGAACATGTATGTGTGAAATCAGATAGTGGGCAATATAGTCATTTTACCTCATATACGTTATTAGCTGATTTAACAAATGCACACCATTCAGACCTCAATTCAGAACTTGCCCTAGACCCTCTTTTTGCTCCATCGGGAAGTGCAGCTTCCATGTCCAACAGATTCATCTTCAACCATCTTAATGAATCACAACCAAGGCTGAGTCGACCGGGTCCCGATCGATTCAACAAACCCAAATCCACACCACAATCACACTTGTTCTTCTTATGTTGTTCAAATTCAACATTTGTGAAAAAGGTTTCATGGCATTTAACACAGTGGTATCTACATGGCAAAACGGGTTCCAAACAATCACACCTATGCCATTTTGCCATGTTCTTTCTTCTTGGTTTCTTCACTGAATCCGGATCTGTATTGTATTTTGCCTCCAGCAACTCACTTGCCTTTGTAGCAAGTCCATTGTTATGCGAAAAGACCGTTTCACCCTTGACGGAATTCTCTCCTGTTTGTTGACCATGTTTTGTGATTGACTTATGCCACTTCGAGATCCAATTTCTCAATTCTCTTCTGTTCGGATCGTTTCGTTTAAGGTAGTTGATGAGACTCTTGATTTGTTCGTCGGATTGGAATAAACTCCATGCACCAGAATCGGAATCACACATTCCGGTCTCGTTGACGACGATTCCGTGATGTGTGCTTGTGTTTGTGTTTTGGAATCCCCAATAGAATCTGTTCTCGGAATCGATGCCTAAAAATTCCTTGCGTAAGGAGAGCTTTTCATGATTAACATCTGGCTCTTTCAAATACGTTGACGTTTCGTTTAGGGAATTTTTTTGTTGCATCACATTCACAACTGGCTCTTTCACATTCGTACGGATAAGACTGGTTTTCAATAACTCATCGCATAGAAACTTGAGCAAGAAGGTTTTCTGCATTAAAAAAAAAACAACATTCAAGTGAATGACCATCTTATCCTTTTGTCAAAAAAGTGATGATGAGTAACAAATTATTGTTTATCTGAAAACTGCACAAACTTGTAAATGACAAAAAAACTTTAAAAGTAATATGGCTGGCAAGAAATTACAGATTGGTAGGATTTAGGTAAAGGGTAATAAGGTAAATAGAAAGGTCTAAATGAATGGAAAAAAAAACCTCCTTTCACTTAACATATTAAGAATTTCTATCTGTATTAAGTCAAAAAGAAACATGTACACCTACAATCTTTTTTATAAATCATTTATCCAGACAGGATTAATCTAAAGAAAGAGAAAGAAAAAAACTCACCTTATCTGCATCTAATTCCCAATACTCTTTTCCCTTCAAGGAAGTGGCTATATCCAAAAGCTTAATTGTTTCTTCACAATTTTTATCAACAAATTGTAAAATATTTTCAAGACATTCTGCTTCGTTGTCCTGCTGAGGTGGCACACAAATGGGACAAAACCAGTTGCCTTTTGGGATTTCAGAAAGAGGGGGAGTCAAACAGTATGTGTGATAGTATGCTTCACACTTATCACAAATAAGTACTTTTCCATCATCTTTATTAATCCCACATACATTGCAGATTCCTGTTTCCCAGGGTGCTTTGGGTATTTCAGTTGAAGTTAGAATCTCTTCAAGCTCCTTCTCTATTTCCTCAACAGGTTTTCTGTTCATGTTATCTTCATAAAATCTCCTAAACAGAGTCCCTACCTGCATTAATAAAATCACCTTAATAAATCTTACTTTATGTTTTTCTAGCCTTATTACAACGTTGTATAGATAAGTTAACAGGTTTTTATGCCATGCCATCGTCCATAAATGTGTAATATAGTGCTGACATGGCAAAAAGAAGTTTGGTGATATCATGTGGACTATCTGGAATAATCTGAAAGTACATCACTGTACTATAATAACAACAACAACAACAACAACAACAACAATAATAATAATAATAATAATAATAATAATAATAATAATAGATATATGAAAAATACATTGCTATAATAAGAAACAAACCTCCTTTTCATATCGCAATTTAAAATTACGTGACATTTTGTCCACCACTTTAAATTTCCGGCGTAAGTTAATCCACACCTGCAAATCAAAAAACATTAAAAAATGAATCCATAAAACAATAAAACCTTAAAAACAAAACAAACAAAAAAAAGGTTAAAGAAAATATCTAACCTCCTTAACATCCTCAAGAAATGCTTCATGTGAAGCACCATATGCCCCATGAAACAATCTCAAATCAATGGTTCTTAAATCAATAGGACGCATCGACACAGATCCAAAAACAATTTTTAAATAATTATCATTACAATTTAAGTCCCTTCCAACAAGATCAAAAAGAACCTTTTTCTTTTTATCAACAAGAACCTTTTCCTTCTTATCATAAGCTTCTGCCACCTGGCGTAATACCACACGACACTTTTTCATCACTGTATTTGACAACATCTTGGAGGTTTTGATGTCTTCAATTCCCATGCCAGGTGGCGATGCTGTTTGCGGGCCATCTGATACTCTTTGTAAAACATCGATTACGGCTCTCTTAGTGGGCCCAGATGCATTGCCCTTGTACACGTCTTTTGAAATGGAAGCTTCTAGAAGCCTCTTTGCCCATTCGGGTGGGTTTTTCTTTAAAGACTCACGCACACAATTCCGAATTCGGGACCCCACATTTGTAGGCAGCTTTCTTACTGGATCAAGCACTTTCGCCCACTCTGGAATACTAAAATCTGTTTCCCGCCTGTACTTTTCCGAATTGTCGACTTTAGTCCCTGAAGGTAAAATACTCCTTTCTCTTTTCCGTTTGCCAAATACTTTCTCTACAGCTCTTCCAAGCAACTGCAAAAAAGGCAAAAACAACAATCAGACATTAGACTTGGTGTGAAATTTGCGTTTTTGGTCCCCGAGTAAAGCTGGTTTATTTTAAATTTTGGTCTCAAAAAGTTATCTTGCAAATTGGTCATTATTTGAGGTTTTTGTAACATTTTTGGTACCTATTCTAAGCAAAACAGAATATATTTTTGAAACCAAAACTGCAGAAATCACCTATACTTGGAGATCAAAAACAGTTATTTTACTTGAAACAGGAACAAAAAATGTTACAAAAACCTTAAATGAGAACCAATATTGCCAAAAGTAATAATAATAATTGGAATCAAAACCGCAAACTCGGGGACCAAAATGTAATTTACTATAAAATTTATATAAATAATAAATTCACCTGTGCGTCCACATCAGAGCCAGCAACGCCAGCTGGCGATCCAGAGAAAATAGCATCATCACCTTGCAGACAGCGAATGAGCTTCGACTTACTACCAACAGCAGTTTTCTTAGATCCCATTAACAAGCAAGCCAAGATATATCTTCTAGCCACTTCTGGCCACGTCAGCGGATTAATCGGAAACATTTCTAAATTTACTTTTTTATCCTTGTCCTTCTCTGTATCTTTAGCATCACCGGTTACTTTAAAGGCCTTAGTTATTTTTCGCAGGAGCTTGCTCACTAGCCAAGGTAGCAGTGCCATGTGGACAGTAGTCAACTTGTCAACCTTATGTTTAACACAATTCATTTCCACTGTTTCCAGAAATGCCCCTGCCCCATATCCATATGTAACAGGCCATGGGGTAAGATGAAGCTCATTTTCAAGATCTTTATACGATAAAAAATCTTCTTCCACTTCGAGAACTTCTTTAAAACGGCATAAGAACTCATATACCTGTGTAGAAAAGAAGAAAGATCAGAGCATGTTATGAAAAGACAAGAATACCCTTATACGAATAATGCATACCTGAAGAAGGTCGCCTGTTGCATTAGAAGACAGCCTTGAGGAAATGAGACTCCCAACAGGAAAAGGCTCCACGTCCTTTATTTTAATTTTTTTATTTGAAATTGTTGAAGATGAATCACGTAAACGATCTTTGCATAATATATATCCTGAACAGGCTTCTACTCCAGGGAGTTGTTCTATAAATTCTTGAACAAACTCAATGTCTAATCCAAATCGATACCCTCTCAGCCAATTTATCAATAATTTTGAAAACTCACGAGTCTCCTTGTCACCATGAACGACAGTCGGCACACTGACACATTGTTGCGAATGTAAAAAGTTCTCCAGATCTATGCTAACCTCCTGCGTGAAATGAACAGATGACAAGAAGCTTAAATCTTCCGCATGCCTACAGTAACATTGTAGGCCACCGTTCCGGTTGATAATTTCTTCGTGAACATCAACAATCATTTTCAATAATAACTCCCATGTTGAAGATAGTGATGACCCTTCAAAATATTGGTCACCGATTATATCTTCATACACTATCTCCTCACCAACGTCCTGATCTATCTCGGTCAACTCAGTCACAACATTGTCATGCTCCTCAAGGTCTGCTCGACATAGGATAGTTTGACCATATTGAAGAGGTAATTCTGAACAACTCAACCTTGTGATTTTGAAAAGGGGTCCACCATGACCGTTATTCGACACCTCACATGTAAAAAGTGAGCCGGTAAGCTTTTCATGCCAACAGGATTTATACCCAATTGGCCAAATATAATTGGCACCGTAGTATAATGGGCTTGCAATGATTTTCCCAAATGAGAGTATATAAAAGTCTCCAAATTGTACCGGAAGTTGAACCTAAATGTAAACCATAAACATTATCCAAAATGTAAACAACTGACAAAAAAGAGTTGAACTAAAAACGATGGTCAATAGTAAACAACCTGACTTACATTGATCTCGTGTGCCATCAATCTGATATCCGAATGAAGCGGAACCTACGACAAGTGAAACAAGTCAATCAATTGAACTACAGTCAAATTCAAATTTAGGGAAATGATCTATTTCTCCAAATTTGCAACTATTGATTCGATTTTTCGATCTAAAATAGAAGATTATTTGGGATCTCACATTACTAATTAAATCATTTGGAAATTGTAACAACTTGAAGTAAAAAATGCCATGCGAACAAACCCAATTAAACCTTAGATTTAATAAAGGTGAATCGCTTCTTGATTTCGCCATCAATTCAAAATTTTGTGAATAGAAAGTATCTTAAATTGACTAGATTTATGTTTGTAACGGAATGCAAATGATGTACAACTCGAATACCTAGTTTTTAAGGCTTCATAAGAAAAACATTCATCAATAAGTAGAAAATAAGTGATCGATAGATAAATCAATAGAATAGATATAAAATGAGGACATTCACCTTCTAACCTTCGACCTCCTCTATTAGGATTTGCAGCCTATCTCTCAGATTTAGGGCTTTTAGGGTTCTTAGGGTTTCACACTTTGACTTGAAATCCTCCTATTAAATAGATGCATTTTATAGACCTACACAGATCAGGTTGAATCAATGAAATCTTACAAAGAGGGCAATATAGTAAATTCACAATACTCGGTATTATTTACCAATTTAATTGATATGGCAAGCGGCGGAAGACATAATCTATTCCAGTCTTTGCTATATAGATTTTCTACTTAGTAACAATTACCAAAGTACCCTTAACTTGGAACGCTATATAGATATTCGACTTAGTAACACTTAGGTGCTGTTTGGCAAACTAGCTAAAAAAAACAATGTTTTATCAATAAGCTATCTAAAACTAGTTTATCAATAAGCTAGTTTATAAGCTACTTTATAAACTATGATAACTACTTTTATGGTTTTACCAAATGCTAAATTACTATAAGCTAGATTATTTTTGCCAAACATGGCCTTAGAAAGATCATTGTAATCTAACCCTGATTTCTCTAATTGTGTGTCTATTGATCTTGATAGAGAAGCCCGAATATATGTTTGTTTATTCCTTTTTGTAGGATTTGAACTATGAAATCTTGTTTTGTGTGTTGGTATCAATCTCATGGCATGAGAAAGACGTTGTTTGGTCACATATTATTTTAGTGGTACAAACAAAAATATTGTTAATAATTATAAAGAAAATGGATATAGATATGAAAAAATGGGAATCATTCAAACATTTCATCCCTTCATGATAAAACACACCAACCAAGAATATAATGCTGACTTTTTAAGAAAAATAACACCAAATATATGATGGAGAAGATGAACTTAAATGGTAAAATAATTATTTAAAAGATTTAGAATATTTCATTCAAAATTAGATAAATAAAGCAAACCCACGAATGGAATGGTAATAGACCATACCGTTAATTTCTTCATTACATTTTTCCCCATTCTTGTCAAGAGAAGCCTATAGCAATAAAAAAAAATGTAATTTTCTTCATTATATTCCACCTCATTATGCAAAGCAATGTTATAGAAAAAAAACATAAAACCAAGAACAAGAAAAAAAAAACAACTTTAATTATTAAAGCAATAAGATAGAAAAAAAAAATGCAACCAATATATTGAAATGACCAAAAGGATAATCAAACAAACATGACAAGAAATAAGTTATAAGAATATAAAACTACAAAGAAGAAATATATACATTGTTCCTTGTTACGCAAATTAAATAGATTGACCATAACTATAACTAATAACAAAGTTTAATTATTTCGGAAGCTTATGTTTCACAATTTACACTTTATATAAGTATTGTGCATAAGCCAAATTATCTCAATTCAATAAATTATATATGGAGTTTAACTTTATATGATGGGTCAAAGTCGATGCACATTTATGCAGCAATATTCCACCTTTTCCCAATTTATACAACAAAATGGCAACAATATTTATCTTAAACGACATAATATATATAAGCTTGAGATTCCAAATTAGATAACGAATTCTTTCCTTTTTTATTTCTTTTGAGAAAAAACTTGCCTTTAAAGATCTTTCTTCTATCATATATTCTTATATAGTAAATTGAGGGGTCAAGGGATGCATAGTAACATTGACCCATATTCAATATTTGGCATATCAATACTATTAAAAAAACTAAATGCAAATAAGAGGCCTTATATATAGTACATCATGAGACTTTATTATTATTTAATATTAGTGTATTCCTCACTAATAACACAGCTAAGTTTCATATAACAATGAAATAAATAAACTACAACTATAGATACTTGCAACGGAAATTACTGCACAAGATGATCAATGTTTATCAACTTCAAGGTGATTAATTTCATCTTCAAAAAAAGAAATTTGTGCACTTCTCACCACAAACTTTTGCTAACTAACTGAAAAACAGAATTTAGATTTCAACTTCGATACAAAATTATTATACAATTTAGATTTTCTTACCAAAACAAAGAGAACCAGAGAAATACTAATAATATTGATAAGAATAACTTGATACCTTCAATTGCCATTGCAAGTAGCCAAATCTTTGATATGATTGTGCCTTCTATGCATATCCATTTACCAAAAACATCTAACTGTTATGATTTCAAAATCACTTCATTAGTAATGTGAAATCCCAAATAATCTTCTTTTGTTAGATTGAAAATTTGAATTAGTAGTTGCATATTTAAAGAAATAAATCAATTCCCCAATTATAATTTTGATTGCACTTCAAATGAATGGTTTTGTTACAATTGTTTTAGGGCCAGATTCATTTAGATATCAGATTGATGATACATAAGATTGAGGTATGTTCATTTTTCTGCAGTCACATTAGGTTTTTGTCAATTATGCTCATTTTGGAAGATGTTTGTTTACCATCAATTATAAGTCTTGTTGGCTAGGAAAAATATAAGTCTTGTTGGCATGAAAAGCTTACCGGCTCACTTTTTACATGTGAGGTGTCGAATAACGGTCAAGGTGGACCCCTTTTCAAAATCACAAAGTCCAGTTGCTCATAATTACCTCTTCAATATGGTCAAACTATTCTATGTCGAGCAGACCTTGAGGAGCATGACAATGTTGTGACCGAGCTGACCGAGATAGATCAGGACATTGGTGATGAGATAGTGTATGAAGATGTAATCGGTGACCAATATTTTGAAGGGTCATCCCTATCTTCAACATGTGAGTTATTATTGAAAATGATTGTTGATGTTCACGGAGAATTTTATCAACCGGAACGGCAATGTACACGAGTGTGTTACTGTTGGCATGCTGAAGATTTGAACTTCTTATCATCTGTTTATTCTATGCGCCACGTCAGCATAGATCTGGAGAACTTTTTGAGTGTCAATGTGCAATCTGTCGTTAAAGGTGACAAAGAGACTAGTGAGTTTTTAGAGTTGTTAAAAATTTGGTTGAGAGGGATGTATATTATGCAAAGATCATTTACTTGATTCATATTTATTAATTTCAAATAAAAATAACTTACTTTCTCTTTTACCTTCCACTCATCAGTGAAAACAAAATATGCAGAGTATGTTATTTTTTTTTAAAAAAAAAGCATAACAATCAAGAACAATAAAAAATAAACTTTATGAAAGAAAAACACAACTTCAATTATTAAAGCAATAAGAAAAACATAAAAGCAACCAAGATACCGAAATGACATTTTTTTCTGTGCGAAAAGGAATGTGAGGTTAATAATAAGGATGAACAAGAAGATAAAATTCAAATAAAATGAGACCAAATAAGTACTAAGAATATTAAATACAAAACCAGAAATATATTTAGATTTTAGACAGTCAAATGTTGCGGAAAATAAATAGATTGAGCATAACCGGTAACAAAGTTTAAGTAGTCTGGGAGCTTATGTTTCCTAATATTTATTTTATATAAGTATTTCGCGCCAAATTATATCAATTCAATATATTTATTTTGGTAGCTTATTTTCTTATCAATCCTATTAAGAAAACCAAAAGCAATTATGAAGCCATACATCTACAGGACATGAGACTTACATTATCATTTACTATTATTACTCAATACTATCACAGCTGGGTTTCATATAGCAATGGACATTATTGCATAATAATCACTATGACAAGAATCATGTTAATCATGAATGTTTTCTCAACTGCAAGGTGATAAATTTTATTTTTCATAAAAGAAATTATACACTAATTGATCTAATTTAACAACAGAGATTTTCAATCCTTATCGATTTTCTTGTTAGTTGGAGTAACCCATTTGGCATCACAATTTAGATTTTCTTTTTAAAACAGAGAGAACCAAGAAATTAATAGTAATACGTGATACCTTCAATTTTCGAATTTTCGTTTCTGGTGGAAGGATGCTTGGATTTGAAACCTAACGGACAATTACCATAAAGCAGCCTGTCAATCAACCACTCTCCGCATATCCTCAGACCAAGAACATCTACGGTGGCGCCGCCTCCATTCCCGCCCACTCAAAGGGGAAACGGCAGGGCGAAACGTCGGATTCTCCAAGAACAATTGTCGGTGTATGGTCTCTGGTGGCTATAGGAGACACGTCGTTATGGAATGATCTAAACAAGAAAGCGGCGTCTTCGCCGTTGAGTTCCAAAGAGGCGTGACGAAAAGTAGTGCCATCATCCAACCAGGGTTTCCAGGCGACATGGCCGCCATTGTTTTGTTTAACAATGGGTATATTCAGCACTTCAGCTAGCAACTTTGGGTTGCCTTTTATTCTATTTTTAAAGAGAAAATTATACGAATAGTCCCTTTGGAATAGTTTGGAATTTGGTATTTTTAACTTCTTTTTTAACATGGAAGGTATTATGATTTTTTTTTTTTTTTGATCCCTCACTTATGACAACTGCCATCAGTCTATTCTGGCAACCATTGTCGGCCCACTCCGGCAACCAGTATAGGTAACCATCGGCACTCAAGCCAAAATCAAATCAAAACCTGCAACCAAAATAATATAAAATCCCACCTAGTTATTTAACCAGATCTTCAACCTGTTGAAGATCCAAACCACACTAATTATAAAAACCATGCCGATACTTATCACTAACAAATGTTATTATCAAATTAGATTATAAAAAATAAACAAAATGGAGCTACTAACTTAAGACTTCCAGAACATCATGTCAATCGACACCACAATTTTGTAATTTTTTTTACTTAACAATACTCATAATTAATATATATGTTATAAGAAAGATTTACATAGACGTAGCAGGTAAACAAGCAACAAACTGTGTCGCTACCTTTTTTTGGATGGCAAAACTAATTCTTTTAAAAACAACATCTATATATCTAGGAGTCATAACATTACTATGCATTACTCATTGGACTGTATTGAGTAGTTCCACAGCTTCTGACGCAAGGAAACTGAACGTATCAAATGCAAAGGGTATAAACGTGTGTTGATTGTCTATACACTGTAACATCCCCAAATTATAGACCAAAACTTTCATTTATAATTAGGTTATTATAAAACCAATTAATATAGAAACATCCATATTATCATCCCATGTCAAATCCAAAGTGTAAATAATCAAAACATATTATCATAAAACAATATCAGAGTGTAATCCTAAATATCTCATGTGCGGAAAACATAGTGTGATGTGTTGCGATCAAGCCGGCTCCTTTCCTTTGAAAACGAAGTACCTGAAACCAAAACTGTAAACTGTAAGCACAAAGCTTAGTGAGTTCCCCAAATATCACACACCATACATATCAACATACTGCCTAGCATATCTGGGTGTTGGCCTACCCCTTCGGTCTCTTTCAACTGGATACTGTCTAGCATATAAGCACATAACTCGCATATTGTCATACATAATCATGAGACATACATGTATCATAATCAGTTAAGATGCCATGTGCCAAACATAATCTTGCCAATATGTCACGGGCCGCCACATGGTCTTTCTTACCAAGACGGGGGGCCACCCCCTTGGTCTCATAGACAAGTGCCAAGAGCCACCTCCTGGTCTTCCATGTAAGAATCACAAAGACAACTAGCATACATACTACTCTACTTAGCTAATCAACATATAGTGTGCCAGTAACCACCTCATAGTCTTTCATACATATTGCTTAAGGCTAACCCCCGGGTCTTCCTACCATACATAATAACATACTGTGTGTCATGAGCCGCCCCTGGTCTTTCATGCATAATGCCTAGGGCTAACCCTCGGGTCTTCCTATCATACATAATCTAAATGGGCCGGAATTGGTGCCTTAGACCCATACAAACAGTGAGAAGACTCACCTCACACTGCTGAAGCCCCGCGGATAAAGTTGTGGCTACTGGCTGACAGATTCCCGAATATGTCAACATCAAAATAACACCCAATTAATAATTGGGTCCCAACACATATCCATAATTCCATGCTTGGGGTAAAAGACTACTTTACCCCCTAACTTGGCTTGATTCAAGCCCAAAGCCCAATCCAAATGCCCAAAAGTCAACTATAAGTCAAAGCCCAACATATGGGCTAATTTTCCAAATTGAGCCCAAACCTTTACATGGTCTTATTCTAAGGCCCAACCATTTAGTCCGGTCCAAACATTTGGCATTTCTAATGGCCTAATATCTCATAATCATGAAGGCCCAGTTATGGCCCAATTTTCCAAATTATGCCCAAACCCTCACATGGGCCTTACCTTAAAGCCCATCCATAAATTCTTAGTCCATATGATTGTTCTTGGATGGCTTATCAATAGCCCAATCACCAAAGCCCATTAGAAAGGCCTAACTCAAAGCCCAAGTGAAATTAGGGTTTCACATACAATGACAATTAGGGTTAAGTGTTTCTCACTTAACACATTAAGGACCTAATCCATTAAGTCCATCAATCTATATGGTTAATCATGTAATGTGGCCGGGCTTAATACACAATCCCAATCCGGTCATCCAAAATGCAAATCCCGACAGTCCAAAACCCATATATCCATTATTAGGGTTTTATAAACCCTAATGTAACATCCGGGTTCCCAGCTATATTATTTTATTCATTTATTTTGGGGTTTATGGAGGGACTCGGAAAGTTGGTGTTTAGACTCGCCGAGTAGGGTCGCGAATTCTTATCCGGGTTAATGACCGGACTCGGCGAGTTCATGGGTGGGCTCGGCGAGTCCGTGCTGTTTAATGAAACCCTAATTTCGTGGGTTTTGGACCTATTTAAAGGCCCTTATGGCTGTTAATTGCAGCTACCAAACCCCAGAGAGAAACCCTAAGAGAGCTGGAGCATTTTTGAGGGAGAAGAGGCCATTTTTGATCCTTGTGTTAGTGTTATTGCAAGTAGAAGGTGACCAGGGAAAGAGGGGGGCTGAAGAGGGTGCTATTTTGTGAAGTTCAGAGCCAGAGACATCATTCTTGAGGTATTGATTCGACCCTTCCTCAGTTTTGGTGATTATTTTTGGAGTTAGGGTTTTCTAGACCCTTTAGAGACTAGATTTGGTGAACATTTGGCCCCTTCTTGTGTTAACGCTTTGGATTTGGATCCAAAGAGGTCTAGAGACCTTAACCCTCTGAGCTTTATGTGTATTAATGGAAGGAATGAGACTAGGATGTCTTATTAGGGGTCATTTCTTCAAATAGAGTTCTTGAGCCCTTGCATGAGCACGTGATTATCATGCTTGGGAAGGCCAGATTTATAGATTGGAGGAACGGATCTGACCTCAGGAGGTCATTTCAGTTTGAGCATGGCATGAACTCGTCGAGTCCAAGGGCAGACTCGACGAGTAGGGCTAGGGTTTTCCCGATAATCACACAGTTGGTGACTCGCCAAATTGAGGAACGACTCAGTGAGTCGGAAGGGAACCAGAGGACTTGGTCCATGACTGGACTCGCCGAGTCAAGAGTTGGACTCGACGAGTTGGGACGAGTTGTCCCGCAAATCGCGATCAGTGTTGATTTGATGAGTGGAGGGTTGACTCAGTGAGTCAAGTGAGGACCAGGAGTGTGAAGGACACGCATGGACTCGCCGAGTCACATTGGTGCACTCGACGAGTCTAGTCAAGTTTTACAGTTGACTTCGTTGACTTTGGGGGTTTAGTCAATGATTGGACATTAGAGTCAAGAGAGGGGTAAAATGATCTTTTACCCTTCTGTGGGTGCCAAGAGAGGGTTGAGTCTAGTCTCAAGAGTTATATTCATGAGAGTATTTTCCTTATGTGTTAGGCGGTGGCGAGTTCAAGATTCAAGTGTGAGAATATCTGCTTTCTGCTTGCCAGGTGAGTCTTCTCATTATACTTTACCTAGAGTGGTAACATAGTTATGTGATAGAGATATTATATGCTATCTATGTGATGTGTGGCACTGCATTATTTCTATGTGATTTATGTTGTGTGTATATCAGAGTTAGGACCGGAAGGTCCACAGAGCTAGGACCAGAGGGTCCGCAAAGTTAGGGCGCAAGGGCCCACAGAGTTATAGCCTCGAGTGGCTAATATATGTTATATGTGGTATTTTTAGAATTATGTGTCAGTGTATTTGTATGCTATTTATGTGTTGAGATTTATTGTGATATGTGATTCAGAGTTCTCAGAGTTAGGACCTTTGGGTCCATAGAGTTAGGGCCAGAGGGCCCACTGAGAGTTGGGATTGGAGGGTCCTACTGAGACACACTGACCAGAGGGTCAACAGAGATTATAGCCTCGAGTGGCTAATATGTGTTAGAGTGGTATTTTGGGGAACTCACTAAGCTTCGTGCTTACAGTGTTTTGTGTTATATGTTTCAGGTTTTCTCAGGATCACGGGACGGCACCAGCTCGATTGTACACACCGGAGGAAGCATTTGTTTTGAGGATCCTAGTTTATTAATTGATTGAACAAAAGAGTCATGTATTGTAATTAAAATAAAAAGGAGATTTTTATGAAAAAGTGTTAAAGAGATAAGCGATTTTAAATGAAATTTTTTTTTTGAAAATTTCGGTGTTACAAGTTGGTATCAGAGCCTTGGTTTGAGGGATTCGGATGCACCTTCGGGTAAATATGGACTCAAACTGAGTGAGTAAGAAAAGTTTTCAAAGAAATGATTTCCTAAAAGTGAATAAGAGTTCAAAGAGAAAGCGAGAAAGAGCAGCGTGTACAATCAGCCAGAGCCCGAACGGTGATTTCCCAAAATACCCTTACTTTTGTGTTATGAGATATTTATGATGCACTCTATGAGATATTATGCATGCTAGAGACAGGCTAGGTACCTCATATATTAGGACTAGAGTGGCCTGATTTGTGATGCCTTAGTCTAGGAGTTGTTGTTATATGTGATGTGCTTTTGAGTCTGTGATGAGTGAGAATATTCAGTTGGAATCCTTTTAAGGGATTTGAGTAGAGGAGTAATCTAGGATAGATGCCTAGATGAGTACCATGGTGCTTATCGAAAGAATAGTTAGAACTCGCGAGGGGTAGAGTTGCAGAGTTCGGTGGTGCTTTCGAGGATGAGCAGAGCAAGCGGAGTTATCACCCAGAGTGAGTTCTATGTATTCTTCGATGCCCGAATGTTGCTTGCTTCGTGCTTTGTGGAACTCTCGATGATGGGAGCCAGCTACCAAGTGAGTATGATGATATTCAGGAGGTAGATGGTTGGCATCATTAAGAGCTCTTCAGCAGTTGATGGCG
Organism: Lactuca serriola; assembly: GCF_051521515.1. Lineage (NCBI taxonomy): Eukaryota > Viridiplantae > Streptophyta > Magnoliopsida > Asterales > Asteraceae > Lactuca > Lactuca serriola. The sequence goes on along the minus strand of NC_136411.1, from coordinate 391,371,754 downwards.
GAGAAGTGGGAGGACCAAGGAAGAGCCTAAGGAGTAACCTTAGCCAGATGAGTACACTGGCGGAGTAGAGCATTTCGCTGAGGAGCGAGCACGCATGGAGGAATTAGTGAACGAGGAGGTTGAGTAGCTACTTAGGAGCTCTGGGATGGTCTGTGTGGAAAGTATGGGTAGATGTGACAGGTAGTATGGGCCCGTACAACCAAAAGCAGAGGACCCATACTCGATACGGGGAGTATTCTGAAGGTTCTAAGTAGCAGATTGAGGAGTGATGTTATGGTTCGAGTACCATACATCGGAGCAGATCGAGGAGTGATGTTATGGTTCGAGTACCATACATCGGAGCAGATTGAGGAGTGATGTTATGGTTCGAGTACCATACATCGAAGCAGATCGAGGAATGATGTTATGGTTCGAGTACCATACATGGGAGCAGATTGAGGAGTGATGTTATGGTTCGAGTACCATACATCGGAGCAGATTTAGGAGTGATGTTATGGTTTGAGTACCATACATTATAGCAGATTGAGAAGAGATGTCACGGGCTGAGTACCATGGTTCTTAGCAAACGATGCTTGTGATTCTCTGGTTGTCCGGTCAGGATTGACTGGTGGAGTTTGGACGCGATGGGGTTTTAGGCCGGAGGGCCATGATTGTGTCCGAAGAGGCATCCCTGAGAGGGAGGTCGAGAGCACTTCAGAGTATTTTGGTAAGATGTCAAATGTAGTCGCAAGACTCATGGATTAGTAGAGAAGGCATTTATGGGGGGATTGCGGTCTGAGTGAGCAATCAGCCGATGGAGGAGATATCACCTTATGTGACTTGATGGGTGCTAGTTATGTTTCCTGTGGGAAATAGGAGAGGCGTGAGATTTCAGTTTTGGGTTTAGGAGTAAACCCTACGGGTTGACATCGATGACGATTCTTCCACCAGAGTGTCAGGCAACATGTCTGCCGCGAGGAAATGATCTACCATGAGCAGGTAGTCAGGGGGGACTAAAATGGTCAAGGACCACATTACACCCTAATCGAGTATAGTAGGGCGTGTGGTAGCGGTATCAGCGGGTAATCCAGACGAGCATATCAGAGCGGTGGCTCTTCTGTCTATGATGGGTATTGAGTATGGTAGTGGGGTCCCTGTTCTTGTGATGGTTCATGTGTTGGAGCGGGGGTTGAGAAGTCGAGAATGGGGAGTATGATGATTTTTTTGTTTCAGTCTAAGAGTCAGTGATAGTACTGGACAGTTGAGATGTTCGGTATTGGGATGGTATGAGACTTCGAATGGTTAGAGGCAGTCGTGATGAGAAGTTCCTGAGGATTTCATCGGAGATTTAGGGTATTTGAGATTTCTTTATCTCTATGTGGGGAGATCATCGGGCATTGTGTGGCACCTTCAAAGCATAGGTGCTATGTTTCTGGTGGAAACCGTCTGTGGAGTAGATTGTTGATATGTCAATTGGTGATGGTTCGAACCCTAAGTGGGGGAGAACCAGGTATTTTGTTGAGGGAACCATAGATTTGTGCAATAGTGAATAGGGGTTGGATTCAGAGACCTGCGACTTGAATTCATGAGACCAGGGTCATTAGTGATCAAGGAGAGGTGCAGAGAGAGATAATGCATGTGGTGCGTGTCTGAGAAAGGATGAGTGTCTCCACGGCAGGTGGGCAATGGTCAGGAATCTGGTGGCGGTCCGGGCCGGTATGTGTATTCTTGTTTGGATTTTGAGCAGTAGAGGAATGGGTTTCGGAGGATCATCAGCGTGTTCTGAAGCGATAGCGCTTTCTCTATATTCCAATTGAGTGTTTGGATACACCGAAGTTGCGCATTGGGTAAAATAAAGAATTAATTATGGAGTTCAGAGGAAATGTATTGTTGTATCTGTATGGTGTTGGGAGTAGGAGATCAGTGGTTGAGGCAGGACATTGTGAAGTTCTGTAATGGTGTTCTGTGGTTCCCGGGTATAATATCCCGATTTCAGAGTTATTTAGAATCTTGAGTTTGAAACGACTAGTGGTGTATCATGTATCTACGGTTCCAGTGGGAGCCCTTCGAGTATTGGCATCAAGAGGGATTATTTAAGAAATTGGATCTCCGTAGAGGTAGGTATTTTTTTATGTCGGTTGCCGCCAGAGTCTATGATGCATATTTGGGTCAAGTATGGGTAGTTATCTATGATAGTCTGCGGAGCATGAGTTAGTGGACGTAGTGTGGTGTTGTGATGCTACGGGGAGTCGTAGTGTTTACAAGTCAGAGATAGGGAGTTGTGATACTACGGGGAGCCATAGTATTCATTAGTCAGAGGGTGTTGTGATACTGCAGGGAGCCATAATACTCACTAGTCAGAGGGTGTTGTGATACTGCGGGGAGCCATAGTACTCACTAGACAGCAAGAGAGTGTGATGATGGAGTGTTCTCCGATCAGTATATGATGCGGAAGAGTTTTGGGCTTGAGTAGCCCTAGTATTGAGTTTTTGGAGCTTGGTGGTTGAACCGGGGGCGAGATTGGGGTCTCCGTCTCTGTCGGGAGATTCAGCGAGATGCACAGGAGATATGCGCAGGAGACACCAGAGGTCAGAGTTAAGTCGATCCTCGGTTGGATTGTATTTTTCGTATGAGGAAAAGAGAATTTCGTGACTTGCGTGTCACTGGGCCGGGATAGTGGTCACGGGGAGGAAGTTAGTGAGATATTTTGGATCATGTTATGGGTGACCTTTGGAGGTTCAGCTGTGGAGTCAAAAGCTGACCTGGTGCTTAGTCTCGAAGAGGGATATGAGAAATGAGCTAGAGCTTATCATGGTGATGTCTGAGGACACTTCAGAGCAAGCGAACGATTCAGACGCTCGAAGACATGCTTCGGGCATGTGTATTAGATTTCGGAGGGAGTTGTGACACGTATTTACCCTTGGTTGAGTTTTCCCATATCAACATCCATCATCCGAGCATTGGTATGCCACCCTTTGAGCTGTTGTATGGGAGGAGGTGTCGGACCCCCATTTGCTGGGGAGAGGTAGGGCAACGTGTGATGAGTAGTACAGAGATCGTGCTTCAGACGAAAAAGCAGATACATCAGGTCCGACAGAGGTTGCTGACGGCCCAGAGCCGTTAGAAGAGTTATTTGGATAGACGACGGTCAGAGCTCGAGTTCCAGGTCGGTGATTTCGTACTCTTGAAGGTATCTCCTTGGAAGGGAGTGATCTAGTTCAGGAAGAGGGGCACGCTGGGGCCCCGATATATTGGCCCGTTCCAAGTGATTGCGAGGGTAAGCAGGGTAGCCTACCGATTGGAGTTACATGTAGAGTTGGGCCAGATTCATGACACTTTCCACGTATCGCAGCTGAGGAAGTGTATAGCCAACGAGTCGGCAGTCGTACCATTAGAGGATATTCTGGTGGATGCGAGCAAGATCTACGTTGAGAGACCGGTGGTGATTAGGAATCGGAAGATCAAGGTTCTGAGGAACAAGGAAGTGTCCCTAGTGCAGGTCCAGTGGAAACATCGGAAGGGGTCAGAGTTGACTTGGGAGCCGGAGCGAGTGATGCGCGAGCAGCATCCAGAGTCATTTGCAGAGTAAGACTTCGAGGACGAAGTCTGATTCTAGTGGGGGAGAATTGTAACATCCGGGTTCCCAGGTATATTATTTTATTAATTTATTTTGGGGTTTGTGGAGGGACTCGGCGAGTTGGTGCTTAGACTCGCAGAGTAGGGTCGCGAATTCTTATCCGAGTTAATGACCGGACTCGGCGAGTTCATGGGTGGGCTCGGCGAGTCCGCGCTGTTTAATGAAACCCTAATTTCGTGGGTTTGGGACCTATTTAAAGGCCCTTATGTTTGTCAATTGCGGCTACCAAACCCCAGAGGGAAACTCTAAGAGAGCTAAAGCATTTGTGAGGGAGAAGAGGCCATTTTTGATCCTTGTGTTAGTGTTATTGCAAGTAGAAGGTGACCAGGGCAAGAGGGGGGTTGAAGAGGATGCTATTCTGTGAAGTTCAGAGCCAGAGACATCATTCTTGAGGTATTGATTTGACCCTTCCTCAGTTTTGGTGATTATTTTTGGAGTTAGGGTTTTCTAGACCCTTTAGAGACTAGATTTGGTGAACATTTGGCCCCTTCTTGTGTTAAGGCTTTGGATCTGGATCCAAAGAGGTCTAGAGACCTTAACCCTCTGAGCTTTATTTGTATTAATGGAAGGAATGAGACTAGGATGTCTTATTAGGGGTCATTTCTTCGAATAGAGTTCTTGAGCCCTTGCATGAACACCAAGATCGGAACTTTACGTGATTATCATGCTTGGGAAGGCCAGATTTATAGATTGGAGGAACGAATCTGACCTCAGGAGGTCATTTCAGTTTGAGCATGGCATGAACTCGTCGAGTCCAAGGGCAGACTCGACGAGTAGGGCTAGGGTTTTCCCGATAATCACACAGTTGGTGATTCGCCGAGTTGAGGAACAACTCAGTGATTCGGAAGGGAACTAGAGGACTTGGTCCACGACTGGACTCGCCGAGTCAAGAATTAGACTCGACGATTTGGGACGAGTTGTCCCGCGATTCGCGATCAGTGTTGATTTGATGAGTGGAGGGTTGACTTAGTGAGTCAAGTGAGGACCAGGAGTGTGAAGGACACGCATGGACTCGCCGAGTCACATTGGTGCACTCGACAAGTCTGGTCAAGGTTGACAGTTGACATCGTTGACTTTGGGGGTTTAGTCAATGATTGGACATTAGAGTCAAGAGAGGGGTAAAATGGTCTTTTACCCTTCTGTGGGTGCCAAGAGAGGGTTGAGTCTAGTCTCGAGAGTTATATTCATGAGAGTATTTTCCTTATGTGTTAGGCGGTGGCGAGTTCGAGATTCAAGTGTGAGAATATCTGCTTTCTGCTTGACAGGTGAGTCTTCTCACTATACTTTACCTAGAGTGGTAACATAGTTATGTGATAGAGATATTATATGATATCTATGTGATGTGTGGCACTGCATTATTTCTATGTGATTTATGTTGTGTGTATATAAGAGTTAGGACCGGAAGGTCCACAGAGCTAGGAACAGAGGGTCCACAGAGTTAGGGCCCAAGGGCCCACAGAGTTATAGCCTCGAGTGGCTAATATATGTTATATGTGGTATTTTTAGAATTATGTGTCAGTGTATTTGTATGCTATTTATGTGTTGAGATTTATTGTGATATGTGATTCAGAGTTCTCAGAGTTAGGACCTTTGGTGCCATAGAGTTAGGGCCAGAGGGCCCACTGAGAGTTGGGATTGGAGGGTCCCACTGAGACACACTGACCAGAGGGTCAACAGAGATTATAGCATCGAGTGGCTAATATGTGTTACAGTGGTATTTTGGGGAACTCACTAAGCTTCGTGCTTACAAAGTTTTGTGTTATATGTTTTAGGTTTTCTCAGGATCACGCGACGGCACCGGCTCGATTGTACACACCAGAGGAAGCATTTGTTTTGAGGATCCTGGTTTATTAATTGATTGAACAAAAGAGTTATGTATTGTAATTAAAATAAATAGGAGATTTTTATGAAAAGTGTTAAAGAGATAAGCGATTTTAAATGAAAATTTTGTTTTGAAAATTTCGGTGTTACACCTAATTAGGGTTTCCAACCCATTCATATCCCAATAGGACCAATAGCTTTTTGATTAATTAGGGTTCATTAGGACCATTAGGGTTTTGTTAGTCGGGTACCATCCACTACCACCTCGGGTAGTCGTGGTCAATGGCAGCTCATGGCGGCGGCCACCACCTCATGGTGGTGGTTATGAGTTTATTTTATTATTCAACAACGGTTACAATATTACAAAGCAAAAACCCAAATAACACATATACACTAATACAAACACACAAACAGACACAACCACCTTAGTGGTGGCTGGCGGTGGCACATGGTGGCAGCCACCACCTCATGGTGGTGGTGATTATGATCTTCAGCCGATACAACACCAAAGGTAATCCAAATATCAATCTAAACGCACCCGAAAGCCCACATCCACCCGAGATGGTGGCTAACAGTTACGGAGCGGCGGCAACAGGCAGCAGAACGGCAGTAACAGGTGGTGGTGATTAGTTTCCTTCCGTTTCCTAACCAAGTAAGGATCTACACATCATTATCCTTATGAGATACGGTTATACACAACAAATCACGCACACAACCACCACCATGTAACACCCCGGATTCCTAAGTATTATTTTATTCTTTATTTTTGGGTGATTGTGAGGAGACTCGGCGAGTTGGAGTCCAATCTCGTCGAGTAGGATCGCAGTTTTGTACGCGGGTTCGCGTCTGGACTCGGCGAGTCCACGCTCTTTAATGAAACCCTAATTTCCAGGGTTTGAGACCTATTTAAAGGGGCTTATGGCCATCATTTGCGGCCACCAACCCCAGAGAGAAACCCTAAAGAGATTTTGAGTGTTTTGGGAGAGAGAAGAGGCCATTGTTGACCTTTGAAGCTTTGTTTGGCAAGGCAAAGGAGATTCTAGCTAAGAGGAGGCAAGGGAGGTGGACATCCTTCGATTTTGGAGCTTAGAGCATCATCTTGGAGGTATATTTTGGCGTCCTTTTCTGTTGTCATGATAAACATGGGGGTTAGGGTTTCTTGACCCCTTTGTTGGTTAGATTTGATGTCCATTTCGTCCCTATTGGAGATGAGGCTTGGGATGAGATCCATAGAGGTCCAGAGAAGCTTTATGAGTATTCATGGGAGTTTTGACCTAGAGTTATGAGATATGGGGCTAAAACATCATCTAGGAGCAAATAGTTGTTGTTTGAGCACCAAGGTTTGGACTTTACGTGATTATCATGCCTGGGGAGGCCAGATCTATGATTGTATGGAATAGATCTGACCTCAGAAGTTCAGTTTGAGTTATGCATGGCATGGACTCGTCGAGTCTGAAGAACAGACTCGGCGAGTAGCATGAAGTTTGCCCGTAACCACTCAGCGAGTGGTCTTGTCGAGTTGAGGGGTCAACTCAGTGAGTCAGGGAGAGTCAAGGGGGAACTGAGTCAAGCCGGAACTCGCCGAGTTGTTCTTGAGACTCGTCGAGTTGAGTCGTGGTGGCCCCGCGATTTATGCCAGGAGAAACTCGTCGAGTCAGAGAAATACTCGACGTGTCAAGAGAGGATCCAAGGGAGTCAGTGGACATGTATAGACTCGCCGAGTCTCCCTAGTGCACTCGCCGAGTCTGGTCAAAGTTGATTGTTGACTTTTGTTGACTTTTAGGGTTTCGTCAGCGATGTGGCCTTTGGGCCAAGAGAGGGGTAAAATGGTCTTTTACCCATAAGAGGGTGCCAAGAGTGGGTTGATTCTAGTCTCGAGAGTTATATTCATGAGAGTATTTGCCTTATGTGTTAGGCGGTGGCGAGTTCGAGATCAAGTGTGGGGATATCTGCTTTCTGCTTGCCAGGTGAGTCTTCTCACTATACTTTACCTTGAGTAGGTAACCAGAGATATGTGACAGAGTATTTGTATGTTATGTATGTTATGTGTTGTACCGCATTATTTCTATGTGATCTATGCTGTGCATGTTTACAGAGTTAGAACCGGAAGGTTCCCAGAGTTAGAACCGGAAGGTTCACAGAGTTAGAACCAGAGGGTTCACAGAGTAGGGTCCACGGACCCACAGAGTTATAGCCTTGAGTGGCTAATATGTGTTATGTGTGGTATTTTGGGGAACTCACTAAGCTTCGTGCTTATAATGTTTTGTCTTATGTATTTCAGGTTTCTCTTAGGATCACGGGATGGCACCGGCTCGATTGTACACACCAGAGAAAGAGTCATGTTTTGGAGGATCCTGCTTTATTATGCTAGTGAAAATGGGGTTATGTTTTGTAATTCGATTATGAATGAGATTTTAAGCAAAGTGTTTTTAAGAATTAAACGATTATTTTTCAACTAAAAATTGTTTTGAAATTTTTGGTGTTACAAGTTGGTATCAGAGCCTTGGTTTGAGGGATTCGGATTCACCTTCGGGTAAATATGGACTCAAACTAAGGATTTAAGAAAATTTTTCAAAAAGAAATGTGTTTTTATAAAGAGAATGAGAGTTTCAAAGAGAAAGCAAAAAGAGCAGTGTATACAATCAGCCAGAGCCCGAACGGTGATTTCCCAAAACACCCTTATTTTGTGTTATGAGATATTTGTGATATATTTAATGGGATAGTGTGTATGCTAGAGGCAGGCTAGGCAATTCATATTTTAGGACTAGATCGGCCTGATTTGTGATGCCTTAGCCTAGGGTTGCTGATATATGTGATGTGCTTTTGAGTATGTGCTGAGCGAGAGTGTCCAGCAAGAAATCTTTAGGGGATTTGAGCAGCGAAGTAATATGGAATAGGTATCTATATGAGCATATAAGGAGCTTGCCGAGAGGGTAGCCAGATGCCCACGTTGGGCGGAGTTGTTAGAGCTCAGTGATATCCATCGCGAATGAGGAAGGCGAGTGGATAATAACCTAAGGAGGTTTTTCATACTGAAGGGGACGCTTCAATGCCCGAATGCTGCTTGCTTCGTGCTTTGTGGAACTCTTGATGATGGGAGTCAGCTACTAAGTGAATATGACGATATTCAGGAGGTAGATGGCTGTCATCATTAGGAGCTCTTCAGCAGCTGATGGCAGAGAAGTGTGGGGATCTAGGCAGAGCCTAGGGAGTAACCTTAGCCAGATGAGTGCGCTGGCAGAGTAGAGAATTTCGCTGGGGAGCGAGCACGCGCGATGGGATTGGTGAAATAGCAGGTCGAGTAGCTACTTAGGAGCTCTGGGATAGTCCGTGTGGAAAGTATGGGTAGATGTGGCAGGTAGTATGGGCCCGTACTACTGAAAGCAGAGGACCCATACTTGATACAGGGAGTATTCTGGAGGTTCTAAGGAGCGGATTGAGGAATGATGTTATGGTTGGAGTACCATACATCGGAGCGGATTGAGGAGTGATGTTATGGTTGGAGTACCATACATCGGAGCGGATTGAGGAGTGATGTTATGGTTCGAGTACCATACATCGGAGCGGATTGAGGAGTGATGTTATAGTTCGAGTACCATACATCGGAGCGGATTGAGGAGTGATGTTATGGTTCGAGTGCCATACATCGGAGTGGATTGAGGAGTGATGTTATGGTTCGAGTACCATACATCGGAGCGGATTGAGGAGTGATGTTATGGTTCGGGTACCATACATCGGAGCAGATAGAGGAGTGATGTTATGATTCGAGTACCATACATCGGAGCGGATTGAGGAGTGATGTTATGGTTCGGGTACCATACACCGGAGCATATTGAGAAGAGATGTCATGGAATGAGTACCATGGTTCGTAGTGAATGATGCTTGTGGTTCCCCGGTTATCCGGTCATGATTGAGTTCGAAGAGGCGTCCCTTAAGAGGGAGATCGAGAGCCTCTCAGATTATTTTAGTAAGGAGTCAGAGAGAGGGGAGAATTTCGGTCTGAGTTGAGCAATCAGTCAATAGAGGAGATGTCACCTTCTATGATCTGGGTGGTACTAATTGTTGGATTAATGTCTAAGTCCATAACTATAATTGGTAAGACTTGACCCGACCCAACATGGTCCATTTGGGTTGCATGGCATCATGCACTTGGATAGACTAAATGAGAGGAATAAGACACTTATGGTTATTAATATATTATAAGTTCTAGTATATTAATAATAAGAATAATAAGATTATTTAATTAGTATTGATCAAGAATTAATCTAGGATGAATTAAGTGATCAAAAGAAGACTAATTAAATGTATGGGTTGATTGTGCAAATCATCCATACTTATATAGTGGGCTAATACTCCATGGATAATCAAGTTGGGCTAAAACCCATAGGATGGTCCATGGATGCTCCATGGTGTATGTGTACCCATGGATCATGGAAATGAAAGGCCATGTCAATTAGGGTTTACATGGTGTAACCCTAACTATATAAGCATCTTATTCTTGACCAAAATCGGTCACTAGTGTGTGAAGTAAAAGGGATAGCCGATTTTCATGAGTTTAGAATTCTCTCAAGTTATTCCAAGAGTATTTGGTGTTGTGTGAACCATTTGAGGTGTCACACTTGGGGCACTAGGCACTCAAGCTTCATGAAGACTTTCTACATCAATGAGGTATGTATTCTATCTTGCTATAGTCATTGTTTAGTATGCTAGATTAGGATAATACCTTGGATGTTCATATTTGCATGTATAATAGAGAAAACATAGATCCAAGTTATTTAGGGTTGCATGTACACTTAGGAGTGTTAGAATGCTCAAAACCCAACAGTGGTATCAGAGCCTAGGCTTGTTTTCTTGTTATACTTGCAAAAGAAGCTGGAAAATCGAGTTTTGATGCTATCTGCCCAGCAGACTTGCCGAGTCCATGAATGGACTCGCCGAGTCCAAGGCAAAAAGCATCCAACTCGCCGAGTTGGTTCGTGAACTCGACGAGTTGGACCCCCAGACAGCATAAATTTGACTTTTTTGGCTGGAATTGGACTAGGAACATTACCCTAAGATGTTTTTGGACTTATAAACTTGTTTTTGATATGGTAATGTTCATGTTAATCCAATTTCAAACATAATTGTCAATAGATTCATGTTTTGTATTAGTTTAAGGTTTAGACTAATTACATGAAAAAGTTTGATTTGAATTATCTTGTTCTTATGAGTTGCTTAGATTAATAGAAAAGTTGAGTGAAATAGTTGTTTTCAATCCTAATTAATCTAAGAGTTGATTCTAAAATGTGTTTTTGTAACTTGTCCTCAAGTTATATGAAAAGTCACATTTAAGTTTCATAAAACTCATAAAAGTTGGCAAAGGTTACAAGAATGAAGAGTCTAGTTCTAATTAAATGGTTTTATGACTCCATAACTTGTCCTCAAGTTATGGAGGACCAAGAGTCTCTTCATTAAATAATAATAAAAAAAAAGAGTGTAACCTTAATTAATTCCATAAGTTATATAATAAAGAAAAGTTAATTCTTTTATTAGTTTAAAGTCTTCCATAACTTGTCCTCAAGTTATGGAACTTGAAGAGTTTTTGGATTAAAAGTACTTTAAACACATAAGTTATGGAATTAATTAGTTTTGAATAGTTTCAAAACTTGCCCTCAAGTTTTGGAATTTGAAAAGTTTTCACTTATGAATACTTTAATTCCAAGTTAGCCCTTAGAATTTTAAAGAGTTAAAATTCAACCCTTATACTTTATAATATTATAAGTTAATAATATATATATGTATAAGAGTAAAGTCAGTCTTACCGCTAGTACGCCTCATTCACGAAGCCGGTCTATAAGGTGGGTATAAGGTTGTTGCCTATAAAATGGCAACTTAATGGGTGTCCACTCTCACCCACTGCTTGCTTGACTGGTGGAGGGTCGTTAGCCGAACGGGTTTGACAGGACTATAATTCTCCCTTCATTAAAAGTATTAATGATAAATACTAAGTAACTAAACTCTTAATAATACCCAATCTTAGTTACTTAGGAAAATGTGAATAAGGTGCTAATCCATGAAATTACACTTTGCACTTTGTTTTAAGTCGGTTAGTGGAGCGTGTGTGGTTAACCGGCACACTAACTCGTATTTCACAAGGTAGGCAAAGGGTAACTTAATGTTTATCATAGTATTGATGGAGCGTGTGTGGTTAACCGACACATCGATTGAGGGGTAAACACTTAAGGGTACCAAGTAATTTGCATGGTTACTTCACACCTTGTTTTGTGATCCTCGGCATCCCAGTCACAAAACCTGAAGGGCACACTCGAGATTGAAACATGCCATTGAACAGTTCAATGAATCTCAAAGATCTAGGAGTTTCAAAACCAATTAAAACCTAATAATACATTTCGTTTATTTTGGTGGAAATTGGTGAATATTCATTCACCTACCTTCAAATATTTTATAGCTTGGATTACGACATACCTCTTCTAAGTTATAAAATAGTTTGTTGGGTCCTAGCCTTAATATTTCATATTGGGTGTCATATTAAGGACTTAAGATCAACTATCTTGAATATCTCCCAAAAATATGTCTGGTTTAGACATTTATGATCTTCCCAAATCTCTTGAAACAAGCTTTCCTAAATGAAGATGATGTCCCTTGGAAATCATACTTCATTCACCTCCTCTAATTATTCTCCCCAACCCACAAGTTCTTGAAAAGTTTAAGGTCACTCAAGCCCAATTGGCAATGCAAGGTCTCAGTGTGGTCACGTCTTGGAGATGTAGTCACATATTGACAAGCCGGGAGAGTTGGGTGTCAAAGTCTTGAGAAAGTTGGTGGTTCAACTACTTTCTAAGTCACATAGTGAGTTCTTTTAGAACACCTATGAAACAGACTATGACAAGACCCTTAATGATATTATCTATTTGATAAGATCAACTTCCTAAAACTTTATGGACAGACAATGATGACATTGGATATCTAGTAAAGCATTCTCTTCCCAATAGAAAGGGATCGGCCATAGTCAACTCGGTTGACCAAATGGTAAAGAGAAAAGCTAAGTTTGTGATAGTCCCGTGTACCATTATCAAAGGGTCAATATGTTTATATTGCCAAAGAAAGGGGCATTGGTTGCGAAGCTGCCAAATTTACCTAACGATGTTAAAGTCAATAAGTTTGACTCTACTTCAGGTAAAGTCCATTATCTAACTCTGTTAAGTTTCTATTCTGAGATTCTTGATACATGATGTGACTGGGTCACATGGTGATGTTTTAAGAATCAAAGAAAAGTGAAGAAACTTAAAGAAAGAATATGTTGAATCTGATCGCATAGATGGATTTCTATCGCGTAGTTTGAAGATCGGATTCTTGAGCTTCTTCTTAGGAGTTATGAGATATTGCTTAGGAATAGGTAACAACAAGTTTTCATATGGATTGTAAGGATAAGTTTTTCCGCAAAGTTTTAAAATAAAAGAAAATTTTTGATTTTATTTATTTTAAAATATCCTTACAATGGCATTTGAGAAAAAATTGTTGCTTATATGATTCCATTAATAGCAAGAGTGGAAATATGAAATTGATTCTTTCATTTGTGGTAATGTCTAAATTTACCAAATAAGAAAAGATTCTCATCACCCAAGTTTCCATTGGACCGGTACTTGGAATCATGCAAGTTGTATAGCATGATGAATGAGAACTTTCAAGTATTGGAAAAATTAAGACTAATTACTCGGTCACATGGATGTGTGAGTCAAGTAAAGTACTAAGGGATCGAGTACACATTCTTGTGCACTGATTAAGTCCACCACAAAAGATCGATAAGACTATTTGTCATAGTTTACTAAAGCTCAGTAAATATGATTATACTTACAAGCTTAAGTGTAACTCTGAGACATTGGAAAAGGTTCCAATGTAAGGCAGAGCGAATAAGAAGAATAAACTTAGGTAGAAAGATAAAAGTTTCTCATATCTGAAAAGATGGGAGAGTACTTTAGTATAAGTTTTGTGATTATCTTAATGATTAAGAAACCATAGCGCAATTATTTCTCTAAGGGAATCTTAGTGCACTCTTATGATTAAGAAGAGGAATCTTGAATTGTTGAAATGGTTAAATCAAGAAGATGAGTCATACTTCGTTCCAATACAAGTCTTAGAGTCATACTCCAAGATTGTAATTTGAGTGACATGTCTTAAAGAAGGTTTAAAACACTTGTCAAATGTAATAGTAAAAGTTTCCTACTCTTGTACATTTGAAATTGGTAAGTTGTGATGTTTTGGATAAAACAAAGACCAACTAAGGCCAATTGTGTGAAGTGTTTATCTTGATTAGAATCCGCACCTCCTCTTGGATGTTTGACAAGGGAGTCTTATAGGTCAAGAGGACAGTGGGAGTCTTAAAGGTCTTGAAAGTCTCAAGAACTAATCAAGAATAGAACCAGAAGTTCTTCACTAGCACACAACTTGAGGTTTATAACCTATCGTGTTGACATATTCTGTGCCTATTCCAGTCAAAGTTGGCTTTGCATATGAGTTCTTAGAGTTCTCAATGTGTTGCACAACAACTTGGAAGCAATGGCAGGCCCTTGAGCTGCCAGGTGGCAAGAAGTTAAGATTGAGTTCAATCCATATGAGTTTGGATTTGTCATTATCCTTGTCTTGTGACTATGGTTTTGACAATTCACATGGATAAGAACACATACACCATAAAAATCTAAGTGTCATAAGGTTTCTCTCCGATTCATGAAAATGATGGTGAGGAAACACTTTCACTAAGTAGATTTTAGCTAGATAGCAATTGTGATATTTGCATTCTCAAAGTCGTTAGTGGAGCGTGTGTGGTTTACCGGCACACTAACCTGGACTTGTGAGAAGTGGCAAAAAGGTCTAACCATTATGATTACGGCATCCCTCTTCATAATTGTTTAGACACACAAGTGTGCTATCTAAGGGAAGGTGTATGATTTTGATAAAGTCTTATCAAAACAATCTAGTATCAGAAATCTGAACTTTGGTAAGAAAGTCAGCTGATTTCTGAGTACATGTCAAAGCTAGTGGGAGCATAAGTGTTATGCTAATAATCATCATGTTAGTGGGAGCATGATAATTATGATAAGTATTGCAAGCTAGCAATGTTAATTATAGAAAACAGAAGGTTTCAATTGGGAAAAGTTGTTTTGCTATAATTAAGGGAGAGAAAATTATATTTCATCTCAAATCTATAAGCTTAGATCGTGAGGTTTTAATCATTTAGTAAAGGATATATATATGAATTTCATGTTGGAATGGCTCAACATAAGGAAATTCTGTATATGGGTCCATTATTTGCGTTCTAAAATTCTATTATGATTACGGCATCCCTTTTCATAATCTGAATCATGAGAACTTGGCAAATAGAAATGGAAATGTTATAGCAAAAGACTGGTTTGGTCTTTATGTGAGACATCATGAATCGTGTCCCATATGCTTCGGATATAGGATCGATTACATGTGCTATATATTCATCCTTTCTAAAATTTTCCAAATTCCTGGGGCATTAAGAAGGGAAAAAGGTTTAGAACTGGATATGACTAAAAGGATTAAACAATTGTCGAGGAAAATCTAAGGTTTACCAAAGATTGGTTGCTCAAGGACAGTTGGAAGTATAGTGATAATTCTGGAAGGACCATATTGACATAATATGGAAGGAGGCAACTCTTGTTCAGAAGTGATAGTTAAAATGGAATCTGGAAATGTTTCAAAGTTAGAATTTTCAATCTATTTAAGATTAGGAAACTTAATGCAAGAAGGATGTTCCTAAGGAGCTGATCTCCTTTGGAATGCTCTGTAATGATTGTTATCAAGTCCTTCTGACTTTGTGCATAATCATTACAAGAGGTTCAATGCATATAAGTTTAGAATCTAACAGATTTCAGTAAATGGCATGAATTTGGAATTCTTGCATTTGCGGTAAGGATTTGGGAGTGTGAAAAGAGAATCATTGAAGTTATGTTCAATTGATCTAGTTCACAAAGTAAAGATCATAGACAAACATAGTATGCATACTTGGTGTGTGGCATGACTAGTGTTTAGAAAAACATAGTGTACATGCTTGGAGCATGGGACAACTATTGTTTTAAATTCAAGAATAAAGTTGATAGCTGAAACAATATACAATGAATAATGTGTAATCATATGGTGATAAATAAAAGGTGTTTTATTTATGTTCATAGGTTTTGATACCATATTGGATTCAATTATTATTGTGTTTCACTTTGCATGTTTTGACTTCCCAAATAAACTAGGTTATTCTTCCGGAATGACTAAGTTATTCAAACCATCCACAGTCGGTCATATGTTAGAAGTAGATATGAATTAAGACTGTCATGGGTTGGCTTGTAGAGGTCTAAGGTGTTGGACAAAGGGCTACAACACTCATGAGTGCTCATAAGTTCTGAGTATTGGATTCAACCCACGCTCATTGGAATCACTTCATGGATTTTATCACGAGTGATCATGAGATGATAATATCTTATATTCTTCAAACCTAGAGATATGAGTTGTTACTATGAGTTGATAGTACATTGATTGCACGAAAACGCATTTTGTAACTCGGTGCTATAAAACGTGCCTTTGTGTATGATTCAACAAGTAGTAGAACAAGCCATATGAGTCGAAGTTTATCCATTCCTTTTACCTTCGGGATAAAAGCGATATATGTGGGCCCCTCGATGATTTGATGATGACAAATGGAAGTGTTCGGCCGGGCCAGGACTGATTTGATTTGTTCAATTAGTCAGTCGTCATAAATCGGAAATCGGGAAACAACAAATGGACAGAGAGAATGAGTATAATCCATGTCTCAGTCCATATGATATCTAGAATGGAGGAATATATGATCCTTTATCTAATGGACAAGTCATTGACAAAGGTCAGAGTTTATCGACAAGGTCAGAGTTCGACATAAGCTTTTGAGAGCTACGATTGCCAGTCGGTTCCTGAAGTCATACGCAATAATAGTTTTAGACTTATCCAAGTGGGAGACTGTTGGATTAATGTCTAAGTCCATAACTATAACTAGTAAGACTTGACCCGACCCGGCATGGTCCATTTGGGTTGCATGGCATCATGCACTTGGATAGACTAAATGAGAGGAATAAGACACTTATGGTTATTAATATATTATAAGTTCTAGTATATTAATAATAAGAATAATAAGATTATTTAATTTGTATTGATCAAGAATTAATCTAGGATTAATTAAGTGGTCAAAAGAAGACTAATTAAATATATGGGTTGATTGTGCAAATCATCCATACTTATATAATGGGCTAATGCTCCATGGATAATCAAGTTGGGCTAAAACCCATAGGATGGTCCATGGATGCTCCATGGTGTATGTGTACCCATGGATCATGGAAATGAAAGGCCATGTCAATTAGGGTTTACATGGTGTAACCCTAACTATATAAGCATCTTATTCTTGACCAAAATCGGTCACTAGTGTGTGAAGTAAAAGGGCTAGCCGATTTTCATGAGTGTAGAATTCTCTCAAGTTATTCCAAGAGTATTTGGTGTTGTGTGAACCATTTGAGGTGTCACACTTGGGGCACTAGGCACTCAAGCTTCATGAACACTTTCTACATCAAAGAGGTATGTATTCTATCTTGCTATAGTCATTGTTTTGTATGCTAGATTAGGATAATACCTTGGATGTTCATATTTGCATGTATAATAGAGAAAACATAGATCCAAGGTATTTAGGTTTGCATGTACACTTAGGAGTGTTAGAATGATCAAAACCCAACTCTAATTATGTTCGTGTGCTAAACATGAGAAGCATGATGTTTAAGTTTTGGGTTTGGGGGTAAACCCTGCAGGTTGTCATTGATGTTGATCTTCCACCAGAGTATCAGGTAGCATGTGTGCCGCGAGGCAGTGATTTATCATGAACAGATAGTCAGTTGGGACTGAGAGAGTCGAGGACCACATTACACCTATTTGAGTATAGTAGGGTGTATTGTAGTGGTATTAGTGGGGAGTTCAGTTGAGTTTAGCAGTGCAGTGGGTTTTCTATCTATGATTGGTATTGAAATGGGAGTGGGTCCCTATTCTTGGGATGATCCATGTGTTGGAACATTGGTTGATGAGTTGAGGTGGGGGAGTACGATGATTTCGTGGTCCAGTCCATGAGTCAGTGATGTTTTTGGACAATTGAGTTGTTTGGTATTGGATTGGTACGAGACTTGGGACGACTAGAGGCAGTCGTGGTGAGAAGTTCTTGAGGATTTCATCTGAGGTTCAGAGTTATGAGATCGATTGATTTCCTTAAGGGGGAATTATCGGGCGTTGCGTAGCACTTTCCAGGGGCAGGTGCGTTATTGCTGGTGAAAATAGTTTGTCAGGTTATTGATGTGTCAGATAATGATGATTCGAACCCTAAGTGGGGGAGAACCGGGTGGTTTATTGAGAGAACCAGGGATTTGTGCAAGAGCGGTTAGGGGTTGGATACAGAAACCTGCGGCTAGACCTGGAAATGGGGCGGGTTTGGAGCGAATCGACCTTGATCAAAACCCTTTTAACAAATTTCAAAATCCGATCCAAACCCGCTCCGTAACCCGCAGGGTTTTGAATAATCAAACCCATACCCTTATCCACCGAATCAGCAAATATCCAAACCCGCCCCGTAACCTGTAGGTTTTTTGAATAATCAAACACATTTTACTTAAATCATAAAATCACATTTATTAAATAAAACTAAGTTTTGATTTAGAAAACACATTCTGTACTCGAGGACTTTCTATTGGAATTAAAATCATTATTTTAGTTACTTCCAATTGGTTTTTGATCGTCGATTGCATTGATAGAGAATAGCAATTACAAACTTTCTTTCAATTGATAAATGATCTTATTGATTTATAAATGAAATTGGTGATTACATGATGAAATATAAATGAATTTAAATCATGACTCTTGGGAGAAGACTGGAAGTCTAGAAGTTGAGTCCTCGAGTACTATGTAAAAACAATTTAGTCTTTGGCCTTTTCTCTTTGGACTTTTGATTGGAATTTAATGTAAACTTTAGGTAATATAAAATATAAATTTATATTTCTAAAATTTATATGGGGCGGGTTATAACGGAGTGGATCGGTGATGATCCATACCCGACCCTTTTAATAAAAGGGTTAGCGGGTACGGGTCGTTAACGGGTAAACGGATCAAAAACTATGCTCCAAACCCATATAATTGTTACGGGTTTGGATCGGATCAGGGTCAAAACCCGCTCCATTGCCAGGCCTACCTGCGGCTTGAATTCATCAGATCAGGGTCATTGGTGATCAAGGATAGGTGCAGAGCGAGATAATGCATTTGCTATATGTTGGAGAGAAGGATGGGTGTCTCCACGGCGGGTGGTCAATGGTCAGGAATCTGGTGGTGGTCAGAGTCGTTTCAAGTGGAAGACTCGTAATGATGGTATGGGCAGTTGAGAACTTCTGAGTTGAATTATGGGTAGAAGATTGTCGAGTAGCCAACTCCCGGGCTGGGATGTGTATTCTTGCTTGGATTTTGAGCAGTAGTGGAAAGGGTTTCGGAGGATCATCAGTGTGTTCTGAAGAGTTAGCGCCTTCCTTGTATTCCAATTGAGTTTTTGGATGCACTGAAGTTGCGCATTGAGTGAAATAGGAAATTATTATGGGATTCAGAGGAAATGTATTATTGTATCTATATGATGCTTGGGGCAGGATATTGGTGGTTGTGGCAGGATCTTGTGATGTTCTGTTGGGGTGTTCCGAGGTATCCGGGTATGATATCTTGATTTCGGAGTTATTCGTGAATCTTGAGCTGAGACGACTTGTGGTATATCAAGTATCTATGGTTCTAGTGGGAGCCCTTCGAGTATTGGCATCCAGAGGGATTATTTAAGAGAGTCGATCTCCGTAAGGGTAGGCATTTTGTTATGTCGATTGCCTCCAGAGTATGTGATGCATATTCGGGTCGAGTATGGGTAGCTACCTATGATAGTCTGCGGAGCATGAGTTAGTGGAGGTAGAGAGTGTTGTGATACTGCGGGGAGCCGTAGTACTCACTAGTCAGAGAGTGTTGTGATACTACGGGGAGCCGTAGTACTCACTAGTCAGAGGGTGTTGTGATACTGCGGGGAGCCGTAGTACTCACTAGTCAGAGGGTGTTGTGATACTGCGGGGAGCCGTAGTACTCACTAGTCAGAGGGTGTTGTGATACTGCGGGGAGCTGTAGTACTCACTAGTCAGAGAGTGTTGTGATACTGCGGGGAGCCGTAGTACTCGCTAGTCATTGAGAGGTCATCATGATGTTGCGGGGATCCATAGTACTCACTAGATGGCAAAAGAATGTGTTGATGGATTGTTCTCCGATCAGTGTATGATGTGGAAGAGTTTTGGGCTTGAGTAGCCCTAGTATTGAGTTTTGGAGCCTGGTTGTTGAACTGGGGGCGAGATGGGGGTCTTCGTCTCTGTCGGGAGATTCGGCGAGATGCGCAAGGGATATGCACAGCAGACACCAAAGATCAGAGTTGAGATGATCCTCGGTTGGATTGTATTTTTTTGCATAAGGAAAAGAGAATTTCGTGACTTGCGTGTCACTGGGTCGGGATAGTGGTCACGGGGAGGAAGTTAGTGGGATATTTGGATCATAATATGGGTGACCTTTGGAGGCTCAGCTGTGGAGTCAAAAGCTGACCTGGTGCTCAGTCTCGAAGAGGGATATGAAAAATGAGCTAGAGCTTATCATGGGGATGTCTGAGGACACTTCAGAGCAAGCGAACGATTCAGACACTCGAAGACATGCTTCGGGCATGTGTATTAGATTTCGGAGGGAGTTGTGGCATGTATTTACCCTTGGTTGAGTTTTCCCATATCGACAGCCATCATTCGAGCATTGGTATGCCACCCTTTGAGCTGTTGTATGGGAGGAGGTGTCGGACCCCCATTTGCTGGGGAGAGGTCGGGCAGCGTGTTATGGGGTAGTACGGAGATTGGGATGCAGACGACTGCGTAGATTCAGCAGGTCAGGCGGAGGTTATTGACCGCTCAGAGTCGTCAGAAGAGTTATGCGGACAAACGTCGATCCAAGCTCGTGTTCCAGATTGGCGACCTTGTGCTCCTGAAGGTCTCTCCTTGGAAAGGAGTGATTCGATTCAGGAAGAGGGGCAAGTTGGGGCCCCGATATATTGGTCCATTCAGGGTGGTCGTGTGGGTAGGTAGCGTAGCCTACCGTTTGGAGTTGCCAACAGAGTTGGGTCAGATTCACGACACTTTCCATGTGTCGCAGTTGCGAAAGTGCGTAGCCGACAAGTCAGCAGTAGTGCCACTAGAGGATATTCAGGTGGATGTGAGCCTGAATTATGCTGAGAGACCAGTGGCGGTCAGAGATCGAAAGATTAAGGTTCTGAGGAATAAAGAGGTGTCACTGGTGAAGATCCAATGGCAATATCGGAAAGGGTCAGAGTTAACTTGGGAGCCGGAGCGTGAGATGCGTGGGCAGCATCCGGAGTTATTTGCAGAGCGAGACTTCGAGGGCGAAGTCTAATTGTAGTGGGGGAGAATTGTAACACCCCGAATTCCCAAGTATTATTTTATTCTTTATTTTTGGGTGATTATGAGGAGACTCGGCGAGTTGAAGTCCATACTCGTCGAGTAGGATTGCGGTTTTGTACGCGGGTTTGCGTCTGGACTCGGCGAGTCCAAAAGTGGACTCAGCGAGTCCACGCTGTTTAATGAAACCCTAATTTCCAGGGTTTGAGACCTATTTAAAGGGGCTTATGGCCGTCATTTGCGGCCACCAACCCCAGAGAGAAACCCTAAAGAGATTTTGAGCGTTTTGGGAGAGAGAAGAGGCCATTTTTGACCTTTGAAACTTTGTTTGGCAAGGCAAAGGAGATTCTAGCTAAGAGGAGGCAAGGGAGGCGGACATCCTTCGATTTTGGAGCTTAGAGCATCATCTTGGAGGTATATTTTGGCGTCCTTTTCTGTTGTCATGATAAACATGGGGGTTAGGGTTTCTTGACCCCTTTGTTGGTTAGATTTGATGTCCATTTCGTCCCTATTGGAGATGAGGCTTGGGATGAGATCCATAGAGGTCCAGAGAAGCTTTATTCCTTAAGCTTTATGAGGATTCTTGGGAGTTTTGACCTAGAGTTATGAGATATGGGGATAAAACATCATCTAGGAGCAAATAGTTGTTGTTTGAGCACCAAGGTTTGGAGTTTACGTGATTATCATGCCTAGGGAGGCCAGATCTATGATTGTATGGAACAGATCTGACCTCAGAAGTGAGTTTGAGTTATGCATGGCATGGACTCGCCGAGTCTGAAGAACAGACTCGGCGAGTAGCATGAAGTTTGCCCGTAACCACTCAGCGAGTGATCTTGTCGAGTTAAGGGGTCGACTCAGTGAGTCAGGGAGAGTCAGGGGGGAACTGAGTCATGTCGGAACTCGCCGAGTTGTTCTTGAGACTCAACGAGTTGAGTCGTGGTGGCCCCGCGATTTATGCCAGGAGAAACTCGTCGAGTCAGAGAAATACTCGACGTGTCAAGAGAGGATCCAAGGGAGTCAGTGGACATGTATAGACTCATCGAGTCTCCCTAGTGCACTCGCCGAGTCCGGTCAAAGTTGACTGTTGACTTTTGTTGACTTTTAGGGTTTGGTCAGCGATGTGGCCTTTGGGCCAAGAGAGGGGTAAAATGGTATTTTACCCTTAAGAGGGTGCCAAGAGAGGGTTGATTCTAGTCTCGAGAGTTATATTCATGAGAGTATTTGCCTTATGTGTTAGGCGGTGGCGAGTTCGAGATTCAAGTGTGGGGATATCTGCTTTCTGCTTGCTAGGTGAGTCTTCTCACTATACTTTACCTTGAGTAGGTAACCAGAGATATGTGACAGAGTATTTGTATGTTATGTATGTTATGTGTTGTACCACATTATTTCTATGTGATCTATGCTGTGCATGTTTACAAAGTTAGAACCGGATGGTTCCCAGAGCTAGAACCGGAAGGTTCACAGAGTTAGAACCAGAGGGTTCACAAAGTAGGGTCCACGGACCCACAGAGTTATAGCCTCGAGTGGCTAATATGTGTTATGTGTGGTATTTTGGGGAGCTCACTAAGCTTCGTGCTTATAGTGTTTTGTGTTATGTGTTTCAGGTTTCTCTCAGGATCACGGGACGGCACTGGCTCGATTGTACACACCAGAGAAAGAGTCATGTTTTGGAGGATCCTGGTTTATTATGCAAGTGAAAATGGGGTTATGTTTTGTAATTCGATTATGAATGAGATTTTAAGCAAAGTGTTTTTAAGAATTAAACGATTATTTTTCAATGAAAAATTGTTTTGAAATTTTTGGTGTTACACACCACATGGTGGCTGGTGGCGGCAGAAAGAAATGACAAGGTGGCAGCCACCATGGTTAGCAGCCATGGTGGTTTTTCTCAGGTTTTTCTGGCCGAACAACACACATGCCCCACCACAAATGCCGACAGCAACATGTATGCGCGAAGACATACTCTCAC
Source organism: Lactuca serriola (assembly GCF_051521515.1). Taxonomy (NCBI): domain Eukaryota; kingdom Viridiplantae; phylum Streptophyta; class Magnoliopsida; order Asterales; family Asteraceae; genus Lactuca; species Lactuca serriola. The sequence continues at coordinate 391,348,815 of NC_136411.1, read as the reverse complement.
AGCCACAACCTAGGCAGCGAACGTCTCAAGAAATGGCAGAAATGGCAACTACAAAGGGAGCAGTGGTAGAAACGATGTATACGACTCCATATACACCGAAAGGAACGAAGGGCATGAGAGATAAGCTGTGGTTTAACCTTACCGGGAGGTTTTGGTTGTTCACAACCCGCTCTTCATCGTTCACAACTTGAACTTCGGTCTCGACGATCTCCCGGCTATCCTCAACGTCTCAAGCGGCAGTGGGGAATATAACGTTGGCGTTCATCGACGAGGTAGCAGGCGGAACTTGTGGCCGACGATGGTGCCACGGAGGCAGCGCCGGAAGAGGTTAACACGAAGGTGGCAGCTGAATAGAGATTAGGTTTAGGGTTTGGGTGAAGGCGCTGATCCTTAAAATGGGAGGAATGACCACCGGGTTCAAGTCTCGTATTCCATCAAACTTTGTTTCCTTTTTCCAACTTTGGTCCCTCTCCACAAAATCCTTTTAAATTTTAAGTCCAGAAGTTTCCCTTTAGCCCCTGATTCCATAAATTCATTTCATTTTAAGTCCAAAACTTACCAAATAGCCCCTCCTCTATAATTTGTTTCCAAAAGAAGTTCATATGTTACCATTCAACCCTTAGCTTCCAAAATCTCTTCAAATTAAGTCCCTATAATTTACCAAGTAGTCCCTGTCTTCACAATTATTTACCAAACCAATTCGAAACTTACACTTTTAACCCCCACCTTCTAAAACTATTACAGTTAACTCCTCAGGAACAACCCTTGATATAAATTTATTGATTTTAGGGCTATTATTCATTCATTAATATGTTTATTTATTTATTAAACGGGGTGTCACAACTCCCCACCACTTAAATTAGATTTTGTCCTCAAAATCACTCCTTACCATTCCTTACACGCCTAACCACTCTAGTAACATGGTCACCATCCTGGGCGCACCCTAGCCTATCTAGGGTTGCCGTGACCAATCTTCGTAAAGCCCTAAAATCCGCAGGTGGATGAATTCCTCACAACGACATCACATCTACTCCGTCCGAAATATGTTGTCTCAAGATGGTGTGAATCCCTGACAGACCACTTATACTGAGTCATTATCATTGAACCCACTCTACTTATTGTTAGATAAGGTGTCTAAGTCAATAACTATATTTGGTATATACTTGACCCGATTTGGCATGGTCCATTTGGGTTGCATGACATCGGAACAATTTGGATAGACTTTTGTAAGAATAGGATATTTATGGTTTATTAATATATTATATGTTCTAATATATTAATATGAATTATTTAATTAGTATTGGTCAAGAATTAGTTTGGAATTAATTTTATGATCAAAAGAGATTAATTAAATAAATGGGGATTGATTTGGTAAATCATTCATTCTTATATAGTGGGCTTATGATCCATAGTTCTTCATGTTGGGCTAAACCCATGTGGTGACCCATGGATCATGAGGAATGTGGAAAGGCATGAGTTACATGGTGTAACCCTAATGTGTGCACTATATAAATAAGCCTCGTCCTAGCAAATCGGCACTTAAGAGATACTAGTGAGGGTAGCCGATTTTGGTGCATAATAATCTTCTCTAAAGTTATTCCAATTATTGGTGGTGTTGTGTGAAGCATTTGAGGCATCACATTTGGGGTGCTAGGCTCACAAAGTCTTAAGGAATCAAAGCTACAAGAAAGGTATGTCATTCTACTAGAATTTTGTATTACATATATCCCTTGATATGCTAGTTAGGATGAAACCTTGGAAAAATGAAAGTTTGCATGTATAATAGAGAAAGCATAGATCCAAGGTTTCTAGGGTTGCATGCACACCATAGGAGTGTTAGAATGCTCAAAACCCATCAGTGGTATCAGATCCTAGGCTTGTTTTCAATTATACTTGGTGCAACTTGTTAAAAAATCGATTTTCTGCTCACTGATCCGTGAACTCGCCGATTCCATGTTGAATTTCATCCAACTCGTTGAGTTGGTTCATGCACTCGACGAGTCGGAGGCCATGAGTGCAGAATTTCAAATTTTAATGCTAGGATTGGACTAGGATCATTACCTTAAACTGTTTTTAGATCGTTAAACCTGTTTTTGATGTGGTAATGATTGTGCTTATCCAATTTTAAAGATAATATCAAAGTTTCAAGTTTTATATTAAGTTCATATGATTCTTGATAATTGTTGATTTGAATTATGCATGCTTATGAGTTTTGTTAGACCATGGAAATTATTTGACATGCTTGTTAGTGTAATTGTTGGTCTAAATGCTTTTTAATGGACTCCATAACTTGTCCTCAAGTTATGGAATTCCAAAAGTCTTTTCCATTAAAATCATTAAAACTCATAAGTTAGAGAAATGAAAGGTTTTGAATAGTTTCAAAATTTGCCCTCAAGTTTTGGAATTTGTAAAGTCACTTTAGAAAACTTTAATTCCAAACTCTAGAATTTTAAAAGTTTAAAATTCAACCCTTATACTATTATATTATTGAAGTCTAATAATTATATATATATATATATATATATATATATGTATGTATAAGAATAAGTCAGTCTTACCGTTAGTAGGTCTCATTCACGAAGCCGGTCTGTAAAGGGGTATAAGGTTGTTGCCTATAAAATGGCAGCTTAATGGGTGTCCACTCGCACCCACCGCTTCCTTGACTGGTGGAGGGTCGTTAGCTGAACGGGTAGGACAAAGACTATAATTCTCATTAAAAGTATAATGATAATAAAGTAACTAAATGTTTTTATAAATTCCCAATCTTAGTTACTTTAGAAATTTGTGAATTTGATGCTAACCCATGAAATTACACTTTTCACCTTGCTAAGTCGTTAGTGGAGCGTGTGTGGTTAACTGGCACACTAACTTGGACTAACAAGGGTGGTAAAGGGTGGCTTAAGGTTTATCATAAATCGGTGGAGTGTGTGTGGTAAACTGACACATCGATTAGGTGATAAAATTAAGAGTACCAACTTAATTTGCATGGTTATTCACACCTTGTTTGTGATCCTCGGTATCCCAGTCACAAACTTGAAGGGAATAATTGAGATTTAAACATGCATTGAATTGTTCAATGAATCTCAAAAGATCTAGGAGTTTCAATCCAATTAAAACCTAATAATCTAGTTCGTTTTTCATGGTGGAAATTGGTAAATCGTCATTTACCTACCTTCAAATATTTTGTAGCTTAGATTATGGAATCCCTCTTCCAAATTATAAAATATTGTGTTGGGTCCTAGCCTTAATATTTCATTTTGGGTGTCTTATTAAGGACTCTTTATCATATCTAAACTTGTCTTTCTTCCTTTTCAGATGTCTTCCAACAATGCTTCTAGCTCAAACCCTAGTGGCTCCTTCTCTTCCATGAACCTCTGTGGGAGAGTCATCTTTGATGGGACTAATTTCAATGATTTGATTAGGAAAATAAGGATGGCCAATTGTTATGAGGACAAGGAATATGTCCTAGATAAGGAGCTTAAGGTCATCGATGAGTTGTCTGCTACTCCCGAGGAAAATTCTGAGCACACTACCCATGAGAAGGATGCCACTAAGGTATCTTGTATCATGTTGGCTACCATGACAGCAGAATTCAAGAAATCCTACGAAGATTTCTATCCTTATGAGATGCACCAGGACCTGATGAAAAGATACCATTAGAGTTCTCGTCAAGAAAGGTATGAAATCATCACCTCCATGATAACAACAAAAATGAAGGATGAAGAGTCCATCACGGGCCACCTGCAGAAATTGCAAAGATTCATGGACCTTTTGCTAATGTTAAATGTGAACTTTGATGAGGAGTTAGCAATAGATATCATTCTACACTCCTTAACCTCCTTTTATGAACAGTTCCGCATGACCTATCATATGAACAAGGAGGATGTGACTCTTATCAAACTTCAAGGACTTTTGAGGACTGCTGAAAGTAGTCTCAAAAGTAAGAATGTTTTTCCCACTCCTACTATCACCCATGTTCTGGCAATCGGGCAAGGTAAAGGGAAGAAGAGGAAAACCCCTTCGAAGGGTACCAAGGGAATGTCTCTTGATGGTTTCTCTTCGAGTGGAACCAAAGGTGGTTCTTCAACCCCAAAAGATGCACAATGCTTCTACTATCAGGAAAAAGGGCACTGGAAGTGAAGCTGTCCCAAATACTTGCAGGATGTTAAGGATGGAAAAGTTAAACCCACCCATGCAGGTATTTACACTATATTGTCTAATAACTCACCTCATACTAATTCTTGGGTCCTTGATACAGGATGTGGAATTCACATTTATTCTGATTTGCAAGGCGTAAAAGAAGTGAGGATGTGGAGCACGAGAAGATAAACTTGATCATGGAAATAGGAAAGCTTCACCTGTCACCAAGATTGAAGTTTATTCTTTATTTCTTAGTAGTGGGTTAATATAGATTTGAATAAATGTTGTTACTCGTCTGAAATGGAGAGAAATATTATTTCCTTTCATGGTTTGTACAAACAAGGATTTACTTTTTTATTTGATAATGAATGTGGTGGCATTAATGCTTTTTATAATGGTGTTTTTTATTTTAAAGCATTACCTTGTGATGGTGTATATGAAACTTGTTGGATTAATGTCTAAGTCATAACTATAATTGGTAAGACTTGACCCGACCCGACATGGTCCATTTGGGTTGCATGGCATCATGCATTTTGATAGACTAAAATGAGAGAAATAACAGTTAAGGTTTATTAATATATTATAAGTTCTAATATATTAATAAGATTATTTAATTAGTATTGATAAAGAATTAATCTAGAATTAATTAAGTGATCAAAAGAAGACTAATTAAATATATGGGTCGATTGTGTAAATCATCCATACTTATATAGTGGGCTAATGCTCCATGGATTATCAAGTTGGACTAAAACCCATAGGATGCTCCATGGTGTATTTGAACCCATGGATCCAAGGAAATGGAAAGCCATGACAATTAGGGTTTACCCTAATTGTGACTAACTATATAATGATCTTATGATTGAAGAAATCGGCCACTAGAAAAACAAGTGAGGGCAAGCCGATTTTGAAGTGTTCTATTTTCTCTCTAAGTTATTCCAAATGCATTTCATGTTGTGTGAACCATTTGAGGTGTCACACTTAGGGCACTAGGCTCTTAAGCTACATGGAATCAAGCACCAACAAAGAGGTATGTTATTCTACTAGATTTTATATTATTTTTACTTCATAATATGCTAGTTAATATAAATACCTTGGAAATTGATATTTGCATGTATGATAGAGAAAATATATATCCAAGGTATTTAGGGTTGCATGTACACTTAGGAGTGTTAGAATGCTCAAAACCCAATAGTTGTATTAGAGCCTAGACTTGTTTTCAATTATACTTGATGCACATTGCTGAAAAAATCGATTTTCTCGCTTTTTGGGCACTGGACTCACCGAGTCCACTGATGAACTCGTCGATTCCATGAAGAAAATCATCCTACTCGTCGAGTAGGTTGATACACTCGACGAGTAGGAGCCCCATACAACGTATTTTCGACTTTTAAGGCTGGAATTGGACTAGAATCATTACCCTAAACTATTTTTGAACCTATAAACCTGTTTTTGATGTGGTAATGTTCATTTTAATCCAATTTCAAAGATAATTGTCAAAAGTTTCATGTTTTGTATTATTTTAATGTTTAGGCTAATTACATGAAAATTGTTTGATTTAAATTGTCTTGTTCATATGAGTTTAATCATGATTATGAATATTGATAGATATGTTTGTGATAGTTGTTTTTGATCCAAATTGATCTAAAATTTATTCACAAAATGTGTTTTTGTAACTTGTCCTCAAGTTACATGAAAAGTCTCATTAATGAATTTTATTAAAAAGCATAGGTTATGAACTTGAAAAGTCTTTTCTCCATAAATTGTTTTATGACCTCCATAACTTGTCCTCAAGTTATGGATTTCCAAGAGTCTCTTTATTAAATGTTTTAAAAACCTATATTAAACTCATATGTTATGAAATTGAAGAGTTTTGAAAAGTTTCAAAACTTGCCCTCAAGTTTTGGAATTTGTAAAGTCACCCCCTCCCCATGTACAATTTAATTTCAAACCGTAGAATTTTAAAAGTTAAAAGTTCAAACTTTATGGACTTCATTAAATTAATTAAAATGTTTAATTAAAAGAGTTAATAATTCCATAAAGACATGGTTTAAGTTTAATTAAATTAATAGTATAGTTTAATTAATAAATTAAACCACCAAGTATTTTAATTGTTTAAAATACACCCTTATACTATTATTATAATTTTAATTATATAGATATGTATAAGAAAAGTCGATCTTACCGTTAGTAGGCCTCGTTCACGAAGCCGGTCTATAAGTGGGGTATAAGGTTACTGCCTATAAAATGGCAGTTTAATGGGTGTCCACTCTCACCCACCGCTTCCTTGACTGGTGGAGGGTCGTTAGCCGAACGGGTAGGAAAGGACTATAATTCTCCCTTCATTAAAAGTATAATGATAAATACTAAGTAACTAAGCACTTATAAATTCGCAATATCAGTTACTTAGGAAAATGTGAAATGGTGCTAACCCATGAAATTACACTTTGCACCTTTGTTAAGTCGTTAGTGGAGCGTGTGTGGTTAACCGACACACTAACATGGGACTGACAATGTGTAGCAAATGGTGACTTAAGTTTTATCATAGATCGGTGGAGCGTGTGTGGTTAACCGGCACATCGATTAGGTTATAAAATTAAGGGTACCAAGTCAATTTGCATGGTTATTCACACCTTGTTTGTGATCCTCGACATCCTAGTCACAAACTTGAGAGGGCACAATCGAGATTCAAACATGTCATTGAAAGTTCAATGTATCTCAAAAGATCTAGGAGTTTCAAATCCAATTAAAACTTAATGAATAATTTCATTTTTCATGGTGAAAATTGGTAAATCGTCATTTACCTACCTTCAAATATTCTATAGCTTGGATTACGGCATCCCTCTTCCAAGTTATAAAATAGTTTGTTGGGTCCTAGCCTTAATAATTCATATTGGGTGTTATGTTAAGGACTTTAAATCAACTAAACTTGAATTTCTCCCATTATAGATGTCTTTTTAAGACATCTATGGTCTTCCCAAATCTTTAGGAACAAGCTTCCTAATGAAGATGATATCCCAAATGGCAACCAAGGTGAAAGATCAATCCATTTGTTGCGCATTAGTGGGACTGGAAATCATACTTCACTTCCTCCACCTCCTCCAATAATTATCCCAATCCCCACAAGTTTTAAGACTTGATAAGTTCTAAGTCACTCAATCCCTATTGGCAAGCAAGTCTTTATGTGCTTAGTTCTTGGAGATTAAGTCACATATTGACAAGCCGGGAGAGTCGGGTGTCGAAGTCTCGAGGTAGCTGGCTGTTGACTTGGTTCTTCAGTCACTCCATGATGATAGATCACGACATGAACCTTAATGATCTTACCTATTTGCTTGATGATGTTGAATCAGCAATGATTTGGAGCATTGGTAAAGCAAAATTTGATTGGAAGATCAACTTCCGAAACTTCCATGGACATTGACAATGGTAACATTAGAAGTTCAGAAAAACTTTCTCTTCCCAATGGAAAGGGATCGGCCATGGTCAAGTCATTTGACCTAGTGGTAAAGAGAAAGGCTAATTCTGAGATAGTCTCATGTACCATTTCCAAAGAGTCCATATATTTCTTTTGCCAATAAAAGGGACATTGGTTTTAAGCTGCCCAATTTACCTGAAATTTCATAAGGAAGGTAAAGTCAAAAGGTTTGACTTTGCTTCGGGTAAACTCCATTATCTAACTCTATTAAGTCTCCTTTTGAGATTCTTAATACATGATGTAATGTAATTACATTTTGATGTTTTGGAAGAATCAAAGGAAGCTTAAAGAAAGAGTGTGCTGATTCTGATCGAATGGTTCGATGACCAGAATTTTGAGCCGCTGCATAAGAGTTATGAAATATTGCTTAGGAATAAATAAAAATAAGTTGTCATATGTATTTGCATTGCAAGGATAAGTTTTTCCGCAAGTTTTAAAATAAAATAAAATTTTGTTTTTTATTTATTTTAAGTATCCTTACAATGGCATTTGTGAAAAAATTGTTGTTTATATGTTTCCATTGATAAGCAATATTGGTAAATGGATTTGATTCTTTCATTTGTGGTAGTGTCATAATTTACCAAATAAGGAAAGATTCTCATCACCGAAGTTTTAGTTGGATAGAAACTTGAAATTATGCAAGTTGTATTGTGTGATGAATGAGAATTCTTCATCTCTGGGAAATTAAGACTAAGTCCTTATTCACATGTATATGTGACTCAAGTGAAGGACTAAGGGATCAAGTACACATTCTTAGGCACTAGTCAAAGTCCACCATAAAGGATCGATACGACTATTCATCATGATTTACTAAAGTTTAGTAAATATGGTTATGCTTACAAGTTTAAGTGTAATTCTGAAACATTGGAAAAGTTTCAATGTATGGCATAATGAATAAGAAGAATCAAATAAGGCAGAAAGATAAAAGTTTCTCCAATCTGAAGAGATGGGAGAGTACTTGTGTATCTTGTTTTATGATTATGTTAGTGATTATGGAACCATATCACAATTGATCCTCTATGGACACCTTAGTGCATTTGTTTGCCTAAGGAGAGGAATCGTGAATTGTTGAAATGGTTAAATCAAAAGATAAATCATACTTCGTTCCAAAAACAAATCATGGAGTTATACTCCAAGATTGTAACTTGAGCGACATGGTCTTTAGAAAGTTTTTAACACTTGTCAAATGTAGAGTAAGATGTTTCCTATTCTTGTACATTTGAGATTGGTAAGTTGTGATGTTTTGGATAAGACAAAGACCAACTGAGACCAATTGTGAGAAGTGTTTAACTTGATAAGAATTCGCACTAACTCTTGAATATTTTTTTTTGTCAAGGAATGGTTCTTGACAAAGAGAATCTTATATGTCAAGAGGACAGTGGGAGTATTGAGATAGTTTCAAGAACTAATCAAGAGTTTTGTTAATCACTAGCCCACGAATTGAGGTCTGTAACCTATCGTGTTGACATATTCTTATTTTTGTGTCTATTCCAGTTAAAAGCTGACTATGCTTATGAGTTCTATCAGTTCTCAATTGTTTGCATAACAACCTAGAAGCAATGGTAGGCCCTTGTGCTGCCTGGTGGCAAGAAATTAAGATTGAACAAGTTCAGTCCATATGTGTTTGGATTTGCCACTAACCTTGTCTTGTGATTATGGTTATGACAAATTCACGTGGATAGGAACACTTACACCATAAAATCTAAGTGTCATAAGGTGTCTCTTCAATTCATGAAAATGATGGTAAGGAAAATCTTTCACTAAGTAGATTTTGAGTAGATAGCAATTGTGAGAATGACAAAAGGTCTAAACATTATGATTATGGCATCCCTCTTCATAATTGTTTAGACACACATGTGAGCTATCTAAGGAAAGGTGTATGATTTTGATAAAGTCTTATCAAAGCAATCTCATATCAAAAATTTGAACTTTGGTAAGAAAGTCAATAAAGTATTGATTTCTAGAAGTCCAGTTGATATATGGATACATGTCAAAGCTAGTGGGAGCATAAGTGTTATGCTATTAAGATAATAATCATTATGCTAGTGGGAGCATGATTATTATGTTAAGTGTTGTAAGTTAGCAATATTAATTATAGAAAACAAAAGTTTCAGTTCGCCTTGAAAAAGTTGTTTTGCTATAATTAAGGGAGAGGATTTTATACTTCATTCCAATTCTACAAGCTTAGATTGAGATTTTAATCAACTTTAGTCAAGGATATATATGAATGTTATGTTGGAATGGTTTGACATAAGGAAATTCTATATATGTTGCGTTCTCAAAATTCGATTATGATTACGACATACCTCTTCATAGTTCGAATTGTAAGAACATCGAAAATAAAAATTTTATAGCATGAATCATGTCCTATATGCATCGGGTATAGATTTGATTACATGTGTTATAATCCGGTCAAAATTTTGCAAATGCCCAGGGCATTAAGATGGAAAAAGGAATAGAATTGGATATGACTAAAATGATTAAGCAATTGTCGAGGACAAATTGAGGTTTACCAAAGATTTGTTGCTCATGGACAATTAGAAGTATGGAGTAAGGACCATATTGACATGTTTTGAAAAGTGGCAACTCTTGTTCAGAAGTGATGGTCAAAATGGTAATATGGAATTGTTTCCATAGGTGGAAGTTATTCTTTGAATCTGTGTAAGATTAAAGAACTTAAGGCAAAGAAGGATGTTCAAAGGAATGTAATTTGAATATGAGACTTCATTTCCATGGAATTGCTTTCCATTGGAACACTCTGTAATGTTTGTTGCCAAATCTTTGTGACTTTGTGCATTGTCATTACAAGGGGATCATTGCATATAAGTTTAGAATCTAACAAATTATAGTAAATGGTAAGAGTTTGGTATTCTTACATTTACAAGAAGGATTGGAATTGTGAAATAAACATCATTGAAATATTGTCAATTGATCTATTTCACAAAGAGAAGACCATATGTAAACATAGTGCGCATACTTGGAGTATGGCATAACTATTGTTTGGACGAACATAGTGTGCATGCTTGGTGCATGGCATGACTATTGTTTCAATTCAAGTATTAAGTTGATAAATCGAAACAATGAATAATGAGTAATGAATATGGTGCTTAGATAAAAGGGTTTTTATTTACACTCAAAGTGTTGAGGCCATACAAGATTAGTATTATTTCTGTGTTTCACTTTGCATGTTTTGACTTCCAGAATAACTAGGTCGTTCTTCCTGAATGACTAAGTTATTCAAACCATCTACAGTCGGTCATATGTTGGAAGTAGATATGAATCAAGACTGTCATGAATATGGCTTGTAAGATTTGTCTAAGGTGCATTAAACATAGCAATGGTTACTACAACATTCATGGGTGCTCATAAGTTCTGAGTATTGAATTCAACCCACGCTCATTTGAATCACTTCATGGATTTTATCATGAGTGAATCATGAGATGATAATATCTTATATTCTTCAAACCTAGAGATATGAGTTGTTGACTACGAGTTGATTATACATTGACTGCACGAAAACGCATTGGTAACTCGATGTTATAAAACGTGCCTTTGTGTATGATTCAACAAGTAGTCATTACAAGCATATGAGTCGAAGTTTTTCCATTCCTTTTACCTTCGGGATAAAAGTGATATATGTGGGCCCCTCGATGATTTAGTGATGACATAATGTAAGTGCTCGGCCAGGCCTGGACTGATTTGATTTGTTTGATTAGTGAGTCGTCATAAATCGGAAATCGGGAAACAACAAATGGATAGAGAGAATGATTATAATCCATGTCTCAGTCCATATGATATCTAGAATGGAGGAATATATGATCACTTATCTAATGCACGTGTCATTGATTTGTTCAGAGTTCAGCAACGGCTTTTGAGAGCTACGATTGCTAGTTGGGTTATGAAGTCGTACTTGCAATAATAGTTTTAGACTTATCCAAGTGGGAGACTGTTGGATTAATGTCTAAGTCATAACTATAATTGGTAAGACTTGACCCGACCCGACATGGTCCATTTGGGTTGCATGGCATCATGCATTTGGATAGACTAAAATGAGAGAAATAACACTTAAGGTTTATTAATATATTATAAGTTCTAATATATTAATAAGATTATTTAATTAGTATTGATCAAGAATTAATCTAGAATTAATTAAGTGATCAAAAGAAGACTAATTAAATATATGGGTCGATTGTGTAAATCCTCCATATTTATATAGTGGGCTAATGCTCTATGGATTATCAAGTTGGGAAAAAACCCATAAGATGCTCCATGGTGTATTTGAACCCATGGATGCAAGAAAATGGAAAGCCATGACAATTAGGGTTTACCCTAATTGTGGCTAACTATATAATGATCTTATGATTGAAGAAATAGGCCACTAGAAAAACAAGTGAGGACATGCCGATTTTGAAGTGTTATATTTTCTCTCTAAGTTATTCCAAATGCATTTGATGTTGTGTGAACCATTTGAGGTGTCACACTTGGGGCACTAGGCTCTCAAGCTACATTGAATCAAGCACCAACAAAGAGGTATGTTATTCTACTAGATTTTATATTATTTGTACTTCATAATATGCTAGTTAGGATAAATACCTTGGAAATTGATATTTGCATGTATAATAGAGAAAACATAGATCCAAGGTATTTAGGGTTGCATGTACACTTAGGAGTGTTAGAATGCTCAAAACCCAACAAAATTGTGTCGATTGTAGACAACTTAGGAAATAATGTATTTCATATTGATTCTTCCACTAGTTTAGAGAAGGCATCCTTGTGGCATTGTCGTCTTAGACATGTCAACAAGAGGCATATAGGCCAACTCCAAAAGGCTGGAGCCTAGGAGTCATTTTGACCTAAAGTCAGATGATAGTTGCAAATCTTGTTTACTTGGAAAAATGACTAAGTCACCCTTCACTGGTACTTGTGCTAAGGGTGAAGGTTTGTTGCAACTCATACATACAGATGTGTGTGGCCCCTTCAGAACCGCCACAAGGGATGCTAACCGCTTCTATGTGACTTTTACTGATGATTATAGTAGATATGGTTATGTCTACTTAATCAAGCATAAGTCAGAAACCTTTGAGAAATTCAAAGAGTCTAAACAAGAAGTGGAGAATCAGTTGGGCAGGAAGATAAAGATGCTCTGATCCGATCGGGGTGGTGAGTATCTTAGTATCGAGTTCCTCGACTATCTTAAGGTATGTGAAATTGTTTCACAATTGACACCTCCTAGGACACCACAGCTGAATGGTGTGGCTGAGAGGCGCAATCGGACCTTGTTAGACATGGTTCGTTCCATGATGAGTCGAGCTTCGTTACCAATCTTATTCTTGGGGTATGCCTTAAAGACTGCTGCACATATCCTTAATCTAGTCCTTACCAAAAAGGTTGCCAAAACACCTCACGAGATGTGGACTGGGAAATTTCCCACTTTAGACCACATCAAGATTTTGGGTTGTGAGGCTTTCGTGAGGCGCGATACTCACAACAAGCTCGAACCTTGAAGTGAGCGGTGTATTTTCATCGGCTACCCATAGAAATCATTTGGTTATCTCTTCTACAGACTGAGTGATAATGTTGTCTTTATGGCGAGGATATGAGTCTTTCGTGAGAGAGAATTCATAAGCCTAGGAAACTGAAGTGGTGTTGATTATGATGGCATGTGCGGGATATGAAAGGTCTAGTGAATCATCATGTAAAATCAAGAACACAAGGAGTAAATAAATCTTTGTAAGCTCTTATTAGATCTAGAAAGAATATACAAATGGGTTTGTACAAAGTTTCTCTCTCTAGTCTAACACTCCAAAATGGTTCCTTACATAAAGTGAGTGTCACTCACTTCCTTATAAAGGAAAGGGAACTCATTGCACATACAAGTGGGTAAAGCCTCATCCAAGCGTGACTTTGCACCCTAACATTCTCCCCCTCAAAGTTAGGATTGGATGCCTCGGCCTCACTCTCCAAAGAGCTAGTGCGATCAAGACCAAAACTCCCCCTCGAATTAACATCGGTCTTCAAATTCACAAACGAATATCCGAGAAACCCGCTTCGAATACCCATCATTCTCCCCCTTTGTATAATCAAAAACTGATTATAAAACCCATTAATGATGAGAAGCGCCCCAGGAATGAACAATACAATACTCCCCCTTTATGTGTACCAAAAATGAATCACCAAAAATCTTGCACGGAAAAAAAATCACGAAAAAGACTCAAAAAATTTCCAATTTGTGAAAATTTTGGACATTTTGTGTGAAAGTTGCAAGATTTTTCAAAAACCGGGTAGAAGTTGTCATTTTCTGAATTCTGCAGGGACCCGTTGCGTCCAAAACAACCAAATATGCAAAACACTCCCCCTTTTCCAAAGTTGGGTAGAAAGCATCAATTTGCACAAACTGCATGGCTTAAAATACATATTCATCAAATTCTCAGCAAAAACAGTCCTTTTTCGAATTTGGGTATGAACCACCAAAATTTTGAAACTTCAGGGACTAATTTCGACAATTATCTATTTTTCTTTATATCATCCGAAACATTGGCCAATTTACGAAGGTTTGCCAAATTGACGAAACTTTAAGTGCCATTTATGAAACTTTGATTTTCTTCTTCAATTCATACGAATCACAATACCCTTCGTATGAAACTTGTTACCCCTTCATACGAAATCATCTCTCCTTCGTATGAAATCTTTCAACACCCTTCGTATGTTTTATACCCAGTTAAGCTTCGAATTATTTATACCAACACCTTTGACTAATTCATCAAAAACCAAATATCAAACTATCGACTCCAATGAGTTCCATCTATCAAGACCATTCGAACAATCCCAAGTCCAGACCATTCTTTCGAAATCTTCCTAAAGCATAACCAATTCGTTTTCCTAAACATTCTCTTTTAGATACAGGAACCCCAAAATCAAATTCTTCAACTGTTCTTTTCAAAAGACGTCAATTATCAAGTAGCCATCCAAAACCTTTACATACGAACAACAAAAAATCTCAATTTCAAACCATCAGGGAACAAACCTTTGAATCTTAATCTATATCGATCATTAACCCTTCGAATCTTCATTATTAACAATTCTCGTGAAGAGGCATCGACATACCATTCGAATACTAAACCCAATTCCAAACCCATTGTCTTCCATCTTCGAAATCACAAACAATCCAAGCATTCCAAAAAGTCTTGACCACAAGACATTCGATTCCACTATCATCTCACAGGAGTCGAACATTAAAATCGTCGTCATCAAGAACACAATGTCGACCAAAATTCGAAATTAAACTCAAATTAGACTAGATTTTGACATCCATATCTTGTTCTCAACTCAAAACCAATGATTTCAGCCTTTAATTCTTTGATTCATCACCCAAAAATCGAAGTTGACTTTTTGCGATGTTTGAATTTTCTAAATTCACTGTCAACAACAAACGAAATTGATGCTTCTAATACCAAATTTCAGATCAAAACTTTATAGTCTCACTGTTCTTCATCACCTTCAAGTGTTCTTTGAATAAGTTCATCAAAATCAAGAATCAATTTGATTGATTTCTTCATTTGAACATGTGTGAAATTGATTTCCTCGTTTTACAAATCACATGAAATTGAAACTCATTTTTAGATTAGTATTGAACATCGATTGAAAGAAAACAAAATAGAAAACGAGATGAAGAAATCAAGAACAACTCATCACGAAGATACATGATCCGATCATACAAGTTAAACATCCATTGACGATTTAGACAGATTAAAAGATTATTGGACTCTCACACAAAAAGAAATGATAACTGGATCGGATTTGAGATAATGGGCTCAATCATATTATGAATAGTGATGGATTCATTCTTTCGGATCAAAAACAAACAAATATTAGGCTTAAATGATCATTGTGAACAGTAATAGATTCATTTTTATGAAATGGATTTCGAAATCAGATGAACAAGGGTTTTTGTCATAAAAGCCCCCAAATTTACATAAAAAAACAGGTTATGCCCAAAATCGATTTTTTTTTGCGACAGATGCCTAACATTTTCCGCTCATGTTTCATTTTAATGTTTTTTACCAGTTCCCCTTTAACCAACCGGTTACATCCCCATTTGCAACCGGTAACATTGTTAATCCCGTCTCCTCTGTTTCTCCTCCGTTAACACTCTGTCAGCATTGAGACACCTACCACCCTCCCATGCTAGTACTTCTTCAGACATAGGTAATAGGAACTCAAACGTTAAACTCCATTTTGGTGAAGCATTCTCATTGTCTGAAGCTAGGGTTTTTCAAGAGGTAAGAAATTACAGTCTAATCATGGTTTTTACGAGAAATCATCTCTATTAATTGCTTACTTTTCATGATAATGGTTGCGATTGTGCAGGGGTTAGAAATGGGTTCTTTAGACGATGGTTACGACGACCCATTTGCTGGAATTTACGAGCCATTTTATGGGTTAAATGAGATGGATTTTGAGCTGCACGGGATTTACATGGATCATGAACCACGACAAGAGTTTGTATCAAGGCTTGATAAACGTAAGGATCATTTTCTTAACATTCTACTTTGTGATGCGAACATTTGAAATGCAAGTATGACTGATGAGGTGAAAGATCAAGTGGACCATGGTAATGATTTGCAAAATGATGAGGAGGCAGAGGAAGAACTGACTAAAAAATACAGAATACATGATCCAAACGTTAGGTGGGATAAGATGGAACCTAAGTTAGGGGACGTGTTCGAAACACCTACACAACTGAAATTTTGTGTGACAAACTATGCAGTAAATGGAGGGTACCAAATATACTTTCAAAAGAGTGACAATAGAAGAATTGTTGCAAGATGTGGTAAGAGACATGAAGATAATAAATGCCCTTTTAGACTTTATGCAGCATGGATGTACAATGACAGAACCTTTCAGGTTAAAGCAATGAATTCTGAGCATCTTTGTTCTAGAGTGTTTAAATTTGGGTCTATTGTTACCCCGGAATGGATTGGAAGACACTATGTAACTGAGATAGAAAATAAGCCCAAAGTTAAACTTAGGGAGATGATCAGTGACATCAAACAAAGATATAGATGTTTGGTATCTATAGGACAGGTTAGACGGGAAAAACAGTGGGCAAAAGAACCGATTGAGGGTAAATTAAATGAACACTATGCAAGAATTTGGGATTATGCCCAAGAGTTATTGAGATCAAACCCTGGGTCTACATGCAAAGTTGGTGTTACGAACAATCCAGATGATAAGAATTATTTTAAAAGGTTTTACATATTTTCAAATCTTTAAGTGTTTGCTGGAAAATAGGGTGTAGGAAGGTAATAGGGTTGGATGGATGCTTCCTAAAGGGTCAGGTAAAAGGTGAATTACTCACAGCCATAGGTAGAGATGCTAATAACCAAGTGTTCCCAATAGCTTAGGTTGTTGTTGATGTGGAAAACAAGGATAATTGGACCTGGTTTCTGGAGCTTCTGAAGGATGATCTTGACCTTGGTACTGGTGTAGATTTGGTTGTTATTTCTGATCAACATAAAGTAAGTTCCCTTATAATTATAGTATATTTCAATTTGATTATTTCAATATAGTTATAAATACTAAGATAATATGTCTGTTCATAGGGTTTGCTTGAATCTGTTAAGGTTATTTTGCCACATGTGGAGCACAGGCAATGTGCTAGACACATTTATGTAAATTTTAATAAAGCTTTCTCTGGATTGGACTTGAAGAAGTTGTTCTGGGCTTGTGCAATGAGTTGTGTTGACGGTGACTTCTTGAGAAACATGGAAAAAATAAAGACCATAAGCCCTAGTGCTTATGAGTATCTAATGTCAAAAGAACCCAAAACATGGTGCAGAGCTTACATGAGTGTAGGGTTTTCTTGTGAGGTAGTGGATAATGGTATTTCAGAGTGTTTCAACTCCATAATTGTAGAAGCTAGGAAAAAAACCTTTGATTACAATGCTTGAATAGATAAGGATATACATAATGGACATGTTTTCCTTTATGAATGATGAATGTAGTAAATGGAAAGGTAATATATGTCCAGAGGTGATTAAGAAGATGAATCTTTTTGGAAAGAACTTTAGGTAAGACACAAAATAATTGTTTCTTTTTCTAACTGTCATTATAGTTGATATATAATGACTAATACATACTCTTTTGTCTTCATGCAGGCTTTGGTTAGTAGTTCATATCTTAGGAAATGTATTTCAAGTGAGAAGAGCATGTGCTAGTTACAAGGTAGATTTGGACAGTAGGGTTTGTTCTTGCAGATTATGGGATTTTTCTGGAATCCCTTGTGTCCATGCCATAGCAGCCATTAATTATATCCATCAAACTCCAGATGGATATATTAGTGACTACTTACCAGTTCCTATGCCACCAAAGAAGATTGGGAGGCCTAGGAAATGTGATGTAGCTGGATCCAATCCACATATTTCTGTACCCACTCAATCTAGTCAACAAGCAAGTCAACAGGGCAGTCAACCACTTGTGACATCAACTGTACCCACTCAACCTAGTCAACAGGGCAGTCTGCATGCTTCAAGTTCTAACACTGGCATGAAAATGAGGAAATTAGGTTTAAGAGGCCCAAGTTTTAGAGTTGGTGACATTGCATCTGTGGGTACTCGTTCAAGTGAAGTAACTGTCCCAGATGTTAGAAGGAAGAAATTGGCTGTAAGAAGGCCAAATAGGAAGTCAACAACCAAATTTCAAGATGAAGTCAACAACAAGGTTCCAAATGAGGTTGCTCAAGCTCCTTCTCTTAATGATGTTCCTTTGGTGAATGAGATGATAGAAGAGGAAGAAATTGAGGTGTCAGTAAAGGTGCCAGAGCCAATTTTTAAAGAAGTTCATTTGGTCAATAACCAAGTTCCAGTTGTTAATGATATTCCAAATAATGTTGCTCAACTTCCTGTTGTTAATGATGTTCCTTTGGTGAATGAGGTGATAAAGAGGAAGATGACATTATGGTGATAAAAGAAGAAGTAGTTATGGTGCTAGAAGAAGAAGCAGTTGGTGTTTTAGTAAAGGTTGCCCAAGATCTAAAACAAAGTCTTGATGAAGTTGGAGATGAAATTGATCAAATTCTTGGTTCTAGAAATGCATCAGATGCATCTGATGTTCCATTGGTGAATGAAGGTAGTGTAGAACCTGAATTCACTGAAGGACATGCATCAGATGTTCTCCCAGATAAAGTCAAGATAAGTGTTGAAGAAATAGCAAATTTACTTGAAGCAGGATATTCCATGGCTGGAATTGAAAGCATGGGGTGGTTGGAAATTGAACTTGATGACACTCCACCAGTTGAGATGGTAATTTATTAACCTTGTAATTTTAAAAATATGTTATTTATTAACCTTGTTATTTCTTGCATCAGGACTTAAATGAGGATGAACCTGATGTTGATGAAGGTGAAGCTGACTTTGTAAATGATGTTCTAAATGATGGTTGTGTGATTGAAGGTGAAGGTGAAGGTGTTGAAAATCAAGATGATGGTGATGTGATTGAAGATGAAGGTGTTAATCATGGGAATGAGGTTATTGGTGATGTTCTAAATAATGAGGTTGCTGATGATGGGAATGTGGCTGATGATGAAGGTCATCTGATAGTTCCTAAGACAAGGAAAAGAAAGCCATCAGAAAGGATCACTAAACTAAAGCTTAAAAAGGCACTTTTTGATAAAGATGGGGGAGGTCCCACATGTTCAAATCCAGTGAATTTGGAGTAGTTAGTTATGTATATGGGGGATTTAGGTGGGAATGGTATACTTGGGCATTTGCACAGGAAGCCCTTTTTGGTACATTTTGTACATCTTAGTTTATATACCCACTGAGTACACCTTTCATCTAGTTGTTCTCATGTACCTTTTGGGTTGCCTTTTGGGGATATATTTTTGGCAATTTGGTACAAATGGATGGATGGTACATGTTAGTTGATCTTTTGTAATCTTTTGTATTGGTACATGAATAAGATGTAATGAATCCCCTCATTATGGTTATAATATGTTTGTTATGTTTGTTATTTTATATTATGTGTTTTTGATCCATACCATTGGCATCTATATTATGTATCATTTGTAACTACAGTTAGCCAATTTTAGCATTGTACTTTACCATTTAGCAATTTAATGTATATTATGAACCATATGTTTGTTATGTTTAGCATTGACATTTCACAGATAATTTGTATATTACCATTTCACAGCATTGTACCATTTCATTGTACTTTACCATTTCACAACATTGTACCATTTCATAATTGTAGTTTACCATTTGAGTTTCACAAATAATTTGTATCTAAAATCTTCATCCAAAACAACAGTTAATTGCCAACTTCAGCATTGTACTTCCATTTGCAACTAAAATCAATCCAAACATTCTACCAAAAGCCAAGTCAACCCAAACATTCTACCAAAAGCCAATCCAAAATGATTTACATCTTCAAAACAACTATTGTCACCATTACAAATATAAGAACCAAAAGACCTTCAATTATTTCTACCAAAGTCTTCAACTGTCCATACCCCTGCCCCTGCCCCTGCCTCTGCTTTGTGTGAGTTGGGTCGATAATGTGGCCATCTTCTTCATTGTACCATTTGAAAAAACCATAGTATCTTCTTCCACTTAGAAAAAACAATAATTTGTATGAATTACATACAAATTAGGGCAAATTTACAAATTAGGGCAAATTATTTCAAGGTTTCTCAAGGCTTCTTCATTGTACCATTTCAAGGTTTCTCAAGAAATTTACAAATTAGGGCAAATTGTTTACCTTGTAATTAGGGCACCCGCAAAACTTCTTTTCATAGTTCTCAGGTATTCGAGCAACAGATACCTTGCACACATCTCCATAGCCACATCTAACTATTCTTTTCTTTCTCAATGTTGGACCATCTTGGAAGCTTGATTTGGCAGAAGAAGTCGACATTTTACAGATACTTAGCATAGAAGACGGGGGAGAGAATAGAAGACAGGGGAGGGAAAGAATTTGGATCGATGTTAACGGAAGAAGATTATGTTTGGGGGTTAAAAGGGTGGATGTAATCCGTTGGTTAAAGGGGAACCGGTAAAAAACATTAAAATGAAACATGAGAGGCAAATGTTAGGCATCTGTGGCAACAAAAACGATTTTAGGCATAACCGGTTTTTTTATGTAAATTTGGGGGCTTTTATGACAAAAATCCGATGAACAATAAATGGATTTGGATTTTGAAATAGATTTCAAATGATTTTGAATTTGTTTTTGGACTTGATCAAAAAAATTATTGGATCATCAATGGAGTTTGAAACGAATTCGATCCAATGAGGCAAATCGATCAAAAATGAAAAACAAAACATACGAATCGAAATCATGGACGTTTTGGAATCCATTTGAGAATTTGAGATACCTTTTTGATGAATCGAGTTCCATTTTCAACGAACGAATCAAATTTAGAAGATCTTGGTTCTTTTGTTGGAATGAGAAAATCTCTGATTTGAACATTGTACCACCCATTATGCGAAATGTACAACTCGTTCTTCATGTTCTTCAACGATCCATGAACATCTTCAAAAGAACCACCAACACATTTGGGTATTGACTTCAAATTCAATGCAACACTTGGAGATTGTTGCTTTGGAACCCAAATTTGCTTCACGGATTTAGATTTCACAACAACATTTTACAATTTTTGTGAATAAACCCGCTTGTTCTTCCGTTTAATATTCTTCTTCTTTTTCTTTCTCATCTTTTTGGATCTTGAAGACTTGATATTATGAACAAACCCACTTTCCACAACTTGAACATTTTGAGTTTGAATCAAATCTTTTGGAGTTTGATACTTGTGAATTTGTTGAATCATTGGCTTCCGATAAGGAATCATTCCTTCAAACGAATCACAAGAACACAAAATATCATCGGTTTGAACTTAAATTGAGCAAAAAACTTTTTCATCATGAGAATCAACTTGAACATCACATTAAACTCCATTGTCAAGAACTTCAGCAAACTTAAGAGCATGAAGATCATTTGGGTCTTCAATAAGAGAAACATATTTATTTTTAAACAAATCTCTTTCTTCTCGATTCTTATCACTACTACGTGTTTATATGGACCATGTAATATCAGCCAACCATTTGATCTCACAAAGTGGTTGAAATATCAAGCTTCCATGATTATCTTTCAATCCTCCATAAGAAACCATAGTCTCCCAAAAAATCAAACTGTTTAACACCAACCCATAATATTGATCTTTATTGACTTTGTATTTGATATCTTCAACGATCACAATCCAAGAACTGTAAGGCAAATTCACCATGATCACAAAAACTTGAAGATTTCTAGAGAGAGAAAGTGATTTCGAATGGGTTTTCTAGAGAGAGAAAGTAAAAATCACTTGAATTCTAGTGAAGAAAATAGAATTTTGAATAGAATCAAAGATGAAATTCGATTTCTAGAATCCAAAAACTCTCTTAAACACGAATATCAACGATCAAAAAATGAATCACCAAATCTAGATTACCATCAAGGATCAATTCTTGATCCAATCAAGAACACCCGCTCTGTTACCAATTGAAGATGTGATAATCAAGTATAAAACAAATCAAAGTAACAAAAATGTAATATGAACACGAGAAGTAAATATAATCTGGTTTCAGTTCAATTATGCTTCCAACAATTTTACAGAGAGAAAAATAGACAAGTTCTGTAAAGATTCTTATCTAACTCCAAGTAATGTCCCTGTTTATAGGGGACTTGAAAGCGTACAAAAAATACTAAGGCATAGACATTAGGCTTCGTACAAAAGACACCTTAGTCAATATATTACAAAACATATGAAGGGTACATTAAACAGACTTTGACTCATTGCAACTTTGACCCTTACAATCTCCCCCTTTGTAATAAAGTCGAATTCTCTTATTTCGTAAGTATCTATATAGCAAACAACATCACCCTTCGTATTTTCGTGTAACAAGAAATAGTTCTCTTTAACTCCTTCTTGTCCCCTTCATTATTCTTCTTGCAATTATTCATACGAACAATAAAGTTCGTATGTTGGGACGTAGTGTACCTTTCTACTTCGCTTGCTTGGAATAAAAACCTTTTAGCCTTCCCACTCTTATCTTTTCTTGCGATGACCATCCCAAATGGATTTAAGCAGATCTCCCCATCTGCATACTTCTTTAATTCTGATTAAGACTTTGTTGGTTCCATGGGAGCTTTCACTTCTAATCCCTTTGCAGAAGCTAACTCAACATCAGTAAGTGCCAAACATTCATAGTAGTTGTCTATGAATATCTTGATGTAAGCAACCCCAAGTCGAAAAACTTCTGGATCAGTTTCTCGAAGATATGAAGCATTTTTATATTTTAAAAGCAATGCAACTTGTATAAAACCATACAAGTTCATCAAAGGAAAGTCAGCCACAGTAAAATCACATACTTGACCATTTGCTCTTGTCACATAAAACTGAAGATTATGCATCATGTTCTCGAATAGAACATCCATCTTGATACTTATTACCTTCTTTATTTTCACCAAAGACCAAATTTCCTCTGGAGCTTTTCCAAGAGCAACATGAAATCGAAGTTTCATGTAGTTATACTCGTCTTCATTTTTGAACTTCTTTGTAATCTTAAATTGAGGCATTAAGAACATCATTTCATTTATTAGGAAATCAAGTTGGCTCATATTTGTATTTGTAACCATGTAGCTTTGTTTTGGCTTCTTCTCAAAAGCATACATGTGGTTATAAGCCACTTTTGCTTCAATGGTCTCATAGTTATAATGTTTGCATGGATCTCCTTTGTCCAATCCAGGATCACTTGCACCTTGGCTCATTATACTTTGAATAATTCTCAGTTTCTCCAATCCCGCTTCAGCTTTAGCTTTCTTTTCTTCTTTTGATTTTTCAATTACAACTGTTTTCCCTTTGTCTTTGATTGCTGAACTATCAACTACATCCTTTGTTTTCGAAACACTACTCTGACCAGCAGATGAACCAATCACAATCCCTTTTGAAATTGGCCTTGTAATTTGCATTGAAGTTACAACAGTTGAAGTAACTGGCCCAATGGATGAAATGATTGGCTTTGTTGATGGAATTTTTGAAGAGAACATTTTTCCAACAACTTTACAATCTTCAGGCGAAGCTTCACCACCAGCCTTCGCATCACCAACCTTCTTTTCTCTCCCTTGCATATGACAACAGATGGGGAACTGGTTGGTAACAAACTTGAAATGCGAGACAAAGGGGCTAATTGTTTGTGAAGGATAGATTCGAATTGAGTAAACTTTTGTGATAAAAATTCAGGAGTGATTAACAGAGAAGAATGGGACTTCGTGAGCAACCCCTTCAACTCACTTAACTGAGATGTAAGCTCAGTCAAATTGTTCATTTCTTGAGTTGATAACTTTGTAAGCTGAGGACTTATGGCTTCGTACAATTTCACAAATTTTATAACAACATCAGCAATTATGTCAACTTGTTGATTTAACGAAGCATAGTCCTTTTGCACCACTTCAATCTCCTTAGCCATATCCTCACGAAGTTCATGAAGCTTGAAACTAACATCTTCTCTGACCTTCTTCACATCAAGAACAAACAACATATGTCGTTCTTTTGCAACATGTTTCAAGTGTTTTACTGCCCCCACAAACTTCGAATCTAGAGAGTTCACCTGTAACTCACTAGTTTGATCAGTATGGTCCACCTTCTCTAAAATTCTAGATTCTGAATCTCTAATCATGCCAGACAGTTTACTAACCATCCTGGCTTCAAACCCTTTCAATAGACCATCAATATCCAAACTTGAAACATAACTACTTCCCCCCATATCCACTTGAGAATGAATAATAGAATTCAACTTTTTATTCAGAATTTTAAATTTCTTTATCGGCATGAGCATGTGGTCCGGACAGTTTTCTTCTTCCTCATCAAATTCTAAATCTTCGAAAGTACCACCAAATCCTGTATCTTCACTTTCAGATTCTTCAATAGGCATGGGTGGCTTATCCGATTGTGGTGGATCAGTAGATTGGGAAGAAATCAAGGTAGTGAACTGTTGATTAAGGATTTAAGTAAAAGTGGGTGGGGAAGTGACAGATGGAATGGGTATGATATATGGAGGTAGAGAAACAAGAGGAGTAGTGACATTTTCGATAGGAAGAATAACAGTAGTACCTTGAGTAGATTTTGGTCTTGATATATGATATTCGAATCTCCTTCACCCATAGTGACATTTACATCCATATCAGATACGTGTGTAGGGATGTATGAAGTTTGTGCCTCCTCATGAAATGACTTGGCATATGAAGCTTCGGGTGGTATGACTGTAGCCTTCTCAGGAGATACAGGTTTTGTGATAAGAGTTGCTTCGGGAGTTTCAAGAATAACTTCGTCTTCTTCAGCATATTCTTCTTGAATAACCAACTTTCATGTCTTTTGTCTTCGTCTTCTTGTATATACGCTTATCCATATCTCCAGCTCTTCGTTTCTTTGATAAAGGAGAAACAGAAGTTAGAACATCTCGCATAAGAACTCCCTGATGAGTAATCTGGGATTTTCGAACCGTAGTTGAATGTGGAGAGTTTTGTGAACCCCCAGACTGCATCTTAAGTCTTCGAAAGACACCTGATTTGGATGGAATAGTGACCTTAGCTGGTTCTTCAATGACAAGCTCTACTGACTCAGTCAAAACATTCGAAACATGTTCTTTTAGCTTCATTTGTTTCTTTGGTGACTTTGTTTTCTTTGACTCCTGAACAGGTTTCTCAGGAGTAATTGTTACATCCTTCTTTGATTTCCTTGATTTCTTAGAAGGACCTGCTTCAGCCTTCGATAACAACTTCCCTGTTTCAACATTGGAATTAATGTTCTTCAAATACTCTACTAAGACCAAGTTGGTAGGATCAACACGTTTCAATACTACATCAGGAATTTGAGCAATGGTCATGAACACAATAGCATCATCTGTAACTTCTTTAGGAAAATGTTACTTCAAGAATTCAACAGTTTCTTCCTCATCAGGCACCTCAATCCCTTCTTTATCATAAATATGACGAAGAATCAAACTCCAGTATCTTGCAAAAGAGATTCCTTGAACAACATTAGTGTTCTCAACACTTTTCTGGAACTCCTTCCATATTTGAGTAGAATAATCAACAGGAATGTCATAATATAAACCAACAACCATCGCATAAACCTCCATTCTTCCTTTATCTAACCCGACACTACGACCAGTCAAGCAGCGTAGAAAGATCCCAAAGAGAAAATTCCAAATAGTTGGAAGTCCAGACTTCTTGAAATCACTGATCTTGGTGAGAGGGGGTTGATGACCCATCTCATTAAACATATGAACAACTTGTGGAAAGGAAAGATCAGTGTAGGGTGAATTTTTGGGAATATCCAGAATTTGACAGAACAACTTCTTAGTCAGAAGAACCTTTTTGTCATTCACCATTTCAAACGTAATAACATCCAAAGCTTTGCTATATGTTGCAGTAGATCTTGCTTGAGAAAGCCAAGATAGAGGAACTGCAAATGAGTTGAACATGGCCGTAGAAAGAACAGAACTTTTCAGAGCAACTATCAACATATTCAATTCATTTGGATAGAGTGACACATCTGCTTCCACCTGATAATTTGTGCCTTGAATCTTCATGATTGGTTGGGAAGTAATTTCTTCTGTTGTTTGAGATGGAACATTGACATCAGCAGGAGTAGCCATGAGTAAGGTTTTGAAAGCTCTGAAGAATAATCAGAGAAATCTTTAACAATTTGGGAATTTCTTTTGAAAGCGTAAACTGATAAAGAACCCTTGAATCCCCTTTTATATGTAACCCTAGAATTTGAATATGAAGCGGGATGTGCATTAAATGTAATCCAACGTGGCACCTTGAAAATCGCTCCACTATTCTGATAAAGTAGCTACACGTGAAAAAGTAACTGTCACTTCTCCTTGAAAACCGTATAGAATACAAGACGTCACTTCAAACAGCCTGTATTGAGTTACCCAATAGAATTATAATCGTCACCAACCTTCGGATGGAAGTAAGGCGCTTTCACTTTTGGGATTTAAAGAGAAGTCATGTGCCAAGCGTTTGAAATCATCAACCTAAGTTGGTATTACTCAGAACCTCAAGGATTTCGTGAGTGCAGTGTTCCAAAAAAAATAAGATAAGAAGCAAATTAACAAAAAATTTGGATTTGTGATGTCAAGAAATTTTTTGACACGAAAGCAGTTAAACCCCGGGTAAAGGTTACATCGTTAATTATCAAGAGAGATAATCAACTGCTTGTGTGGTATCCTGTGAATTACAATTGAAAACTTATAGAGAAGTTTCGAAGGGCTTCTTTTCAAAGGCTTCGTGGGTGGTTTACACAATTTCGTTACATATCATCCTTAACATAAGGTGAGTAATTGCAACATAAATCACTTGTTTGACCAGTGTAGTCAGTGAAAAGTATGCTGTGAATTAATCTTGAAAGTGACTTAGAAATCTAATGAAACTCACACAAAAATCATATTCATAAAAAAAATATTTATGCTGGATCCTGTTGGGTAACAAACATC
The DNA here is from genome assembly GCF_051521515.1 of Lactuca serriola. NCBI lineage: Eukaryota > Viridiplantae > Streptophyta > Magnoliopsida > Asterales > Asteraceae > Lactuca > Lactuca serriola. The sequence continues at coordinate 391,321,662 of NC_136411.1, read as the reverse complement.
ATGGATTTCGATAGTTTAATCAAGATCACTCATACAAAATGAATATGATTTGGAATTTTGAAAATTGGTACAGAAACAAATGTTTCGTTAAAATCTGGAACATAGTTCCCTGTCAATTCTTCAAAAAGTTAGAGATTTGGGTTTCACTCTCATCACGGTCTCATGATGTCAGATCATAAACATAGATTTTTGATATGTTGAAGTCTCGATGTGTTTGATCAGAGACCTCTTGGACATATGTCTTTGTGTGTAATCATGTATGAAATTTTGGATGAAAAAGATTGGTTTAAGTATCGAAATGTACCTCTGTTGTTTTTGGATAAAACAGTAAACTCTTAACTCGTGTGAGAAGAGTCAGGTAGCTCATGACACTAATGTGAATACAAGCCTGATTGGGAAGAAATTTTCGTATGAAATGGTTCATTAAGGGTTTCGTTAATCACACATTGAGTTAATAGAGGCTTCGGTCAACATGCTACAACATGCTTCTAGGGACACCTTAACTAGTACATAGGTTTCGAAATATTTACCTGACCCTAGAACTGCAAGCATCAACTAGTAAGATTCATCTTTGAAATCTGAAATGAAACACTAAAACAAAACAAAATATAATAAAAGATAAAACAAATAAAAATATTTTTGTTGTTTTTGTATTTTTCGAAAAGAAATGACAAAACAAATGAAAAATATTTTTGCTGTTTTTGTGTTTTTCGAAAATAAATGACAAAGCAAACGAAAATATTATTGTGTTTTTCAAAATTTTGAAAATAAAGACAAACTAACGAAAATATTGAGTATTTATCAGACACACGAAATTTTCAACTACTATTTACGAAAACGAAGCGTGTCGAAGCGTTAAGTATGAACAGTAACCTTTGACTTTGTCAACTGTCGAATTTTCACTACTCTTTCGAAACAGACTCCCCTTCGACCATTCCAAGTCCTCCTAAAATTCTCACAAATGATTTCTTATCTAATGGTTTTGTGAAAATATCAGCCAATTGATCAGTAGTTTTCACGAAATGCACTTCGATATTACCAACCTCCACATGATCTTTTATGAAATGGTAACGAAGAGCAATATGCTTGGTCTTCAAATGTTGCACATGATTATGAAAAATATGAACTGCACTTTGAGAATCACAATATAATGGAATTTTCTTCATATTTATTGCATAATCACGTAATTGACTTTGAATCCAAATTATTTCTGATGTGCAAGCTGCTGCTACAACATATTTTGTTGTTGCGGTCGAAATTGAAACACAAGTTTGCTTCTTCGATTGCAAGCTCACCAGTTTTCCATCAAGTAATTGACATCCTCCACTTGTGCTTTTTCGATCAAGATTGCAACTTCCCAAATCAGCATCTAAGAAAGCTTGTATAAAGAAACCTGTTTTTGAAGGATACCACAATCCTAATGAAAATGAGCCTTTGAGATAATGAAAAATATTCTTAACTGTCGTGAGATAAAGTAATGAACCTATCATGCTTCTATAAAGAGTTAAATCAACAGCAGGTTTATCTAACAAAGGTGTAAGCCTTGTTCCCGTTGCCATTGGTACTCGTAATTTTGTGTTATTCGTCAATCCAAACTTTTCAAGCAGACTATTCGTATATTTTTCTTGATTGATAAAAATTCCTTCTCTTATTTGATGAATATTTAGACCAAGAAAATTATTAATTTTTCCCATCATACTCATCTCAAATTCACTTTCCATCAGATTTTCGAATTCATTAGACATAGCAGGGTCAGTAGAGCCAAAAATAATATCATCGACATAAATTTGAACAAGCATAAGATGATTCCCAACTTTCTTTCAAAATAATGTGGGATCAACTGATCATTGTTTAAATTTCGATTGTTTTAAAAAAGAGGTAAGAGTTACATACCATACTCTTGGTGCTTGTTTTAACCCATAAACTGCCTTATCTAATATATAACAATAATTAAGATAATATTTGTTAATAAAACCTGGGGGTTGTTCCACATACATAGTTTCTTCGATTTCTCCATTCAAAAATGCACACTTCATGTCCATTTGATAGACATTGAAATCTTTGTGAGCTGCATAAGCCAGAAATATACGAAAAGCCTCGAGTCTTGCGACAGGGGCGAAAGTTTCTTCATAGTCTAGTCCTTCTTGTTGTGAATAACCTTTTACAACAAGCCTGGCTTTGTTTCGAACAATGTTTCCATCTTTGTCAGTTTTATTTTTGAAAATCTATTTTAACCCGACAATTGAAATGTTTTCAGGTTTAGGAATTAATCTCCAAACTTTGTTTTGTTCAAACTCAGCGAATCAGATTGCATTGCAACAACCCAATCACAGTGTTCCATTGCATCCTTAACTGTCTTTGGTTTGATTTTTAAAATAAAAACATTGAACATACAATATTCTTGATGAGTATTCAGTACCTCATTCTTTGTACGAAGTTGAGATCTTGTTAAAACTCCGTCTTGTGGATTCCCAATAACTTATTCTTTTGGATGACCTTTTATCCTGTTTTTGAGTGGTGGATATGCTGGATCAAAATCCAAATGTGCATCTTCATATAAATCTTCACTTTCTGAACCTGCAATAGAAAGATTATCATTTATTTTGTGAAATTCATCATTTTGATCAAGACTTATCGTATCATTGTCATTATGATTCTGTTTCTCCCCCTCAACTAAATGATCCCCCTTAACATCTTCAATAATTCTCCTATTATCCCCCTCGAAAGAATGCTCCCCCTCAATCAGAGTATTCGAATCCAAGTGCTCCCCCTCCACTGGATTATTGTGCATACTTTCGCCAAATCCTGGAGATTCGATGTTGAATTACTATCAACAATAATTTGAGTGGGTTTCGAGTCATCAAAATGCTTCGAAGATTCAGATTGGTGATTATCATTCGCATGATCTTCAGCATTCACCGCCCTGTCAGGAACACCAAAAATTAAATCATAATCAAAATAAGATGAACTCACAATTTCAGACTCATCATTGGATTCATTAATAATCGGCTTTTGTTCGAAAAGTTTGTCAACTCGTTTGACATAATAGTCATCAAAAGTAAGATTAAATGTCTCTTCGACTTTTCGTGTGCACTTATTTAACACTCTGTATGCAACCGAATTGTGCGAATATCCCAAAAATATTCCTTCGTCGGCCTTAGCTTGAAATTTTGAAAGATTATCCTTGAGATTCATGATAAAGCACCTACAACCAAAAACATGAAAGAATTTAACATTTGGTTTTCGTTTATTGATAATTTCATATGGAGTGATATTGAAATGTCGATGAATAAAAGAACAATTTTGAGTAAAACATGTTGTTAACACCGCTTCGACCCAAACATATTAAGGAAGATTCGCATAAGTCAACATAGTTCTTGCGGCTTCGCATAAAGACCTATTCCTTCGTTCAACTACACCATTTTGTTTTGGTGTATATGGTGATGAAAAATTATGCGAAATTAATTTCTCAATTAAGCACGAATCCAACAAATTATTTTTGAATTCAGAGCCATTATCACTTTTTATTTTTCGAACATTCTTTTTCAAACTCTTCTCAGTTTTGTTGATAAAATCAATCATTGTTTGAGCGACTTCAGAATTTAACCTGAGAAAATACACCCAAGTGAATCGAGAAAAATCATCAACAATAACCAAAATGTATTGTTTCTTGTTAAGAGTTTCAACAGTTGATGGTTCACAAAGGACAATATGAAGAATTTCCAACGGTTCCAGAATTTTCGAATCTATCACAATTGAATGTTCTTTCCTATGTTGTTTCCTTCGTTCGCAAGCTGCACATAAAGTATCATTGTCAAATTTTAAAACCGGTAAACCTCGAACAAGATCATCAATTACCAACTTATTTAAATTTCGAAAATTTAAATGTGATAAATGGCGATGCCATAACCAGCTAACATCATATGTAGCTTTCGAAAGTAAACAAATTGAAGGTTTCCCAACAATCGGTTTGATATCAAGAGTAAACATATCGCCATATCGTTTTGATTTCAACAACACTTCGTTCGTTTCAATATTTGAAATAATACTTCCTGCTTCGTTAAACACAACTTGATTGCCAGTGTCCACAACAAGTTGTGAAACACTTATCAAATTATGTTTAAGACCTTCGACATAAGCAACACGATTTACAGTGAATTGTCCATTCGTTACTTTTTCGTATCCTTTGACTTGACATTTGTGATTGTTTCCGAACTTCACAACTCCAGCATTTTCAAATCTTCGAAAATCTCTTAAATTTTCCTTTTAACCAGTCATGTGACGTGAGCAAGCACTATCGATATACCATTTCTCATCCTATTGCTCATCACAGAGTACCTTGATCAATGAAAGAATGTAGGTACCCAAGGCTATTTGGGTCCTTGTAAATTAGTTTTCAAAACAGAATGAAATGCATAACTTTTAACCCAATCACAAACTTAAGTTTCGAGACTATCAATTAAGTCCACATCACTAGGTAAAGGAACCGAAACATAAGTTTTCGTTAATTTGGGATTGTTAGTGATAAATGCCTTTGTATTCTTAGGTTGTGTTTCAACATTCTTTTCTTTAAAAAACCGGTTTCCAAGTCTTTACTAAGATATTCAAATCTTTTGAAGATAAGCTTTCAGTTGACGAAGTATTCACATACTTCTCATAAGCTTCTTGGATTTGTTGTTGAGAGTATTTACTTGATTGATACATTCGTTCTTTTCCTTCAAGCTAGTGATCAATGTCTTTCTCTTGAGACAACCATTTTATGTAAGAAACTTGTAAGGTTTGTTTAACCGAAGGATTTGGAAAATTTGGTTTTTGTGGAATGAAATCAACATTGGATTTTGGACGAAATGTTTGAGCATATTTACCATGAACCTTGTTTTCATTATTTGTATTTGGAGAAAATCTATTTTGAAATTTTTTTGATAGATGTGGAAATGATTTTGGTTTTAAGTTCTGATTTTGAGAAAATCTTTGTTGTGGATGATACAAAAAACGATTTCCAACTTTTTGATTTTGAAATTTCTTTGAAGAATTATTAGCACTTGAAGAAAATGATGTTTTCTAAACTTTTGAAAACTTGTTTTGTGGATTGAATTCAATCTTTAATTTATTTCTTTGAGCGGGATTTTTCTTTTTGTCTGAATAAGATGATGAATATGAATACTTGTTCTTAACAAATTGAGTATTTTTGTTTTCAGATGTTTTCGATGTCATTCCATTTTGTTGCTTTCGAGACTCAATGGTTTGCCAGAAAATATTCTTTCGTGCTTTCCTTTTTGAGATTTCATTCTCTTTCGAAAATTTGTCAATTTGTTCTTTGAATTCTTTTGAATTTAATTTGACAATACTTTCATTTTCCACAACTTGTTTTAAAACTTCTTTCGCAACTTTTTGTTTCTCAACCCATTTTCTTTGAGGTTTTTGTGTTTGAAAAACATACGAATTCTTTGTTAGATTATTTTCAACAGTGCTTTGATTTGAAAAGAATCCTTCGTCTGAACTATTCTTGTTATATTTTTCAACCATTTTGTTGAACTCTGGTTTTATGTTTTCAACATTAACAGTAGTGACAAACACTTGATTTGGAAATACAACATCATTTGTGCACTTAAAATTCGGATAAACCATGGTGTTGGTTTCCAAATAGTGAGCACCTTTGTCAGACAACACTTTGTCGAATTTTTCAGTGTCTCCAAACACTTGATCAACGAATATTCATGGAATTTCAGTTTCTTTCGAACCTTTGTTTGATGAGACCTTTTTGTACGAGCCATTTTCATCATCAATGCTATCTGTTTGACTATCTTGGATATCCACAAAATCAGGATCACAATCTCTTGAAGTTGAAGGTTTGTCGGTGTCAATCTTAACACTCGAATCATTACATATTTCTTTTCCTTTAGATTTTGATGCAACATTAATGACAGACAACTAAGAAAAATCAACATCCTCAATATCACTAATTTCACTAATATTATCATAATTATCTTCAATATCGGCAAAATTAGAATAAGAATCAGATTTCGAATTCTCAGTCTTTTTCAAAATTTTGATTTGTTCTGATTTAGTCAAAGTATCATTCACAATGTTAACTAATTCCTTTGTATCAAGACATTCATCAATTTTGACAATTCCATATGCATATCTATCATCAGGAACTTTGTCAAACTCGGCAATATTTCTCTCACAATCATACAAAATATTATCAACCTTATCTCTTTCATATGCTAGAAAAGGCAATAATTTTCTATGTTGTTCTTTGCTAATTTCACACGAATGATGCAATTCAGTCAATTTACCGTAAAGTCATTTAGCAGTATTACAGTAAATATTACATCGAGCTAACAAAAGTTTTACATCACTAGTAAGAGAATCCATATCACACATGATATTTGTAACCTACAATTCTAAACACTCTATTTTGGTTATTTTCGAGTCTAACATCTTCTGAGTCTCTAACAACTATGTGTTTAATTTCTTAGCTTCGTTACTAGCAGACACTAGAAGTGAATCAAAGTAAGCAACAATATCATCAAAAGCAACAATTTCAGAATTATATGCACTCAAAGGAATATTGAAAGATTCAAGAATACAACGTACCTTAGTTGTCATTGGATACTTATCAACAGATTTGGACACGAAGCATCGACCCGTCACCTCTTCGTCCGAATCTTTTGTTGGAATAGTGTCTAAGGCTACAACTATATTAGGCAAGTATTTGACCCGGGTGTGCATGGTCCTTTTGGGTTGCCTTCACCATAACAACTTGATAGGATGATTTATTAAGAGAGAATAAATATTATTAGTATATTATGAGAGTAATATAAAGAATAATATATTGTTATTTGATTAATATAAGTCATAGAATTAATTTGGTGACTTAAAGAGATTAATTAAATAAAGGGGTATAAACTGTCAATTGTTTGATAGTTAAGCTTTAGACTATAAATCCATATAGATATATAGTGGACGGATTCTAGAAGCTAGGATAGCTTCAAAATCGTCCAAGAGTTATCTATGGAATGGATTTGGATAGCTTTAAGAGAAGATTATCCAATTAGGGTTTAGGTTGTAACCCTTAAGGAGTCTACAAGTATAAATAGACCCCATGGCTAAGGGAAATCGGCACCTCACCTAAAGTAAGAGAACCCTGGCCGATTTCCTCCCCTCTCCTCTCTCCTAAAACATCTTCCTTGCTATTGGTGTTTGTAAGCCATTAGAGGAGTGACATTTGTGACTCTAGAAGCTCCAAGACTACAAGATCAACAAGGAATTCAAAGGTATGGTTCTAGATCTGTTTCAATGTTGTTATTTAACCTAATTAGTCATTAGAAGTCTTGGATTTAAAGCATGTTTAATTAGAAAGCCTAGATCCAAGCATTAGGGTTTTGCATGCGCACATAGGAAAGTTCTTATGGCTAAAACCCATCAGTGGTATCAGAGCCTAGCTTGGTTTTCATTAAATTGTTGCTTGATTAACTGAAACAAACCTACAAAATTCGATTTTTTGGTTTTTGAGTCATGGACTCGACGAGTTCCAAAGTGGACTCGGCGAGTAGGCCTGACTCGGTGAGTCCCTTTGTGCACTCGACAAGTCCAAGCGTCAGGAAAGGCCAGATTCGGGATTTTTCCATAATTATCTTATGGAAACTTACCTTAATCATAATAGATCAACCTAAATCCGATTTTTTGATATATATGACTATTATCTTGATCTAGTTAAAGGTATTTATCAACTAACAAAATATTTAATTTCCTTATATGATAATTAATTAATTATTTTAATTATTTTGGTAATTATCTTTCAAAGAAATCTTGAATAAAATCAAATATAGATAATTAGGATATTAATTGTTAATTGGAATTATTTTTTATTTGATCCTCCATGTTTTAAATGTTTAAAACTTGCCCACAAGTTTTGAAATTTATATTTGTGATTAAAATTTTTAATTTAGACAACTTAAATTTCAAACCCTAGATTTTAAAAGGTTTAAAATACAACCCTATACTAATATGATGTTACTAGAATGATATATATGTATAACTAAATGCTAGTCTTACCGTTAGTAGGCCTCATTCACGAAGCCGATCTATAAGGTGGGTATAAGGTTGCGGCCTATAAAATGGCGCTTAATGGGTGTACACTCACACCCACCGCTTGCTTGATTGGTGGAGGGTCGTTAGCCGAACGGGTAGGATAGGGCAACCTCATCCTCTCATTAAAAGTATAATAAGTAATACAAAGTAACTACACATTTTTTTAAAATTTCCCAATCTTAGTTACTTTAGGAAAAGTGAATTGATGCAATCCCATGAAATTACACTTTGCACCCTTGCTAAGAAGTTAGTGGAGCGTGTGTGGTTTACTGGCACACTAATTGGTTCTAAGCAAAGGTGGCAAAGGGTGATTCATTGTTTGTCATAGTTCGATGGAGCGTGTGTGGTTTACCGGCACATCGAATAGGTGATCGTTTCAATGAAGGCACCATGTGAATTTGCATGGTAATTCACAACCACTTTGTGATCCTCGGTATCCCAGTCATAAACAAGAGGGGCATATCGAGATTTAAACATGTCATTGAATAGTTTCAATGAATCTCATCCGAACCTAGGAATTCTCAATACACTTAGGACTAATAGTTTAAGTTTTTGTGATGGAGAATTAGTGAATCGTCATTCACTTACCTTCAATTTATTTTCATGTTAGATTACGGCATCCCTTTTCTAGTATGTAAATGTTATTGTTGGATCCTAGCCCTAATTTTTCTTATTGGGTGATAATTAGGGATTCTTGTTCTAATCTATCTTTGTCCTTTTTCTTTTGTAGATGTCGAACGCAAACAACACTGCTGCTAGTTCTTTCACGTTGATGAGCCTTTGCCAAAAGGTCACCTTTGATGGAACGAACTTTAGCGAATGGATAAGATACATTCGCACCATTGCTCGCTACGAGGATAAGGAGTATGTCCTCGATGAGATGCTCGAGAAAATCAACCATGAAATCGCTACTCCAGCCGAAATCACCGCTTGTGAGACTCATGAGCGAGATGCAACGAAGGTACATTGCATCATGATTGCCACCATGAACTCCGAATTCCAAAAGTCCTACGAGGACATGTACCCGTACGAGATGCACCAAGACTTATTGGAGAGATACCACCAGAACGCGAGACAAGAGCGTTATGAGATTTTCACCAACATGATTTCCGCTAAGATGGGTCATGGAGAATCTCTTACCATGCACCTGCAAAAGATGCAAAGGTATGTCGACCGCCTTCGCAAGTTAAATGTTGACTTTGGAGAAGACTTGGCGATCGACATGGTGCTTCACTCTTTGCCTCCGATGTACACCCAATTTAGGATGACCTACCACATGAACAAAGAAGAGGTCACCCTTAGCAAACTCCAAGGTCTTTTGAGGGTCGCTGAGAGCAACTTCAAAGACAAGTCTGTTGCACCTACTCCCAATCCGCCTACTGCTCCTGTCTTGGCTATTGGTCAAGGTAAGGGAAAGAAGAGGAAGGCTTCATCTAAGAACTATCGCAAGGTCAAAGCCCGAGATGGTGCCTCTTCTAGTGGGACCAAAGTTGATCCCGCTAAGCCCTGTCCTAACCCGAAGGAGGCAGAGTGCCACCACTGCCACAAGATAGGACATTGGAAGAGAAGCTGCCCAGAATACCTGCAAGCCATCAAAGAAGGAAAGATCAAGCCATCTTTCGCAGGTATATACACAATTAAATCTAACGATTCTAATCATGCTATTTCTTGGGTTCTTGATACCGGTTGTGGTTACCACATTTGTTCTAATGTGCAGGGACTAAGAAGAAGTAGGGATGTGGAGCAAGGAAGGATCAATCTAATCATGGGGAACAAAAGATCGTCGCCTGTGACCAAGATTGGAGTGTATTCTTTAGTGCTTAGAAATAGTTTGGTTTTAGATTTAAAGAATTGTTGCTATTCACCAGAAATGGCTAGAAACATCATTTCATTTCATGGTTTATATAGACAAGGATTTAGATTTTCTTTTAATAATGAGAATGGTTCTATTTTGGCTTATCTAAATGGTGTGTTTTACTTTGAAGCTATACCATGTAATGGAATATATGAAACTGTTATGATTGTTGATAACTTAGGAAATGATGTTTTGAATATAGATTCTTCCACTAGTATGGATAAAGCATCCTTGTGGCATTGTCGTCTTGGACATGTCAACAAGAAATGCATAGCCCAACTCTAAAAGGATGGAGTGTTGGAGTCATTCGACCTTAGGGAAGATGACACATGCGAGTCTTGTTTACTTGGAAAGATGACTAAATCACCCTTCACGAGTACGTGTGAAAGGGGTGAGGGTCTATTGGACCTAATACATACCGATGTATGCGGACCATTTAGATCAACCACGAAGGATGGGAACCGCTTCTACGTGACTTTTACCGATGATTATAGTAGATATGGGTATATCTATTTAATCAAGCAAAAGTCGGAAACCTTTGAAAAGTTCAAAGAGTTCAAGAATGAAGTGGAGAATCAATTGGGCAGGAAAATCAAGATGCTTCGATCTGATCGAGGAGGAGAGTACCTAAGTCTTAAATTCCACGATTATCTCAAGGAGTGTGGAATAGTTTCGCAATTGACACCTCCTAGGACACCACAGTTGAATGGTGTGACAGAAAGGCGTAATCGAACGTTATTGGATATGGTTCGCTCTATGATGAGTCGTGCTTCACTACCTATCTCTTTATGGGGGTATGCCTTAGAGACTGCCGCCCATATCCTTAACCGAGTCCCTACTAAGAAGGTTGCCAAAACACCTCACGAGATGTGGACAGGGAAAGCTCCCTCGTTGGCACACATCAAGGTTTGGGGTTGCGAGGCTTTCGTAAGACGAGATACTCACGACAAGCTTGAACCTCGAAGTGAGCGATGTATTTTCATCGGCTACCCACAGACATCCTTTGGATATCTCTTTTATAGACCGAAGGACAATGCTGTCTTCGTTGCGAGGAGAAGAGTTTTCCAAGAGCGAGAACTCATAAGCCAAGGAGACAGTGGGAGGCAAATCAACCTTGAAGAGATTCAAGAGTCGATAGATGAAGGAACCTCTACCGCTGGCACTCAACCCGAGGAGGAAACTCCGGTTGAACCGATTGACGAATCCTTACCTCTTAGACGTTCCGACAGAGTTAGAGTTCATCCCCAATTTTATGGTTTTCATATTACTACCGAAGGGGACACGTATATTAGTGATGGTACACTAGTAAATCTTGATGAACCTAATAGCTATAAGGAAGCCATGGTAGACCCGGAGTCTGCGAAGTGGAAAGAGGCAATGGATAGCGAGATATAATCCATGTATGATAACCAAGTTTGGAATTTGGTTGACTATGTGCCCGAACGTAAGACCGTTGGGTTCAAATGGATCTTCAAGAAGAAGACCGACGTGGATGGAAACGTGCACACATATGAAGCGTGATTGGTTGCGAAGGGCTTTACTCAAACTCCCAGAGTTGACTATGATGAGACCTTCTCACCAGTTGCGAAGATTAAATCTATTAGAGTGATGCTAGCAATTGCCGCATTTCATGATTATGAGATTTGGCAAATGGATGTCAAGACCGCTTTCCTTAACTGAAAGTTGGCTGAGGATGTTTACATGGCTCAGCCAGAGGGGTTTGTGGATCCGAAGCATCCAAAGCAAGCGACTCGCAGATGGAATCTTTGCTTCGATGAGAAAGTCAAAGAGTTTGGATTTGTATGAAGCGAAGACGAATCATGTGTATATGTCAAAGCCAGTGGGAGTATAGTAAGCTTTCTAGTTCTATATGTCGATGACATATTACTCATAGGAAACGACATCCTGACTCTGCAGGAGGTTAAGTCCTGGCTCGGGAAGTGCTTCGCTATGAAGGACCTCGGAGAGGCTTCTTACATTTTGGGAATAAGGATAGTAAGAGAAAGAAGTAAGAGACTAATTGGACTTAGTCAGAATACTTACTTAGAGAAGGTACTAAAACGTTTTAGTATGGAAAACTCAAGGAAGGGAGAATTACCGATACAAAGTAATGCCAAGTTGAGTAAGACTCAAAGTCCGAGTACCGAAGCTGAGATAGCGGAAATGAGTCGAGTACCATACGCTTCCGCAGTTGGCTCAATCATGTACGCTATGATTTGTACTCGCCCCGATGTAGCCTTTGCTTTTAGCATGGTTAGCAGATATCAAGGGAATCCTGGCAAAGCACATTGGATTGCGGTGAAAAACATCCTTAAGTACCTTCGGAGGACGAAGGAATGGTTCTTAGTCCTCGGAGGGAGTGATGACTTGAAGGTGCGAGGGTATAGTGACACCAGTTTTCAGACCGACAGGGACAACTACTGTTCGCAGTCGGGCTGGGTCTTTACCCTAAATGGAGGAGCAGTGACATGGAAGAGTTCCAAGCAGGAGACCGTAGCTGATTCAACGTGCGAATCAGAGTACATTGCAGCGAGCGAAGCGTCGAAGGAGGCAATATGGCTAAAGAACTTCATCGGTGATCTTGGAGGTGTACCTGCCATAAAGGAGCCAATGGAGATGTTCTATGATAACGAAGGAGCGGTTGCCTTAACCAAGGAACCGAGGGATCATGGTAGATCAAGACATATCGACAGAAAATATCATTTCATTAGACATCGTGTAGAAGAAGGACAACTCGTACTAAAGAGGATATCATCAGAAGATAACCCGGCAGATCCGCTTACGAAGGGACTGAGTAGGGTTAAGCACTTGCAGCATGCTAGGAGTATTGGGCTGAAGGATGATATTAGCATAGATTAGATAGTATTAGAAACGTGTAATAGATAAATGTAATTAACATTTGATGATTAAATAAAGGAGTTTTAGTTATGAGTAATGTTACTATCTTATGTTAATTGTTTAACTATTGTTTCACTTTCCATGTTTTGACTTCCAGAATAATTGAGTTTATTAGGAATAATCGAATTGTTCAAATTGTCCACAATCGTTCATATGTTGGAAGTAGATATGAATGAAGATTGTCATGAATTGGTGTGTAGAATGTCTAAATGGTGTTAGACATAGCAAAGGGTTGCTGCAACGTTCATGAGTGCTTATGAACTAGTTTTGAGCATTGGAACAAACCCGCGCTTGCTGGAATCACCTTATGGAATACGATATAAAAGGGTGATCGCAAGACGATAATATCATATAGTCTTAAAACCTAGATATATGGTTTGTTATTTGTTAATTGATTGTACATTGATAATGCGAAAACACATCAGTAACTCGGTGTTATAAAACGCATTGTTGTGTATAGTTGGTTAATGAATAAGTAAATGCATATAAGTCGAAGTTTATCTGTAACTTTTATCTAAGAAGGTAAAAGCGATATCTCAGCCGCTCGATGATTTGATTTGACTTATGTGTCGGGCCCGGTCAGAACTGAATTGATGTGTTCGATTAAGTTCTATGTCAAATAAATCAGAGATCGAGAAACCTAAATGCTTGACTAACCATTCCATAAGATTGTCAGCATGATATCTAACAGAGGACTGTACGGTCCCTTATCTAAAGGATAAGATTGATTAGATCAGAGTTTGACAGCGTCTTTGAGAGCTACGATTGCAAACCGAATTGTACTTGTGCATATAGTTACTAGACTTATCCAAGTGGGAGACTGTTGGAATAGTGTCTAAGGCTACAACTATATTAGGCAAGTATTTGACCCGGGTGTGCATGGTCCTTTTGGGTTGCCTTCACCATAACAACTTGATAGGATGATTTATTAAGAGAGAATAAATATTATTAGTATATTATGAGAGTAATATAAAGAATAATATATTGTTATTTGATTAATATAAGTCATAGAATTAATTTGGTGACTTAAAGAGATTAATTAAATAAAGGGGTATAAACTGTCAATTGTTTGATAGTTAAGCTTTAGACTATAAATCCATATAGATATATAGTGGACGGATTCTAGAAGCTAGGATAGCTTCAAAATCGTCCAAGAGTTATCTATGGAATGGATTTGGATAGCTTTAAGAGAAGATTATCCAATTAGGGTTTAGGTTGTAACCCTTAAGGAGTCTACAAGTATAAATAGACCCCATGGCTAAGGGAAATCGGCACCTCACCTAAAGTAAGAGAACCCTGGCCGATTTCCTCCCCTCTCCTCTCTCCTAAAACATCTTCCTTGCTATTGGTGTTTGTAAGCCATTAGAGGAGTGACATTTGTGACTCTAGAAGCTCCAGGACTACAAGATCAACAAGGAATTCAAAGGTATGGTTCTAGATCTGTTTCAATGTTGTTATTTAACCTAATTAGTCAATAGAAGTCTTGGATTTAAAGCATGTTTAATTAGAAAGCCTAGATCCAAGCATTAGGGTTTTGCATGCGCACATAGGAAAGTTCTTATGGCTAAAACCCACCATCTTCCTCCAGTTTCGCATACATGGCACCATGCGTAGGATTACACATTTCTTCATCATCTGAGCCCGAAGACCAAATTTGATAAGTACCATCATCCTCCTGTTCACCTCTAGCCACCAAAGACATATTATTCGCCTTAGCTCTCACTTCCTCTAGCTTCTCAGCATAGTATGCTTCGTCCTTCACTTTGTTCTTTCTTTCATCCTTCTTACGAAGCACGCCATCATTTGCTATATGATTTTCTCCGTTGCAATAATGGCAATCCACACCCGAGTCTCCTTTCGACTTCCTCTCGTTCTTACCCTCGGCAACATTCCCATCATTCTTATCAAACTTCTTTTTCTCCTCTCCAACATTATATTTTACGAAACTTCCTTTCCCTCACTTTGCTTCATTTTTGGATTAAATGGTTTCTTGAAAAACTTTTTGACTCTGTTGTTCAAATACAAAGTTATTGCCTCATCATCTGAATTCATGGTGAACCCCTCTTCATCATCAGAATCATAATTTTCGACTGCTTCCTTTTCAGACACTTTAGAGACAAGTGCTAAAGGACCTCCCAGACTGAGCTTCGACTCTTATGTCATTTCATTCATCTCACTTTTGTGAGTTTTCAGTTGATTGTACAAATCATTTAGAGATGATGTGTAGAAACTCTGTTGATTCTTTACCATCATGCTAACACTCCTCCATTCTCTACGGAGTCCCATAACGAATGTAAGATTAAATTCCATAGCAGACCTCGTGATTCCATATCGATTGTACTAATAAATCAGCTCATTTAGGCGATCATAGTAAACTTCAATTGTTTCACTCTCCTTTTGTATGAATTCTTTCAGTTCCACAAGACATTGGTTAACTGAATTGATTTTAGTCTTCTCGCTTTCCTGATATTTGTCCTTGAGAGTATTCTAGATTTCCTTTGCACTTTTACAACCACACACGTAATTGTAAACCACAGGAGGCAGTGCACCTCTTAATTCTCTCAGACAACGTTTTTCATTTTTCTTCTTCCTTGTGGATTGTTCATCAACAGCCAGTGTGGAATTTGAAGATCCAATGTTTTGAACATTCAATGGATGTTGAGCAGTTCCTGAGATACAACTCCAAAGTTCTTCATCCAAACCATTCAGATAATCCTCCAGGTGATCAGCCCATTGGTCATAATACTTCGGAATCAACATAGAAATCTTTGTGGAAGATCCTAACAAATGAGAGAAAGAATTCATTGTGTTCATATTGAAGTTCGCCATTATCGTACGAATAAGAATTTTCAGAAAACTTGAATAAATTTGAATATGATTGAATGAATTAATCAGAAACTCAAAATCAAACACTCGACTATGCCAATCAAATCAAAACTGATGATCATAGATGATTTTTATGAATCTAATAGTGAGGAAATTTTTGAGTTAAACTTTACGACTCAAAAATAAAAGATTCAACTGAAAATCAGATCGCAGTTATGATTCCTGCTATGATACCAATTGAAGTGGTGTTGATTATGATGGCATGTGTGGAATATGAAAGATCTAGTGAATCATCATGTAAAATAATGAACACAAGGAGTAAATAAATCTTTGTAAGCTCTTATTAGATCTAGAAAGAATATACAAATGGGTTTGTACAAAGTTTCTCTCTCTAGTCTAACACTCCAAAATAGTTCCTTACATAAAATGAGTGCCACTCACTTCCTTATAAAGGAAAGGCAACTCATTACACATACAAGTGGGTAAAGCCTCATCCAAGCGTGACTTTGCACCCTAATAGAAACAGGGGGAGGCAAATTGACCTTGAAGAACTTCAAGAGTCAAGCGGTAAAGGAACCTCAAACACTAGTAATCAACCTGAGGAGGAAACTCCTATTGAGCCGATTGATGAGTCTGTACCTCTGAGGCGTTCCACAAGAGTTGGGAACACACCTGGTTTTTATTATGGTTTCCATATTACTACAAAAGGTGATGCATTTATCAGTGATAGCACAATGGTAAATTTGGATGAACCTAACAACTTCAAGGAAGCCATGGCAAGCCTTGAATCTGCTAAATGGATAGAGGCTTTGGACAGTGAGATTCAGTCCATGTATGACAATCAATTTTGGAACTTGGTTGACAATGTATCGGGTCGTAAGACAGTCGGGTGCAAATGGATCTTCAAGAAGAAGACCGAAATGGATGGGAATGTAAACACTTATAAAGTACGACTGGTTGCGAAGGGCTTTACTCAAACTCTGGGAGTTGATTATGATGAAACCTTCTCACTAGTAGCGAAGATTAAGTCTATTAGGGTTATGGTATCCATAGCTGCATTTCATGATTATGAAATATGGCAAATGGATGTCAAAACTGCTTTCCTTAATGGAATGTTCGCTGAGGGTTTACATGAGTCATCCATAGGGTTTTGTTGATGCAAAGTTGTAGCACTTGGTTCCTGGTATGTAATTTATTTTGTTGTATTTTGCATTTTTGGCCTGGGACTCGGCTTGTTGAAGGCTCAACTCATCGAGTAGGAGTGGGATTGGACACGGGACTTAAGTGATGGACTCGTCGAGTCCACGGCCAGACTCAACGAGTAGGCTCTGACTGGACAAAACCCTAATATGAGGGTTTGCACCCTATTTAATCATCTCTTTCAGCCACCACTCATCCCTAATGCTCCCAAAGACCCTCCATAGCAAACCCTAAGTGTTTTGGTGCAAGATCTAAGGCTTTTGAGTGATTTTTGTGGGTCCATATGAGGTGACCAACCATGATTTGCAAACATGGTTGGGGGTCGATACTTCAGATCTAGCACTTGGGAAGAGTCACAAGACAGATTTGGGTTGCTTTTGCACACAAGGAAGGCCCCATGCAAAAAAAGAGCCATTTTAGGGCCTTTTTGGCTCAAAAGTCCCATGCATGCACGTAAAGTTCGTAACTTTACGTGCTAGATCGAGCTTAGGGGCTTGGATCTATCATTTGGACAAGTGTTGTACATCAGAAATCGAGGATTTAGGGTGTGGACGTTATCGACTCGGCGAGTCCATTCTTCAGGACTCGACGAGTCCAAGGCTTTGAGTCCCATATTTTTTGAGGGTCAAAAGAACTCAATTGGGTGTTAGAAGGGTTTTAGCAGGACAGAAGGAGTGATCCAACGCATTGGACTTAGTTTTAGACCTGGAGTTTATGGGACTCGACGAGTGCTAGAACAGACTCGGCAAGTCCAAGGCAATCTTCTTATGTTTGAAGATGAACTCGACGAGTTGTTCATACAACTCGGCGAGTCAAGGTCATGACTTGTTCATCATATGAAGGTGAACTCGACCAGTTGTTCATACAACTCGACGAGTCGGATGAAGGTTCATTGATGTTCATAAAAAAGGGGAACTCGACGAGTTGAGTCATGGATAAGGACGAGTAAAGGGTAGGGACTCGACGAGTTGACGACCCAACTCGGCGAGTCGGGTCAACTGGAAGTTGACTTTGACTTGGACTTGGTTAGGGGTAAAACAGTCAATTTACCCTAAGAGTAGATATTAGATTCTGACTGAGTGTTTTGTAGGGATTATAGCCGGAGGATTTTTGGAGCAACAACAGACAGAGTTTTCCAGCGCAGATTTTCAGCTGCTACTCGTACGAGGTGAGTTACCTTCCAGTAGGGGTGGGTCTAAGGCCATAATGTCGGCCCACCAAAGAGGAATAATTAGGAGATGATTATCTTTGTGATAATTATCTTGGTCTGGTTATGTGCCTTGGTGATGAGATTTATCTGTATGATATGTTATGTGTATAGTAGGGATCAGTTTCCTTGACAGCGGTCCTTAGGACCGAAGGGTAGGTCAGTACCCGAATATGCCTGATTGTATGCTATATCTTGATGTTGCATGCTAGTGGTAGGGGGTGGAATAGTCTCTAGTTACCGGTTGAAAGATACTGATGACAGTTACCGGTTGAAAGATATTGATGACAGTTACCGGTTGAAATATACCGATGATGATTACCGGTTGAAAGATACCGATGACGATTCACTTACTTCCATGTATTTGTCTGGCTGGTATCTTGAACAAAGGATTATATGATCACTTATCTAAAATGGCACAGCGTAGTTTCGCAAGACTTTTAAAGAGTTACGATTGCTGGTCGGATCCTGAAGTCTTACTTGCAGCTATTGTTATTAGACTTATCCAAGTGGAAGACTGTTGGATAAGGTGTCTAAGTCAATAACTACATTTGGTATGTACTTGACCCGATTTGGCATGGTCCATTTGGGTTGCATGGCATCGGAACAATTTGGATAGACTTTTGTGAGAATATGACATTTATGGTTTATTAATATATTATACGTTCTAATATATTAATATGAATTATTTAATTAGTATTGATCAAGAATTAGTTTGGAATTAATTTTGTGATCAAAAGAGACTAATTAAATAAATGGGGATTGATTTGGTAAGTCATTCATTCTTATATAGTGGGCTAATGATCCGTAGTTCTTCATATTGGGCTAAACCCATGTGGTGACCCATCGATACTCCTGTTGGAATAGTGTCTAAGGCTACAACTATATTAGGCAAGTATTTGACCCGGTTGAGCATGGTCCTTTTGGGTTGCCTTCGCCATAGCAACTTGATAGGATGATTTATAATGAGAGAAGGAATATTATTAATATATTATAAGAATAATATAAGGAATAATAATATTATTATTTGATTAATATAAGTCATAAATTAATTAGGAATTAATTTGGTGACTTAAAGAGATTAATTAAATAAAGGGGTATAAACTATCAATTGTTTGATAGTTGCACTTTGGGCTATATATCCTTTATGGATAAGGGGTGGACGATTTATAGGGCTAAGGATAGCCATAAAATCTTCCAACGCTTATCATGGAAAGGATTTGGATTGCTTAGGGCTTAAGTTATCCAATTAGGGTTTAAGGGTGAAACCCTAGGAGCCTTACAAGTATAAATAGACCCCTAGGGCTAAGGGAATTTGGGATTGATACTTTGAGTAGAAACCCTGGCCGATTTGATCCTCTTTCCTCTCTCCTAAATCATCTTCTTGCTAGTTGGTGTTTGTAAGCCATTAGAGGAGTGACAATTGTGACTCTAAAGCCTCAAGGACAACAAGATCAAGCAAGTGATTCAAGGTAAACTTCTAATCTCTAATTTCATATTGTTGTTATTGTATATTAGCCATTAGAAGTCTTGGACTCAATGTATGATTAATTAGAGAAACCTAGATCCAAGCATTAGGGTTGCATGTGCACATAGGGATGTTCATATGGCTAAAACCCATCAGTGGTATCAGAGCCTAGATTGGTTTCGATTGAATTCATACTTTGATTGCTTGTTTGTTGTTGAAAAAATTGGTTTTTGTCCTCTGGCTGATGAACTTGGCGAGTCCCATGGTGGTACTCGGCGATTAGGCTCAACTCGGCGAGTCCATCCGGGTACTCGGCGAGTTCGAGCGTCAGAAAGAGGAAACTTCGGGATTTCTTGCTGTTTATCTTTGAGATACTTGCATTAATCATATTAGATCAATATAAATCCGATTTTATGATATATATATATATATATATATATATATATATATATATATATATATATATGAGTATATTCTTGACCTAATTGAAGATATTTATCAATTAATAAAATATTTGTTTCCTTATGTGATAATTGATTAATTATTTTAATTTAATTGGTAAATTATTTTGCAAGAAAACATTAAATAAATCAAATATGGATAATTATGGAATTAACGGTCTATAAGGTGGGTATAAGGTTGCTGCCTATAAAATGGCGCTTAATGGGTGTACACTCACACCCACCGCTTGCTTGATCGGTGGAGGGTCGTTAGCTGAACGGGTAGGATAGGGCAACCTCATCTCTTCATTAAAAGTATAATATGAAATACAAAGTAACTACATGTTTTTCAAAAATTTCCCAATATTAGTTACTTTAGGAAAAGTGAATTGATGCAATCCCATGAAATTACACTTTGCACCCTTGCTAAGAAGTTAGTGGATCGTGTGTGGTTTACCGGCACACTAATTAGTTCTAAGCAAAGGTGGCAAAGGGTGATTCATTGTTTATCATAGTTCGATGGAGCGTGTGTGGTTTACCGGCACATCGAATAGGTGATCGTTACAATGAAGGCACCATGTAAATTTGCATGGTAATTCACACCCACTTTGTGATCCTCGGTATCCCAGTCACAAACGAGAGGGGCATATCGAGATTTAAACATGCCATTGAAAAGTTTCAATGAATCTCATCCAAACCTAGGAATTCTCAATACATTTAGAACTTAATGTTATGTTTTTGTGGTAAAGAATTAGTGAATCGTCATTCACTTACTTTCATATTATTTGCATGTTAGATTACGACATTCCTTTTCTAATATGTAAATATTGTTGTTGGATCCTAGCCCTAATTTTCTTATTGGGTGATAATTAGGGATTCATATTCTAATCTATCTTTGTCCTTTCTATTTGTAGATGTCGAACGCAAACAACGCTGCTGCTAGTTCATTCACATTGATGAGCCTTTGTCAAAAGGTCACTTTCGATGGGACGAACTTTAGCGAATGGATAAGATACATTCGCACAATTGCTCGCTATGAGGACAAGGAGTATGTCCTCGATGAGAAGCTCGAGAAAATCAACCCTGAAATTGCTACTCCGGCTGGAATGACCGCTTTTGAAACTCACGAGCGTGATGCAACGAAGGTACATTGCATCATGATAGCCACCATGAATGCTGAATTCCAAAAGTCCTATGAGGACATGTATCCGTACGAAATGCACCAAGACTTGTTGGAGAGATACCACCAAAACGCGAGGCAAGAGCGTTACGAGATTCTCACTAACATGATTTCCGCTAAAATAGGTCATGGAGAATCTCTTACCGTGCACCTGCAAAAGATGCAAAGGTATGTCGATCGTCTTCGCAAGTTGAATGTTGACTTTGGGGAAGACTTGGCAATCGACATGGTGCTTCACTCTTTGCCTCCGTGTTACAATCAATTTAGGATGACCTACCACATGAACAAGAAAGAGGTCACTCTAAGTAAGCTCCAAGGTCTCCTTAGGGTTGCTAAAAGCAACCTCAAGGACAAGTCCGTTGCACCCACTCCCAATCCACCTGCTGCTCCTGTTTTGGCCATTGGGCAAGGAGGAGGCAAGAAGAGGAAGGCTCCGTCTAAGAGCCACCGCAAGGGAAAATCCCGAGATGGTTCCTCTTCTAGTGGGACCAAAGTTGATCCTGCTAAACCCCGTCCTAACCCTAAGGAGGCAAAGTGCCATCATTGCCATAGAATAGGGCATTGGAAGAGAAGCTGCCCAGACTACCTGCAAGCCATAAGGGAAGGGAAGATCAAGCCATCTTTTGCAGGTATTTATAAATTTAAATCTAACGATTCATCTCATGCTATTTCTTGGGTCCTTCATACCGGTTGTGGTTACCATATTTGTTCTGAATTGCAGGGACTAAGAAGAAATAGGGATATGGAGCATGGAAGAATAAATCTAATCATGGGGAACAAAAGATCGTCGCCTATGACCAAGATTGGAGTGTATTCTTTAGTGCTTAGGAATGGTTTGTGTTTAGATTTGAACAATTGTTGCTATTCGCCAGAAATGGCAAGAAACATCATTTCATTTCATGGTTTGTTTAGACAAGGTTTTAGATTTTCTTTTAATAATGAGAATGGTTCTATTCTTGCTTATCTAAATGGTGTCTTATATTTTGAAGCTATAACATGTAATGGAATTTATGAAACTGTTATGATTGTAGATAACTTAGGAAATGATGTTTTATGCATGGATTCTTCCAATGGTATGGATAGAGCATCCTTGTGGGATTGTCGTCTTGGACATGTCAACAAGAAGCGCGTAGCCCAACTCCAAAAGGATGGAGTGTTGGAGTCATTCGACCTTAGGGAAGATGACACATGCGAGTCTTGTTTGCTTGGAAAGATGACTAAGTCACCCTTCACAAGTACGTGTGAAAGGGGTGAGGGTCTATTAGACCTAATACATACCGATGTATGTGGACCGTTTAGATCAACCACAAAGGATGGGAACCGCTTCTATGTGACTTTTACCGATGACTATAGTAGATATGGGTATATCTACTTAATCAAGCAAAAGTCAGAAACATTTGAAAAGTTCAAAGAGTTCAAGAATGAAGTGGAGAATCAATTGGGCAGGAAAATCAAGATGCTTCGATCCGATCGAGGAGGAGAGTACCTAAGTCTTGAATTCCACGATTATCTCAAGGAGTGTGGAATAGTTTCACAATTGACGCCACCTAGGACACCGCAGTTGAATGGTGTGGCAGAAAGGCGTAATCGAACCTTGTTAGACATGGTTCGCTCTATGATGAGTCATGCTTCACTACCTATCTCTTTTTGGGGGTATGCCTTAGAGACTGCCACATATATCCTTAACCGAGTCCCTACTAAGAAGGTTGCCAAAACACACCTCACGAGATGTGGACAGGGAAAGCTC
Source organism: Lactuca serriola (assembly GCF_051521515.1). NCBI lineage: Eukaryota > Viridiplantae > Streptophyta > Magnoliopsida > Asterales > Asteraceae > Lactuca > Lactuca serriola. The sequence goes on along the minus strand of NC_136411.1, from coordinate 391,298,744 downwards.
CCTCGTTGGCACACATCAAGGTTTGGGGTTGTGAGGCTTTCGTAAGACGAGATACTCACGACAAGCTCGAACCTCGTAGTGAGCGATGTATTTTCATCGGCTACCCGCAGAAATCCTTTGGATATCTCTTCTATAGACGAAGGACAATGATGTATTTGTTGCGAGGAGAGGAGTTTTCCGAGAGCGAGAACTCATAAGCCAAGGAGACAGTGGGAGGCAAATCGAGCTTGAAGAGGTTCAAGAATCGATAGATGAAGGAACCTCTACCGCTGGCACTCAACCTGAGGAGGAAACTCCGGTTGAACCAATTGACGAGTCCTTACCTCTTAGACGTTCCGAAAGAGTTAGAGTTCAACCCCAGTTTTATGGTTTTCATATTACTACCGAAGGGGACACGTATATTAGTGATGGTACACTAATAAATCTATATGAACCTAATAGCTATATGGAAGCCATGGCAGGCCCGGAGTCTGCAAAATGGAAAGAGGCAATGGACAGCGAGATCCAGTCCATGTATGGCAACCAAGTTTGGAATTTGGTTGATAATGTGCCCAGACGTAAGACCGTTGGGTGCAAATGGATCTTCAAGAAGAAGACCGACGTGGATGGAAACGTACACACATATAAAGCGCGATTGGTTGCGAAGGGATTTACTCAAACTCTCGGAGTTGAGTATGATGAGACCTTCTTACCAGTTGTGAAGATAAAATCTATTAGAGTGATGCTAGCTATTGCCGCATTTCATGATTATGCAATTTGGCAAATGGATGTCAAAACCGCATTCCTTAATGGGAAGTTGGCCGAGGATGTTCACATGGCTCAGCCAGAGGGTTTTGTCGATCCAAAGCATCCAAATAGAGTGTGTAAGCTTGAGAAGTCCATTTATGGACTTAAGCAAGCGTCTCGCAGATGGAATCTTTGCTTCGATGAGAAAGTCAAAGAGTTTGGATTTGTACGAAGCAAAGATGAATCATGTGTATATGTCAAAGCCAGTGGGAGTATTGTAAGCTTCCTCGTTCTGTATGTCGATGACATACTACTCATAGGAAATGACGTCCCGACTCTGCAGGAGGTTAAGTCCTGGCTTGGGAAGTGCTTCGCTATGAAGGACCTCGGAGAGGCTTCCTATATTTTGGGAATAAGGATAGTGAGAGAGCGAAGTAAGAGACTAATAGGACTTAGTCAGAACACTTAGATAAAGTACTAAAACGTTTTAGTATGGAAAACTCGAAGAAGGAGAATTACCGATACAAAGTAATGCCAAGTTGAGTAAGACTCAAAGTCCGAGTACCGAAGCTGAAATAGCAGAAATGAGCCGAGTACCATACGCTTCTGCAGTTGGATCAATCATGTATGCTATGACTTGTACTCGCCCTGATGTAGCCTTTTCTTTGAGCATGGTTAGCAGATATCAAAGGAATCCTGGCAGAGCCCATTGGATTGAGGTTAAGAATATCCTTAAGTACCTTCGGAGGACGAAGGAATGGTTCTTAGTCCTCGGAGGGAGTGATGACTTGAAGGTGCGAGGGTATAGTGATGCCAGATTTCAGACCGACAGGGACAACTACCATTCGTAGTCGGGCTGGGTCTTTACCCTGAATGGAGGAGCAGTGACTTGGAAAAGTTCCAAACAGGAAACTGTAGCTGATTCAACGTGCGAATCAGAGTACATTGCAGCGAGCGAAGCGTCAAAGGAGGCAATATGGTTAAAGAACTTCATCGGTGATTTTGGACTTGTACCTACCATAAAGGAGCCCATGGAGATTTTCTGTGATAATGAAGGAGCGGTTGCATTGACCAAGGAACCAAGGGATCATGGTAGATCTCGACATATCGACAGAAAATATCACTTTATTAGACATCGTGTATAAGAAGGAAAACTCGTAGTGAAGAGGATATCATCAGAAGATAACCCAACAGATCCGCTTACGAAGGGACTGAGTAGGGTTAAGCACTTGCAGCATGCTAGGAGTATTGGGCTGAAGGATGATATTAGTATAGATTAGATAGTAGTAGAAACGTGTAATAGATAAATGTAATTAACATTGATGATTAAATAAAAGAGTATTATTTATGAGTAATGTTACTGTCTTATGTTAATTGTTTAACTATTGTTTCATTTTGCATGTTTTGACTTCCAGAATAATTGAGTTTCTTAAGAATAATCGAATTGTTCAAATTATCCACAATCGTTCATATGTTGGAAGTAGGTATGAATGAAGATTGTCATGAATTGGTGTGTAGATTGTCTAAATGGTATTAGACATAGCAAAAGTTTGCTGCAACGTTCATGAGTGCTTATGAACTAGTTTTGAGCATTGGAACAAACCCGTGCTTGCTGGAATCACTTTATGGAATATGATAAAAAAAAAGGGTGATCGCAAGACGATAATATCATATGGTCTTAAAACCATGATATATGGTTTGTTATTTGTTAATTAGTCGTGCATTGATAATGCGAAACCACATCAGTAACTGGATGTTATAAAACGCATTGTTGTGTATAGTTGATTAATGAATAAGTAAATGCATATAAGTCGAAGTTTATCTGTTACTTTTATTCCAAGAGGGTAAAAGCGATATCTCGGCCGCTCGATGATTTGATTTGACTTATGTGCCGGGCCCGGTCAGAACTGAATTGATGTGTTCGATTAAGTTCTATGTCAAATGAATCGGAGATCGAGAAACCAAATGCTAGAAAAGTTGTTCCATAGAATTGTCAGCATGATATCTAAACAAAGGACTGTACAATCCCTTATCTGAAGGACAAGATTGATTAGATCAGAGTTTGACAACGTCTTTGAGAGCTACGATTGCTAATCGGAATATACTTGTATATATAGTTACTAGACTTATCCAAGTGGGAGACTGTTGGAATAGTGTCTAAGGCTACAACTATATTAGGCAAGTATTTGACCCGGTTGAGCATGGTCCTTTTGGGTTGCCTTCGCCATAGCAACTTGACAGGATGATTTATAATGAGAGAAGGAATATTATTAATATATTATAAGAATAATATAAGGAATAATAATATTATTATTTGATAAATATAAGTCATAAATTAACTAGGAATTAATTTGGTGACTTAAAGAGATTAATTAAATAAAGGGGTATAAACTGTCAATTGTTTGATAGTTGCACTTTGGGCTATATATCCTTTATGGATAAGGGGTGGACGATTTCTAGGGCTAAGGATAGCCATAAAATCGTCCAACGCTTATCATGGAAAGGATTTGGATTGCTTAGGGCTTAAGTTATCCAATTAGGGTTTAAGGGTGAAACCCTAGGAGCCTTACAAGTATAAATAGACCCCTAGGGCTAAGGGAATTTGGGACTGATACTTTGAGTAGAAACCCTGGCCGATTTGATCCTCTTTCCTCTCTCCTAAATCATCTTCTTGCTAGTTGGTGTTTGTAAGCCATTAGAGGAGTGACAATTGTGACTCTAAAGCCTCAAGGACAACAAGATCAAGCAAGTGATTCAAGGTAAACTTCTAATCTCTGATTTCATATTGTTGTTATTGTATATTTGCCATTAGAAGTCTTGGACTCAATGTATGATTAATTAGAGAAACCTAGATCCAAGCATTAGGGTTGCATGTGCACATAGGGATGTTCATATGGCTAAAACCCATCAACTCCATGGAGGTTAAAACCCATGGATCACGAGGAATGTGGAAAGGCATGAGTTACATGGTGTAACCCTATTACCCTAATGTGCACACTATATAAAGAAGCCTTATCCTAGAAAATCGGAACTTAAGAGATACTAGTGAGGGCTAGCTGATTTTGGTGCATAATAATCTTCTCTCAAGTTATTCCAATTATTGGTGGTGTTGTGTGAAGAATTTAAGGCATCACATTTGGGGTGCTAGGCTCACAAAGTCTTAAGGAATCAAAGCTACAAGAAAGGTATGTCATTCTACTAGAATTTTGTATATATCCCTTGATATGCTAGTTAGGATGAAACTTTGGAAAAATGAAAGTTTGCATGTATAATAGAGAAAACATAGATCCAAGGTTTCTAGGATTGCATGCACACCATAGGAGTGTTAGAATGCTGAAAACCCATCACTTATCCCTCAACTGTCCACTCAACTTCTGATAACTCGAGGATCCCACTATAAACAGGATCACGGACCCAATTATCCCTGCAGATCACTTATACTTGGAGAAGGCTCAGATAATCCCACTGTAAGTGACTTAGCACAACCCAAGAAATCTGTTACTTTGTCCGTACTTGCAACGCAAAACACAAATACTGATACTGCCCAAAACACTGAAACGCCGAACTGCCTGAAGTAGCTTGGTGCCACATAGCTGCTTTCCAAAATCTATCGAGACCTCCCTGGTCTCAATTTTTTCGCAAATCATCGGAAATATTGGGTACTAACCATGTCGCTGAGCTAAAAGGACTCCCACACAGTCTTCCCCACATGAATTTCAAACAAAATCCTCTTCTTTGGACTCGTTGCCACGCCCCCACTGTTACACCCGAACTGATGAGTACTACTGTTCCTTCCACATCCTAACAACGCACTCATTCTATCTACCACCCTAGTGAATGCTACGGATACACCCGCAGACTCACAACACTCTATCACTGTCAGACCGTTAATGAATGTTGCGACTACTCCCACAGTCTTATAACACTTTCATGCTAACTGACCGTTAGTGAATGCTACGGCTACCCCCGTAGTCTTATATCACTTTCCATACTATCTAACCGCTTGTGAATGCTACGGCTACCCCCTAGTCTTACAACACTTTCCACACTATCAGACCGCTTTTGAATGCTACGACTACCCCCATAGTCTTACAACACTGTCCATATCGGGTCGAACACGCACTCGACCTAACACTCAACTGAACTTGAGTCCCTATTGGGACTCTAACCTGGTTCCTAAAAACTGCTATCTGATGCCATGGAAAAGCGAGAACCAAATGTTGGAACATTTTCTAAACTCCCAACTCACCTAATCCTCAACTAAACGGCTATTTGACCGCCTTCCTCCCAGACGGGGATGTGAAACTCATCCTAGTCTCACACCTATTTCTGCCCTTGAATACCTGATTGATTCTCCCCCACTTAGATTTTACTAAGTCTTTGTGGCACATGAGAATTGAAGGGTTCCCAATCCTTCTTGCTTTCTAATAACCCACTGATGACAACATGTGCTTACCAAAGCTAGCGATCACTTACCAGATAAACCCTGAGATCACCCATCCTCGGAAACCTTGATGAGTACTCTTGAAATCTGGTCCATTCTGACACTTCAATCCACCTCCCCTGATGACTACTAGAGGTCTTAATCTTCACCCTGCTTGACGAATCCTCATTCCCACTTCCAATCTTGCAACACCACTGAACTCTAACCGAACACAACCCATGCGAAAATACAATTCTCTTGAACATCCAATGTCTGAATACTCATGCATCTAACACCCGCAACCGACACTACCATCTTCATGCTACCAATCCTTTCTTAGCAATGGTGGTGCCTTGAACTCCAAAGTTCTTCCATAAACAGCTGACGACCATACCCTAACAATGATAGAACCACTGAACTCTGACTTCCCTGGAGAACTATCGCTCTAATCCTGACCCAATATCCTCTGAATAATACTCCTGCACAGGTTCCAACCAATATCTAAAATGATAACGGTACACACGGAACCCACTCCACAAGATACGTCCCCCTGTAGGGTCATCAAGGACTTTTTGGCATGCAAAATGGCATATGACTACCCTTGATAACCCATAAAATAGCAGAGAACCGACCCGGAATTTGACTTATCCAACTCTTTCAATATTTTGAAGTGATACAAATGCCCAATATCCATTTTGAAGTGGCAGAAGATGACATACCCGTGAACATCTGATGAAATCCTAATCTTGATGACAAGAACTAACTATAGGATCTTCCTTCCTGAAGGATTCTAAGGATCCACAGACCTTGGGTTTCAGATGAACCCCTAACTGCCCTGCGACAATTGTGGTCTGAAACTCCCCAAGACGACTACCAAAAGCTCCAAAATCCCTTCCTTGGCTGAATGAAAGACCACCGAAGTCCATTCCCAAAACTCTACGAGTACTTTCTGATGAGATGAACTCCTACAATCACGCATCGATTGGCCCAGGCCCTGCTCCTGAGCTGGAACTAGAATTTGAATCTCATTCCTGAGTGCTCTACACCATACTGAACTGACATTCCAAAGATTTGAATGTACCCAATAATCCTTATCCCACAGACTTCATGGATTCTCCAAGACACTCCCTGATTCGGGTATGGATCCTATGCTTTTAGTAGTACGGGCCCAATACTACCTTCCATACCTATCCATACTTTCCTCAAGGATCATCCCAGGTCCTCCAAGTCACCCTTTCAGACTGATCCACCCAAGTCTCACTAAACCTCACTTCTAACCCACTGAAGCGTGTCCTAGGCTTTCCTAGGTTCCCGAACCCATCCAGTCCTCAGCTGCTAAAACATTCCCAGTAATGTCAACTAGCTACCTTCTGAACATAGCCACATGAAACAGAGATCAAATAATCCTTCGAGTAAAATACTCATCCCTAGAATGGTTAGACTCAAACGAGAGCTGCGCAATAGGGTCAAATCTATCACTCTAAGATTATCCAGCCCGTGCCAGATGTGACTTAGCATATTCACTTAATAGTTAGCTCACATTACTAAGAGTCCCACAAAGCACAAAGCAAGCAACATCAGACAAAGGAAAATCTCACCAACATATTTCAATTAATCATTATATCCTCTTATTAGGAATCTATACTGGCATGAGATAAGGCTCATATAATCAAGCATAACCTAAACATACTATCCTATCACTGACTGATCAATAATATAATGTAGCTCAACAAGCATATACAACAGGAATATAAGGCATCTTCCTAGATCCTTAGCACTAATCTAGAATGCAGTTCTCATACACATGTAGTAGACATATAAGGCATCCTTATTAGATCCTCATCCGTAATCTAGCATGCAGTTCTCATAATCATATGACATCATAACATAACATGTATAGGTATCTTGGGGAAAACTTACTTGAGCTCGGCTGATTGCAAGCATCACACACCTCATTATTTTCAAACTTATTTTCTCTTTTCAAACCTCTTTTTATAAAATGATTTTTCTTTTGAAAATTTCATACCAAGTCCTCAGTTTGAGTTCAAACACACCCAAGATTGTGCTCCAATCACTCAAACCAAGGCTATGATACCAACTTGTAACATCCCAAAATTATTGACCAAAATTTTCATTTTTAGTTAGGTTATTATAAAACCAGTTAGTATAGAAACATCCATATTATCATCCTATGTCAAATACAAAGTGAATCGAACGAAGGGAAGGAGAGATAAGTTGCGGTTTGACCTTACCGGGAGGTTCTGGTCGTTTGCAACCCGCTCTTCGTCGTTCACAGCTTGAACTCCGATCTCAGCGATCTCCCGGTTATCCTCAACGTCTCCAGCGGCAGCGGGGAATGTAACAATGGCGTTCGTCGATGAGGCAGCAGGAGGAACCGGTGGCTCGCGATGGTGTCATGGAGGCAGCTCCAGTAGAGGTTAACACAAAGGTGGCGGCCGAATAGAGATTAGGTTTAGGGTTTGGGTGAAGGTGTTGATCCTTAAAACATGAGGGATGACCACCGGGTTTAAGTCCCATATTCCATCAAATTTTGTTTCCTTTTTCCAACTTTTGTCCCTCTCCACAAAATCCTTTTAAATTTGAAGTCCAAAAGTTTCCCTTTAGCCCCTGATTCCATAAATTCATTTCATTTTAAGTCCAAAACTTACCAAATAGCCCCTCCTCTACAATTTATTTCCAAAATAAGTTCATATGTTACCATTCAACACTTTTAACCCCCATCGTGAAAACTCCACTCCCCAAGCCCACAAGAGGGGAAACCCCTACTAGATCCATGCACGCATGTTTTCCAACAGCCCATCCAAATACTAGAACATCAGCTGGTCTAAGTATTGATCTTCCTTTGAATGGGTCAGTCAGAAAGTTCATAGGTGTCTCTTTCTTGATAGAAACCCTAGCACACCTAAATAAGTCGAAAAGAACATCTCTAACCAGATCGTGTCGGTATTTGAAACTCGGGAGCTCTTTACAATGAACTGCATGCTCCCCAAAGGATTCCAAGCATGCCTTGTGACAAACAGGGAAAGTCTCGCCGGCCGGAAATAAGGGGATCATAAGGCTATAGTTGAGGAGGGCACAATACTCCACTGGCGACATATGCTGGCGAAGACAGTCAATAGGAATAGTCATTAGAAAATCCTGAGCATATGGGGCCCTTAGACACTCAAAAATGGCTTTCTGCCTAATCATCATATCGAAGTGAGCTTCTATGTCTTGGATAATTTTACTAAAAAGGGAACTCGCCAATGAATGTTGGGCTTTTGGAGGGGCGATGTCCTTATTAGTGAAATCGTTGAAGTCAAAGCCCGGAATCGTATCACGAAGACAGGTCAAAGCACAAACATAATCTAAATCCATATTATATATGCCTCTATTTCTTAAGATGTGGTCTTGTAATACCCACGATTGAGATCATGAGGCTACAAAAGCATAGGAGGAATCCTCTACTGCTGAGTACAACCCCAAACCACCAAATCTAATTAGTAGTGAAGCCAATCGCCATTGAAGGTCCCCAAAGAACGGATCCCCACAAACCACAATGTCTTCAATCGACCCACGTAACCCTTTATCAAAACACAAAGTAGCCTCTTCCATGTGAACGGGTTGGCACGTTCTCAGGCCAAAGAAAAGTTTGGTGATGCCCATATAAGATCGAAGCAAAAGAAGCTCGCTTTGGGGGTCATGTAATTGTGGTAGAAGGCGCATCAAATCAACAACCTTGGCATCCCTCTTCATGGCTAACCCACTAATAAAACTCGCATCTTTACTAGCAGCTCCCCCAAGAAGCTTCACCCCAACTAACGGTCGCCCAATGTCAGCAGGGAATAAACCTGAACGCATCTTCCTACCATCGCATGAAGGCCAAAATAGCTCAGTTTTTTTGATATTCAGCTCAAGCCTCAATCCTGGGCCTGTCACCCTAATGATGTCGAATACTCTGGCCACCTCTTCTGAATCTCTAATGATTGTCCTATCATCAAGGTACCAATCATGAAGAAGAAGCTTACAATTGTCTCTAATTTGTAAATTACATGTGGATAAGGCATTAAATAACTTACAGATTCTTGCCAGGGAAAGGAGATGAGGCAATCGGCTCGAAAGAAGAAGAGAATCCATGTTATTTCGAACCCTAGAATTCGTTTAGAAGTTAATTGTTGGGAAGAATAAGAAGTCAAAGAAAAGACGACGGGACTTGTTAACTAAAGTCTACACCTCTACGGGCAACGATGGCTAGGGCTCAACCCTCATTATCTCTCCATTTTATATGCTTAACAGTCTAACCCTTTGAGGTGGTTTATGGGTTTTTCGAAGAAGGCTTTTGTTGGCAGGTTTCAAAAGGGCGGCAATTGTGTTTCTATAAAGAAGACGCGCGCACAAGAGAGAGAGAGAGAGAGAGAGAGAGAGAGAGTAAACGCGTAAACTATAGATAAAATTAGAAAAATAAATAAATGAATAGAGGTAATAAATAGTCTATTTATATATGATAAGGACCAAAAGACACAATAAAACTAAATCATAGGAACCTTTTGAGTTTAAAATAATTAGAGACTAAACACGCAAACTAACCTAAACCATAGGAACCATTTGTGTAATTTACTCATTTTTAAACGAGAAAAATGATATATATGTGTAAAACGATCGTGTGGTTTGGGGTAATTTGCACGCTTGGTCCTTAACTTTTTTTGAAATCGGACTATCCATATTGCTTGTTTTTGTTGTGTACTTAACCACTGGCAAACCTAAAAAGATAATATTGTCTTACCGAATATTATCTCATTAGGAGTGAGACTCGTATACTCTACAAGTTGATTAAAAAAGTTGTATATATAGATACACGTATTAATCATTTTTTTAAGAAAATATTAAATATCAAGGTGTAAACATTAAGTATTTTTTAAAGTAAAATTCAAAATAAATACAAATGAAATAATGAATAAATAAGTAATTGAATTTATACTAAGAAAACAAACTATGGAGAGATTTTTATATTTTGGTCATATTTGTGGCTTAACTATCTTATTTTAATTCTGTCGATGAAAAACAATAAAGTTTGATCATTTGTCCTATGTAGGTCATTTTTGCCTAAAATGATAATGAATTTTGGAGGCTTTCCTAAGAATAGCAATCAACTTGATAATTTAACATTTTTAGCTTCAAAATCAATAAAGCGTCAGCCAAACCAAATGAATTCCTAGAATTTGGTGAAACAAAATTTGGCGAATGTCTTTTCCTTTATCTACTTGAAGCTTTTTAACATTTTACAAGTTGTGTGGCAAAAGTTAATATTTTGCATGTGGGTATCAAGCTGCTACGTAACATCCCAACAAACAAGGGTAAAAATTTCATTTTTATTATAATCAAAACACTATTGTAAATTTATCCAAACATTTAAAAGCATTTCAAATAAAACAATTATCAGAGTTGATTCCCAAAGATCACATATTACGGAAAACACGAGTGTATGCGCTACGATCAAGCCGTGCCCTTCCCTTTCGAACCGGAAGTACCTGAAACCATAAACCACAAACTGTAAGCACAAAGCTTAGTAAGTTCCCAAATACCACATACCAAACATATCAAATGATCCATATGAAGGGTTTTGAGCATTATAACACTCCTAAGGTGTACATGCAACCCTAGAAACCTTGGATCTATGTTTTACTAAGATACATGAAAAAATGATTTTCCAAGGTTCTTAACTTAACTAGCATGGCATGGGGAACTTTAAAACATAATTGCTAGTAGAAGAACATACCTTTTAGTTGCCTGGAATCCTTGAAAACCTTTTGAGCCTAGCACCCCAAGTGTGATGCCTCAAATGTCTCACACAACACCATAACACTTGGAATAACTTTGAGAGAAGTAAACTTACACCTCAAAATCAGATAGCCCTCTATTACTTGCTTGTAGTGCCGATTTTGGTTAACATGGGGTCTTTTTATAGTTGTGTCAAAAGTAGGGTTACACCATGTAAACCATAATTGTCATGGCTTTCCATATTCCATGATCCATGGGTTTGTAACCTCCATTGACTATCCATGGAGCATCTTATAGGTTTTAACCCAATCCATACAAACCATGGATCATTAGCCCAACTATGCAAGAATAGATGATTTACACAGCCAACCCCATATATTTAATTAGTCTCTTTTTGATCACTTAATTAATTCTAAATTAATTCTTGATCAATACTAACTAAATAATATTATTAATATATTAGAACATATAATGTATTAATAAACCTTAAGTGTTATTTCTCTCATTTGATCTATCCAAGTGTTGCAATGCCATGCAACCCAAATGGACCATGCTAACCGCGTCAAGTACATTCCATGAATAGTTATGAACCTAGACACCTAATCTAACAGTCTCCCACTTGGATAAATCTAATAACTATAACTGCAAGAATGACTTCAGGAACCGACCAACAATCGTAGCTCTTTCAAGGTCTCGTGGAACTAAGATGATGATGATACGCCATTTAAGATAAGTGATCATATAATCCTCTATTTTAGATATCAGTCGGACAAAAACATGGAACAATGTCTTACATGTTGTCCATCACTTTGTTTCCCGATTTCCAATATGTTTGACATAGAACTTAATGTTGGATATAGTGTCTAAGTCCATAACTTTATTTGGTATGTACTTGACCCGACCCGGCATGGTCCATTTGGGTTGCATGGTATGACAATACTTGGATAGGCAAAATGAGAGAATAAGGCACTTATGATTATTAATATATTATAAGTTCTAATATATTAATAATAGTGTTATTTAATTAGTATTGATCAAGTATTAATCTAGTATTAATTTGGTGATCAAAGTAAGACTAATTAAATATAAAGGGTTGATTATGACAATCATCAATTCTTTTATGGTGGATTAATGATCCATGGTTTATGGGTTATGGATGTAACCATTTGGAGCTCCATGGATAGTCCATGGGAGTTACAAACCCATGGGTCATGAGACATGAAGAGTCATGATTGTCCTATCATCAAGGTACCAATCATGAAGAAGAAGCTTACAATTGTCTCTAATTTGTAAATTACATGTGGATAAGGCATTAAATAACTTACAGATTCTTGCCAGGGAAAGGAGATGAGGCAATCGGCTCGAAAGAAGAAGAGAATCCATGTTATTTCGAACCCTAGAATTCGTTTAGAAGTTAATTGTTGGGAAGAATAAGAAGTCAAAGAAAAGACGACGGGACTTGTTAACTAAAGTCTACACCTCTACGGGCAACGATGGCTAGGGCTCAACCCTCATTATCTCTCCATTTTATATGCTTAACAGTCTAACCCTTTGAGGTGGTTTATGGGTTTTTCGAAGAAGGCTTTTGTTGGCAGGTTTCAAAAGGGCGGCAATTGTGTTTCTATAAAGAAGACGCGCGCACAAGAGAGAGAGAGAGAGAGAGAGAGAGAGAGAGAGTAAACGCGTAAACTATAGATAAAATTAGAAAAATAAATAAATGAATAGAGGTAATAAATAGTCTATTTATATATGATAAGGACCAAAAGACACAATAAAACTAAATCATAGGAACCTTTTGAGTTTAAAATAATTAGAGACTAAACACGCAAACTAACCTAAACCATAGGAACCATTTGTGTAATTTACTCATTTTTAAACGAGAAAAATGATATATATGTGTAAAACGATCGTGTGGTTTGGGGTAATTTGCACGCTTGGTCCTTAACTTTTTTTGAAATCGGACTATCCATATTGCTTGTTTTTGTTGTGTACTTAACCACTGGCAAACCTAAAAAGATAATATTGTCTTACCGAATATTATCTCATTAGGAGTGAGACTCGTATACTCTACAAGTTGATTAAAAAAGTTGTATATATAGATACACGTATTAATCATTTTTTTTAAGAAAATATTAAATATCAAGGTGTAAACATTAAGTATTTTTTAAAGTAAAATTCAAAATAAATACAAATGAAATAATGAATAAATAAGTAATTGAATTTATACTAAGAAAACAAACTATGGAGAGATTTTTATATTTTGGTCATATTTGTGGCTTAACTATCTTATTTTAATTCTGTCGATGAAAAACAATAAAGTTTGATCATTTGTCCTATGTAGGTCATTTTTGCCTAAAATGATAATGAATTTTGGAGGCTTTCCTAAGAATAGCAATCAACTTGATAATTTAACATTTTTAGCTTCAAAATCAATAAAGCGTCAGCCAAACCAAATGAATTCCTAGAATTTGGTGAAACAAAATTTGGCGAATGTCTTTTCCTTTATCTACTTGAAGCTTTTTAACATTTTACAAGTTGTGTGGCAAAAGTTAATATTTTGCACGTGGGTATCAAGTTGCTACGTAACATCCCAACAAACAAGGGTAAAAATTTCATTTTTATTATAATAAAAACACTATTGTAAATTTATCCAAACATTTAAAAGCATTTCAAATAAAACAATTATCAGAGTTGATTCCCAAAGATCACATATTACGGAAAACACGGGTGTATGCGCTACGATCAAGCCGTGCATGACTTGTAAAATGGATTAAAATCATTATCCCAATCTGTTTTGGACTTGTAAAATTTGTTTTTCAAAATGATAATGATTATGTTAACCCATTTTTGCATGACTTTTATCAATTTTCAAGTATTGTATATGTTAATATGATTCTTGAAATTGCTTGACATGAATTTGTGTTCTTATGAGTTTTTAGAAGATCATAGGAATTATGTGTAACCTCCATGTATGTTTAATTCATTATCTTAATGGCAATGATGGTGTCCATAACTTGTCCTCAAGTTTTGGATAAACAAAACTCACTTCTTTAAATTGTAATTAAAGAACTAAAGAGGTTTCATAAAATGAAGAGTCTTCATTTTCATGAACCATTAAAACTCATAAGTTACAAATTGAAGATACTTGGAATAGTTTCAATTCTTGCCCTCAAGTTTTGGAATTTGAAAAGTCTTACACTCTAATACTTTAATTCCAAAAATTAAACCATAGATTTTTAAAAAGTTTAAAAATCAACACTTATACTATTATTATAATTTTATTATATACATATGTATAAGAATATGTCATTCTTACCGTTAGTAGGCCTCATTCACAAAGTCGGTCTATAAGGGGGGTATAAGGTTGTTGCCTATAAAATGGTGACTTAATGGGTGTCCACTCTCACCCACCGCTTCCTTGATCAGTGGAGGGTCGTTAGCCGAACGGGTAGGATACAACTTTAAATTCTCATTCAAAGTATAATGAATTATAAAGTAACTATGCATTATAGATTCCCAATCTTAGTTACTTTAGGAAAATGTGAATTTGGTGCTAGCCCATAAATTTACACTTTGTACCTTACCAAGTCGTTAGTGGAGCGTGTGTGGTTAACCGGCACACTAACATGGACTAGTAAGAGTGGCAAAGGGTAACTTGACTTTATTATAGATCGGTGGAGCGTGTGTGGTTAACCAGCACATCGATTAGGTAATATTGTTGAGGGTACCAAGTCAATTTATATGGTTATTCACACCTTGTTTGTGATCCTCGGCATCCCAGTCACAAACTTGAGAGGGCACAATCGAGATTCAAACATGCCATTGAAAGTTCAATGTATCTCAAAATATCTAGGAGTTTCAAATCCAATTAAAACTTAATTATATTTCGTTTTTCATGGTGGAAATTGGCAAATCGTCATTTACCTACCTTTAACTATTTTATAATTTGGATTACGGCATCCCTCTTCCATTTATAGATAGGTTATTAGGTCCTAGGCTTAATATTTCATATTGGGTGTTATATTAAGGACTTTAAATCAACTAACTTGGATTTCTCCCAATATAGATGTCTAGTTTAGACAGCTATGGTCTTCCCAAATCTTTAGGAAGAAGCTTCCTAATGAAAATGATATCCTGAATGGCAATCAAGGTGAAAGATCAATCCCTTTGTTGTGCATTAGTGGGACTGAAAATCATACTTCACTTCCTTCACCTACTCCAATAAATCTCCCTATCCCACAAGTTTCAAGACCTGTTAAGTTCTAAGTCACTCAATCCTTATTGGCAAATAAAGTCTATATGAGCCTAGGTCATGGAGATTAAGTTACATATTGACAAGTCGGGAGAGTCAGCTGTCGAAGTCTCAAGGTAGCTGGTTGTTGACTTGGTCACTCCCTGATGACAGATCACGACATGACCCTTAATGATCTTACCTATTTGCTTGATGATGCTGAATCAGCAATGATTTGGGGCATTGGTAAAGCAAAATTTGATTGGAAGATCAACTTCCCAAACTTCCATGGACATTGACAATGGTAACATCGGAAGTCCATAAAAACTTTCTCTTCCCAATTGAAAAGGATTGTCCATAGTCAACTCGGTTGACAAAATGGTAAAGAGAAAGGATAAGTCTATGATAGTCCCGTGTACCGTTTCCATAGAGTCCATATGTTTCTGTTGCCAAAGGAAGGGCATTGGTTGCGAAGCTGCCAAATTTACCTAAAAGTCCATAAGGATAGTAAAGTCAAATGTTTGACTCTGCTTTAGGTAAAGTCCATTATCTAACTTTATTAAGTTTCTATTTTGAGATTCCTATTGCATGATGTGACTGGGTCACATATTGATGTTTTAAGAATCAAAGAAGAGTGAAGAAACTTAAAGGAAGTATATGCTGATTTCTGATCGTGAAGATGGATTTCGATCGCATGGTTCGGTGATCAAAATTTTGAGTTGTTACTTAAGAGTTATGATATATTGCTTAGGAATAGATAACAACAAGGTTTTCCATATGGATTGTAAGGATAAGTTTTCCGCAAAGTTTTAAAATAAAAGAAAATGGTTTTGATTTTATTTATTTTAAGTATCCTTACAATGGAATTTGTGAAAAAAGGTTGTTGCTTATATGTTTCCATTGATAAGAAATATGGGTAAATGGATTTGATTCTTTCATTACTGGTAGTGTCATAATTTACCAAAATAAGGAGAGATTCTCATCACCCAAGTTTCAGTTGGATAGAAACTTGGAATCATGCAAGTTGTATTGTGTGATGAATGAGAATTTTCATCTTTGGTAAATTAAGACTAATTCCTTGTTCACATTCGCATGTGAGTCAAGCGAAGGACTAAATGATCTGGTACATTAAGTTGTGCACTAGTCAGGTCCACCACAAAGGTAGATAATATTATTCGTTATGATTTACTAAAGTTTAGTAAATATGGTGATGCTTACGAGTTTAAGTGTAATTCGGAAACATTGGAAAAGTTTCAATGTATGGTAGAATGAATAAGAAGAATCAAATAAGGCAGAAAGATAAAGGTTTCTCCAATCTGAAGAGATGGGAGAGTACTTGTGTATTTTGTTTTATGATTATCTTAGTGATTATGGAACCATATCACAATTGATCCTCTAAGGACACCTTAGTGTGTTTGTTGCCTGAGGAGAGGAATCATGAATTGTTGAAATGGTTAAATCAAAAGATAATTCATACTTCATGCCAAAAACAAATCCTGGAGTTATACTCCCAGATTGTAACTTGAGTGACATAGTCTTTAGAAAGTTCATAACACTTATCAAATGTAGAGTAAGATGTGTCCTACACTTGTACATTTGAGGTTGGTTAGTTGTGATGTTTTGGATAAAACAAAGACCAACTAAGTCCAATTATGGGAAGTGTTTAACTTGAAAAGATTCCACACTATCTCTTGAATATTTGGCAAGAGAGTCTTATATGTCAAGAGGACAGTGGGAGTCTAAAAGATTCTGAAATAGTTTCAAGAACTAATCAAGAGTTTTGTTAATCACTAGCCCACGACTTGAGGTTTCTAACCTATCGTGTTGACATATTCTGTGCTCATCCCAGTTAAGGTTGGATTTACATTGGAGTTCTGAGAGTTCTTGACTGTTTGCATAACAACCTGGAAGCAATGGTAGGCCCTTGTGTTGCCGGGTGGCAAGAAATTAAGATTGCACAAGTTCAGTCCATATGAATTTGGAAGTGTCACTAACCTAGTCCTGTGATTATGGTTTTGACAAAATTCACATGGAAAAGAACACATACACCATAAAATCTAAGTGTCATAAGGTTTCTCTTTGATTCATGAAAATGATGGTGAGGAAACGCTTCCACTAAGAAGATTTTAAGTAGATAGCGGTTGTGATATTTGCATTCTCATATAGTTACTGGAGCGTGTGTGGTTAACCGGCACACTAACTAGTGAGAATTGTAAAAGGTCTAGACAAACATGTGTTCTATCTAAGGAAAGGTGTATGTTTTTGATAAACTCTTATCAAAGCAATCTAGTATCAGAAATATAAACTTTGGTAAGAAAGTCAATAAAGTATTGATTTCTAGAAGTGCAGTTGATTTCTGAGTACATGTCAAAGCTAGTGGGAGCATAAATTGTTATGCTAGTAATCATTATGCTAGTGGGAGCATGATGATTATGTTAAGTATTGCAAGTTAGCAATGTTAATTATAGATAACAAAAGTTTCAATTTGCTTTGAAAAGTTGTTTTGCTATAATTAAGGGAGAGGATTTTATACTTCACTCCAATTCTACAAGCTTAGATTGATATTTTAATCTACTTTAGTCAAGAATATATATGAATGTTATGTTGGAATGGTTCAACATAAGGAAATTCTATATATGTTGCGTTCTCAAAATTCGATTATGATTATGGCATCCCTCTTCATAGTTTGAATTTTAAGAACATGGCAAATAAAAATTTTATAGCATGAATCGTGTCCCATATGCATCGGATATAGGATCGATTGCATGTACTACAATATTCATCCATTCTAAATTTTCCTAATGCTTAGGGCATTAAGAAGGGATAAAGGAATAGAACTAGAAATGACTAAAATGATTAAGCAAATTGTCGAGGACAAATTGAGGTTTACCAAAGATTTGTTGCTCATGGACAATTAGAAGTATGGAGTAAGGACCATATTGACATGTTTTGAAAAGAGGCAACTCTTGTTCAGAAGTGATGGTCAAAATGGTAATATGGAATTGTCTCCATAGGTGGAAGTTATTCTTTGAATCTGTGTAAGATTAAAGAACTTAAGGCAAAGAAGGATGTTCAAAGGAATGTAATTTGAATATGAGACTTCATTTCCATGGAATTGCTTTCCATTGGAACACTCTGTAATGTCTGTTGCCAAGTCTTTGTGACTTCTGTGCATAGTCACTACAAGGGGATCATTGCATATAAGTTTAGAATCTAACAGATTACAGTAAATGCAAGAGTTTGGTATTCTTGCATTTACAACAAGGATTGGAATTGTGAAATGAGCATCATTGGAATATTTTCAATTGATCTATTTCACATAGATAGGACCATATGTAAACATAGTATGCATACTTGGAGTATGGCATAATTGTTGTTTGGAAAACCATAGTGTACAAGCTTGGAGCATGGGACAACTAATGTTTTAATTCAAGCATAAAGTTGATTAATCGAAACATAAATAATGAGTAATCAATATGGTGCTTAAATAAAAGGTGTTTTATTTACACTCAAAGTGTTGGGGCCATATAAGATTAGTATTATTCTTGTGTTTCACTTTGCATGTTTTCACTTCCAGAATAATTATGTTATGGTATATATCATATTATTCAAACCATCCACAGTCAGTCATATGTTGGAAGTAGATATGAATCAAGACTGTCATGAATTTGGCTTGTATGATTTGTCTAAAGTGCTTTAGACAATGCAATGGTTGCTACAACATTCATGAGTACTCATAAGGGCTGAGTATTGGATTCAACCCACGCTCACTTGCATCACTTCATGGAATTTATCTCGAGTGATCGTGAGACGGTAATATCATATAAATCTTCAAACCTAGAGATATGAGTTGTTGACTATGAGTTGGTTATTCATTGATTGTACGAAAACGCATTGGTAACTCGATGTTATAAAACGTGCCTTTGTGAATAATTCAACAAGTAGTTAGTACAAGCATATCAGTCGAAGTTTATCTGTTCCTTCTAGAAATAGAAGCGATATCTGGGCCCCTCGATGATTTGGTTTTGACCTATGTACCGGGCCCGGTCAGAACCTAATTGATGTGTTCAATTTAGTTCTATGTCAAAACAAATCAGAGATTGAGAAACAAATGTTGGACAATAAGTAAGATCGTGTTCCATGTGTTTGTCCGGCTGATATCATGAGAACAGAGGATTATATGATCACTTATCTTAAATGGCGTATCATCATCATCTCAGTTCCGAGAGACTTTGAAAGAGCTACGATTGCTAGTCGGATTTTGAAGTCATATTTGCAAATATAGTTATTAGATTTATCCAAGTGGGAGACTATTGGATATAGTGTCTAAGTCCATAACTTTATTTGGTATGTACTTGACCCGACCCGGCATGGTCCATTTAGGTTGCATGGCATTGCAATACTTGGATAGGCAAAATGAGAGAATAAGGCACTTATGATTATTAATATATTATAAGTTCTAATATATTAATAATAGTGTTATTTAATTAGTATTGATCAAGTATTAATCTAGTATTAATTTGGTGATCAAAGTAAGACTAATTAAATATATAGGGTTGATTATGACAATCATCAATTCTTTTATGGTGGATTAATGATCCATGGTTTATGGGTTATGGATGTAACCATTTGGAGCTCCATGGATAGTCCATGGGAGTTACAAACCCATGGGTCATGAGAAATGAAGAGTCATGACAATTATAGGTCTTCTTAATGAAACCCTAATTGTGACACCACTATAAAAGGAACCCTTTGGCTAGCAAAATCGTGACCTAGTGTTACTAGAGAGGGCATAACCGATTTTGAGTGTTAGAAGTATTCTCTCAATTTATTCCAAGTTTTGTGGTGTTGTGTGAAGCATTTGAGGCACAACATTTGGGGTGCTAGGCTCACAAAGTCTTGAAGGAATCCAAGCAACAACAAGGTATGTATTTCTACTAGTTTTATATTTTATTTACTCCCCATGCCATGCTAGTTAGGAAATAACCTTGAAAAAGAAATTTGCATGTATATAGAGAAAACATAGATTCAAGGTTATTAGGGTTTCATGTACACTTAGGAAGTGTTAGAATGCTCAAAACCCATCACTTAATCGAACACATCAATTTAGTTCTGACTGGGCCCGGTACATAGGTCAAAACAAAATCATCGAGGGGCCTAGATATCACTTCTAATCCAAGTAGGAACAGATAAACTTCGACTCATATGCTTGTTCTACTACTTGTTGAATTATAGACAAAGGCACGTTTTATAACATCGAGTTACCAATGCGTTTTCGTACAATCAATGTATAACTAACTCATAGTCAACAACTCATATCTCTAGGTTTGAAGACTTATATGATATTACCATCTCACGATCACTCGAGATAAATTCCATGAAGTGATATAAGTGAGCGTGGGTTGAATGCAATACTCAGAACTTATGAGCACTCATGAGTGTTGTGGCACCACTTGTTATGTCCAACAATTTAGACATCTACAAGCCAACTCATGACAATCTTGATTCATATCTACTTCCAACATATGACCGACTGTGGAGAATTTGAAAAATATGATATATCATAACATAATTATTCTGGAAGTCAAAACATGCAAACTGAAATGATAGTAAACGATTGACAAAAGATAGTAACACTTATACTTATAAATAAACAACAAATTTTATTTATCATCAAATGTCAATTACACTTTACAAATTTTAAAGCTATCTAACTACTAAAACTAATATTATCCTTCAGCCCTATGCGCCTCGCATGCTGGAGATGCTCAACCCTACCTAGTCCATTCGTGAGGGGATCTGTTAGGTTCTCATTCGATGATACCCTCTTTGCCACGGGGAGTCCTTCTTCTATTCGATATCTGATGAAATGATATTTTCTGTCGATGTGTCTGGATCTCCCATGATCCCTTGGTTCTTTGGCTAAGGCAACTGGACTTTCACTATCACAGAAAATTTCCATGGGCTCCTTTATAGCTGGTACAACTCCAAGGTCTACAATGAAGTTCTTTAGCCATATAGCCTCTTTTGCTGCCTTGCATGCCGCTATATACTCAGATTCGCAGATTGAATCAGCCACTATCTCCTGCTTAGAACTTTTCCAAGTAATTGCTCCTCTGTTTAAGGTAAAGACCATGCCTGGCTGAGAGCAGAAATTATCCCTATCAGTCTGGAAGCTAGCATCACTGTACCCTACTACTCTCAAGTCATCACTCCTACCAAGGGTAAGGACCCAGTCCTTAGTTCTCCGAAGGTACTTGAGAATGTTCTTTACCATAGTCCAGTGACCCTTGCCAGGGTTCCCCTAATATCTGCTGACCATGCTCAATGTGAAGACCACATCAGGATGAGTACAAGTCATAGCATACATGATCGAGCCTACAATGGAAGCATACGATACTCGACTCATCTCAGCTATCTCAGCCTCTGTACTCGGGCTCTGTGTCTTACTCAATCTGGCGTTACTCTGGATCGGTAACTCTCCTTTCTTGGAATCTTGCTGTAACGTTCCCAAAAACACGACCCAAAAAGTTCATTTTAATTTAATAATAAAACCACAATTGCCAAAAATTCATTCAAAACATATCACAACAGAGTATCATGTCTAAAACATTATTTTATTTTATCAGAGTAAACATCCCAGGCTGAATAAATAATGGTGTGTGCCATGTGATCACCCCGAGCTCTTCCCTCCGCTACCGGAAGTACTTGAAACCTAAACTGAAAACCGTAAGCACGAAGCTTAGTGAGTTCCCCAACCTACCACATACCATGCATAATCAAATATTGCAAGCACTGGGCCTCGCCCGCTACATCGTGCCCCGCCTGGCTTCGAGCCCCGCTCGGTTACACAGATATGTTTCTCTTAAGGCCCTGCCTGTCTCTGAGCCCCGCCCGCTAAACACGTACAAACATATAACATAACATATAACAAGTAGCTAATATACTTTACTGTACACCTGATCTATGGCCTCGCCTACATAGGGCCTCGTCCCTATCCTGCTATTGACAAGTCATGGAATCTCGTCCACGCTCCTGCTGATAGTGAGATATGGGCCCCCGCCCACACTCACATCTCTCCTATATCGGGCCTCGCACCTGCTCTGCTACTAATGAGATAAAAAAACCCCATTCATACTCTGCTAGTGGTGAGATACGGAACCTCGTCCACGCTCACCTCCCTACCAGACACATACAAGTTTCACACATACAACAAGTATAAACTAATGTACAAACATTCGGGAACCCGCCTGATATTGGACCTTGGTCCGGAATAACATACTAGCATACAGTGCCTAGGGCTAACCCCCGGGTCTTCCTACTCATAAACTACGTGGGCCGACATTGTGTCCTTAGATCCATTCACACAATGAAGAGACTCACCTCGCACTGGTGAAGATTCGTTCAACACTTCTGACTGCTAACCGACACTTCTGAACTACTGACCCTTCGGCTTCCCGAACTATCAATACCCAAACAACATTTAGACCATAATAATCCAAAAGTCAACCCTGGTCAAACTTGGTCAAAGTCAACCTCCAGTTGACTTGACTCGCCGAGTTGTTCTACCAACTCGTCGAGTCCATACCCCTACAACCCAATACATCCCTCGACTCAACTCATCGAGTCTAGCAAGAACTCAACGGGTCCTCCTTCAACCATACCCTCGGGACCATCTTCAACCGACATGCCGAGTTCATCCTTGAACTCATCGAGTTCATCATCCACATATGAATGTGTCTAGTCTGTGACTCGCCGCGTTGTATGTATAACTCATTGAGTCCATCCCCATAAACTAAGGAGATTGCCTTAGACTCACCGAGTTCGTCCTTGAACTTGTCGAGTACGATGAACTTCATGACCATCATGGACTCGGGCCGACTGAGTCTCTTTCCAAACTCAACTCATACCCTTAACAGAAGGGTTTTGGGGCAAGAACTGGCCTAAATCGCCGAGTCCGACAACTGACTCGCCGAGTCTCTTTATGTTCAACACTATTCAGACGATTTCAGACAAGCTCAAGGCATCCAAGACCCAGATCTGGCCTCCTAGGGTCGGGATATCACACAAAGTTGCTACCTTTACACCCATGCATGACCCTTTTTGCTCAAAAGGCCATAATAACCACTTAATTTATGCATTGAGAGGTATAATGGCATAAAGCTCCCACCTTTATGTCTTTACTACTCTGAACACCTCTAAATCTGGAAGGATCTAGCTTGGGACGTCCAAATCCCACAAGACATCCTTCTTGGACCATAAACTCCATAAAAAGGGACATAAGGAGATTAAACAAACTAGAAGTCAAGGAAGGAACTTGATTACCAAAATGAGTAGCAAATTGAGTGAATCTTCTGGATCTACTCCTTCCTCCTTGAACCTCTAACCTTCTTCTTGTTCCTCCAAGCTTCAAGAATGCTCCAAAACTCTCAAGATGACTCACAACTCAAGGGAGGCTCTAGGGTTTTCGTTCTGGACTTGAGAGAGTATCAAGGGGGCTGATGAAGGCTATAATGTTCCTTAAATAGGGTGCAAGGCCTGCATTTTGGGTTTTCCCCAAACCTGGTCAACTCGCAGAGTCAATCTTCTGACTTGTCGAGTAGGTCACTAAACCCGCGACCAAATCGCGCTCCTAATCGTCGAGTCACCCATCTACTCAACGAGTCACTTCCTTATTTGAGGTTTTCTTCTCTTTTCCGAACTTCTAAATTTAGGGTGTTACAACTCTCCCCCACTTAAACTAGACTTCATCCTTGAAGTCGGCCACAGTCCACTACCTTACACTCCACTTACCACTTTACCAATAGGTACACACTTCTTCTATTTGATCCAATCCTTGAAAGCGTCACGCTCATAATAATCTGATCACTACTACCTTCGAGTAGCAGGTCCCTCTCGGCTACGGTTGAGGCTCAGACTAGAGCTGCATCACAGAGCCAAATAATTCACTCCGAGGTTATTTGATTCCGCGGTGAGTAACTTAGCATCACGTACCCGATCAACTCACTTCTTCTATCTGATCCAATCCTTGAAAGCGTCACGCTCATAATAATCTGATCACTACTACCTTCGAGTGGCAGGTCCCTCTCGGCTACGGTTGAGGCTCAGACTAGAGCTGCATCACAGAGCCAAATAATTCACTCCAAGGTTATTTGATTCTGCGATGAGCAACTTAGCATCACGTACCCGATCAACTCACTTCTTTCTGCACCAAATACCTTATCATCATTCTTGACTGAAGTCCTGCCGACCCCCATCCGCCTTCCGGATGAACCGAGACCATCTTGGTCCTAACTGGTCTACATTTACCCAAAATACCGGTCCCCCAGCGGTCACCACACGCCAGAACAACCCTCAGCCGCTCTCAGCGACTTACGAGGATACCACGACTACCTGAACTGCTCTTCCAACCTAGACACTCTGGCTCTAGAAGATCTGGATCCTCGATCCCTTACCTTACCCTAAGGTCTCTACCAGGTCCCACCTACTGCCATAAGAACACGGGCCTCGCCCAAGGGTCTCACCCAAACTATACTTCGGAGTGGCCTCTCCTACCTGTCTCACGTACCCAGGGCTATGGATGCCCACCTCTCCTCTAATATCATCTTGATATCCCTCCTGATTCTTATCATGCTAATCCGGAGATACAAGCCCCCACCCACACTCCGCGAACTAGGAAATACGGGCCCCTGCCCACACTAAGCTAACTAGGAGATATGGGCCCCCGCCCATACTCCGCTAACTGGCTACTAATGAACGACGTGGCTATCTCGCAGTCCTATCGCACTCTCCATGCTGTCTCTTAATCCACTAACTACAATCTGAAAGTATCCCGTTTTGGTCGTTCGGATGATCTACATCCCAACTTACTCGAGTCCTACTAGCGATCCTCCAACCTGGTTTCCCAAACCAGCCTTCAGCTATCATAAATATACAAACTCATCATTGGGAAGTTGCTCAAACTCCCAATCCATGCACTCCCTTACCTATGCAGCCCCTCGGACTGCTTTCCCTTTTCCTTCACTAAGGTCACTAACTCCTACAGTTTTAGCATGCTACTGCTCCTGAATACTTGAAGGGTTCTCCCCCACTTTGATTCACCTAGTTCCTTATAGCTCACTACTTGGATAGGATTCCTAATCCTCCAAACCATCCAATAACCAATCCGCTGATAACCCAACGCTTACTGCTGCTAGTGATCCAAAACTCACTAGTATCAAATCTGACGCACTCTTGAAGATTAACAGAATGTTTCCAGAGCCCCAACCATACACTTGCTATAGTGAATGCATCCTGAGAACCTGCTCTAAAGGGAACATCCTCGAACTACTACACTAACATCCAAGGTATGCAGATGGCATATGACTTAATAGAAAATTGGTAATATAATACTCAATCCCATACTTACTATCATCGATGCAGTACCATGACAATATAAAATTCGACAAGAAAGCAAAAGATACGCACCTACAACTTCCGGTGCCGCACGTGTCGCAACTGTAGACAAATGGTAAGCCCTGCTCCATGTCGTAGGCGCCCTTGCCTGCCCCCGGTAACCGCCAGTGATCCTCAAAGTCATAGGGGCAGGAGTCCTCGCCTACCCTGCTAGAAGCAAACTCGGACATTGGGTCTTCTTGTGGCCCCGCTGTCCGGTTTGGAAGCATACCATTCCTGATCCCTGGGAGATGCTAGCAGTATAATCTCTGCTAAAATGACTGATCCGCTCGCACTTGAAACAACCCAAATCACCACTACCAATGCTCCTAGACGCACCCTTGTGCATCCTGCTACGTTTGCCTTCGCGACTGCGGCTCCGAAAGTTTCTCGATCTCGAATCAAACCTTTTAGGTCTCTTACTCGAACATGCGGACAACTAAACCTCATATGATTTCCTCTTCCTCTCTAACTCCAGGTCAATCTCCTGTTCCCGAGTTACCCTGTCTGCCCCGTCAACCACCTGAACAGTCACTGACTGACCCTGAAACCTAGCGGATACTCTGCCCATAACACACTCAATAATGTCGGGTAACTCCTCGCGTACGGCTTGCGAAACCTTCATAGCGATCCAATCATGTAGTGGTCTCTCCTGGAGACCAGGTCCGTAACCCATCTTGAATCCCTGATGCCAAGAGCTAATAACGGAATCCTCCCTTCTGAGAAATTGCAACGATCCATAAGCATTAGGCCCCTGATGGACCCCAAGGCGGCTACTCAAAAACTCCTAAATCCTCTCCTTGACTGCACCGAAGATCAAAGGAGTCTGGTCCAATATACTGCATGTGACCTCAACTAATACAAACTCTCTCATCAGCTCCTCGAGCTGTCTAGCTCCTGAACCCAAGCCTGATCCCTCTCTGGCGCCTGATCCGCCCACTGGTATCTCACGCAATGTCACCATGCTGGAACATGTCATAACAACCATCAGAAATTCCTTACCGACGACGGATCACACATGCACTACAAGTTTCCAGGTCTCATCTTGGCCCTTCTTGAATCGAGTACAAATCCTATGCTTTCAGTAGTATGGGTCCCTACTACCTTCCACATCTATCCGTACTTTCCTGAAGAATTGCCTCGACTACACCAAGTCCCTTTCACTACTACTAACTCTGCTCCCAGCAATACTCTCATCCTAGGCTTGCCCTAGGGTAACCTCCAACCCGAACCTAGTCCTCAGCTATTGAAGGCATCCTCGTAATGCCAATTATCCACTACCTGAATACCATCACATGTGACGAGCCTCAGATAATCCTTCGAGTAAATGACTCTTCCCTACAACAGTTGGACTCAGACAAGAGATGCGCAATAGGGACAAATCCAGCACTCTGAGATTATTCAACCCTAATCACATGTGACGTGACGTATTCACCTAATAGCCAACTCCCATCACTCCAAGTCCCACAAAGTACAAAGCAAGCATCATTCAGACGAAAAGGAAAGTCTAACCATATAATTCAATCAAGCTGTTATCCTCCAACAGGAAGTTGTACTAGCATGCAATTCATAAAGCTCATACACACATAACAGGCACATAAGGCATCTTCCTAGATCCTTAGTCCTAAACTAGCATGCAGTTCTAATATAAATATCATAACATAAACTGGTATGGGTAATTTGGGAAAACTTACTTGAGCTCGGCTGATTGCATGCACCACACCCTTTTTCCTTCTTTTTCAAGTTCTTTTCTCTTTTCAAAACTCTTCCCTTTTTCTCAAAGTTCATTTTTATGAAAATGATTTTCCTTTGAAAATTTTCGTACCAATCCCCTAGTTTGAGTTCAGACACACCCGAGAGCATGTCCGAATCCATCAAACCAAGGCTCTGATACCAACTTGTGACGTCCCCAAAGCACGACCCAAAAAGTTCATTTTAATTTAATAATAAAACCACAAGTGCCAACAATTCATTCAAAACATATCACATCAGAGTATCATGTCTAAAACATTATTTTATTTTATCAGAGTAAACATCCCATGCTAAATAAACAATGGTGTGTGCCATGCGATCAGTTGTAACCCCCTGAATTTAGAAGGCTGGAAAAGAGAAGAAAACCTCAAATGAGGAAGTGACTCGTCAAGTAGATGGGTGACTCGACGAGTAGGAGCGCGATGTGGTCGCGGGTTTAGTGACCTACTTGACGAGTCAGAAGACTAACTCGGCGAGTTGGCCAGGTTTGGGGAAAACCCTAAATGCGGGCCTTGCACCCTATTTAAGGAGCATTATAGCCTTCATCAGCCCCCTTGATACTCTCTCAAGTCCATAACAAAAACCCTAGAGCCTCCCTTGAGTTGTGAGTCATTTTGAATGTTTTAGAGCATTCTTGAAGCTTGGAGGAACAAGAAGAAGGTTGGAGGTTCGAGGAGGAAGGAGTGGATCCACAAGATTCACTCCATTTTCTGCTCATTTTGGTAATCAAGTTCCTTTCTTGACTTCTAGTTTGGTTAATCTCCTTATGTCCCTTTTTATGGAGTTTATGGTCCAAGAAGGATGTCTTATGGGATTTGGACGTCCCCAAGCTAGATCCTTCCAGATTTAGAGGTGTTCAGAGTAGTAAAGACATAAAGGTGGGAGCTTTATGCCATTATACCTCTCCATGCATAGATTAAGTGGTTATTATGGCCTTTTGAGCAAAAAGGACCATGCATGGGTGCAAGGGTAGCAACTTTGTGTGATATTCCGACCCTAGGAGGCCAGATCTGGGTCTTGGATGCCTTGAGCTTGTCTGAAAGCGTTTGAATAGTGTTGGACATAGAGATACTCGACGAGTTAGGCCAGTTCTTACCCCCAAACCCTTCTGTTAAGGGTATGAGTTGAGTTTGGAAAGGGACTCAGTCGACCCGAGTCCATGATGGTCATGAAGTTCATTGTACTCGACGAGTTCAAGGAAGAACTCGGCGAGTCTAAGGCAATCTCCTTAGTTTATGGAGATGGAGTCGACGAGTTGTTCATACAACTCGGCGAGTCACAGACTAGACACATTCATATGTGGTTGATGAACTCGATGAGTTCAAGGAAGAACTCGGCGAGTCGGTTGAAGATGGTCCCAATAGTATGGTTGAAGGGGTATGGACTCAACGAGTTGGTAGAACAACTCGGCGAGTCAAGTCAAATGGAGTTTGACTTTGACCGTTGACTTTGACCAAGTTTGACAAGGGTTGACTTTTGGATTATTATGGTCTAAATGTTGTTTGGTTATTGATAGTTCGGGAAGTCGAAGGGTCAGCAGTTCATAAGTGCCGGTTAGCAGTCAGAAGTGTTCAGCGAATCTTCAATAGTGCGAGGTGAGTCGCCTCATTGTGTGAATGGGTCTAAGGCCATAATGCCAGCCCATGTAGTTTATAAGTAGGAAGACCCAGGGGTTATCCATAATCATTGTATGCTAGTATGTTATTCCGGACCAAGGTCCGATATCGGGCAGGTGCCCGGAGAATATTGTACGTTAGTTTATACTTGTTGTCTGTATGATACTCGTATGTGCCTGGTAGGGAGGTGAGCGTGGGCGAGGTAACGTATCTCACCACTAGCAGAGTATGGACGGGGTTCCGTATCTCATTACTAGCAGAGCAAGGGCGAGGCCCGAGATAGGAGAGAGGTGAGTGTGGGGGTTGGCCCGTATCTCATTATCAGCAAGAGCGTGGATGGGATTCCATGACTCGTCAATAGCAGGACATGGGTGAGTCCCTATGTAGGCCAGGCCATAGATCAGGTGTACAGTAGAGTATGTTAGCTACTTTTTATGTTTTATGTAATATGTTCGTACATGATTAGCTGGTGAGGCCCAGAGACAGGCGAGGCCTAAGAAAAACAGATTTGTATAACCGAGCGGGGCTCGAACCCAGGCGGGGCCTGGTTTCTAGCAGGGCTCGATGTAGCGGGCGAGGCCTGAAGTAATAGGCGAGGCCCAGTGCTTGCAGTATTTGATTATGCATGGTATGTGGTAGGTTGGGGAATGCACTAAGCTTCGTGCTTACGGTTTTCAGTTTAGGTTTCAGGTTCTTCCGGTAGCGGAGGGAAGAGCTCGAGGTGATCGCATGGCACACACCATTGTTTATTCAGCCTGGGATGTTTACTCTGATAAAATAAAATAATATTTTAGACATGATACTCTGATATGATATGTTTTGAATGAATTGTTGGCACTTGTGGTTTTATTATTAAACTAAAATGAACTTTTTAGGTCGTGTTTTTTGGGATGTTACACTTGCATGTTGAACCTATTCAACACCTTATCCATGTAGGTACTCTGACTAAGTCCAATTAGTCTTTTACTCCTGTCTCTCAAAATCCTTATCCCTAGGATATAGGCGACTTCTCCAAGGTCCTTCATAGCGAAACACTTCCCAAGCCAGGACTTAACCTTCTACAAACTTGGGATGTCATTTCCCATGAGTAGTATGTCATCCACATACAATACCTAAAAGCTAACTATACTCCCACTAGCCTTGACATATACACAAGATTCATCTTCACTCCTCGAAAAGCCAAACGCTTTGGATTTCTCATCGAAACAAAGATTCCATCTGTGAGGTTCTTGTTTTAATCCATAGATGGATTCCAGTCGCCTCCGGTCTTTCATACAAAATGCCAGGTGAAACATCCCAAAAATACAGCCCAAAATTTTCATTTTTAATCCAATAAGAAAACCATAATATTAAATAACATATAACAAACATAAGTCGTTTATCTCAAAATATTATAACATCTATCAAATATATCAGAGTAAAAACATCCCAGGCTATAACAAATGGTGTGTGCACTGCAATCATCTCAAGCTCCTCTTTTGAAAACCGAAGTACCTGAAACCAAAACTGAAAACCGTAAACACGAAGCTTAGTGAGTCTCCCCAAACTAACACATACCATACACATAACATGCAACTAGGAGATACGGACCCCGCTCACTCTCATGGAGATTCTGGCCCGACCCACACTCCGTTGTCTAGGAGATTCGGGCTCTGGCCACACTCTGCTGTCTAGGAGATTCGTGCCCCTCCCACACTCGACTATTCTGAGATTCGGGCCCCGCCCACACTCAGCTACTACCATGCATACAAGTATTACACAGAAAACAAGTATCTCTAACTCTATCAAGCAGGCACATAACTATACTCAAATAACATTACGAGAATTGGGGCCCTCCCACACTCGAATACTATGAGATTTGGCCCCACCCACACTCAGCTACTAACATGCATACAAGTATCAAACATACAACAAGTATATCTAATACTATCAAGCATTCACATATCCATAATCAAATAATACTACGAGATTCGGGGCCCGCCCACACTCGGCTACTATGAGATTCGGGCCCTGCCCACACTCAACTACTAACATATCACATATACGGGCTGGCCTTGGTGCCTTCAACCCGTTCCTACTAAAAGGAAACTCACCTCATACTGTTGTAGTCCCGCGGATAAAACCCTATCTGTTGGATGATAGATTCTTGAATCTGTCAACATCAAAATATCACCCAATTAATAATTGGGTCCTAATACATATCCATAAGTCCATGTTTGGGGTAAAAGACCTCTTTACCACTATCTTAGCTTGTGACAACCCGATATTTCAACTCTATGTAATGACCTAAAAAGTCAAGTATTGTAACCACTTCTGTGATAATGAAATTAACTTTGAAAATAAAATGTCCAAAAAGTTTCTATTTAATTACCTACTATGATAGATGTCATTAAACCGTGATCATACGTAAAAAGAACGCGCAAATCCGACTTCGTATATTGAAGTTATGATTTTTCCAAGTTCGGCTTAGCGACAGACAGCTAAAAACTCGAATCGGAGATCGAACGACTTTTGACCGGAATGACCTAAACGAGAATCGAAGGTCTCGACAATGGTATTTCAGCGGTAAAAAGTCTGGCAAAAATAGATGTCAGATAAAGAAGTTATGAATTTCTAAAGAATTTTTTTTAAACGCGACCTTTTAAAAATAAATAATAAAAATAATTTCAAAATTTGCCGACGGAATCTAAACGAAAGTTGTAGAGCGTAGTCTCTCACCTACGCGTGGATATAAAGAACGTCTAAAACGGAGTTCATATGAAGAAGATATGAATTTTAGAAATTTATTAAATAAATAAAATATAAATTTTATTATTTATCCTTGGTATTATCCGAAGGCAAGTCATCAGATAGGGACAAGTTACGCCCAGCGTAAGCTCGTACGCCCAGCGTACTCAAGGCCTAGGCCCCGGATCGTCCACGTCTCGCCCTATGCGAAGCTAGCCCTTGTCCCATCCATAGTCTGAGGCAGTCGAGGATCCGGTCATGCGTGATGCATGCGTACGCCCAGCGTACCGAGGCAGTTCCCACACCCTATAAAAAGGATGCGAGGGTTCCAAAGAAAAGGCTCAATTTCTCCCAACTTTCTTGCGTTCTTGCCTCGTTTTCCGTGCCCATGCTAACCCGAAGCCCCGGTCACTTTGCTCAAGTCCCGAAGGTCGTTTGTGCTCCCGAGAATCCTGAGAAAATCCGTTTTCCCGAGAAGAAATTTTGCCTGGTTTTCATCTCGCCTTTCTTCGATCTTTCAAGTGAGTTCATACCCCTTAATTAACCCTTTTAAATATTCTAAATGCTTTTATATGCTTTCAGGGGGGGAATACAAGTAAAACACACGAGTATTATCTTGTGTTATATAAAGAATTATTACACACTTTTATTTAACCAAATCATATGTGATTTATAAACTTTATAGGGAACTCTCGTATATAAAATATATTATGATAACATTCTATCTTTTGAAATGTAAAATGTTGTCATATATGTATAAACTAAACATTTTGCTTAGATTACATGTATACGTGTCTATCTTAGACACTATAAAAATCTATACTTTCATATCAAGTGATTCATTTTCTAGGTGTTTCTAAACAAACGAGACACACTTTTAGAAAGCTATAATAGGTATAGTTTTACGAGAATATTGCTAACTTTTACATACTAGAAACACAATTTTCAAGAAGTCACTTTCAGATACAAGAACAAACGAACATTTGTACACGTGAATCTGTTTTGATACTAAGATTTGTGAGACATTAACTTCACGTACGTTCGAGTATACATTTCAAGTCTTGTATTATATACCAGAATCCCTTGGAGGGGGTGCATGGTGTTTGTGTATAGATCTATACGGGCTTGACAACCCGCGCCCTGACTGTTAGCTACAGTCCACCATTTGGGGTGACAAACGTCAGAACATTCCAACGCCTGAAGAACGTTGTGTATAGGCAAATCCGAGTCAATAGCATGGTTATAAAACTCACATGGGGTATTAAAAATACATTGATTTACGAGGTTTTATTCAAACATACTGGATATTTTGCACGTACATACATTTTCTAGAAACAAACATTTTTCTTGTTAGAAGGCTACATTTATGTTAGTACAAAATATGGGATTTTCTAGAAACAAACAAACAAAAACAAAAACATTTCATTTCATACAAACATTGTCATTTAATACTTATGAAACTCACCAGCTTAAATGCTGATCTACTCTTTCAAAACTACTTGTATGTCCCAGGGATTCAGTAATTACAGGTATCAAAACAGCTTTTGAAGAAGGGACGCTGCGTCGTCAGTTTAAATTCATATTTTGACATCATATTGTAATTGGTTTTGAACATGTACTTTTAACAATGTAAACTTCCAGTTATATATATGATGGTTGTATTGCTTTCTTTACTATGTATTCATTTGTCATGCTACCACATGAAGTCATCCGCCCCCGAACGTTTCCGCCGTTCCGGTTTGGGGGTGTGA
Source organism: Lactuca serriola (assembly GCF_051521515.1). Classification (NCBI taxonomy): domain Eukaryota; kingdom Viridiplantae; phylum Streptophyta; class Magnoliopsida; order Asterales; family Asteraceae; genus Lactuca; species Lactuca serriola. Next base: position 391,265,306 of record NC_136411.1, on the reverse strand, counting down.
CAGATTGGTATCAGAGCAATGTTTATAGTGAACTAAGTATATCTAACCACATAAGATATAGAAACTGTAAATGCTTAAGGGACTAATACTCTCTGACAAAACATTTTTCTTTTTGTTTTACGCCTAAGCTGCGTTTCGTTTAACTTAAATTGTTAGTTCATTTAAGTACAAATACATGCATGCAACAAACTTATTTTCATGATTATAACTATACAAGAAGTATTTAGACAAGCTGAACACTACGATTAAGACTCGATATATGTAATCGGATTTGGGACAAATATAGCATGATCAACTATATTTGTCCGAGATCGGACCAATATATATCGAGGATTGCTCATAGTAAGCAACAAGTCAAAACTTACCAAAACATCACGAGAATCAACACACAAGAATTTAAATACTATAGGAGTATCTGCTACATAAACTAGTTTAAATCTTACATGTTCCAACTTTATTTCAATTCTTATAACCCTATTCTCATACAGTCAAATGGTTGGATTTCACCACCCCGGCAACCCCTATTATCCCAACCAATGCAACGGGGGATGGATCGATGATGATCCCAAGGAGGACGAAGAACCCATAGAATTGGATGATGACTCCAGTACCGACTCAGAGTCGGAAGTGATCAATCCACCACCCGCACAACCTCCCGTCTTCGTCAGGAACTTTCAAGGACCGACTCCCGTCTGGGGAAGTCACCTCCACCATTGGAGCCAACAACAAAACCTACGCCCTCCCTACGGCATGTGCCGAGACTTCTACGATGTCCGCAGCGGAGGTTCAGCTGATCGGGCACTACTAGTAATGGTGGGCAAGCTAGCCAATCAGTCCTACCAATCCGGAGTTCAAGCTAGCCGGATTCGAGATGTCAACGTAGAAGTACAGGTTCACACGTCTGACATCCGTAGGCTGGACAGAATTCAGGACAATGCCCAACTCCAAACCGAGGCATTCCAAGCACAAATGATTGCAGCCCTAGCCGAATTGAGGGAACAACAAGCCGCTTTTGATAGGCGTCTAATGGAATCGAAGCAATCGGATGCGGAATCAATCTCCAAGCGCAACCCACGTTGCAAGTAGTGCTTGCCAAAATCTCAAGTTTTGTTATAAGTTAGGACCGCGGCTAAAAGTTTTTAAATTTCTTAAACTTTGTAACCGGAGACCCTTATAGGGGTCAAATTTTCGTGATCATTGTATCAACTATTATATTAATATAAGTGGCACTATTAGTACTACGTGGAGTATTTCATTCGATCCTTAAAAAGTTATGGAAAAACAAAATGCTCGTTTCATATTTTCAGTGTTACAAATAACTTTCATTCTTCTATTTTGAGACTTGTACTATCATCTGTCGTTGGACTATAGAAATCTAGTTCATAAGACACATACAGTTTCTATACTAAGGAATTCTTATCGTTATCTTTTCAACCTTTAGTTGAAGGATGCCTCCGCGTAGGAACCCAAGGCGAAACAACAGTGGGGAAGCACCTATACCACCACCTCCACCTCCTTAATTTGATGATGTCATGTTCCAAGCAGCAGTCACCACAGCGGTAGCAGCTACCATGTCACAGATCAATAACTCGAGTACTACTCGCTCGGGAACTGGCACACATCCATCCAACCATGGCGAGAGTCATGGGCAATCCCAAGAATGCACCTATAAGGACTTTACTAATGCCAAACCCTAGATGTTTTATGGAACTGGTGGGGTGATGGCTCTGAGGCAGTGGATCGAAAGGACATAATCAGTCTTTGAAATATGCTCCTGTCCCGAGCACAGCAAAGTCAAGTTTGCAACTTTCACCCTTATTGATAGACCTTTAACTTAGTGGAATGGCCACGTTAAGGTACTTACCCTAATAGTGGCAAACTCCATAAGCTGGGAGAGCTTAAAAATCATGCTGATGAGAGAATACTGTCCACGAGGAGAGGTTCAAAAACTCGAGCACGAACTCTGGACTCTTGGAATGATTGGTACCGACATAGCAACTTATACCAACAGATTCTGCGATCTGGAAATCCTTTGTCCAGATATGATTGCTCCTGAGAGCAAGAAAATAGAGAGATACATTTGGGGACTGTCGCCCCAAATTCGGTCAAGCGTGTTAGCTTCAAAACCTGACACTTTTGAAAGTGCCAAGGAACTGGCACAATCTCTTGTTGATTACGGAGGTCATCAGAACTCAACGGTTGCTACACCAGAACCACAAAAGGGAAACAACAACAACAATAATAGGAATAGAGTATGGAATAAAGGGAAGGGTGGGTCTTCCCAAGAATCCGCGAAGAAACAACTGGTTTCAGTGAATGCTGCCACTGTACCTACTACCGTTCCTACAAATCCCTACCCAACAAAGACTTATGGGGGTAACCTTCCAAAGTGCACCAAATGCACTTACCACCATCATGGACCTTGTCGGGAAATGCAGTGCTCCAACTACAACATAAAGGGACACACTGTCCGTTTCTGCAAGGATCCCGCAAAGCCGATCACTCAAGTTCCCAGTGCGGGTGTAGGCCAAACTTGCTACGGTTATGGCGAGGTGCGCCACTACCAGAGAAACTGCCCAAAGGCAGCAAATACCGGCGGGGTGGGACGAGTTTTGGCTATAGGCCACGATGAAGCCGTAGCTGATCCGACTGTAGTTGCTGGTACGTTCCTTCTCGATAATTCATATGCATGCATATTATTCGATAGTGGAGCGGAGAGAAGCTTCGTGAGTCAAAACTTTATTCACTTACTTAAACATAAACCTATCAAGTTAGGAAAATCATTCATTGTAGAGATGGCAAATGGAAAAACGGAAAACACTAACTGCATATACATGGACTATACGTTAACTTTAGACGGTCATTCTTTCCCAAACAACCTCATTCCAGTCCAAATTAAAAGTTTTGATGTCATAGTCGGCATGGATTGGTTAAGTCTTCTTCACGCCGACATCATGTGCTTTGAGAAAGCAGTTAGTCTTAATCTCCTTAACAACGAAACATTAGTGATTTACGGCGACAAATCAAGTACACACCTTCGCATCATTTCGTGCATCCAAGCTCGAAAGTGTTTACGGAAGGATTGTCGAGCATTCCTAGCACACATCGTCGATACGAGTCAGGAACTAAAGGACATCAAGAACATTCCAGAAGTACGCGACTTTCCTGATATCTTTCCAGAAGAACTACCGGGATTACCACCACAACACCAAGTCGAGTTTAGAGTCGACCTAGTTCCAGGGGCTACCCCAGTAGCGAAATCGCCTTATCGCCTAGCACCAGAAGAGATGCAAGAACTTTCCAGTCAACTTAACAAACTCCTTCAAAAAGGATTCATAAGACCAAGTTTCTCACCTTGGGGAGCACCGGTCTTGTTCGTAAAGAAGAAAGACGGATCGTTCCGTATGTGCATTGACTACAGAGAACTGAACAAACATACTGTCAAAAATCGTTATCCTCTACCCCGTATTGACGACCTATTTGATCAACTTCAAGGAGCAAACTACTTCTCAAAAATAGATCTACGATCCGGATATCACCAATTACGAGTACTAGAGGGGGATATTCCCAAGACAGCCTTCCGAACTCGTTATGGACACTACAAATTTGTAGTGATGCCGTTCGGATTAACCAACGCACCAGCAATATTTATGGACCTAATGAATAGGGTGTGTCGTCCTTACTTAGATCAGTTCGTCATCGTCTTCATCGATGATATACTTATCTACTCCTGAAGTAAGGAAGAGCATAGTCAGCACCTACGAAAAGTCTTAGAAACACTGCGATCGGAGAAACTCTATGCGAAGTTCTCTAAATGCGAATTTTGGATTCGAAGAGTCAAATTTTTAGGCCACGTTGTTAGCGAGAAAGGGATACATGTAGACCCCTCCAAAATTAAGGCCATTGAGAACTGGTCGGCACCAAAGACACCTACAGAGATTCGTCAATTTCTAGGTCTCGTCGGCTACTATCGCAGATTCATAAAGAACTTCTCTAGCATTGCGAAACCTCTTACTACATTAACCCAGAAAGGCGTGGCCTTTGACTGGGAAGCGAAACAAGAGAAGGTGTTCCAAACGCTGAAATAGGCCTTGTGCACCGCACCGATACTATCCCTCCCCGAAGGGATAGAAGATTTCGTATTGTATTGCGATGCATCAAACCAAGGACTTGGTTGTGTTCTTATGCAGAGAGGGAAGGTTATTGCTTATGCCTCCTGACAGCTTAAGACACACGAAGTGAACTGTATGACCCACGATCTTGAGTTAGGAGCAGTGGTATTTTCTCTGAAGATCTGGAGGCACTACTTGTACGGAACAAAGAGTACTATTTTCACCGATCACAAGAGCCTTCAACACATTTTTGATCAGAAGGAGCTCAACATGCGAAAACGACGCTGGGTCGAGTTACTAAATGACTACGAATGTGAAATTCGTTATCATCCTGGAAAGGCCAACGTGGTAGCTGACGACCTCAGTCGAAAAGAATACACTGGTCGAAGAGTCAAATCTCTGACTATGACTATCCATTCCCACTTATCCACGCAAATTAAGGAGGCTCAACTGGAAGCTTTGCAACCTGAAAAAGTGGCGGGTGAATCCCTGAGAGTAATGGAAAAGAATCTAGAAATCAAGGGTGGCGAGGCATATTATCTCATGGACCGAATCTGGACGCCGAAACATGGTGGTTTCAGAGACGTAGTCATGACCGAAGCACACAACACGAGATATTCCGTTCACCCAGGTTCAGATAAAATGTATTTGGATCTTAAGAAACTGTACTGGTGGCCTAACATGAAAGTAGAAATTGCTACCTTCGTAAGTAAATGCCTTACTTGCGCTAAGGTTAAGGTCGAGTATCAGAAACCTTCAGGATTACTACAACAACCGGAGATACCAGAATGGAAATGGGAGCGGATTACTATGGACTTCATAACCAAGTTGCCCAAGACAACGGGTGGACTCGATACCATATGGGTCATCATCGACAGATTAACCAAATCCACGCATTTCCTACCAATCAAGGAGACTGACAAGATGGAAAAGCTTACTAGAACTTACATAAGGGAAATAGTGTGACTGCATGGTGTTCTGATATCCATTATCTCCGATAGAGATAGTAGATTCACTTCAAGATTCTGGCAGTCACTACAAAGTTCCCTGGGGACTAGGCTAGACATGAGTACAGCCTACCACCCACAAACAGACGGGCAAAGTGAGAGAACGATACAAACTTTGGAAGATATGCTGAGACCCTGTGTGATTGACTTTGGAAAGGTATGGGATATCCATTCACCCCTTGTCAAATTTTCATACAACAATAGTTATCATACAAGCATAAAGGTTGCTCCGTTTGAAGCCCTCTATGGTCGAAAGTGCAGATCCCCTCTGTGCTGGACTGAAGTTGGCGACACCCAATTAGCTAGAGGACGAGTTCCTGAAAGCACTCTCACCGGTCCGAAAATCATACGGGAAATGACAGAGAAGATCGTTCAAATTCGTGAACAGTTGAAAGCCTCTAGACACCGACAGAAAAGCTACGCTGACCAAAGGAGGAAACCTTTGGAATTCCATGTAGGAGACCACGTTTTATTGAAGGTCTCACCGTGGAAGGGTTTAATACGCTTTGGAAAGCATGGGAAACTAAATCCAAGATACATAGGGCCTTTCGAGATTCTTGCTAGAATCGGCCATGTGGCTTACAAGCGTAATCTACCGCGTGAACTTAGTAACATACATCCAACCTTCCATGTCTCGAACTTGAAAAAGTGTATGTCTGATGAGACTCTTGTTATTCCACTCGACGAGATCGAGATCAACGAGAGCCTCAACTTTGTGGAAGAACCGATAGAAATCATGGACCGAGAGGTCAAACAAACGAAACAAAGTCGCATACCCATCGTGAAGGTTCGCTGGAACGCCAAGCGGGGACCTGAATTCACATGGGAACGCGAAGATCAGATGAAACAAAAGTACCCTCATCTTTTTCATATTCACTAGTATCTTTACTACTTTAAATTTTGGGACGAAATTCCCTCTAACGGGGGGATAATGTGACAACCCGATATTTCAACTCTATGTAATGACCTAAAAAGTCAAGTATTGTAACCACTTTTGTGATAATGAAATTAACTTCAAAAATAAAATGTCCAAAAAGTTTCTATTTAATTACCTACTATGATAGATGTCATTAAACCGTGATCGTACGTAAAAAGAACGCCCAAATCCGACTTCGTATCTTGAAGTTATGATTTTTCCAAGTTCGGCTTAGCGACAGATAGCTAAAAACTCGAATCGGAGATCGAACGACTTTTGACCGGAATGACCTAAACGAGAATCGAAGGTCTCGACAATGGTATTTCAGCGGTAAAAAGTCTGGCAAAAACCGACGTCAGATAAAGAAGTTATGAATTTCTAAAGAAATTTTCTTAAACGCGACCTTTTAAAAATAAATAATAAAAATAATTTCAAATTTTGCTGATGGAATCTAAACGAAAGTTGTAGAGCATAGTCTCACCTACGCATGGATATAAAGAACGTCGAAAACGGAGTTCGTATGAAGAAGATATGAATTTTAGAAGTTTATTAAATAAATAAAATATAAATTTTATTATTTATCCTTGGTATTATCCGAAGGCAGGTCATCAGATAGGGCCGAGTTACGCCCAGCGTACTCAAGGCCTAGGCCTCGGATCGTCCACGTCTCGTCCTATGCGAAGCTAGCCCTTGTCCCATCCGAAGTCCGAGGCAGTCGAGGATCCGGTCATGCGTGACGCACGCGTACGCCCAGCGTACCGAGGCGGTTCCCACACCCTATAAAAGGGATGCGAGGGTTCCAAAGAAAGGGCTCAATTTCTCCTCAAGTCCCGAAGGTCGTTTGTGCTCCCGAGATTCCTGAGAATCCCGAGAAAATCCATTTTCCCGAGAAGAAATTCTGCCCAGTTTTCATCTCGCCTTTCTTCGATCTTTCAAGTGAGTTCATACCCCTTAATTAACCCTTTTAAATATTCTAAATGCTTTTATATGCTTTCAAGGGGGGAATACAAGTAAAACACACGAGTATTATCTTGTGTTATATAAAGAATTATTACACACTTTTATTTAACCGAATCATATCTGATTTATAAACTTTATAGGGAACTCTCGTATATAAAATATATTACGATAACATTCTATCTTTTGAAATGTAAAATGTTGTCATATATGTATAAACTAAACATTTTGCTTAGATTACATGTATACGTTTCTATCCTAGACACTATAAAAATCTATACTTTCATATCAAGTGATTCATTTTCTAGGTATTTCTAAACAAACGAGATACACTTTTAGAAAGCTATAATAGGTATAGTTTTACGAGAATATTGCTAACTTTTACATACTAGAAACACAATTTTCAAGAAGTCACTTTCAGATACAAGAACAAACGAACATTTTTACACATGAATCTGCTTTTATACTAAGATTTGTGAGACATTAACTTCACGTACATTCGAGTACACATTTCAAGTCTTGTATTATATACCAGAATCCCTTGGAGGGGGAGCATGGTGTTTGTGTATAGATCTATACGGGCTTGACAACCCGCACCCTGACTGTTAGCTACAGTCCACCATTTGGGGTGACAGGCATCAGAACATTCCAACGCCTGAAGAACATTGTGTATAGGCAAATCCGAGTCAATAGCATGGTTATAAAACTCACATGGGGTATTAAAAATACATTGATTTACGAGGTTTTATTCAAACATATTGGATATTTTGCACGTACATACATTTTCTAGAAACAAACATTTGTCTTGTTAGAAGGCTACATTTATGTTAGTACAAAATATGGGATTTTCTAGAAACAAACAAACAAAAACAAAAACATTTCATTTCATACAAACATTGTCATTTAATACTTATGAAACTCACCAGCTTAAATGCTGATCTACTCTTTCAAAATTACTTGTATGTCCCAGGGATTCAGTAATTACAGGTATCAAAATAGCTTTTGAAGAAGGGACGCTGCGTCGTCAGTTTAAATTCATCTTTTGACATCATATTGTAATTGGTTTTGAACATGTACTTTTAACAATGTAAACTTTCAATTATATATATGATGGTTGTATTGCTTTCTTTACTATGTATTCATTTGTTACGCTACCACATGAAGTCATCCGCCCCTGAACGTTTCCGCCGTTCCGGTTTGGGGGTGTATCATAGCTTGATTCAAGCCCAAGGTCCAATCCAAAGGCCCAAAAGTCTAATAACGAACCGAGGCCCAATTATGGCCCAATTTTCCAAATTGGGCCCAAACCCCTTACATGGGCCTTACCCTTAAGCCCATTAAATTATTCTAGTCCATATGATTGTTCTTGAATGGCCCATCATTGGCCCAATCACCAAAGCCCAATATAAAGGCCCAACTTAAGGCCTAAGTGAAATTAGGGTTTTACATAAAATGACAATTAGGGTTAAGTGTTTCTAAATTAACCCATTAAGGACTTAATCCATTAAGTTTGCTACTCTACTAGATAAATCATATGGTGTAATCGGGCTTAATACATAGTCCAATTCCAATGGCCCAAAATGTGGGTCCCGATAAGTCCAAGCCCATGTTTCCAAAATCAGGGTTTCCACCCAATCATAGTCCATTAGGCCCAAAACTAAATCTTTAGGCCCATTAGGGTTTTGCTAGTCGGGCACCACCCACTACCACCTCGGGTAGTGGTGGTCATCGACAGCTCATGGTGGTGGCAACCACTTCACGATGGTGGTTATGGTTCTTTTCATTATTCTTTTTGCTAATTACAATTACAATGCTTAATATCAAACAACACACACACACACACACTAAACTAAACACTCATACACATAGCCACCCTAGTGGTGGCCGACGGTGGTATGTGGTGGCAGCCACCACCTCACGGTGGTGGTGAGACCAAACGAAGCTACATACATCACACACACTAAAACACAATACGCCAACACACACCTAAACACATAGTAGCACACGCACACAACCACCTTCCACGATGGTTGGTGGCGACAGGTAGGCGACGGATGGAGGCGGCAGCGTCTCATCATCTTCAACCACCCCCGACAGCGGGGGTGGCGGCTAGGTTTGCGATCTCGACTGGCGAACAGCAGCAACAACAACGACCGAAGACGGACCCTGCTTGGTCTTCGTTAACGGCAACGTCAACATCCAACATCACGGGGAAAAGGCGGAGGTGGTGGCGCTTGACGACAACATTGTGGTTCCACAACACTACAGCGACGGACGTGGGCTGAGGCAGCCACCCAAACGTGAACCAAAAGAAGAAGGAGGAAGAGGAACGTTCGAGAATACCAGCAACACGGCCCTGATGTCGTTTCCGGCAGCCATTGCGATCCTCCGATGCATACGACGTCTCCGACAATGAGGCTGTTGAGGAGTTTAGACGGAAAAGCTGCGGCAATGGACCCCTAAATGGTTGCAACAACGAATGGTTGTGGTGGCTGTCTTCACGCATGGCGGCTGGAGGCTGATCCGAATGGATGGTGGAGGAATAAGGGTGGCGGCTAGATGATGAAGGTGGAGAGGGTGGCGACTAAATAAAATGCCGCTAGGGTTAGGGTTACAAAACCCTTAAATACCCGTTTCCATTTAAAAGTTTAACATAATGACAACTATAGTCCCTCCCATAATATTTCTTTCAATCATAGCCCATAATTTACCTTTTCAACCCTGCCCTCTGAAATTCTTTTCAAATCAATATCAAAAATTACCATTTAGCCCTTGCCCTCATAAATCTTTACAAAAGGGTTCCAAAATTTACACTTAACCCCAAAATTCCAACAATGACAATTAACTCCCATGGCTAACATCCCCAAATTACTATGGATTTAGGGCTTGAATAAAATAATATAAAAATATATTTCTCATCACGGGGTTCATTTATTTAATAAATAAATGATGTAACGCCCGTAGATCTAGGCTAGTCAATTTGGAGATAATAGGGGTCGAAAATGAATTTTCGACAAAATATTATTTAGAATAAATAATCTCAACCAAGTTGTAGAATATGTCTCAAGGGTTCTGTAGAAATAAAGAATGCCGAAATCCGAGTTATAACGAAGAAGTTATGACCCGTCGAAGTTTCGCGACGGAACCGACACAGCACCGGGAAGCGTAAATAGTGAATTTACGATAGAGCGACTTTTAGCCTTAGCGATCTAAACGAAAGTTGTAGTATATGTTAAACCGAGAACACAAAAAAAAAAGAACGCCTCAATTTGACTTCGTATGAGGAAGTTATGAAATTTCTAAGATTTGGCTTAGTAGTGCACGGCCCGAAACTCAATTTTTAGTTCGAGCGATTTTTGGCTTACGCGACCTAAATTAGAGTTGAAGATCTCATTAATAGGAACTCAACGGTAAAAAGACAGATGAAAACGGAGTCCGTATGAAGGAGTTACCAATTCTTCGCGGTCATTTAACAGTCTAAACGCCTCCTACTGTTAAATTTAAGATCGGTCGAGAAATAGCCGACGGAGTAAAAATGAAAGTTGTAGATTTTATTTTTACCTATGCATGGATATAAATAACGTCAAAAACTGAGCTCATATGAGAAATTTATAGACGAAGCTTAGTCTCTACTTTTCGAGCACGGCGAATTCGATACAGTTTTGTAAACCCGAGATAGAATGAGAATTAGCCAACGAGTTCTAAATGAAAGTTGTAGTACTCATAAATACCAAAGCATGGATATAAATAACGTCGGAAACGGATCTCGTATGCGAAAAATATGGACGAAGCTTAGTCGCTACTCTTCGTGCGCGATAAATACGATACAGTTTTTGTAAATCTGAGATAGAAGGAGAATTAGCCGACGAGATCTAAATGAAAGTTGTAGTACTCTTAAATACCAATGTGTTTATATAAAGAACGTAGAAAATGGAGCTCGTACGCGAAAGATACGGACGATGCTTGGAGACTACTTTACTATAAAATTCATATAAATAACAGAAGAACTCTTCATAATTTCTTCATACCATAAGCCTCTCTTTCACTCTCTAACTTCTCTCTAGCATCCCTAAACCCCTCCTAAGTCTAGGGAACCTCCCTAGCACGAGAAGAAAGCCCCGGAGCGCCCGACGGCTCCGAGAAGAAAAGCTTTCGGCTCGGAAACGCTGCTCCAGTGAAGTCCGGTTTTTAATAAAAACCCGTTGTAAGTGAGCTACGCCTATACTATATTTAATATACCTTTTATTTAATTATAGTAACATTATTAGGAACTTAAAATAATTATTTGGGCTATTATTATGAGTTATATTGAGTGTTATTTAACGCTCATATAATAGTAATAATAGCTAGACTGTTAATTAGTCGCGGTTTACGTTAAAACTAAACCCTAGTGGTATTGATACTAGGTTTTGTCGAGAAAAAATTGTTTTGAGATAACGAAGCGCTATCTGAGTTCGGAATCACCACCGTATCAAGTGAGTGCATAGTTACTTTCATCTTACACATAGATATGAAGTATTTTATATAAATTACGTGCTATGTGTGCATATTATTTGAGTACTTACTGTCTATGCTGGATGAACGTTTTTATACATGTTTTAAATGATTTAAACTGTATATGTATTTTATATCTACGATAATGTTGGGGTAAAACATGTGTAGATGTAATAGATGAAGTATGAGTTGGATGATGAGTTGAGAGGTGAAATAGACCGTGATGTAAGGGTGAGAAGTGGACGATGTGAGAAGCCTTTTTCCCAAATGATGGCCCCGTCATGCAGCAGAGTATGGATGACAACCATGGACTATTCTATACAGTCCAGTGGAACACTAGCAAGCTCACAACCTATAGGTGTTGTGAACGATGTGTTCACCGGTGTACTCTAAAAACCCATTGACATGTATTGCGAGTGGATACTATCGATAAACGAAATAGCCCTGGCAGCTATGGATTTAGTGCCTATTGAGAAAACCCTGGCAGCTATGGATTTAGTGTCCGTTGAGTAAACCCTGGCAACGATGGATTTCGTGCCAATTCCTTAGGATGATCCTTAGGAATAAATTAACGAGGAGCAGCTGATTCTTAGGGTAGACCCTTAAGAGTAAAAAAGATAATGGGGATGGGTAATTGGGTTAACTGTTTGACGATTAAACATAATAATTATATTATTGTGGGTTGAAAACCCTATGTACTCACCAGGTTTCCCAACCTGACCCACTCAGTTTATTTATATCACAGGTGTTGATATGAAGTCACATTACACTGAGAGATTAAGGAGATATAGATCACTAGTGATAATGAATGTAAGTTCTGTTTATGCTTATGTTTCTGTATTGACGATGATATCTCAAATGTTTTAAAATGAATAAAAATACATTTCTTCAGAAATGATTTGATAACATATTTATCATGTTTTACTGGGAACAAATTCCACAACATTTTTATTAAAAGAAGTACTTTGATTTTTATAAAGCATAAACAAAATCGGTCTTTTCTGGCCGTGGAAAATGGGGATGTCACAAATGAGGTGTTACACTAGGGGTTACTCATGAGTCTTCCTACAATACATAAATCAGATGGGTCGACATTGGTGCCTTCGACCCATAGAACAGTGAGGAGACTCACCTCGAATGCAGAAGCTCACTGAAAGAAATCCCTAGTTGCTGCTATGACGAATTCCTAAGCTATCAATACCAAAATAACACCTAATTAGCAATTGGGTTCCAAATTATGTTCCATAATCAATACTTGGGGTAAAATGACCATTTTACGCCTGACCCAACATGAACCAAAACTGAGGCCCAATCCCAAAATCAACAGGCCCAAAACTATAAGATCCATAGGCCCACCAATTGCCCAATTTTCCAAATTGGGCCCAAAATCAAAATGCCCAAACCCTGGTTGAGGTTTTCTTTCGGAAGTCGCATGGGGAGACTATGTGAATGTCTTTCGTCTCATCAATCGGGCGGAAGTCCGGTATTTCAGATAGTTGGCTGACAAGTTGGGTTGTAACTCTGGTAGATAATTAGTTAAGTAGTTGTAGATTATATGCTAGTTGTCTTTGTGATGCTTGCATGGAAGACTAGGAGGTGGCTCCTGGCACTTGTTTGTAAGACCCAGGGTTTTGGTCCCTGGCATGGAATCAATACCATGAGACGGATCGTGGCATAATGGCAAGACTATGGTTGACACATAGCACTTTTTTTGATTGATTAGTTATGTATGATATGTATGTATATATATATATATATATATATATATATATATATGTGTGTGTGTATGGATCGTTTGATATGTTTGGTATGTGGTATTTGGGGAACTCACTAAGCTTTGTGCTTACAGTTTGTGGTTTATGGTTTCAGGTACTTCCGGTTCGAAAGGAAGGGTCTGGATTGATCGCAACGCATACACCTATGTTTTCTGTAATATGTGATCTTTGAGAATGAAGTCTGATAATTGTTTTGTTTTGAAATGCTTTTAAATGTTTGGATAAATTTATAATAGTGTTTTGATTATAATAAAAATATAATTTTTACCTTTGTTTTTCAGGATGTTACATGCTAGAGGAAAGAAAATAGTAATTTGTTTGTATTAGAATAAGATTTGAAATCTCATAATATTTACTATGTTCGGTAACTAAAAATATGAAAAACCAAAAAAACTATGAATCAACTCAAAAATTTCAAAGATAACATAAGAATAAAAATGGTGTTCAACTGGTGCTTTGCTCTTGCAAAGTCTCTTATTCTTTTTACGTATGTTGTATCTCTGTCTAGCCTTATGTTTTGCAATTACCATAACAATGCATCAATTGATCATGTGCTCCACCTCTCATCCATTCTACATCTACCTACAAATCTAAATGTAGTTTATTTGTCATCATTTATCTGATTTCATAAAATGTTAACATGGAAAAAATAAGAGAAACTGTCCTTCAAACCCCATATTTACCCAATTAGAACTTGAGTTTAGTAGGATTTATCAAAGCATATCTAGGAGGGTTGGCAAAAAGGCAAGAGAATACGTAAGAGGATTATGAAAAATCATCTGAGAGCAACCCATCCGGTAAGTGGGGATAAAAAACCATTGAAACTATCACATTACAACAAAGTTTATAACCATTAAGTTAATTAGTAAAAATTAATTTCGAAAGAAGATTAACATGTTGCCTGCGTGTACAAGCTAGCAACTCCTTGTTTTATGACCATATCTTTGCACAAGGTAGCAACTCCTTATTTTATCACTATATATCCTCTTACCTATGCTTATAGCTTCACTCATTACTTTAAAGTCCTCAATAATTTTTCTTGAGTTTTCCAGTTTTTTTTCATCGGATAAATAAAAGGAAAAAATAAAAGTTAAGTAATAAATCACCACACCCTTAAACAAATTCACGTCAAATTTTTGGAATGGCTAATACAAATGAATTGTATGTACAACATTACAATTGTAGTATAGATAAAAAAATTATCTATTGATTTCAATCATATATTTCAATTAAATATTTTAGAAAGAGAGAGAACATAATGAATCTTTAAAAAAAATGGAGCTACAATAAGATATGATTTTTATACTATTGTGTTATAGTTATAATCATTGTTATTACCATAAATTCAAAACATTGCTTTAAGAAAGCTTATCAAGTTCTTCTATAGAAAAGAAATGTATCCTATAAAGAAACTTATCAATTTCTTTCTACATAAAAAAATATATTCTAGATTTTCAATTAAAATAACATAATTAGAAATTTGAGGAAATTGCTAAAGAATTTGAGTAGTGTACTTACTTCGATTATGTGCACTTTTAAAGAACATTGGTAGCTCTAATTTAAAAGAAAAAAAATCATCCAAACCCGACACCCACTAAGCTTGGCTCAATACCTTATTTTTATTAGCTTCTATCTACAATCGTTGTAGAAAAAAAGCTACAACCTTAATGTTGGAGCATGAAAATGCTCTACAAATTATGAGTGATAGTTAGGTTAATTATTTCCCTTTATTGTATTGTTGGTATTTCTCTCTCCTATATATAGTGAGAGATGGTCATGTATTATTGTAAGAGTGCACAGATGTAGCTTTTCTAGAGAGAGAGAAAGTGGTGGGATCTCTCCCATCAAGGGAGAGTTTTCTCTCCCAACCATGTTCTTCATGTATTTTATTTTATCTCTTTTTTCTAGTTTTATGGAACTACAAATCTTCATGTTCTTCATTTGTATTTTTATGTTCGTTAAATCTCGAGATATTATTTATTCCGCATCCACCGATTGTCAAAATGGGTTTCAACAATTGGTATCAAAGTCGTACCTTGAAGGTTCAAGCGACTAGTTCAAAGGAACGACTCCCGTTTGATGATTATCTTGAAGATTTTTCAGATTTTTGCAAGAATTTCTAGGTTCAAACTGGAAATTTCTATGATTAGTGTTTCTATTTTTGGTGTTGATTCATGCCTAGTAGAATAAAAATAGTTATTGATACTTGTTTAGTTTTCTGCTGGAAAATCATGTTTATAAATGTTCTTATTATGCTATTGAAGAAAACAAGAAGAAAAAGGGAGAACTTTTTTGTGGTCTTAAAAAATTGTTGAAGATTTGGTCCAGGCATTTTATTTATGCTTTGGAAATGAGACACAAAATAATGGTCTTTTATTGAAGAAAGTGGAGCGATTTTCTTTGAAGATTTTTTTCCAACAACTTCATATGTTCATCATAAAAGGTATGACATTCATGCTTTTCAACTCAATATGTTGATGTGAATCTTCAACATAATGTGTGTGGACATGTTAGGTGGTTTTTAAAAAGTCACTTGTCCTCTTTACTCTATTTAGAAAGAGTCTTCAACATTTACTTTCCCCCCAAGACAAAAACCATGTGACTTTAACCAATCCCATCACCTTTTGTCCCTATAAACCCCCTGCACACTCCACATTTTGCCATATCAACACCTCTTTTTGACCCAAAATGCTTTAGAAAAAATTTCCTTGTTAAAATATGAATAAATAGCCTTTTCGGTATCATTTTTTCATGAAAAATAGCATTTTTCGTCATCAGCACAACCCTCCTCGGTTCCTAGAACCATAGTCAAAACTGCCTACCGAAGCCTCCTTAGAAGCCTCTGTGGTACCCCTCTCAGTCATGCTACTGATGCCCTTCTCAGCTACTGGAGCTCCTCTCGGCTGCGGTACTCCTCTTAGGCCTTGTACCTGGAGTCCCTCTTAGCTTCTGACTGCAACAATTTTTACCTATATCCGAGAGACCGCAGTCCTCCCCCCAAATCCTTGACATCAACCCTTCCTTCCCATCTGACCGCAACCATTTGCTCCTTCTTGCAGTCCACCGAAGTCATTCATTTTATCCTGCCTTCGCACCGCATATAGCTCCCCTTCGCACCGCAATCAGTCTTTGTAACATCCCCAGTTTCACGACCAGAAAAAGACCGATTTGTTTATGCTTTATTTTGAAAACCAGAGTATCTTTTAAAGAAATATGTTGCGGAATTTGTTCCCAGAAAAACATGATAAATATATTATCAAAGCATTTCCGAAGAAATGTATTTTATTCCTTTTTAAAACATTGGGATTTCATCGTCAATACAGAAACATAAGCATAAACAGACCTTACATTCATTTACACTAATGATCTACGTCTCCTTAGTCTCTCAGTGTAATGTAGCTTCGTATTGACACCTGTGATACAAATAAACTGAGTGGGTCAGGTTGGGAAACCTGGTGAGTACATAGGGTTTTCAACCCACAATAATATAATTATGTTTAATCATTAAACAATCAACCCAATTACCTAAGGATTGTCCTAAGGAGTAGGCACGAAGTCCATCGTTGCCAACGACACAACTATCAATATTATCTATTAAGCACAGCTGTCAATAGTATCATTTAGGAGCAATTTCCAGAATTGTGACATTCTCTATAAGGTGTAGCTGCCGATATTATCCTTTAAGCACAGCTACCAAGGTTGTGATGTTCTCTATTAGATGCAGTTGCCAATACAATCGTTAGAGCGCATCTGCTAGGATGTTTAGAATACATCGTAGATCAAAAACATCTACATGTTGTGGCGCAACTGCCAACACTCATCTATAGGGTTCTAAGTCCATTGCTTCCAAAGTTCACCTATAGAGCACTATGTCCATACTGCTAATGTTCCTCTATATCAACTTTCATCCCTCATCATTTATCTAACCATGTTTTACCCAACATATTTTGTAGATAGAAAATACATATACAATTTAAATCATCTAAAACATGTATGAAATTGTTCATCCAGCATAGAAAGCAAGTATACAGATAATATGCACACATAGCACGTAATTTATATAAAATACTTCATATATATGTTTAAGATGAAAGTAACTATACACTCACTTGTCAAAATGATGATTCCAAATTCGGGCAGTGCTTCACTTCTAACAATTCTATTTTTCTTCGACGAAACCTAGCATTATTATCGCTAAGTTTTAGTCTAATCTTTATTGTGACTAATTATTAGTCTAGATTCATCATTAAATCACAGTCTACTTTCATGATCTATAAAGTAAGGAACAAGCAGGTAGGATCATATTGGAGGTAGGGTCCGTTTGGTATACGAAGTATACTGTTTGGAAATCCCACTTTAAACATGTTGGATTAGATGTCTAAGCCCGAGAGTAGCATGGTCCATTTGGATTGCATGGCATCGGAACAACTGGATAGACAAGTGAGAAAAGGTTATTTATGATTTATATTAATATATTATAACTTCTAATATATTAATATGAAATCATATTATTTAATTATTATTGATCAATAATTAATTTGGAGTTAATTTTGTGATCAAAAGAGACTAATTAAATATATGGGGATTGATTATGTAAATCATTCATTCTTATATATGTAGGCTTGTGATCCATTGTCCTTCATGTTGGGCTTAACCCATGTGGTAACCCATGGATACTCCATGGAGGTTAAAACCCATGGGTCATGAAGGAAATGGAAAGTCATGCACATTAGGGTTTACATGGTGTAACCCTAATGAGCCACACTATATAAAGGATCCCATTGTTCATGAAATGGCACTAGTGGATACACAAAGAGAGGGCAAGGGCCAATTTCATAGGGATAACCAAAGTAACCTTCTTCTTAAGTTATTTTATATGTTGGTGGTGTTTTTGTGATTCTATTTGAGGCTTCCACACTATTGGGGCTAAGCTCTTAAAGGTTAAAGACTTCAAGCTCCATCAAAAGGTATGTCATCTAACTAGTCCGTTGTAGTATAGTTGATCCATAATATGCTAGTTAGGATGATGCTTTGGAATTTTGTATATTTGCATGTATAATAGTGAAAACATAGATCCAAGGCACATACGGTTGCATGCACACCATAGGAGTGTTAGCATGCTTAAAACCCATCAGTGGTATCTGAGCCTGGGCTTGGTTTTCAATTATACTTGATGTAATTGCTGAAAAAATCGAAAAACTGGCTATCTGGACTGTGGGCTCGCCGAATCCACTGGTGGACTCGCTGAGTCCAAGAGTAAAGTCATCCAACTCGCCGAGTTTGTTCCTACACTCGACGAGTCGGAGCCCCTGAGTGCAAATTTTCGATGTCTTTGGTTGGAATTGGACTAGAATCATTACCCTAAACTGTTTTTGAACTTATATACATGTTTTTGATGTGGTAATGATCATTCTAATCCAATTCAGAAGATAATTGTCAAAAGTTTCATGTTTTGTATTATTTTAATGGTTAGGCTAATTACCTGAAAATATGTGTTTAATCTAGACCATAGTTTTTTCTTAACATGTTTGTTTGTTTATTAGATGATCTAAATGGACTTTAATGGATTCCATAACTTGTCCTCAAGTTATGGAAAACCAAAAGTCTTTCTTGTTAATGAGTCTTTAAAATTCACGAGTTATGTATTTGAAGAGTTTTTTCCCATAAACTGTTTTATAAGATCCATAACTCGTCCTCAAGTTATGGATGTCCAAGAGTCTTGTCATTAAAAGCCATATTAAACTCATATGTTATGGATTCCAAAAGTTTTTTAACACCAACCTTTTTTTAACCTCCACCCCTCTCATCAGCCCCTCCCCTTCTCATCCTTCATTCTTTTAACCTTTTTTTAATTAACATCATTTAATTTTTTAACACCAATTTTTTTTTTAAAACCAATCATTTTTTAATACCAATTTTTGCCACAACCCAACCTTTGATAGTCACATTAGTTTACTTCATGCTGATTATATTGGAAGAATTTTATTTTTTCCATGAGGATTACTCCATACCGCAGTTGGACATCATATTACTATTCGCGATTTTTGCACCGCAACGGAGCCTGATCAACAAAGTTGTTTCGCACTCTTCGCTTTATGGGATTTTTATGACTTGTCGCTCTTGATCTCCAGTTGACGAACAATGTATATTGAGCATGTGGACTTTATTGTCTTTTGAAGACTACTTCAAGAGTTCCGACACCGCAGTTTGGGTATATCGGTATTCTTTTAGCACAACAGAGATTTTTCACGCAGACTTATTATTGTTTCTATGGTATTTGTTCGAGCAATTTTCAGCGACTGAATCAGCCAACTACATATGACCGCAGAGTATTTATTTTACTCTCATTCTTGTGTTTTATCGAGACCCTTCATACATCTAGGGAGAACTTTCTTAGCTCTTGGTATCCGACACTCTCCATCCCGATGATATGTTGATTTTTGATATCCGGTCATTGGTTATCAAAAATAGGAAGAGAATATTATGATATCAGTCGGATATGGTTTTTATGATTGTTTAAGTTTGGATTTTTGAAGACTTCTGAAGACGATGATTTATTTAGTGATGCGATGTGGCTCTAATTTTTGGTCTTCACGGATCAATTTTTTGGCATTACTAGATGTTTCCCGGTTCCAGACTATTTATAATTTAGACTCTACCATAGGATGATTCTTTTGTGTTTGCATCCGGTTCAGATCTTATGATTTCTCGAGTTTGGATTTGTGATATTTTGAAGATGAAGACTATTTTGGTGATGCGACGTGACACCTATTTTTGATCTTTTGATCAAATTTTTGGCATTGCTAGACCATGTCTTTGGACTCACATTATTTATTATTTGGACTTCACTTTTGGATGCTTCACATTTTTAGCAGGTTATTCTTGTGAAGAATTTTAGGTATATCATGATTCGAGAACTAGAGATGTTTTTTAGACTTTTAGAAGTCGGAGTGTTTATCTGATTGGATCTTCTATTTGTTCATGGGGCTTATAACTTGTTTGAAGATTTGGATCTTATTTTAATAGCTTCATTGGTGGTGCTTTGAAGCCGAAGACCTTCACTGTTTAGAGATTCATGGCCAACATCAGAGATCACAGACTCTTCCGAGTTTCAGAGACATTTCATCATTTGGTTTTCATTATGTTTCATTTTATAACCACACTTGTTAGTCGGTTACTGTATTTTAGCCTTTTATCACTTATTGTATCCCCCATCATTAGCAAGCATTTTGGGAGAGATTGTTGGAGCATGGAAATGCTCTATAAATTATGAGTGATAGTTAGGTTATTTATTTCCATTTATTGTATTGTTGGTATTTCTCTCTCCAATATATAGTGAGAGAGAGAGAGAGAAAGAGAGAGAGGATGGCATTTTAGGTTTTAATGTAGAAATTGGATTATGGTAGTGTTGCGGTGCGTCCGATGAGGCTAGGTTTAAGTTATCCGCTCTACAAAATTTTCATCAAATATGTGTGTGATTTGCATGCCTATATATCGAAATGAATATGCGAAATTTAAATTTTAAGTATAGAATGAAACAAATTAAATATATTAATAGTCAAATAATGAATTATCAAACTGAAATTATTGAATATAAAAATAATTGTGTGACAAATGGATATTAAAACAAACATGCCAATTTTGAACTATGTAAATTAAAAAAAAACATATTAAAATTTGAAAATATAAGGAAACAAATTAATGGCACATTTATTACTTTGTATGACTTGTAAATTATAATTAGTTAATTAAAAAATCAAAAATTACCACAAAATGACAAATAGAAATTACTTTATGAGAATTAAATACAAAATTACATGTGTCAAAATCCATGAGAATGTGGAAAGTAACAGATATGGTTTTTATTTATTATAGTAGATATAATATATATTTTTTCAATTTTTTGTTATTTATTTATTTATCACCTTGTTATTATAAAATTAATAAAAAAAACAACCACTATATAACCAATTTAAGCTTATGTACAACCACTCTCCCCACCTCATTCTACCCCCTTCCCCTCTTCATGTACAACCACTTTCCCCACCTCATTCCACCCCCTTCCCCTCCTTATCCTTCTTCGATCAAACCGCCGAGTTCCCCCACTACCTTGGTCTTTCCAGCAAGCTTCACAACCAATAAAATCAAGTGCATGAAAAAACATGAGACAAAAACCAATATTTGATGAAACTAAAAGCTTAATCAGAAAACCCAATGAAATAGAAATCAATAAAACACACCAAAATAGGAAATAAATAATAAAATGGAAAATAATATAAGATAATATTAGTAAGGGCAATATTCCTTTTTAGGTCCGGTAGGGATGGAGTGTGCAAAAAAAACACTAGGGATAACTAAAAAAAGTGAGGGACTAAATATGTAAATTATTACAAACCACATGGATCATTCGTGTAGCTTACTCTAAACAAAAACAAAAATATATACGGTTTGTCATTGACTTAAGTATCAAATTACACGTTTAATCTTTATTTTCAAAAATTAACTTGAGTCATCCCCTATACATTTAAAAGTTACATGTTTCGTCTATGATAGACGATTATGGTGCATTTTAGTCCGTGTAAGATATGAAAATAACCATAATGTTGTAACACCTGGTTCTGAAAGTGCTTCATTGCTAGGGGCTGTGACCCAATCATCAGTTGTCATAGGGTTACGGCCTTGTGAAAAGAAGGACTTGGTCCATTTCATATGTGGGTATTAGGGTATACGAGATCCAAGTGTTTGATTGTGTCTTCGGAGTCCAAGGGCCTACTCGTAATTAGACATCTCGGTCTTCTATGGATATTTGGTTCTTGTTTGGCAAGTTTTTAGGTAAGGAGGAGTTGTTAGAAGCGTAGGGCTTCTCATCACTTTTTTCATGGATATAAAGTTCGTCGGAAACTGACTTAGAACGAATAAGTTATAACACTTTGAAGGTTTTGGCAGATTTAGCCCCTAGTGGAAATGTTTAGCAGATAAGTCTCATGCATGCCAGGGATGCATGCATGTGTTCGGCTGGGAAAACCCAGCGTAAGTTGGGTTACACCCAGTTCATAAAGTTGCATGGTCACGGGTGGTTTGCGATTACATCAGGCGTACTAAGAGGTACGCGGGGCGTACTCCCTTCAGACTAAACCCCTAAATTTTAGGGTATGACACTATATAAGGAACATTATGCCTCAAAGGCTAACCTCCCTTTCACCCTAAAGAAGCTACTATGAAACCCTAATACATACCTGAGTGATCTTGGAGCTTAGAAGGCCTTATGAGAGCATTTTGGTGTTTTGGATCCATTTGCACAGGAGGTGAAGAGCAAAGCAAGATGGTGGTTCAAAGGAGGAGTTGTAGATCTGGGATTGTTGCCTCATTTCAGACCATTTCAAGGTATAAAGCTCTGGACCTGGTGGTTATTCTCTTAGATCTCTTTTAGGATTGGGTTTATATACTCTTTTGGTCCCATGGATGAAGCCCCTTGTGTCCATGTCATTTTTGGAACCTAGAGTTGCCACTCTCAGTGTTATTTGAGTTCTATAATCAGAAAGTTTCAATCTTGAGGGTCTTAATGGCATGACTTAAGGTCACTTTCATGGAAGTAGAATGCCATTTTGGAGTTTGGGTTTCTTTGGCGCATGCAAAGCCACCACGTAATCAACTTTATGGATTAAGACCCTTTAATGGACTCATATATGTGATTGGGACTTCAGGTCTTAAAGGATTAAGGTCTTTTTGGGATTTTGGATTAATAGGAGAGTACAATAGGAGTAAAAGCCAGTACACGCAACATACAAGCCAAAAAGCCTATACGCTTAGTGTAGAGCTAAGTACGCCCTGCGTACTCAGTTAGTGGACTAGTTGTGTTTTGGGCCTCGATTTGGGCCATTCATTGGACTCCTTAGCTTTGGGTCTTGGTGGGCCATCAGAAATCAGATAATTAGGGATAAGAATATGTTTGGGATTTAGGGTAAGGCCCATTAGAGGGTTGGGCCCAATTTAGAAGATTGGGCCATTAGTGGGCCATTAGTGGGCCACTAGTGGGATTGACAGGTCTACCTAGTATTGGACCTTTCATGTTATGGTTTTGGGCCGTAGGTATGGACCAAATTAGATACTTGTATGTGCCTGGTAGGGAGGTGAGTGTGGGCGGGGGCTCGTATCTCATCATTAGTTGAGTGTGGATGGGGTTCCATATCTCATCATTAGCAGAGTAGGGGCAGGGCCTGTCACACCCCCAAACCGAATTGGCAGAAACATTCGGCAGCGAGGATGTCATGTACAGTATCATAACAAGGCATAATAGTAAACAAGCAACAACATCATCCATTGCATTAATAGTATAATTCAATACAAGTGTGTTATGTGTAATAATAATAAGACACCAAAAATGAATAATCAAAATATAGACGAGTCTGAAGTGCTCCGTCTTCTCAAAAACCTGTTATCTGTACCTGTCTACTGGTGACCTGAGAATGCAAGTTATTTTGAGAGAGAGGATCATCATTTAAGCTGGTGAGTTCATAAGTATTTAGTGTCATATGCTATATAAGTTTGTAGAAAGCGTTTGCAAATGATTGTTGTAAATGTTTGTAAGTGTTTGTAGTAAATGTTTGTTGTAAATGTTTGTAAGTGTTTGTAGTAAATGTTTGTATCTCCTAAAAAAATCCTATATTTTCTAATAGAAATCTAGCCTTCTAACAAGGCTCGAATGATCTGAATATATTCGTTTGTAAAAGTGAGTGTTTTCCCAAGTATGACTATCATTACCAAAATATAGTTTTACATTACCATTTATGTGAGAAAATCACAATGTGAATGCAATGGGAAAATAATAATGTACTATAGTATTGTATATAGTAACTACTGTTGTACTAACTACCTTAAACCAATTGTTAATTAATGTATAATGTGATATGATTGTAACCATGCTTGATCGACTAGTAAAACACGACGCTCGAAGACGTAGAAACAGTATGACATTCATCACCCATAGACCTGCGTGTCCCACTGTAGCTAGCAGCAAGGTGTAGGACAGTCAGTCCAGTATAGATCTATACACAAATTCACGCTCTCCCTCCAAGAGACTATGGTTATAAAACATGACACAACATTATGATGTCATGCCATGAAATAGTGGCTCACATTAATGTTATAGTATTCTTGTATCTCTATAGTATGTTCTCTCTGTCCTAGTGTATTGTATGTTCTTTTTGTATAGTATATAGTATGTTCTCTTTGTATAGTGTATAGTATGTTCCTTCTTGTTTCTCACTATAGTATGTTTGAACTGACTCATGTATAAAATGACTCTTGTATGTTTCATTGTACTAGAAATAGTGAGTAGTAGTCTCCTAAACAATATTATTATAGTTTACTAGTAATGTTGTTTGAATGACTCAGTATGTTTGTACACCTTTGTTACCCAAAGGCATTAAACTAATGTAAGAACTTTAATATCTATACATATATAGATAATATATAACTAAGATTCAAATGACATTCAGACAAACAACTGATACCCTAAGTCCACAACCAAACAAGGAACAGGAAATAAAGCGAGTTAACAGTTCTAAGCCCTTTCAATCTTATTTATATAACTATATCTGTATAGACATGATTTTGACAATATATAAGTTTAAAAGAGTTTGATAAAGAGTTTGATAAAATGTTTTTAAATAGTTGATTAATAATAGAGTTTTGAAGTATAAGAAAACCATCTGTCTGATAGTTATTAATCACATGTGATTGATATATAATAACTATAATGTTTCAACTTGTATTCCCCCCCCCCCCCCATAAAAGCATTTAAAAGGTAAGTTAGCGGTATGAACTCACCTGCATTGAGTGATTCGAATGTAAAATCGGTATAGAATGTTGAGTGCTAAGTGGAATCTCGGCCACAAACGGATCCTATTAAGCATATAGTGGTACATATAAGGATACAATTAGTGTATATACAACTAATCGTGCAAGGAAACCACCTTAGGGACTAGGAAACACTTTGATTGAAGTATTACAATCACATATGATTGTTTTAAGGGGAGTTTATGGCCACACCAAGGGGTTCACGGCTATGGAGTTTACGGCCAAGGTGTTTACGGACAAGGTGTTTACGACCAATGGAGTTTACGACCTAAGAAGATCATGGGGAGGGTTTTCGGTCAATGTTGTTCATGGCCCATGGTGCTCTTGAGAAGGGTTTACGGCCAAGGGAGACGCTCCTGGCCGTAAACTCTTGATGATCCATCAAAAGTGGTTGCTTTCAAGGGTTCAATTCAAGCTTCTAATGGGTAACTAGCATATGGAAATTAAAGATACTTATGTTTTTGAAGCTGGAAGGGGGGGTTCACGGTACAAGAACTAGTAGGTGTTCTTGGTGAATGTGAAAAAGATTTGAAGATATAAACAAAAGAGATACTTTCATGGATGAAATCATGGATCTTCACTAGATAAAGCAATGTATCAACTAATCAAAGGAAGGAATACTTACATTTTTGAAGATCAAGATGAAAACTTTTGATGATAGTTGAGAGAGAATTGAGTTTCTTGAGTTGGGAGTGTGAAAAGTGGTGAAAAATGAAGGAATATCAAATATGAGAGAGGAGTTCACGGCCAGCCAAGGGTTTACGGTCGTAAACCCTAGTTTACGGCCATAAACTCCAATTCTTGGAGTTTTCAGCTTGTATGTTGCACACTGAACTCTAGAATATACTTCCTAATACTCTATCCTTGAAGGTACTAGGCTTAGAACACCAAAAAGACCCTTAACAAGGCTAAAAGATAGCAAAAACAAGTCTGACTTTGATTGAATTGAATGTTGTACAAGATAGAAATTTCGGGTTGTCACAGGGCCCATGATAGACGATGCCATATGAATGGAACATATAGTACTATGCATGATTCATTATGTGCTAGCATGATTATATGATATTGTTTGTATGTGTATAGCGGACAGGGCCCAGTGACTGGATAGGCCTGGGGGAAACAGATCGGTATACCAAGCGAAGCTCGATGCCAGGCGGGGCCTGATGTCGGACACTCTCCGATGTTGGGCGGGGCCCGATGAAGGGGTGGGGGGGCCAGTAAGTGGTTATGTGTGTGGTATGTAGTAGGTTGGGGAACTCACTAAGCTTCGTGCTTACGGTTTTCAGTTTTGGTTTCAGGTACCTCCAGTTGCAAAGAAAAAGACTCGAGATGACTGCATTGCACACATCATGATGTTTAGCCTGGGATGTTTACTCTGATGTTTTGGATTTGGAAACTCTGATAATAATGTTTTGAAATAATTTTCCTCGTGTTTTGATGGAATGATTTGATAACTATGGTTTTATTTAATGGTTTAAAACGAAATTTTTGGATTTTGGATTATAGGTGTTTCAAGTTGGTATCAGAGCCTTGGTTTGAGGGATTCGGGCACACTCTCGGTTGTGTCCGGACTCAAACTGAGGACTTGGTATGAAAATTTTCAAAAGGAAAACATTTTTATAAAAAGAATTTCAAACGAGAAAAAGGTGTTGTGCATGCAATCAGCCGAGCTCAAGTAAGGTCTCCCAAATTACCCATCCACGGTTATGTTATGATATGAATTGTGAATATGTCAACTATATGCTAGATTAGGGCTAAGGATCTAGGAAGGATGCCTTGTATGCCTACTGTATGAGCTTATTGAACGACATGCTTGTACTGATTACTCAGCGATATGATGGCCTTATTAGGACATGCTTGGTTTTGTGTAATCGATGTCTGAATGTTGTTTGCTTCGTGCTTTTAGGAGTTCTAGTTGTCTTTAACTAACTAGTAAACGAGTATGTGAAATAACATATTATGAGGACTAAATAATTTCAGAAGGTTATGTCTAGCCCTATTTCACAGCTCTCGTATGATACCAACCGTTTTAGGGTAGGACCTCTTATTTGAAGAATTATCTGGTCTTAGTGATATGTAATGGTATTCACGAGCTAGTTTGGGAGAGATAGTAGGGACTCCATATGCAAATGATGGTGGAGAGTGGTTCAGAGATTACCCAAGGGTAAGCCTAGGATGAGATTAGTGTTGGGAGCAATAGTAGTGAAAGGGACTTGTTGGAGTCGATGCAATCCTTAAGGAAAGTATGGATAGATGTGGAAGGTAGTATGGGCCCGTACTACTAAAAGCAGAGGATTCGTACTCTAGTCATGGAGGGCCGCGATGAGACCAAGAAACTTGTAGTACGTGTGTGATCCTTCAGTATATGATGAGTATTCTGATGGTTGTTATGGTATATTTTCAGTATGGTGACGCTACGAGGTAGACCAGTTGACAGTTCAGGTGTTGGTGAGGGATTAGGCTCAGGCTCTAGAGCTGGGTAGCTTGACGATCAGATGAGGAAGTTCATCTCATCTGAGATTACATGCAGTATCATTGACCAGACTCCTATGATCTTAGGTACGGTCAAGGAAGGCATTTTGAAGATTCTTGATCAGAGGCTGAGAGCATTCCGCGCAGAGATGGTGGCCATGATTGGGGCAGGCACGTTGACATTCCGGGAGTTCACAGCTTGTGGAGCTCCAGACTATCATGGGGCTAGGGACCCCATTGCTAGCAGTCGGTGGTTGGCAAATGTCACCAATGCTTTTCGTACTAGTCGGTTTCCCGAGGGGGACAAGGTCTGACTCACCTCCTGTCTACTGAAGGACAGAGCACGTGATTAGTGGGATGAGGTTGTACATGCTATTGGAGATGATGTCGCTATTGATGTGATGACATGGAGTGACTTCTCAGCCAGGTACAGGGACGAGTTTGCACCAGTGATTGAGGTGCAACAACTGGCACAGGAGTTCCAGGACATCTTGCAGACTAGGGATACAGTGGTTGAGATCACCGCCAAGTTCATGGAGAGGGACCTTCTTATTCTGCAGTATGTGGCGAACGAGGAGATGAAGAAGGCTCGATACCATGAGATGCTGAGGAGAGACATTAGACAGTTTGTGAGCCGTCCAACTGCAAGACACTGGAGGATATGATTTCTCGAGCCAGGGAAATGGAGATCAAATTAGAGGTAGAGAGGAAGAGGAAGCCAGACGAGGTTCAGACATCCGCATGATCGGGCAAGAGGCCCGATACATCATAATCTAGGGTGAGGAGTCATCGGGATCGTAGCCGTTGTGGAAACCACGGCAGGACACACAAGGGTGCGTGCAGGAGTGGTAGTGGTGGTGATTCTGGCTACTTCAAGTGAGGCTAAATCGGTCATTATAGCAGGGATTGTACTGTTGGATTAGGTGTCTAAGCCCATAACTATAATTGGTATGTACTTGAACCGAGAGTAACATGGTCCGTTTGGGTTGCATTCACCAGAACAATCTGTTAGGATGGATATTTGAGGAAGAGGTTATTTATGATTTACTAATATATTATAATATAATATATTAATTGAGAATTCATATTATTTAATTCATTGATCAATAATTAATTTGGGATTAATTTAGTGATCAAAAGAGACTAATTAAATTAACGGGGATTAATTATGTAAACTAGTGACACATATGGTTTGGGCTATTGTTCCATGATGGGCTAGGTTTATATTAAAATCTACAAAGAGTTAGTCCATATGAGTTATGGATCATAGGCCTAAGTGTAAGAATTAGGGTTACATATGACTCTTGGAATTCTAACACTATATATGTAACCCCTTAGACCCCAAAATCGGATGCACAAGTGATATAACAAGAGTATAGTTGATTTTAGGGTGTTCCTAACCTCTCTCTCAAGTCCTCCAATTGTTGGTGGTGTTTTGTGAAGCATTTGAGGCATCACACTTGAGGTGCTAAGCACTTAAAGGCCAAGTAATACAAACTACATAAAGAGGTAATCATCTAACTAGTTTTTACGATTCATAAATCAAGTTGTATGCTAGATAGGCTTCATGCTTTGGAAAATTGAAATTTCCATGTATAACTAGGGAAAACTTAGATCCAACGCATTAGGGTTGTATATGCACCATTGGGATGTTATAGTGCTCAAAACTCTTCAGTGGTATCAAAGCCTAGGGTTGTTTTCGATTATATTGTTCCATTGTTAATTGTTCAAAGTTGAAGCTAATTGAAAAATGCTTTCTACCAGACTCAACTCGACGAGTCCATTGAGGAACTCGATGAGTTCATTATTTTACTCGATGAGTTGGACAGTCTGTTGGTAGGTTTTCGGGTTTTTGGCCTATATTGAATTAGGATCATTACCATAAAATATTTTGTATCATAAAATATGTTTTTTCTGATACGGTAGTGATTATCCTCATCCCAATAAAAGAAATTGTCAAAATTTCAAGATTATTGTTAGCTTGTATGATAAGCTAATTGTTTGTAAAATTTTGATTTGATGTTATCCTGCCTTATGAGTTGAAAGATATCAATGATCAATTATATGGTAATTTTATTAGTTAATTGATCTAAATGTTTTTTTGAAGAGTTTCATAACTTGTCCTCAAGTTATGGAACATAAAAAGTCACATTCATTAAAACATTAACTCCATAAGTTATGGAAACCAAAAGTTTTGAAGAGTTGCAAAACTTGCCCTCAAGTTCTGGAATTTGTAAAAGTCTCACTTATGAAACATTTAATTCTAAACCTTAGAATTTTAAAAGTTTAAAATTCAACCCTTATACTATTATAATATTAAAATGTAATACTTATATGTATAAGACAAGTCATACTTACTATTAGTATGCCTCGTTCACAAAGCTAGTCTATAAGGGGTGTTTAAGGAAGCGGCCTATAAAATGACCGTCATTTGGTATCTACTCTTAACCACCACACTCTTGACAAGTGGATGATCGTTAGCCGAACGGGTAGGATAGGACATTAGTTCTCATTATAAGCATAATGATAATTATAAAGTAACTAAATGTCTTTTATAAAATTTTCAATCTTAGTTACTTTAGGAAAAATGTGAAAATGATGCTATTCCATGAAATTGCACTTTGCACATTTCCAAGTCGTTAGTGGAGTGTGTGTGGTTATCGACACACTAACATGGACTAGTAAGGGTGACAAATGGTAGCTTGATGTTCGTCATGGATCAATGCAACGTGTGTGGTTTACCGGCACATTGATTAGGTGATAAATGACATCGAGTGTACCAATCACATTTGCATGGTTATTCACACCTTGTTTGTGATCCTCGGTATCCCAGTCACAAACTTGAAGGGTGTAATCGAGATTTAAACATGCCATCAAAAAGTTCAATGAATCTTAAAAGAATCTAGGAATTTCAATTCATTTAAAACTTAATAATCAATTTTGTTTTTCATGGTGGAAATTGGTAAATCGTCATTTACCTACCTTCAAATATTTTGCAATTGGATTACGGCATCCCTCTTCCGAATTGTAAAATATTGTGTTGGGTCCTAGTCTTAATATTTCATTTGGGTGTTATCTTAAGGATTATTATCTAATCTAAACTTTGTCTTTCTTTTTCAGATGACTTCCAACACCGCTTTTGGCTCAAACACTTCTGGCTCTTTCTCCCTCATGAACTTGTATGGGAGGGTCATCTTTGATGTTTCAATTTTCAATGATAGGATTCGGAACATTAGGATGGTTACTCGTTACGAGGACAAAGAATATGTCCTCGATAAAGAGCTTAAGGAGATTGATGAAGCAATTGCTACTCCTGAAGAGGTTTCTAAATATAGGACTCATGAGAAGGACGCCACAAATGTGTCATGTATCATGTTAGCCACTATGATAGTTGAACTTCAAAAGTCCTATGAGGACTACTACCCTTTCGAGATGCACCAAGACTTGATGGAAAGATACCATCAAAGTGCTCGACAGGAAATGTATGAGATCATTGCCTCCATGATAACAACAAAAATGAAGAATGGAGAGTCCATCACGGCCCACTTGCAAAAGATGCAAAGGTTTGTGGACCGCTAACTGAAGTTGAATGTCAACTTCGATGAAGAGTTGGCCATTGATATTATCCTACACTCTTTGCCTCCTTGTTATGATCAGTTTTGTATGACTTACCATATGAACAAGAAGGAGGTCACTCTAAGAAAACTTCAAGGCCTACTCATAATTGTTGAGAGTAATTTGAAAGGAAAATATGTTGTTTCTACTACTACTATTGCTGCCCTTGTTCTGGAAATTATACATGGGAAAGGGAATAAGAGGAAGGATCATGCTAAGAGCAACAAGGTAAAGTCCCATGATGGATCCTCTTCTAGTGGAACCACAGGATATTCTACTACTTGCTCTACCAATCCAAAAAGAAGCAGAGTGCTTCTATTGTCATGATAAAGGGCACTGGAAGCGAAGTTGCCCCAAATACTTGCAGGATGTCAAGGATGGGAAAATAAAGCCCACCCATGTAGGTATTTACACTATTCTGTCTAATAACTCATCACATGCTAATTCTTGGGTACTTGATACAGGTTGTGGATTTCACATTTTTTTTTGATTTGCAGGGAGTAAAAAGAAGTAGGGATGTGGAGCACGGGAAGATGAACTTAATCATGGGGAATAGGAAAGTGTCGTCTGTCACCAAGATTGGAGTTTATTCTTTGTTGCTTAGTAGTGGGTTAGAATTAGATTTGAATAATTGTTGCTACTCGTCCGATATGGACAGAAACATTATTGCCTTTCATGGTTTGTATAAACAAGGTTTTAGATTTTCATTTGATAATGAAATTGGTTCTATTAATGCTTTTTATAATGGTATATTTTATTTTAAAGCATTGCCTTGTAATGGTATATATGAAACTATGATGGTTGTAGACAACTTAGGAAATAATGTATTGCACATCGATTCATCCAATGCTTTGGACAAGGCATCCTTATACATTGTCGTCTTGGACATGTCAGCAAGAAGCGCATAGCCCAACTCCAAAAGGTTGGAGTCTTGGAGTCATTCGACTTAAAGTCTGATGACACTTGCGAATATTGTTTGCTTGGAAAGATGAACAAGTCATCCTTCACTGGTACTTGTGAAAGGGGTGAGGTTATGTTGGATCTTATACACACCGATGTGTGTTGACCCTTCAGATCCGCCACAAGGGATGCTAACCGCTTTTATGTGACTTTTACTGATGATTACAACAGATATGGCTATATCTACTTAATCAAGCATAATTCAGAAACCTTTGAAAATTTCAAAGAATTTAAACAAGAAGTGGAGAATCAGCTGGGCAGGAAGATAAAGATGCTCCGATTCGATCGAGGTGGTGAGTATATTAGTATCGAGTTCCATGACTATCTTAAGGAGTGTGGAATTGTTTCACAATTGACGCCACCTAGGACACCACAGCTTAATGATATGGCTGAGAGGTGCAATCGAACCTTGTTAGACATGGTTCATTCCATGATGAGTCGAGCTTTGTTACCTATCTCATTCTGGGGGTATGCCTTAGAGACTGCCGCCCATATCCTTAATCTAGTCCCAACTAAGAAGGTTACCAAAACACCTCACGAGATGTGGATATGGAAGGTTCCCTTGTTAGCACATGTCAAGGTTTTGGGTTACGAGGCTTTCGTATGATGAGAGACTCACGCCAAGCTCAAACCTCGTAGTGAGCGATGTATTTTCATCGGCTACCCATAGATGTCCTTTGGATATCTCTTCTATAGACTGAGTGATAATGTTGTCTTCATTGCAAGGAGATGGGTTTTCTATGAAAGAG
This sequence comes from Lactuca serriola, assembly GCF_051521515.1. NCBI lineage: Eukaryota > Viridiplantae > Streptophyta > Magnoliopsida > Asterales > Asteraceae > Lactuca > Lactuca serriola. Next base: position 391,232,390 of record NC_136411.1, on the reverse strand, counting down.
AACTCATATGCCAAGAGGACAGTACGAGGAAAATAGACCTTGAAGAGCTTCAAGAGTTAAGTGATGAAGGAACCTCAACCATTAGCGCTCAACCCGAGGAGGAAACTCATGTTGAACCAGTCGACGAGTTCGTACCTATGAGACGTTCCAGTAGAGTTAGTGGTCCACTTGTGTTATATGGTTTTCATATAACAACTGAAGGTGATACGTTTATCAATGATAGTACATTGATAAATTTTGATGAACTTAATAACTACAAGGAAGCCATGGCAGACCCTGAGTCTGTAAAATGGAAAGAGGCTATGGACAGCAAGATTCAGTCCATGTATGACAATCAAGTTTGGAACTTAGTTGACAATGTACCAGGTCGTAAGACGGTCGGGTGAAAATGGATCTTCAAGAATAAGATTGAAATGGATGGGAAAGTACACACATATAAGGCGCGGCTGGTTGCAAAGGGATTTACTCAAACTCATGGAGTTGACTATGATGAGACCTTCTCACCAGTAGCGAAGATTAAATCTATAAGGGTTATGCTAGCCATAACTGCATTTCATGATTATGAAATATGGAAAATGGATGTCAAAACCGCTTTCCATAATGGGAAGTTGACTGAAGATGTTTACATGAGTCATCCAGAGGGTTTTGTCAATGCAAAGTACCCTAATAGAGTGTGTAAGCTTGAGAAATCCATATGTGGATTAAAACAAGCATATCGCAGATGGAATCTTTGTTTCGATGAGAAAGTCATGAGAAAGTCAAAGAGTTTGGCTTTTCAAGGAGTGAAGATGAATCATGTGTATATGTCAAAGCTAGTGGGAGTATAGTTAGCTTTCTGGTGTTGTATGTGGATGACATACTTCTCATAGGAAATGACATTCCAACCTTGCAAGAGGTTAAGTCCTAGCTTGGGAAGTGTTTCGCTATGAAGGACCTAGGGGAAGCTACTTATATTCTAGGGATAAGGATATTGAGAAACAGGAGTAAAAGATTAATAGAACTTTGTCAAAGTACCTACTTGGACAAGGTGTTGAAGCATTTCAACATGGAGAATTCCAAGAAAGGTGACTTACCTATCCAAAATAATACCAAACTGAGTAAGACTTAGAGTCCGAGTACAAAGGCTGAGATAGTATAGATGACTCAAGTACCATATGTTTCCGAAGTTGGCTCGATCATGTATGTTGTGACTTGTACTCGCCCTGATGTGACCTTTGCTTTGAGCATTGTCACCAGATATCAAGGGAATCATGGTAAAGCTCACTAGACTGCGATAAAGAACATTCTTAAGTACCTGTGGAGGACTGAGGACTAGGTCCTTACCCTCAGTGGGAGTGATGACTTAAGAGTGACAGGGTATAATGACGCCAATTTTCAGACCGACAAAGATAATTTCCGCTCTCAGTCGGGCTGGGTATTTACCCTGAATGGAGGAGCAATAACTTGGAAAAGTTCCAAATAGGAGATTGTAGTTGATTCAACTTGCGAATCAGAGTACATAGGAGCAAGCGAAGCATCAAAGGAGGCAATATCGCTAAATAACTTCATCGGAGACCTTGGAGTTGTATCAGCTGTAAGGGATCCTACAAAGATATTCTATGACAGCGAGAGTGCGGTCGCCTTAACCAAGGAACCAAGGGATCATGGCAGATCCAGGAACATCGACATAAAATATCACTTCATAAGACATCGGATAGAAGGACTCCTCGTAGTAAAGAGGGTATCGTCAGATAAGAACCCAGCAGATCCCCTTACGAAGGGACTGAGTAGGGTTAAGCACTTGCAGCATGCGAGGAGCATTAGGCTGAAGGACGATATTAGTTTTAATGATTAGATAGTTGTTTAGAAAGATGTAATAGATAAAATGTAATTGACATTTGATGATTAAATGAAAGGAGTTTTATTTATGAGTAAAGTTACTATCTTGTGTCAATTGTTTACTATTGTTTCATTTTGCATGTTTTGACTTCTAGAATAATAATATTATTCAAACTATCCACAGTCGATCATACTTTAGAATTAGGTATTGAGGCAAGACTGTCTTGAATTTGGCTTGTAGATTGTGTAAAGTGTTTAGACATAGCAAAAGTTTGCTGCAACATTCATGAGTGTTCCTGAAATAAGATTTGAGTATTGAATTAAACCCACGCTCACATGAATCACTTCATGGAATTTATTACGAGTAATTGTGAGACGATAATATCATATAGACTTCAAAACAAGATGTATGAGTTGTTGACTATGAGTTGGTTGTACATTGATAGTGTGAAAACGCATTAGTAACTTGATGTTATAAAACATGTTATGGTGTATGATTTAACGAGTAGTTAGTACAAGCATATAAGTCGAAGTTTATATGTTCCTTTTATCCATGGAGGATTAAAAGCGATATCTTGGGCCCCTCGATGCTTTTGTTTTGACTTATGTGCCAGGCCCGGTCAGGACTCAGTTGATGTGTTCAATTAAGTTCTATGTCAAACAAATCGGAAATTAGGAAACAAACTGTTGGACAATAAGTATGACTATGTTCCATGTATTTATCCGCATGATATCTTGAAGAACAGAGGATTATATGATCCCTTATCTAAATGACGCGTCAGAGTTCGACAACGGCTTTTAAGAGCTACGATTGCTAGTCGGTTTTTTAAGTCGTACTTGCAGTTATAGTTATTAGACGTATCCAAGTGGGAGACTTTTGGATTAGGTGTCTAAGCCCATAACTATAATTGGTATGTACTTGACCTGAGAGTAGCATGGTTCATTTGGGTTGCATTCACCAGAACAATCTGATAGGATGTATATTTGTGGAAGAGGTTATTTATGATTTACTAATATATTATAAGTATAATATATTAATTGAGAAATCATGTTATTTAATTAGTATTGATCAAGAATTAATTTGGGATTAAATTAGTGATCAAAATATACTAATTAAATTAACGGGGACTGATTTTGTAAATTAGTGACACATATGGTTTGGACTATTGATCCATGATGGGCTAGGTTTATGTGAAAGTCCATGAAGAGTTAGTCCATATAAGTTATGGATTGTAAGCCTAAGTCTAAGAATTAGGGTTACATATGACTCTTGGAATTCTAACACTATATATGTAACCCCTTAGACCCCAAACTCGGATGCACAAGTGATATAGCAAGAGTATAGACGGTTTTAGGGTGTTCCTAACCTCACTCTCAACTCCTCTAATTGTTGGTGGTATTTTGTGAAGAGGTTGAGGCATCACACTTGAGGTGATAAGCTCTTAAAGGCCAAGTAATACAAGCTACATAAAGAGGTAATCATCTAACTAGTTTTTACGATTCATATATCAAGTTGTATGCTAGATAGGCTTCATGCTTTGGAAAATTGAAATTTGCATATATAACTAGAGAAAACTTAGATCCAATTTAGGGTTTATGTGCACCATAAGGATGTTATAGTGCTCAAAACCCATCATGTACTACTACCACCACCCAGGGATTAGACTTGATCTGCTTTCATTGCAGTAAGTGGGGCCACAAGAAGGCCCAGTGACTGAGTTTGGCTGCAGCGGGACAGGTGATGGCACCTGCCCCTGCGACCTTGAGGATCATCAATGGCCGTCCGGGCCGGGCAGACGCTCCTGCGGTGAGGAGCATGGCTTTCCAGTTGACTACAGAGGAGGCACGATTAGCTTCCGTTGTTGTAGGTGTGTATCTCTTGTTTACCTATCAATTTTTATTTATGATTTTAATTCTATTGTCATGCATCAGTATGAGTAAGTGTATCTTAGGGTAATATTTTCTGCTTATGTTCGGGTTATATTCCATTTGCATACCATGAAACTTAAGGTAGTTGTTCGAGATTGTCTCTTTATATATAATTCCCCAGAATGCGGTAGCTGTAGCAAGTGGGATTAGAGCTCGTTAGGTGTTCTGTTAGTCTTCGAGAGTTGTATTGTCTTATTATTGGTTAGTTTTGGAACACTAACAGTGGTAAGCGTTGGTTTACAACAGATTGGTCATTAGATGGTAAGAAGGATTGGGAATCCTTCCAGTCTTGTGTGTTGTAAGATGTTAGTTGAATCGAAGTGGTGGAGAATCATTCAGGTATCCAGGAACATAAATAGATGCGAAAATAGGACGATTTCGCATTCCCACTGGAGAGGAAAACGACCCAACTGGCAGTTTGGGTCGAGGAGTGTGTGAGTTGGGAGTTTGGGAAACTTCCCAACATTGGGTTCGCATATTTTTGGTGTTTGATCGCTGGTTTTGGGAAACTGGGTTGGGGAATCCCCGTCAGGGCGTGAATTCAGTCAGGATGTTAGGTTGTGTGTGTGCTCGACATTGGATGTGTTCGGATTCGTAAGCAGCGGTTGAGATAGTGTCGGAAGTGTAGTAAGACTGCGGGATAGCTGTAGCATTCATTAGCGGCCAAATAGCGGGGGAAATTATTATACGACTGTGGGACAGCCGTAGCATTTAGTGGGTGTATGTTGCGATGTTGTGTGTTAGAAGCCAAAGTAACCACTGTGTCACACCCCAAAACCGATAACGGCAGAATACGTTTCGGGGTGGAGGACGTCATGTACAGTATCATCACAATTGCATAATAGTAAAAACAAGAAACATACAACCATTGCATTGCATAGAGTTTAATTACAAGTGTGTTTTGTAATGTTCAACAAACATCAAAAGTAAATCAAAAATAAGAGATGGATCTTGTAAGCTCCACCTTCTCTAAAAAGTTGCACCTGCAATTGTCTATCTTTGACTTGAGGATACAAGTTATTTTGAAAATGGATATCAGCATAAAGCTGGTGAGTTCATAAGAGTTTAGTGTGAGATTTGTATAAAAAGCATTAGAACCGATAGTATGAAAAGCTACATTTTACATTCTTAAGCAGTAGAAAAACCTAGAAAATCCTACATTTTTCCAGAAATACATTGTGAATGAAAACCTTTAAGAAACATGAAATTTTCATCTTTGAAATCCATTTATTGTAAAAGTATAATATTAAATCTCCAATAAGTAATGCAATATGATAGTTTATGCCTGAAGTCAATAATAGTGGTGCAAACTTCCTTTAGTGTTAGATTGTTGATTACCTCGGGATATTAACTTAACTTTTAGTTAGTATATTAGTGTGGTTATAGTGTATTTCTTGTATGTTACCGATAGTGTGAGAAGTAGAGGACCCCATGACCTTCCCAATCATGCACAGTGTAGTGAAGTAGTGGCATCCCTGGACCTGTGCGGTTCGGACTGAAGTTAACAGTCGGGATGTAATAGCGTCTGCCCCGTATAGATCTATACATATAGCGTCGTCTTCATGTCAGAAGACTCTGGGCGTAGTGCTTAGCGAATAGAGTATCTCGTAGTGGATTAGTGTGTTATCTCATGATTAGTGTTGTCTCTTGCATTATAGTGTAGTAGTCTTTTGTATAACTCGTATTATGTTCTCTTATTAGTGTATAGTATCATAATAGAGAGTATTATAGTGTGTAGAGTAGTAGCTATAGCGAATAGTAGTGGCCTTAACTATACCTATTATAGTTAACTTAGTGCGTATGATTCTTGTCAGTTTAGTAGTTTAAACATCGAATGAAACGAAAATACTCGTATCCAACACTAATATATATGATATATAACTAAGAAATCAACGACAGTCGGACGGATAACAACTACCCTAAGCCCACAATCAAACAAGAACAGGAAATAAGGCGAGCTATCGGTCCTAAGTCCTTCAAGTCTTACTTATATAAATATATTGGTTTGGTTACATTTTATAAAGAATTTATTTAATGAAAATCTTGTCAAAAGGGAACATTTAGAAAATTGTTCTTTTATCCAAAATAGTTTTGAAAACGAAAATCCTTTTTATAAACATAGTGGTAAATCACATGTGATTTGAACTAAGGATAGTGAATCACATGTGATTAATTCTTGTAACATGAATAATTTACTTGTATAAATTTCCATAAACATGTATAATTGACTTGTATCCCCCCCCCCCCCCAAAACATGTAAAACATTTGAAAGGTTCATTGAAGGGGTATGAACTCACCTGAAATCGCGTAAATCAGGTGAATCGGGTAAATCGGGTAAAAGTGTCGATTGAGCGTTTTGTACAAAATAACGACTTGTGCACTTTTTAGGACCCTAATGTCATATGAAATATGTATTTTACAATAAATTAATCATTTTATGCTTTTCATTAAAGTATTTAGGCATTCTAGCATTGATTCGGGGTTTTAGGGCCTAGAAGGGGTTCCTGTGAGTGGTACAAGGCCAAGAGGGGTTTGCGGGGGAGTCCATGAGTTCACTCCCTTGGAGTTTACGGACCAAAGGCCACTCCTTGGGATTTTACAGCCGTAAGCCCCCTAGGCTTGGCCGTAAACTCATGTATTCCTCCAAAATTGCAAGTTAAGGCCTTATTTCACTTCCCTAATTTTCTAGCAAGTGTCTTGGACTAATTTGGAGGGTTAAAACCCTCATTTTGTGACATTTTGGGGAGTTTACGGTCCAAACTTGTGCTTGGGCTGTAAACACCATTTAGTCCCTCAAAATGGATGTTTAAATGGTCCAAATCACTTCCTTAAGTCTTAGTTAAATTCTAGAAGGCCTCAGGTGGGTTTTTGGGACATTTTGGCATAGAAATTGGGGAGTTTACGGCCCAAGTATAGCCTTGGCCGTAAACTCTTCTTTTGGCTTCAAAATGAGATGCTTAATGGCTTTAAACATTATCCCTTAATTAGTACACAAGCTTAAAGGAAGGAAAAATGGGGCTTTTGGCAAGGTTTTAGGTGTTTACGGCCTAAGGGGCTTCCTAGGCCGTAAACTCCCTTTAATCCCCTAAATCAAATGATTTTTGGCCTCTAAATGCTATGGACTATGATTAGAACAAGATAGGGAAGGAACCCTTACGTTTGGAAGCCGGAATTCACGGTTTTGGAGTCGGGTTCGGGTCTAGAGAGAGAAAGTAGCGAGAGAGAGTGAATGAGTGTTAAAAGGGCTTAAAAGTGGTGTTCATTTGCTTATATATGTCTCGGGTATTGCACCAGGTACACGGCTACCCGATGCTAAAGTTTAACGGGGTCAAAACTTTTTACCCGGGTGAAGTGGTTGAAAAGTAATATAACTCTATTTAGTTAAACGGGGTTAACACTTACAAGTTATAATTACTTATGATAATATCAGGACATATAAATAATTAGATATTTGTTTATTGACGACTCCAAACATTACGGAAAAATAACATATATCGACGCATTCCGTTAGTGAAGATGGGGTTTGTAACGGCAATAGATTTGGGGTTGTCACACACTGCCACCACTGTGAGGTGGTGGCTGCCATCGAGAACCGCCATTCGCCGCCGCCGACTGCCACTAGGTTTCTATGTATATGTGTTTGTATTAGTGTGTGGGTGTGTGTGATTATTTGGGGTTTAAGCATTGTATCATGTAACTAAAATAAGTGTAACAAAAAGAAATTGAAAACCACCACCTTAGGGTGGTGGTTGCTGCCTCCTACCACCACCGGTCGCCGTGTCGGGCGGCGGTGTGCTTTGATGATGTTTTGACTCGTTTGGATGATTGGACAATGGGACTAAGAAACCCTAATGGGCACAATGAGGCTTAATGGGCTTAATAAACCCTTATGGACCCAATAAAGCTTAATGGACCTAAAATCCCAAATAGATGACTAATGGGCCTAGTGAAACCTTAATGAATCTAATGAACCTAAATTAATCAAAAGACATATCAATTGGGCCTATTGGACTAGGATGGGTTAGAAACCCTAATTAGGGTTTAGAAAACCCAAATATTGGATTTATAGGCTTGGACTTATTAGGACCCACTTTTGGGCCATTGGAATGGAATTGTGTGATTAAGCTAATCACACCATATGACTTATTTAGAAGAATGATGGACTTAATGGATTAAGTCCTTAGTGGGTTATGTGAGAAACACTTAACCCTAATTGTCATTTTATGTGAAAACCATAATTTCACTTGGGTTCATTATTGGGCCTTGATGATTGGGTTATTAATAGGCCATCCAAGATCAAGCAAATGGACTAGAATAATTAATGGGCTTTAAGGTAAGGCCCATATGAGGAGTTGGGCCCAATTTGGAAAATTGGGCCATAGTTGGGCCTTAATGATTATATAATATTGGACCACTAAACTGTCAAAAGTTGGACTGGAATAAATGGTTGGGCCTTATGGTAAGACCTTGTAAAGGTTTGGGCCGAATTTGGAAAATTGGGCCATATGTTGGGCTTTAACTCATAGTTGACTGTTAGGCCTTTGGATTGGGCCTTGGGCTTGAATAAAGTTAAGTTAGGGGTAAAGTAGTATTTACCCCAAGTATGTATTTATGGTTATGTGTTGGAACCCAATTATTAATTGGGTGATGTTTTGATATTGACAGTTCGGGAATCTGTCATCCAGCAGCTAAGGTTGGGTCTGCATGACTTCAGCAGTATGGGGTTGAGTCTACGAGACTTCAGCAGTGTGAGGTGAGTTACCTTCAGTAGCGGGGGGTCTACGACCACAATGTCGGCCCACCAGTAGGAGTTGTATGTTAGATGATTATCTTTGTGATATTCATCTAGGTTGTTGTTACTTGTTATATGCTAGTACGATATGATGTTATGTGATAGTGGTAGTAGGGGGTGAAATAGTCCCCGGCTACTGGTCGATAGGATCAGAGGGGCAGATTAGTACCCAACTATCCTAGACGGATTATGATATATGTGATTTTTATGTTTATGCTATGTTTTTATGTGGTAGTGGTAGGGGTGAAATAGTCCTTGTTATCCGGTTGAAACAGACCGAAGGGGAGGCCAACACCTAGATATGATAGGCAGTTATCCGGTTGAAACAGACCGAAGGGGAGGCCAGCACCCAGATATGTTAGGCAGTTATTTGGTTGAAACAGATCGAAGGGGAGGCCAGCACCCAGATATGCTAGGCAAATATCCGGTTGAAATAGACCGAAGGGGAGGCCGACACCCAGATATTCCTGGCAGTATGTATTATGTATGGTATTGGGTATGATGGGGGAACTCACTAAGCTTCGTGCTTACGGTTTTCAGTTTTGGTTTCAGGTACTTCATTTTCAAAGGAAAGGAGTCGGCTCGATCGCAGCACATCACACTATGGTTTCCGCACATGAGATCTTTGGGATTACACTCTGATATTGTTTTATGATAACATGTTTTGATTATTTCTACTTTGGTTTTGAAATGAGATATTATTATTTATGTTTTTATACAAGTGGTTTTATGTAATAACTTAATCAAAATGAATCTTTTGGCCTGTATTTTTGGGATGTTACACTTCAACTCGGACTTCCCCAATGAGTTTGTCACGGTCACTAACATCCCGCTCTAGGCTTTCATTCTGAATCATTAATCCCTCATTATCCTGTATCAGGGATTCCACCTTAACTTCCAGGGCAGATCTAACTTCCTCGACAATAGATTTCTCCGATGTCAGCAAAGCGTATCTCTGATCAAAACAACGAGCATCATTTCAAGCTCAAGGATCTGATGCTTAAACTCAACTTCCCGAGCGGTACAACTAGTGTGAGAAGCCTCCATCTCATGAAATAGCTAGATGCGGTAGGAGTCGGCGACCAAATAGAACATTGTTTGGGCAACAACATATGACATGTTGTGGACCAGCGCAGACTACCGATGGTATCCATATCAGTAACGACGACGGGTGGAAAGGTATGTCGGTTAAACACTATGGAATTGGTGCGGACAGACAACTTAGAATCATTTCGCAAATTACAAGAAGGAGCAAAGAGATCAGAGTTGGGATCATTAACAACAGGAGACCCCCCACTCAGATGAGTCTGATGAAGCGGAGTCACACTGGGGTCCCCCACAGGAAGGAAGACTGGGATCAAACTGTGAAACAACTTAAACTGAAACAATGGGCTGCTTAGTCGCCCTGTGATCCCCCTCATACTGTTGCGCATCATCATCACATATCACTACAATGGCCTCCTACATGGAGGAGATTGAACTCAGTAGACGAGTAAAATTGAGTCTCGATTAAATGTTCCTATCGATGTTGAAAACAACGGAGGAGGTTTCCCCCATCGCCAGGACTACTTTCCTATTGTTTATGGCTTGCCAGGCATCTGAAATAATGTTGTACTTGTTATCCTCTACCATCTTAGCATGACTATGATTGGCAACCGGAGGCGGGGCAACCACGGTGATAGGTTGAGAAATCAAAGGATGCTCTTGAACGGTTGCAACAGAACCTTCCAAATCCATCATAGTCAGAGGAGGATTCATGGCAAGCCGATCAACACGGCATGACGGATGAAGAGTTTTGAAAAGATCAATCTCACGAAGTTCCAACTTCCCTCGATACTGTTTCTACAAGACGTCGTTCATCAACAGGGGGGACTCAACACCTGTTAAGGAAGAGCTTATGAGTAAAGCATAAATCACCCCCTGACCCAACTCCCTCTCCCTTGTCAGAAAATGAGGGGGGGAGGAAGAAGAGTAGAAGGGAAATAAAAACAAAATCACTTACCATCGATAACAGTACAGAAGATAGGCATCTTCCCCCGACATCTCCAAGAAGGACTCATCCCAACGCCGACAAGAAGAACCTCTAAGAACTCCTCATGCACAACCTGAATGGTCTTTAAAAGGTTGGCGGTAGCCTGATTATGGGGAAACAGTTTGGGAGTAACATCAGAAAATTTGTTCGCCCGGTAATGTTGTAACGCCCGGGTTTCGGGGCTAATCATTTTAGATGATGTAATAGTCTAGGTCAACTATTGTAACTCTTTTTGAAGTAATAAAGATGAAATATTTGAATACTATGTGAATTATGTGTATTTGTGTGCTTATAACTTAATTATAAAGGTATAATTAATAAAGAATAAAAATAAGCATCAAAATTAAAGTGTGAGATAAACCCGATATCTTGACGTAAATTCTTAGTGGTCGAAACAAGGATTCCAGGGATATAAAGAACACCGAAATCTGAGTTATAACGAAAAAGTTATGACCCGTCGAAGTTTCGCGACAGAACCGACACGACACCGGGAAATGTAAAATAGTGAATTTACGATAGAGGACTTTTTGGCCTTATTAATCTAAAGTCTAAACCAAAGTTGTAGTATACGTTAAACCGAGAGCGTCCATAAAAAGAACGCCCAAATCTGACTTCGTATGAGGAAGTTATGATTTTTCGAAGTTTCGGCTTAACAGTGTACGACCCAAAACTCGAATTCTAGTTCGAGCGGTTTTTGGCCTATGCGACCAAAATGAGAGTTGAAGATCTCATTAATAGGAACTCAATGGTAAAAAGACAGACGAAAATGGAGTCTGTATGAAGGAGTTACGAATTCTTCGCGGTCATTTAACAGTATAATCTCCTCGTACTGTTAAATTTAAGATCGGTCGAGAATTAGCCGACGGAGTCTAAATGAAAGTTATAGATCTTGTTTTTACTTACACGTGGAAAAAAAGAACATCGAAAAACGGAGCTCGTATGCGAAAGTTATGAATTTTTGAAAATCGACTGACTTCTACCTTGTGTGCGATGCCATGTGTCAGTACCAGGTGAAACCTTGGAGCCTATGCAACACCACGACATGGTGAGAGGCACCACAACGTGTTGACACCCTAGGCAGCCTATAAATAGAGGTGTCGGGTGAAGCTCATTCCTCACACCTTCAATCCCTTCTTTCTCTCTCTAGAACCTCTCTCTAACCCCCCAAAAAGCCTAAGGAACCCCCTAGCACGAGGCGGAAGCCCCGGAGCGCCTGACGGCTTCGAAAAGAAGAGCCTCCGGCTCAGAAACTCTACTCCAGCGGATCCCTGTTTCCAAGGAAACCCGCTGTAAGTGAGCTATACCTATCCTATCTTTAGTATAGCTTATGTTTAATATAGTAATGTTATTAGGACCTTATAATAAGTACTTTGGTATTATTATGGGTTATATAAGTATCGTTTAACGCTTATAATAGTAATAATAGCTAGACTATTAATTAGTCTCGATGAATATTAGACTAAACCCTAGTGTTAATGATACTAGGTTTTGCCGAAGGAAAATTGTGTTAAGAGTAACGAACTGCTGTCCAAGCGCCGAGTCACCACCTTCTCAGGTGAGTGCATAGTTACTTTCATCTTACACATAGATATGAAGTATTATATATAAATTACATGCTAAGTGTGCATATTATTTGAATACTTGCTGTCTATGTTGGATTAATGATTTTTATACATGTTTTAAATGATTTAAATTGTATATGTATTTTATATCTACAAAAATGTTGGGGTAAAACATGGGTAGATGTACTAAGATGATGTGTGATAAAATGATGAGAGGCCTCGATGTTGTTGTTGTTGATTCTGTCATCTAGCGGAGTATGGATGACGACCACAGACTCTTCTAGACAGTCCAGTGGAATGCTGACAGGCTCGCAACCTGTAGGTGTTTGTGAACGATGTGTTCACTGGTATACTCAATCCCCCACATGGTTGCCTTTAGGACATTTATTGCTAAGGAACCCCTTAGCAGTAGTGTCCATCCCGATGATGATCCTTAGGATAGGTCCCTTATGATAGGTGTTTAGGGACGTAATGTGAGGATAACAGGAAGGGTAATCGGGTTATTGTTGGTTGATGAAATTAATAAACTTATTTATTGTGGGTTAAAAACCCTATGTGCTCACCAGGCTCCCAAGCCTAACCCACTTAACTTCATGTATTATAGGTAGTGGTGCTCAAGCATAGATGTGATGTTTTGGATTAGGGATTACGGATATAGGCCTGTAGATATGAAATAATGTAGTAAGGCTTATATTGTACTATTTATACTTTTGATCTGTATCGAACATGACATCCCGAGTCTTTTAATGAAATACATTTCTACGGAAATGCTTTAATAAATCTTTATCATATTTTGTCTTAGGGACAAATTCCGCAACTCTTTTATTTAAAATATTACTCTGATTTTTAAACAAAAAATAAAAAAAAACCGGTCCAACATTGAAAGTCATCAAGTTGATGCCAACCTTGCTGGCAGGAAGGAAGAGAATCACTGAATCGGCCGTTGGAAACTCCACACTATCAATCAAAGAAAAGCCATAAGCATCACTGAGAAGCTTGAATTCAGCTTCAGAGGGAACGATGCCAAGTTGAGAAATCATTAAATCAGAAGGGAAGCAAAGATACCCCTAGATGAAGAAGAAGACGAAATAAGAGGAAAAGGTTACGCCGATAAGGAGGATCCTTACCCTTATAAAAATAAGGAAAGTGTTACAACGCAAATTTTCAAACCAATTTTTCATTTTAAAAATAAAGTATTTCCATACAAAACAAGGCATAATAATTCAAGTGTTATGTCAAATACAAATTGTCTAAATCCCAAGATCATAGAAAGACATCCTTCAGTGTGTACTGATCACGCCGGCGCCTTCCCACGGTCCTCGCTAGTACCTGAAACACATACATATCCACTGTAAGCATAAATGCTTAGTGAGTTCCCCAATATACAACTTACGTGCATACGCCTTTCCAGGCCCTGACCTTCCGGTCTCAACACAACGCCTTCCGGCCCATAACATAATCGCCTTCCGACCCATCACATATTGCCTTCCGGCCCACATAACATACATAGCACATATAACAAATAACTTACCACATATATCATACATATCACATATCATATCTGACCTTCCGGTCCCACAGTCAAACCCTTCCGGGTACAGTATAGTGAGAAGACTCACCTCGTGAATGCTGAAAGCTAGCAAATCCTGAAATCACTCGTGCACAATCCGTCGAGCTACAACCTCCCTATAACATCACATATCTCTCATTAACACTTATATCTTCTAAGTGTGACTATCCCTAAGAAGTCAGACTTAGGTCAACTCTGGTCAACGGTCAACGGTCAACTCGACCAAACTCGGCTAGTGCCATGGCGACTCGGCGAGTCTAGACGTCCTCCAACTCTCTGAGATTCCCTATCTACTCGTCGAGTATCCTCCTTGACCCGACGAGTTACTCCTGGAAGAATCGCGGGGCCACCCCGACTCAACTCGCCGAGTCTGAAGAACAACTCGACGAGTCCCAGTCAATCTTCAAGCTACTCCCCGAGTCTGTTCGTCGAACTCGGCGAGTCCATGCCATGCAACTGCTCAAACTGCATCATAAGGTCAGAACTGCTCCGACCATTCCTAGGTCTGGCCTTCCTAGGCTGATCCATCACGTAAAGTCCTCATTTCAGTGCTCATGATACACCTTATGATTCATACTTTACATTTTGACCTAAGGCATAAGGATTCCAATCCAAAACCTTCATCAATTCCCGAAATGCACAGACATGGGACATTCTGGACCTCCAAAGGTCCCAATACAAGGTTACATTCGTTTAGGGGACTAGGGTAACATTCAATCTATTCACAAAAAGGGTTCCATAAACCCTAATTCCATAATCACATCAAAATAGCAGAGTATACTCGAATTCTTACCTGGATGATGTATTCTCTGTGTCCCCAATCCTCAGAATGTGACTCCCTTGCTGTTCCTTTAGCCAATCCCTTCTCTTCCTTGCACAACAACTCTTCTATAATCAACAATGGCCTATAATCCTTGCTCCATATGCACACAATCGATTTAGGGTTCTTCTCAGAAGGCTAAAATGAACAATGACGGCCAATAAGTCTCTTTTATACGTCCCAAACCTGAACGGTTAGGGTTTTCGCTAAACAGCGTAGACTCGTCGAGTCCATATCTGGACTCGTCGAGTCCAGTCGCGAACCCGCGACCAAGTCTGCGATCCTACTCGGCGAGTCTAGGCTCCAACTCACCGAGTCCCCTCTTAAATCACCCCAAAAACATAATTTAACAATACCTGAGATTTCGGGCTGTTACAGAAAGGCGGGATATTCAAAATCTTGGACGGAATGATGTAATTGACTGTCATAATGGGCAGTCACGTCACCGAAAAAATCGAAGCAATTATTGAATCATAACCCAATGCAAGCAGTTAAGTCCAGAACATCATAGCTAGTCTAGTAACGCTATAATTACTGGACTAGGGGACTTAATGACGTGCCCTCGGCACGAGTCAGGAGTCGGCTCAGATGTGCCACAAAATTCGCCAAGGCAAACCACGCCTAACAGATCAAACCCGACGAAACATCGAGCCTATGGATGCCTCTAAGTCTAGGGCGCCCGCGGAAAAGGCTCAGCCCCGCTAGGGGTGCCTTCTACTATGCGACAAAGCACAACGGGTCCAGAAGACAAGGAAGATGATCAGTGCATTACCACCTAAACTAATCATTAGCTTTGACAGAACAAGGAGCACGATTGCTCAATCAGAGCACCCAATCCTGTCGGGTCTAGTGTCCTTGTCTCGTACGGACTAGCAGGAGGCCTCAGTATAAAAGGTCTCCTCCGACCTCTGGTACCTAGAAAGGTAAGTCGATCTCTCCAATTCACACATATAGACACCTAATTCTGTCCACTGACATGAACTTCAGAGCGTTTTCTTAGGATCCCCTCCCAGAAAATGGATGACGGTTCCACCCTGTTGTGACTTTACAGGTTAACTGGAGCGGATACAAGTAGAATAGACTGACGCCCGGTGACCATGTTGCATCAATATATATATATATATATATATATATATATATATATATATATTCATGTTCCTAATTAAAAAAAACTATATGAAAAAGAAGAGATATGATGATCCGTAATAATCATTACTAAGTTTCCTCCCAAAATGGGCAAACATGATGATACAAGAAGTCGAACTCTAATTCAATTATTTGAATTTTACCAAAATATCATTGAATCTTATATTAAAGCCTATGAATAATACACACTTCAAGGTATCATCAACGAAACATATGTTGGATACTCCTCCAACGCCTCATAAAGACAAACTTCAATGCATTGTCAATGAAACATTTATTGGATTACTGTAATGTCCCAAAAATTAAGACAAAAAATATCATTTTTTTTAAATAATAAAACAATCATTATGATCATGTTCATAAAACCATAATGAAATAAGAATATGTCAATAAACATCCAAATACATCAACGTCATATAAAATGCGAAAAAATGTGGTGTGTGCAATGCAGTCATCCTGAGCTCTTACCCATCGAACCAGAAGTACCTAAAACATAAAATGAAAATCATAAGCACAAAGATTAGTGGGATCCACAAAATACCACAAACCATACATATCAAACATATAATGGGCCTCACCGGCATCGAGCCTTGCTAAGCATCGGGACCCACCCGCCATCGAGCCCCGCTCGGAATAAATCTGTCAATCGTCAGGCATCAAATTCGCAGTTAATTGCATGGGGGTATGATGTACCCATGTGGCGATTTTTGTATGATCCCAAGGCATGTTCCTTTAAATTTTAGGATCCGTTGGTGAGAGTGTCCTTCTTCCCATGCTTTCTTCTTTTTGGAGTTCCATGCTTTCCAATTGTGGTTTAGGTTGTAGATCATCACTGAAATCAACCACAAAGTCTGCTAGTGCTTGTGACTTTATTGCTATTCTTTGTTCATATTTAATGTCATATGTGCTTAGCTTCACATAACACTTTGCTATCCTACCTGACATCTCTGGTTTTCACATAACATTCTTAATGGGGTAATAGTTCTTACATGTATAGTATGTGTGTTTAAAATAGTGTCTTAACTTTGTGGAAGCATGTACTAGTGCAAGTATTAGTTTCTCAATATGGGAATACCTAGTCTCAGGATCCAAGAGACTTCTACTTACATAGTAGATGGGATGTTGGTCCCCGTAGATATCATTGGCTAAAAACGACACTTACAACACTAGATGATATTGAAAGGTATAGGAGGAGTGGTTCCCCATCTAGTGGTTTCACTAGCAAGGGAGCAAAACTTAAATAATTTTTAAGTTCCTGAAAAGCATCTGTGTGGTCTCTAGTTCATGTGACATCCCCAAAATCACGGCCAGAAAAGACCGGTTTGTTTATGCTTTGTTTAAAAATCAGAGTAACATTTTAAATAAAAGTGTTGCGGAATTTGTCCCAAAACAATAATATGATAAAGATTTATCAAAAGCATTTCCATAGAAATGTATTTCATTAAAAGACTCGGGATGTCATGTTCGTACAGATCAAAAGCATAAACAGTACAATACAAGCCTTACTACATTATTTCATATCTACAGGCCTATATCCGTAATCCCTCGTCCAAACATCATATATATGCTCAAGCGCCACTACCTGTAATACATAAAACTGAGTGGGTCAGGCTTGGGAGCCTGGTGAGCACATAGGGTTTTCAACCCACAATAAATAGTTTATTAATTTCATCAATCAACAATAACCCGATTACCCGTTCCCGTTATCCTCACTTTACGTCCCTAAACACCTATCATAAGGGACCTAGCCTAAGGATCATCATCGGGACGGACACTACTACTAAGGGGATTCCTCAGCAATAAATGTCCTAATATGCAACCATGTGGGGGATGGAGTACATCTGGTGAGCACACAGTTCAAATAAACACCTACAGGTTGCGAGCCTGCTAGTGTTCCACTGGACTGTCTAGAATAGTCCGTGGTCGTCATCTATACTCCGCTAGATGACTGGATCATCAATAACATCTATAACGAGGCCTCTCATTATTTTATTTTGTCACACAGCAACTATTACATCTACCCATGTTTTACCCAACACATTTTGTAGATATAAAATACATATACAGTTTAAATCTTTGAAAACATGTATAAAACGTTCATCCAGCATAGATAGCAAGTATTCAGATAATATGCACAAATAGCACGTAATTTATATTAAATACTTCATATCTATGTGTAAGTTGAAAGTAAATATGCACTCACCTGAAAAGGTGGTGATTCCGAACTCAGACAGCGCTTCGCTTCTTAAAAAGAATTTTCTTCGACGAAACCTAGTATTATTACCACTAGAGTTTAGTTTATTATTCGTCGAGACTAATTAATAGTCTAGCTATTATTATTATTATTATATAAGCGTCAAAAAAATACTTATATAACCCATAATAATAGCCCAAGTATTTATTATAAGTTCCTAATAACGTTACTATAATTAAATAAAAGCTATATTAAAAATAGCGTAGGCGTAGCTCACTTACAGCGGGTTTTATAGAAAACCGGGCTTTGCTTGGAGCAGCGTTCCCGAGCCGAAACGCTCTTCTTCTCGGAGCCTTCGAGCACTCCGGGGCTTCCGCCTCGTGCTAGGGAGGTTCCCTAGGCTTTTCGGGGGATTTCGGGGCTAGAGAGAGGTTCTAGAGAGAGAGAGAGTAAAGAGAAGAAAGAATGGGAAAGGTGTGAAGAAAATAAGGGTGGGAGAGGTGGTATTTATAGGGTGAAATGTGGCTGAACTTGGTGCCACATGTCACCATCTGGTGGCAAGCCTTGGGGAGAAAGCAATGGCCAAGATTGTGCCACATCACCCATTTTCGCACAGCACACTTCCGACTTCTAAAATCCGTAACTTTCACATACGACCTCCGTTTTTGACGTTCTTTATATCCACGCGTAGGTAATAATAAGATCTACAACTTTCATTTTGACACCGTCAGCCAATTCTCGATCGATCTTAAATTTAACAGTACAAGGAGATTATACTGTTAAACGTCTGCGTAAAATTAATAACTTCTACATCCGGACTCTGTTTTTGTCTGTCTTTTTACCGTTGATTTCCTATTAATGAGATCTTCAACTCTCATTTACGTTGCGTAAGCCAAAAACCGCTCGAACTAAAATTCGAGTTTCAGGCCGTGCACTGCTAAGCCGAATCTTAGAAAAATCATAACTTCTTCATACGAAGTCAGATTTGGGCGTTCTTTTTATCGATGTTCTTAGTTTAACATATTCTACGACTTTTGTTTAGATTGATAAGGCTAAAAAGTCTTCTATCGTAAATTCACTATTTACGTCTCCCGGTGTCGTGCCGGTTTTGCCGTAAAACTTCGGCGGGCCATAACTTCTTCGTTATAGCTCGGATTTCGGCATTCTTTATATGTACGGAAACCTTGAGACGTATTCTACAACTTTATGTAGAGATATCAGGATTATCTCACACTTTAATTTTGACGCTCATTTTTATTCTTTATTAATTATACATTTATAATTAAATAATAAACACATAAACACACATAATTCACATAATACTCAAATATTTTATATTTATTACTTCAAAAAGAGTTACAATAGTTGACCTAGACTATTACATTAACAAAAATGCTTAGCCCTGAAAACCCGGGCGTTACAATTCTCTCCCCCTTAGGATGATTCCGTCCCGGAATCATGCATCAGCAAACAGATGTGGATAGCGACTCATCATGTCATCCTCTATTTCCCAAGTGAGATTCGGCCCATTCGAATGTTTCCATCGGACTAGCACCAAGTTGACCATCTTGCGTCGTAGCTTCTTAGTCTTACGGTCAATAATTGCCTCAGGCTCTTCGATCAGCCTTTTATTCTCATCCATCCTTAATTCCAAGATTGGAATTATGTCGGGAACATCTCCCATGAATTTCCTCAAATAACACACATGGAAGGTGTTATGAATACCATTGAGTTCTTCGGGCAATTCCAGCTTGTAAGCTTGGTTCCCAATCTTCTGAAGAACTTTGAACGGTCCAATAAACCTTGGACTCAACTTTCCTCGTTTCCCAAATCGTATAAGTCCCTTCCACGGTGAGACTTTAAGTAAAACGGAATCCCCAACTTCGAAGGTTATCGGTCGTCTTTTCTTGTCAGCATAGCTCTTCTGACGATCCTGAGCTGCTAACATTCTTTCCCTAATCACCTTCAATTTCTCAGCAGTCTCATGGACTATCTCGGGGCCCATAAACTGCTTCTCTCCGGCTTCAAGCCAACAAGACGGCGTACGACACTTCTGTCCATACAAGGCCTGATAAGGTGCCATCTTGATGCTCGAGTGAAAACTATTGTTGTAGGAAAATTCTACTAGAGGTAAGTGCTCGTCCCAATTCCCTTGGAATTCGAGGGTACATGCTCTCAGCATGTCTTCCAACGTCTGAATCGTTCTTTCACTCTGACCATCAGTTTGCGGATGGTAAGCAGTACTCAAACACAACTTTGTACCCAACTCCTCTTGTAGACTCCTCCAAAACCTTGACGTGAAACGACTATCACGATCTGACACAATCGTAAGAGGGACACCGTGAAGTCTTACAATTTCCTTCACGTAAGCGTTTGCGAGCTTATCCATAGACCACTTCTCGTTGGCGGCTATGAAGTGTGCACTCTTGGTGAAACGATCCACGACTACCCAAATCATGTCGTGTCCGTTCTTTGTTCTGGGCAGTTTAGTCACAAAATCCATGGTGATGTCTTCCCATTTACCCATGGGTACAGGTAAAGGTTCTAAACTCCCATACGGTTTCTGATGTTGTGCCTTAACCCTCGCGCATGTTACGCACTCGGCCACATACTTCGCAACATCGAGCTTCATCGTCGGCCACCAGTAGTAGGGTTTTAGGTCCCTATACATTTTAGTGCTACCGGGATGAATCGAGTACATGGTCTTGTGTGCTTCTTCCATTAGAAGATCTC
Source organism: Lactuca serriola (assembly GCF_051521515.1). NCBI lineage: Eukaryota > Viridiplantae > Streptophyta > Magnoliopsida > Asterales > Asteraceae > Lactuca > Lactuca serriola. The sequence goes on along the minus strand of NC_136411.1, from coordinate 391,211,794 downwards.
TTATTCCTCCCATCTTAGGTACCCAGATTCGATCTTGGAATACCTTCAGTCCTCGACTGTTTGTACCGAACACTAACGTTTTTCCCAAACGTTCTTCCTTTCGGTCATTCTTTTCTAAGGCTTCTTCTTGAGCTTTCCTGATACTTTCCACAATCGTCGAGACGACTTCAATTCTTAACGCTCTTGGCCTTTTTCTTTCAAGATTGACTTTCCGACTGAGAGCATCAGCAACAATATTTGTTTTACCTGGGTGGTAAAGTATCTCACAGTCGTAGTCCTTGAGAAGCTCTAGCCAGCGTCGTTGCCTCATGTTCAACTCCTTCTGATTAAAGAGATACTGGAGACTCTTATGATCAGTGAAGAGCTTACACTTCGTGCCATAGAGGTAATGCCTCCATATCTTTAAGGCAAATACTACCGCTGCCAACTCCAGATCATGAGTGGGGTAGTTCTTTTCGTGCTCTTTCAATTGTCGAGATGCGTATGCTATCACCTTTTCTCTTTGGGTCAGAACACAACCCAACCCGACTCCAGATGCATCACTATAAACCGCGAAATCTTCAATTCCATCGGGTAGAGAAAGTATCGGTGCTTCACATAACTTCTTCTTTAGCTTCTCGAACGCCTCATCGTGTTTCTCACTCCATGTATACGTAGCTCCTTTATGGGTCAAAGTTGTTAATGGATCAGCTATCGAAGAAAAGCCTTGGATAAATCGTCGGTAATATCCGGCTAATCCTAGAAAGCTTCGAACCTCCGTGGGACTCTTCAAACGTTCCCACTTCATTACAGCCTCGATCTTGGCGGGGTCAACCATTATTCCTTCTTGGTTAACAACATGACCCAAGAATTGGACTTCCCGTATCCAGAAGTCGCATTTGGAGAACTTCGCAAAAAGCTTCTCCTTCTTTAACACCTCCAACACTTCTCGTAGATGCTTGCCATGCTCCTCCTGGCTTTTCGAGTAAATAAGAATGTCGTCGATGAACACTATCACAGATTTATCGAGGAATGGTTTACAGACCCTATTCATCAAATCCATGAATGCTGCGGGAGCATTGGTTAGTCCGAATGACATAACCAAGAACTCGTAGTGTCCATATCTTGTTCTGAATGCAGTCTTCTCAATATCCTGCTCTCTCACCTTCAGCTGATGATATCCTGACCTAAGATCGATCTTTGAGAAGTAGCTCGAACCTTGCAGCTGATCGAATAGGTCATCAATCCTCGGCAATGGATACTTGTTCTTCACCGTTGCCTTATTCAGCTCTCGGTAGTCTATGCACATCCTCATGCTTCCGTCCTTCTTCTTCACGAATAACACCGGAGCTCCCCAAGGTGATGAACTAGGTCGAATGAATTTGCTGTCCAACAACTCCTGAAGTTGTGTCATGAGCTCCTTCATCTCCGTCGGTGCTAATCGGTAAGGTGGCTTTGCTATCGGTGTTGTTCCTGGTAACAAGTCTATACGAAACTCCACTTGTCTATCAGGTGGTAATCCGGGAAGATCTTCGGGAAAGACTTCCAGATAATCGCACACAACCGGTATATTCTGCACCTCTTTCTTTTCTTTCTTAGCATCGATTACGAATGCCAAGTATGATGCACATCCTTTGGACAAACATTTCCTGGCTTTCATCAGGGAGATGATTCCAGAAGTTACTCTGCGTTTGTCCCCGTACACCATAAATGATTCCTTTCCGGGTGGGTTTATCCTAACTATCTTCTTTTGGCATAATATCTCGGCATCGTTGGCGCTAAGCCAATCCATACCCAAAACGATGTCGAAACCGTTTAACTCTATGGGTAATAGTTCCTCATGGAATTCGTTTCCGTTTAGGTCAATGACGATGTTCCTAATACGATTACTAACAGGTACGAGTTTGCCACTGGCAACTTCTACAATCAGAGCATTATCTAGTTTTTCTACAGGCAATGCTAATCTTCCACCAAATTTATGCGACACAAAGGAGTAATTGGCTCCGGAATCAAATAGTATATTTGCAGGCAAACCATTTACAAGAAAGGTACCTGAAGCGACGTCTGCTGCCTCCTTCGCAGCCTCGAGCGTCATCTGAAAGGCTCTCGCCTTTGGCTTTGGTGGTATGTTGGGCCTTCCCGCATCTTTCTTCCTTGGGCAATCCTTAGCAATATGCCCTTCTTCACGACACTCGTAGCACACCTTCTTGTTGGTGGTGCACTCATTGGCATAGTGCCCTGTTTTCCCACACTTGTAGCAGGTTACTTCATCGCCACATTTTCCCGAGTGCTTCTTCTTGCACTTCTCGCACCATTTAAATTCGTTTCCTCCCCCGAATTTTTTTGAACCGAACTTGCTCTTCTTTTTGTTGGGTTTAGCAGACCCTTCAAATTTCCTCTTCTCGCCAACCTCGATTTTGCTGGCAGCTCTTCCCTTAATCATGTCCTCCACAGACTTGGCAGCCCAGATAGCTGCCTCCAAAGTAGGTGCCTGACGCACTGGCACCGCGTACTCCCATGGTAATCCCTTTGCGTACTTATCAATTTTCGTCAGCTCATCCGGAACAAGACGCAAGGCAAATTCCATCTTTTTTGTGAAGTTGTTCGTGTATTCATCGATTGACATGCTCCCCTTCTTTAGGGTTAGAAACTGGTTCTCTAGCTCGAGCAGGTTTTGAGCTGAGCAGTACTTTCGTTTGAATTGTACCAGAAATTCTGCCCATGTCAGTTCCAGGGGTTTGTTGGGGCTTAAAGTCTTCCCCAAAGTATTCCACCAACGTACAGCGCCTCCTCGAAACTGACGCACTGCAAACGTGGTCTGTAGCTTCCCTCTGCAACCGCATGTCATGAAAGCTAACTCCATCTCCGAGATCCAATCCATGACCCTGATTGGATCTTCTTTTCCCGTGAAAGTTGATGGCTTGCAAGTCAGAAAATCCTTGTACTTGCATCCATTCCTCTTGACTTCGTCACCTTGGTTGTTTTGTTGAACTATTGGTGGGTTGGCTTGACCAACGGTTCCACTGTAGTCTCCTTCCTCAGTCTGCCCTTCATTCAACTCGGGCTGTTCGATTTGAATAGTCGCTTCCTCTCGATTTTGCTGGAGCAAACGCCTGGTTTCCTCCATTTGACGATCCAACATTGCCTGGATCATCGCTTGCACTCCGGCCATCGTTATTGGTCCGGCAGCGGCTTCCACAACTGGTATTTGCTCGATCACAGGGGGTTGGTGTCTGTTCCCATTTGCGTTTACGTTTCCGCTACGGGTCCTTGCCATCTTGATCTATACACCGAATAAGGTGAATTTAGATCTTTATTTAGGAGAGACGTTTTAAATCGTCTTTATCACTCCGAAACATTTACATGCTAGTTCTAATAGCGTAGTCGTACGTTTAGAATCCTAAACACATAAGGTTTCCAGATCCGGTCGGCAACAGACCATAGATCCGAACAAAATAACAGCATAACATGCATAAAGCATTTAGCACATAAAAGCATTTTAGGCACAATTCCTAAAATAAGCTAGTGCTCACACCTCACAATCATCGCTTATCATTCTAAGTTTAAGTCTAGAAATCCTATAAATTCCTAGTTCGCTTAAACTAATGCTCTGATACCAACTGTGACATCCCCAAAATCACGGCCAGAAAAGACCGGTTTGTTTATGCTTTGTTTAAAAATCAGAGTAACATTTTAAATAAAAGTGTTGCGGAATTTGTCCCAAAACAATAATATGATAAAGATTTATCAAAAGCATTTCCATAGAAATGTATTTCATTAAAAGACTCGGGATGTCATGTTCGTACAGATCAAAAGCATAAACAGTACAATACAAGCCTTACTACATTATTTCATATCTACAGGCCTATATCCGTAATCCCTCGTCCAAACATCATATATATGCTCAAGCGCCACTACCTGTAATACATAAAACTGAGTGGGTCAGGCTTGGGAGCCTGGTGAGCACATAGGGTTTTCAACCCACAATAAATAGTTTATTAATTTCATCAATCAACAATAACCCGATTACCCGTTCCCGTTATCCTCACTTTACGTCCCTAAACACCTATCATAAGGGACCTAGCCTAAGGATCATCATCGGGACGAACACTACTACTAAGGGGATTCCTCAGCAATAAATGTCCTAATAGGCAACCATGTGGGGGATGGAGTACATCTGGTGAGCACACAGTTCAAATAAACACACAGTTCAAATAAACACCTACAGGTTGCGAGCCTGCTAGTGTTCCACTGGACTGTCTAGAATAGTCCGTGGTCGTCATCTATACTCCGCTAGATGACTGGATCATCAATAACATCTATAACGAGGCCTCTCATTATTTTATTTTGTCACACAGCAACTATTACATCTACCCATGTTTTACCCAACACATTTTGTAGATATAAAATACATATACAGTTTAAATCTTTGAAAACATGTATAAAACGTTCATCCAGCATAGATAGCAAGTATTCAGATAATATGCACAAATAGCACGTAATTTATATTAAATACTTCATATCTATGTGTAAGTTGAAAGTAAATATGCACTCACCTGAAAAGGTGGTGATTCCGAACTCAGACAGCGCTTCGCTTCTTAAAAAGAATTTTCTTCGACGAAACCTAGTATTATTACCACTAGAGTTTAGTTTATTATTCGTCGAGACTAATTAATAGTCTAGCTATTATTATTATTATTATATAAGCGTCAAAAAAATACTTATATAACCCATAATAATAGCCCAAGTATTTATTATAAGTTCCTAATAACGTTACTATAATTAAATAAAAGCTATATTAAAAATAGCGTAGGCGTAGCTCACTTACAGCGGGTTTTATAGAAAACCGGGCTTTGCTTGGAGCAGCGTTCCCGAGCCGAAAAGCTCTTCTTCTCGGAGCCTTCGAGCACTCCGGGGCTTCCGCCTCGTGCTAGGGAGGTTCCCTAGGCTTTTCGGGGGATTTCGGGGCTAGAGAGAGGTTCTAGAGAGAGAGAGAGAGTAAAGAGAAGAAAGAATGGGAAAGGTGTGAAGAAAATAAGGGTGGGAGAGGTGGTATTTATAGGGTGAAATGTGGCTGAACTTGGTGCCACATGTCACCATCTGGTGGCAAGCCTTGGGGAGAAAGCAATGGCCAAGATTGTGCCACATCACCCATTTTCGCACAGCACACTTCCGACTTCTAAAATCCGTAACTTTCACATACGACCTCCGTTTTTGACGTTCTTTATATCCACGCGTAGGTAATAATAAGATCTACAACTTTCATTTTGACACCGTCAGCCAATTCTCGATCGATCTTAAATTTAACAGTACAAGGAGATTATACTGTTAAACGTCTGCGTAAAATTAATAACTTCTACATACGGACTCTGTTTTTGTCTGTCTTTTTACCGTTGATTTCCTATTAATGAGATCTTCAACTCTCATTTACGTTGCGTAAGCCAAAAACCGCTCGAACTAAAATTCGAGTTTCAGGCCGTGCACTGCTAAGCCGAATCTTAGAAAAATCATAACTTCTTCATACGAAGTCAGATTTGGGCGTTCTTTTTATCGATGTTCTTAGTTTAACATATTCTACGACTTTTGTTTAGATTGATAAGGCTAAAAAGTCTTCTATCGTAAATTCACTATTTACGTCTCCCGGTGTCGTGCCGGTTTTGCCGTAAAACTTCGGCGGGCCATAACTTCTTCGTTATAGCTCGGATTTCGGCATTCTTTATATGTACGGAAACCTTGAGACGTATTCTACAACTTTATGTAGAGATATCAGGATTATCTCACACTTTAATTTTGACGCTCATTTTTATTCTTTATTAATTATACATTTATAATTAAATAATAAACACATAAACACACATAATTCACATAATACTCAAATATTTTATATTTATTACTTCAAAAAGAGTTACAATAGTTGACCTAGACTATTACATTGACAAAAATGCTTAGCCCTGAAAACCCGGGCGTTACAGTTCACTCAAACCTTTTATTCTTCTTCAAGATATCATAGAAAGGCTCACCTTTCTGAGGATCTTGAGATGAACCTGTTAAGTGTTGCTACTCTTACTGTTAGTCTCTAAATATACTTTGTCGAGGATGGGGATCTTAAATCGATGATGGATTTTATTTTCTCCGGACTTGCTTCTATTCCTCTTTTAGTCACCATGTATCCAAGGAACTTGCCTGATCTCATTCCAAAGTTGCACTTAGAAGGGTTCAACTTCATGTTGTATTCGTCTGGTATGTTGAAGGCCTTTTCAAGATCCTTGAGATGATCCTCAACTTTCTTTGATTTTACCACCATGTCATCGATGTTTACTTCTATGGTGTCTCCCAGTTTGTCTTTGAACATCTGATTAACTAACCTTTGGTATGTTGCACCTGCATTTTTAAGACCAAAGCGCATGCCAGTATAGCAGTATATATATTTTGGGGTAATGAATACAGTATCCTCTTGGTTAGATGGTTCCATTTGGATTTGTTGGAAACCCAATAATGCATCCATAAATGTTAGCAGTTCATGGCCAGTCGTAACATCTATCATGGAGTCTATGTGTGGTAGGGGAAAGGATACTTGGGGCATGCCTTATTTAGATTTGTATAGTGCACACATACTCTCCATTTTCCGTTCTTCTTCTGCACGACGATCACGTTGGCTAGCCGTCTTGGGAACTTGACTTCTTTGATCATCCTTGTTTTAAGGAGATTTCCTACTTGTTCTTGGATGATCTGGTTTCTTTCAGGTGCTAACTTTCTTCTTTTTTGGTGTACTGGTCTGAAAGAAGGATCAATGTTAAGTTTACGAGTTATAATATTTTTGTCTATATCTATCATATTCTCATGCTTCCAGGCGAATGTTTTGCTTCTATCTTTTTAAGAACTTTATTAGTTCTTTCTCGATTTGTTCTGAAATTGAGGATCCTATGAGGACTTTGGCTTTAGGATCCTCAAGGTTTAGGGGAACTTCCTTAAAATCCTACTCTCTTGTTTTCGACACATCTCATGCCCCTTGCTTTAATTGCTATCCTTGTCATGGTATCGTTTAAGATTTCATCAAAGTCTTATAGCATTCCTTGGATTCTTGTTGGTCACCTGTGATTTTTACTGTCCCCCATGGGCTGGGTATCTTGACACATTGATGATATGTCGAGGGGAAAGCCTTCATATCATGGACCCATGGTCTACCTATTGTAACAGCCCGGAATTCCAAGTATCTTTATTGATTTGATTATTTTGTGTTTTGAGAGGGGACTCGGCGAGTTGGAGCTCAAACTCGCCGAGTAGGGTCGTGATTCTGGACGCGGGATTCGGTTGGACTCGGCGAGTCCAGGATATGGACTCGACGAGTCTGCGCTGTTTAATGAAACCCTAATTTCTCAGGTTTGGGACCTATTTAAAGGGCCTTATGGCCGTCATTTGTGCTCACCAGTCCCTTGAGTGAAACCCTAATCGAGTGTGAGCGTTTGGAGCATAGAAGGAGGCTATTATTGATCTTGGAGGTGTCATTTTGCAAGGAAAGAGGAAATCAGCCAAGGGGAAAGCAAGAGGAGCCATCTTCTGAGGATTTGGAGTCCAGAGCATCTCTATTGGGGTAATATTTCGAGCTATTCTCTTCTATGTTGGTGTTTTCATTGATTTAGGGTTTATTGAACCCTTTTGTGGCTAGATCTTGTGCTCCCTTGGACCCCTAAGAGATTTAGACTATAGATCTGGACCCCTAAAGGTCCAGAGTGTCCCTTTGCCCAAGCTTTTTGGGAATCAATGGAAGTTTTGGGTTGGAACCCTTATGCTTTAGATCAAAATGTTCATTATAAGCCATGGGGTGTGTTATGGACACCAAGATAGGGACTTTACGTGGTGAATCAGTCTTGAAAGGCTAGATCTATGAATTGATGGAACAGATCTGACCTTAGAAGCGAGTTTGAGTAATTGCATGGCATGGACTCGCTGAGTCCGATGAGCAGACTCGGCGAGTAGCTTGAAGATTGCCTTGGATCGGCCAATGAGTGATCCAGTCGAGTCACAGGTTGACTCAGTGAGTCAGGACGAGTTAGAGAGGGTCGACAGGTGGTCTGAGTCGAGTTGGGACTCGCCGAGTTGTTCTTGAGACTCGGCGAGTTGAGTCGGGGTGGCCCCGCGACTCTCCCAGGTGGAACTCGTCGAGTCAGGGGAAGTACTCGACGAGTAAGAAGGGAATCCTATGGAGTTGGCGGATACGTCTAGACTCGCCGAGTTGCCCTTGTGCACTCGCCGAGTCCGGTCAAGTTGACCGTTGACCGTTGACCAGAGTTGACCTATGTTTGACTTCTTAGGGATAGTCAAACTTAGAAGATAAAAGTGTTAATAAGAGATGTATGATGTTATAGGGAGATTGTAGCTCGGCGGATCGAGCACGAGTGACTTCGGGATTTGCTAGCTTTCGATATTCACGAGGTGAGTCTTCTCACTATACTGTACCCGGAAGGGTTTGACTGTGTGACCGGAAGGTCGAATATGATATGTGATATATGTGCTATATGTGATAAGTTAATTGTTATACGTGCTATGTATGTTATGTAGGCCGGAAGGCATTATGTTATGGGCCGGAAGGCGTGTAATGTGGACCGTAAGGTTGGCGTGGGTAGGAACGGAAGGTTTACCCAGCAGGGACGGAAGTCCCCTGAGACACATGGACCGGAAGGTCAGGGCCTGGAAAGGCGTATGTGCGTAAGTTGTATTTTGGGGAACTCACTAAGCATTTATGCTTACAGTTGTTGTGTATGTGTTTCAGGTACTAGCGAGGACCGTGGGAAGGCGCCGGCGTGATCTGTACACACTGATAGATGTTTTGTGATCTTGGGATTCATATGATTTGTATTCTGACATGACACTTGGAATGTTTATGCCTTGTTTTGAATGAAAATACTTTATTTTGAAATTAAAATTTTGTTTGAAAATTTACGTTGTTACAAATTGGTATCAGAGCCTTGGTTTGAGGGATTCGGGTGCACCTTCGGGCGTAACTGAACTCAAACCGAGGATTTGAGGAAAACTTTTAAAATAAAGGCATAAACTTTTATAAATAATTTTGTGGTAAACAAGAAAGAAGCAGTGTGTACGATCAGTCAGCGCCCGAACGGTAAAGATCCCCAAAATACCTTACAATGTTATGTTAAGAGATAAGATATGATATGAATTGTTATGCATGCTAGAAGACTAGGTATTCATGATAGGACTAGAGTGGCCTGATTTGTGATGCTTTAGTGTAGGGAGGTTTGCCGATATGAGATGCTTTGATAGCGTGCGGGTAGATAGTGCATAACAAAAGTAGAGTACTCACTATCCGGGGTTTGGGGAGGAAGACTTGGGATGAATGCTGATGCGGTATGGTCGGTAGTATTGGGCCCGTACTACCAAAGACACCGGTTCAGGGGGAAACCCAAGTAAGAATCCCTAGATATCGGAGACTGAGTAGGGTTGCATTATCGAGTGCGATTATACTCGATGGAGTCTCTGATAGTTTTATGTTGTATTTCAGAGACATCATGGTTGGACCACGCCACAGACCGAGTACGAGCGGTGTGAGTGACGAGGAGATTCGTCAGATGATTCATGAGGAGGTGGCTGCAGCGATCCGGGCTGAGATTCCGGAGATGTTTGGGTCTATTAAGACCACCTTGATGGAGACTTTTGATGAGCGGTACGCCGCATTGACTGAGGCTGCAGCCGTTGCAGCTACCGCAGCTGTGGCCGCTGCCAGGCCACAGGGGGGTGACTCGTTGCTGTTTCGGGAGTTCAGCAACACGAAGCCACCTGAGTTTGATGGGACGCAGGATCCGATTGCTGCGATGAGGTAGATCGCTGATATTGAGGGGTGCTTCTACACTTGTTCATGTCCGGAGCATCTGAGGGTACGGTTCGCTTTGAACCAGCTCCGTCTGGGAGCGAAGGATTGGTGGAAGTTCGTGACGGCGAACTTCACTTTGGCAGAGATTTCAGCAGTGACATGGGAGAGGTTTACCTCTATGTTCAGAGACGAGTACGTTCCCCCGGTGGAGAGGGAACGATTGGTTCAGGAGTTCTTGACCCTCAAGCAGGGTACTGATTCGGTTACGGTGATCACGCAGAAGTTTCATGAGAGGGCGATGTTCTGCCCCGAGCTGGTGTCCACAGAGCAAGCTCGGATGAGTTGGTACTTGGGTGTTTTGAGGAGGGATATCCGGGAGTTTGTGTCAAACTCCACCTATCATACCTTTGCTGAGCTTCAGGCGAATGCCAGGAAGCGCGAGATCGAGTTGGAGACCCAGGCCAGGGAGGAGGCCGAGTCTCAGAGGGTGGACCGGCGGCCGGCTCAGTCTCAGCCGGCAGCCAAGCGGACTAAGTCCGACGATTCGAGGACGGGAGGTCCGAAGGGCCGCACTTGCGGAAAGTGCGGCAAGGGTCATGAGGGGACATGTCGATCTGGTGCTTGCTACAAGTGTGGCAAGGAGGGGCACATCGCTAGGGATTGCCCCAAGGGGTTTATGGTTTGCTTTCATTGCAACCAGACAGGCCATCGGAAGGCCGAGTGCCCTCAGCTTCTTCAGGGATCTGCACCTGCTGCCAGGACTACTGAGACTCGACCGGTGAAGGCTGAGGCCCCGAGGGCTCGTGGGAGAGCCTTTCAGCTGACTGCGGAGGAGGTCCGCGCTGCGCCCGATGTTGTGGCAGGTATGCTTTATTTCATGTATTTATTTCGATGTTGAGATGTTATGCTTATGTTATGATATGCGTAGGTACTTTTCTTGTGAACTCTGTGCCTGCTTTAGTGTTATTTGACTCGGGTGCGAGTCGGTCCTTTGTATCATTGGCTTTTAGTCAGCATATCAACGTTAGTCGTGAGTCGTTGAGTCGGCCTCTGAGAGTTTCTATAGCTGACGAGAGAGTGATTTGTGCCACGAAGGTTCTCCGGGGATGTGTGTTAGAGATTTTCGGGGTTGAGTTTCCGATTGATCTGATTCCTATTGCGATGGGTGATGTCTGTGTCATTGTGGGCATGGACTGGTTGAGCCGATTCGGCACCGTCATCGACTGTGAGCGTCAGCTGGTGACTATACGAGACCCTAGTGGGGGAGTTCTTTCGGTGTACGGCGAGGGTACCCGTTCAGGATCAGCTTTTTGTTCGGCCGCTAAGGCAAGGCAGTGTCTACAGCAGGGCTGTAAGGGTTTTGTGGCGTATGTGATGGATACGCGGGAGGTTTCCGAGAGACCGAGATCAGTTGAGGAGGTCCCAGTGGTGCGTGAGTTTCCAGATGTTTTCCCCGAGGAGCTGCCGGGAGTACCTCCTGTGAGGCAAGTAGAGTTTGGTATCGATCTGGTTCCGGGGGCCGCGCCTATCGCTAAGGTGCCTTATCGTCTTGCACCTCCAGAGATGCAAGAGTTGTCCTCGCAGCTTCAGGAGTTGCTGGGGAAGGGATTCATTCGGCCGAGCAGCTCGCCGTGGGGAGCACCTATTCTGTTCGTCAAGAAGAAGGATGGTTCACACCGGATGTGCATTGATTACCGGGAGTTGAACAAGTTGACGGTCAAGAACCGTTACCCGTTACCGAGGATCGATGATTTATTCGATCAGTTGCAGGGAGCATCTTGGTGTTCCAAGATCGATCTGAGGTCGGGGTACCATCAGGTGAGAGTGCGGGATGAGGACGTCCAGAAGACAGCGTTTAGGACGCGATATGGGCATTACGAGTTTGTGGTGATGCCTTTCGGGCTCACCAATGCCCCGGTTGTGTTCATGGATCTCATGAACAGGGTATGCAAGCCGATGTTGGATCGGTCAGTGATTGTATTTATCGATGATATTCTGGTGTATTCGAGATCTAGAGAGCAGCATGAGGAGCATTTGAGGGAGGTCCTTGAGGTATTGAGATCGGAGAAGCTTTATGCAAAGTTCTCCAAATGTGATTTCTGGTTGCGGGAGGTCCAGTTCCTAGGACATCTCGTTAACCAGGAAGGGATTCTGGTCGATCCGGCCAAAGTCGAGGCGGTGATGAGCTGGGAGGTGCCGAAGTCACCATCGGAGATCAGGAGCTTCCTTGGGTTGGCAGGGTATTATCGGAGATTTATTAAGGATTTCTCCAAGATCGCAGTGCCGCTCACCAGATTGACCCGGAAGGGTGTTGCATTCTCATGGGGTCCCGAGCAGCAGACCTCCTTTGAGACACTTCGCCAAAGGTTGTGCGAAGCCCCGGTATTAGCTCTCCCAGAAGGGATGGAGGATTTTGTAGTATATTGCGATGCATCGATTTTGGGGCTGGGTGCAGTGTTGATGCAGAGGGGTCATGTGATAGCTTATGCGTCGAGGCAGCTGAAGCCTCATGAGACGAGATATCCCACGCATGATTTAGAGTTGGGGGCAGTAGTGTTCGCTCTCAAGATTTGGCGTCACTACTTGTATGGGGTTCGATGTACGATATACACGGACCATAAGAGCTTGAAGTATTTGATGGATCAGCCCAACCTAAATATGCGTCAGAGGAGGTGGTTGGATGTGGTCAAGGATTATGATTGTGAGATCCTGTACCACCCAGGCAAGGCTAATGTGGTAGCCGATGCGTTGAGCCGCAGGGCGGAGAGCACTCCACTGCGAGATGTATGTTTGAGATTGACCGTGATAGCTCCAGTATTGGATGCTATTCGTGGGGCGCAGGCCGAGGCTGTGCGACCGGAGATGCAGAAGAGAGAGCGGGTCGTTGGTTTGGTTTCAGAGTTCGTTACGGATGGACGAGGGCTTATGACATTTCAGGGTCGGATTTGGGTACCGTTCGTGGGTGGTACGCGTATTACTTTGATGGAAGAGGCTCATCGGTCGAAGTTTTCGATCCATCCGGGGGCTACGAAGATGTATTTGGATTTGAGGAAAGAGTATTGGTGGCCCTGTATGAAGAGGGACGTCGCATGGTTCGTTGAGAGGTGCTTGACCTGCCGCAAGGTTAAGGCCGAGCACCAGAGACCGCATGGCAAGTTGCAGCCATTGGAGGTTCCCGAATGGAAGTGGGAACAGATCACTATGGATTTCATCACCAAATTGCCGAGGACTGCCAGAGGAGTTGATGCAATTTGGGTGATTGTGGATAGGTTGACGAAGAGCGCTCACTTCCTTGCCATCAGTGAGAGTTCTTCAGCGGAGAAGTTGGCGGAGATATATGTGAGAGAAGTGGTATCTCGGCATGGGGTGCTGATCTCGATTGTTTCAGACCGTGATGTGCGCTTCACTTCCAGATTCTGGAAGAAATTCCATGAGGAGCTGGGTACTAAACTGCATTTTAGTACCGCATATCATCCCCAGACAGACGGCCAGAGCGAGCGGACGATTCAGACGCTGGAGGACATGCTTCGAGCGTGTGTGTTAGATTTCGGGGGTAGCTGGGATGCGTATTTACCCTTGGCATAGTTTTCCTACAACAACAGCCATCATTCGAGCATTGGTATGCCACCCTTTGAGCTGTTGTATGGTAGGAGGTGTCGGACCCCCATTTGCTGGGGAGAGGTTGGGCAGAGAGTGATGGGCAGTACAGAGATCGTGCTTCAGACGACAGAGCAGATTCAGCAGGTCAGACAGAGGTTATTGACCGCCCAGAGCCGACAGAAGAGTTATGCAGACAGACGCCGGTCCGAGCTTGAGTTTCAGGTCGGCGACTTCGTTCTCCTGAAAGTTTCTCCTTGGAAAGGAGTGATTCGATTCAGGAAGAGGGGCAAGTTGGGGCCCCGGTATATTGGGCCATTTCGTGTGATTGCAAGGGTAGGCCGGGCATCCTATCGTTTGGAGTTGCCAGCCGAGTTGGGGCAGATCCACGACACTTTTCACGTGTCGCAGTTGAGGAAGTGTATAGCCGATGAGTCGGCAGTGGTTCCATTAGAGGATATTCATGTGGATGCGAGTCTGAATTATGCTGAGAGGCCTGTGGCCATCAGGGATCGGAAGATCAAGGTTCTGAGGAACAAGGAGGTACCTCTGGTGTTGGTTCAGTGGCAACACCGGAAGGGATCGGAGATGACCTGGGAGCCGGAGCGCGAGATGCGGGAGCAGCATCCGGAGCTATTTTCAGAGCGAGACTTCGAGGGCGAAGTCTAGTTCTAGTGGGGGAGAATTGTAATAGCCCGGAATTCCAGGTATCTTTATTGATTTGATTATTTTGTGTTTTGAGAGGGGACTCGGCGAGTTGGAGCTCAGACTCGCCGAGTAGGGTCGCGATTCTGGACGCGGGATTCGGTTGGACTCGGCAAGTCCAGGATATGGACTCGGCGAGTCTGCGCTGTTTAATGAAACCCTAATTTCTCGGGTTTGGGACCTATTTAAAGGGCCTTATGGCCGTCATTTGTGCTCACCAGTCCCTTGAGTGAAACCCTAATCGAGTGTGAGCGTTTGGAGCATAGAAGGAGGCTATTATTGATCTTGGAGGTGTCATTTTGCAAGGAAAGAGGAAATCAGCCAAGGGGAAAGCAAGAGGAGCCATCTTCTGAGGATTTGGAGTCCAGAGCATCTCTATTGGGGTAATATTTCGAGCTATTCTCTTCTATGTTGGTGTTTTCATTGATTTAGGGTTTATTGAACCCTTTTGTGGCTAGATCTTGTGCTCCCTTGGACCCCTAAGAGATTTAGACTATAGATCTGGACCCCTAAAGGTCCAGAGTGTCCCTTTGCCCAAGCTTTTTGGGAATCAATGGAAGTTTTGGGTTGGAACCCTTATGCTTTAGATCAAAATGTTCATTATAAGCCATGGGGTGTGTTATGGACACCAAGATAGGGACTTTACGTGGTGAATCAGTCTTGAAAGGCTAGATCTATGAATTGATGGAACAGATTTGACCTTAGAAGCGAGTTTGAGTAATTGCATGGCATGGACTCGCCGAGTCCGATGAGCAAACTCGGCGAGTAGCTTGAAGATTGCCTTGGATCAGCCAATGAGTGATCCAGTCGAGTCACAGGTTGACTCAGTGAGTCAGGACGAGTTAGAGAGGGTCGACAGGTGGTCTGAGTCGAGTTGGGACTCGCCGAGTTGTTCTTGAGACTCGGCGAGTTGAGTCGAGGTGGCCCCGCGACTCTCCCAGGTGGAACTCGTCGAGTCAGGGGAAGTACTCGACGAGTAAGAAGGGAATCCTATGGAGTTGGCGGATACGTCTAGACTCGCCGAGTTGCCCTTGTGCACTCGCCGAGTCCGGTCAAGTTGACCGTTGACCGTTGACCGTTGACCAGAGTTGACCTATGTTTGACTTCTTAGGGATAGTCAAACTTAGAAGATAAAAGTGTTAATAAGAGATGTATGATGTTATAGGGAGATTGTAGCTCGGCGGATCGAGCACGAGTGACTTCGGGATTTGCTAGCTTTCGATATTCACGAGGTGAGTCTTCTCACTATACTGTACCCGGAAGGGTTTGACTGTGTGACCGGAAGGTCGAATATGATATGTGATATATGTGCTATATGTGATAAGTTAATTGTTATACGTGCTATGTATGTTATGTAGGCCGGAAGGCATTATATTATGGGCCGGAAGGCGTGTAATGTGGACCGTAAGGTTGGCGTGGGTAGGACCGGAAGGTTTACCCAGCAGGGACGGAAGTCCCCTGAGACACATGGACCGGAAGGTCAGGGCCTGGAAAGGCGTATGTGCGTAAGTTGTATTTTGGGGAACTCACTAAGCATTTATGCTTACAGTTGTTGTGTATGTGTTTCAGGTACTAGCGAGGACCGTGGGAAGGCGCCGGCGTGATCTGTACACACTGATAGATGTTTTGTGATCTTGGGATTCATATGATTTGTATTCTGACATGACACTTGGAATGTTTATGCCTTGTTTTGAATGAAAATACTTTATTTTGAAATGAAAAATTTGTTTGAAAATTTACGTTGTTACACCTAGTATAACATTATAGGAGGATAATGTATCAATTACACAAAAGCGTTGCATAGAGTTTATCCCCTCTATGTAGATAGGTAGCTTTATCTCTCAACTATATATTTTGTTTCGCCATTGAATCCAATCAGTATTGAGGATCTTTTAATTATTTTGGCTTCAGGGATGTTCATCATTTTTAAAGTATCCATGGGTATGATGTTGACTAAGGATCCTCCATTGACAATGATCCTTCTGAGGAAATGGTTGGCGATGTAAAGACTGATAGTCCGTCGTGATGAGGATCGTGGACATTTGTTCTATATGTTTCGTCAAAGGTAATTTCCTTATCATTTGTGATTGGTGTGTTCTTATGTGGCCTTTCTTCTTTCTCCATCTTCGACACTTTAGCATGTCTTTTTGCTGCATAATAAGAAGTGCCACAAATATCAGATCCTCCATAGATTACATTGATTACCATAGCATCTGTGGAAGGGGATCTTGGTTTTTCTAGGGTCTTATGAGGATCATGATCCTTTTCTTTGGATCTTTATTTTCTTCTTCCAAGGATCTCCTTGAGGTATCCCTTGTTGAGTAGGTGACTAATCATATTTAGTAGGGATATGCAATCTTTAGTAATGTGACCAAAGTCCTTGTGGTATGCGCACCATTTGGACTTATCTTTCCAGGCGGTGGACTTTTCCCCCTTTCTTGGCCATCTTGTTTTATCGCTAAGATCATGCATGACAAATATTAAACTTGAAACATCCACATAGAAATAGTAGTCAGTGATCTTAGGAAATTCTTCTTCTTCCCCTTCATATTCAAGGGCATTAACCCTATGATGATCGAGTCTAGAATAAGGTTTAGACTTATATGATCTCTGGGTCGAGGAGTCAGCCTTCCTATTGGGTTATCATAGGAGCTTGGTGGGTTGCTCCTCTTTTGGATCTCCTTTTCTTCTTCGAGCCTTACGAACCTTAGGTCTCTGCTCCTTACTTCGTCCATTCTTTTGCATGGAGTCGTTACAGGTCTTCGTAGAAATGGGAGTCTTTCTTCAAGCCCATTTTAAAGGCTTCTATGGCAGTTGCCATATCGATGTTAGGGATACTCAAAGCTTCCCTACCAAACCTATTCACGAAATCCCTAAGGGATTCCTTAGGATCCTGAACCACCTGATAAATATCACTAGTGATCTTCTCGAATGTCCCACTACAAGAAAATTGGTTCTTAAAAATATTAACTAAATGTGCCAACAAAGTAATAGAATAAGGAGGAACATGTAGCAGCCATTTCATGGCTGATCCTGTGAGGGTTGAACCAAAACCCTTGCATAGACAAGCTTCCTTCAAATGTGTGGAAATGAGGATAATCTCCATTCTTTCCTTGTATTGTGCCACATGTTCTTCAAGATTTATAGTCCCATCATAAGGCTTCATGCTGGGAGTTTGGAAGCGCTTTGGGACTTTGGTGTCAAAAATTGCAAGAACGACTCTTGAGATCTAATGGCTTGTTGAGGAAACTTCCGGTATAGGCTGGACTACTCTAGGTATGCTTGAAAACATCTGTCATAGCTGTTGAAATTCTTTGGCCATGATTGGGCTCATTCCCGCATCAACATCCACAAAGTTAGTGGTAAAAGTGTTATTATTCACAAAGTTACCAGGATCATTGTTATTAGGAGTTAGTTTTTTTTTTAATTTTTTTTATTTTCATTTTTCATTTTGGACAAATTTAATCTACCATTGACATCCAAAAATTACCAAATATCACTCCACGCTAATAAAACAAACTCAAGAGCCAATTATCAACAAAATAATTCTAAAAATACAAATTTGTAATACCCATATTTCCATAAAGATGATAAAAATCAATCTTTTCCTTTGGTAAAACTGGAGAATTATATTTAAATTGAACCTAACAAACATATTTCAATGAAAATCCCATAAATCAATAATTAAAAATACAAACCAAACTACAAAAATTGAGATTTTGCACATTTATTGGACATGTGTAAACTTACATTTCATTCATTACATTCTTATTCTTGCCTAGAACTCCATATGACATTCCTTTATGTATTTAGACATACACATCATCAAATATTGTGAACTCTTTAGCCCAATTGAAAAAGTTGGTAAAGAAACAAAAAAAGCCCTATGAATGGGTTACGAGTTATGTGGAGACAAATAATGTATACCCTCTTTTTCGCATGAGAATCAACCAAACATACATGACTTTCAATTAGTTGGATCAAGGGCTCAATTGCATTCTCCATTGCAATCCCTAGATTTACCAATCTACAAAATTCATTTAATACAAATATATATATATATATATATATATATATATATATATATATATATATATATATATATATTAATATTAATCCTATAATAAAACCAACTTTTATATATATATATATATATATATATATATATATATATATATATATATTAATCCTATAATAAAACCAACTTAAAGTGTACCTTTCGTAAATGAAGATCAATATTTCCTTCAGCACCACTAACATATCTAAAATTTGAATCCCCGTTTCCCATGGTCAATTCAATATGCAACCTAGTATTGTAACTTGTCATATGAAAACTCATATTTATTTTCTAAATACGACAAAGATTTAAACCAAATCATAAACCACTTTGCGAAAACACCAAAAAAAAAGAAAAGAAAAGTAATAAGGTTTCAGAAAATGAATATTTTTTTTACAAACAACAAAACCTTGAAGATCTACTGATTAGCGGCGATGGAGTTTAGCAACAGTGGTAGTGGCTGCTTGGTGGTGGCAACGTTTCCATGATTTCCCTTCCATTCCATTCAACCAAAAAGACACAAATTATAGAAAAAAATTGCCATAATAGGGATTTCAACATTTCTTACTCTTACTAAAATCAACACTTGGGCATTCAATAAACAAAATTGGCTAGAGTCCTACTTTCACTAGTAAAACATGCAGCGTTATGCATCTTAGGAAGAAAAAAACACTATCACGTCAATAACCAACAAATCCACGGCAATTAATTCCATTGATAATGATAGGCGAAATACCTAGAAACCTCCATGGCCATCGGAGAGCATTCAATATCAACATAAAATCAATCAATCAATATCAACATAATATAGATGAAAAGGAATAATATTTGGACGATTACCATTGATAAGAAACCTCCAACAACCAATCCTTCTTACGTTTCTTACCTAACACTTTGCATGTTCAATCATTCCTTCGAATTAATATCATAACCCTAGGTATATAGAAAGTGGCGAGATTTTGGGAGCGAGAATTAGGGATTTCAAAATTGAATCTCGTCAATAGAATTAAATACCATTATGAAAGAAAAGAAAGATTTGAATTTGTCGTTTAAAAATTGGGATGCAATCATGAAATCGACATTTGATTTGAGAATCAAATCGTATATGAAAAAAAAAACTGTAAAAATGTTGTACATAGCGCCTTAAAATCAACTGAAACAATCATCCATCGTCTTCAGCTTCTTTGTTAAGAAACCATTTCCCCCACCCCTAAAACCTGCAATGTGAAAATCTGAATGGGTTGTCAAGAAGAAGATAGAAAAAGCGGTGAAATAGAAGGGATGGTATTATTGAAGCTAAGAACCTTTAGGAAGATTGAAGAGAGACATAGGAGATGTGGTTTGATGGTGTAATGTGGAGACATTACGGATTCGCATGCATATGCATTTTTCAAAAGAAAATGTTTGATTTTTTTGTGAGGATGACATCATTAAATTGATCCAATGATGGAAAATTATTAAAAAAAGTCAATCAATGGGCATGATTGTTGATGGTAATGTAATAAGGTTTATCTTTTATATATACAAAGATAGAGATTAACAGGGTGTCATATTATATTAGAAGCTTAAAAAACAAGAAATCGTTGTTAACGAATTGATGACAAGAAATGGATTTTGGGTAATAATTGTTACTGAATACTTTTTAAGTCAAACAAGTATTAAACTTATTTTGTATTACTTCCACCTTTACCCTTTGTAAAAATTAAACACATAGATGGATTAATAACGTTTATTTTACAAAAAAGTGTAAACTTAGCAATATGACATTTAATGTTATATTCAAAAAAGTATTTGAACATGTGTGATTCAGTACAATTTTTTAAAATATGTCAATATTTTTTTTATTAATATACGTTGAAGTAATTATTTATTCATCATTTCGATTGTATTTATTTTGAAAATGATTAATGTTTATGAAATCTTATTTTATTGGACAAACAAAATTATGTTTTTATTTTTAAAATCTATGTTATTTTACTTTATCAATCGTGGTTTTTGCAAGTTTAAATCTAGTGTAGGTTTGTAAAACCACAATAATAAAACAAATAACCTAGAAGAACAAAACATACTCATCCATACGTTCTTAAAACTTCTTCGATTCGTTACTTACAGTTCAAGTACTTAATTCAATCGATGACCCATTGGTGCAGAAAAATAGAATGATCGTCACTTGTTACTTATGGGACATGGACAAAATCCAGATGAAAACGACAAAAATAACTTTTAAAAATGGAGACCTTTTGTTGCTCATTTGCGAGAAATGTTCACGAATAAATAAAATTGGTTGAAACTAGGCCTGACAATCGTGTCGTGTTCGGGTTGGCGTGTCGCGGGTTGGCGGGTCAAAATATGCCAACCCAAACACGACCCATTTAAATATACAGGTCACGGGTTGGCGGGTTTGGAACATAAACTCATATATGACCCACCAACCCATTTATTTATACGGGTTCACAAGTTGGCGGGTTCGTGGGTCTAAATTTTAGATATTTAAGTCTTAAACATCCAAATGAAAATTAAAAACATTCGTAGAAACAAGTTACAGACTTAGCCTTATAAGTTACGACTTATGACCTTAGACCATCCACCACGAATAATAATGTCAAAACAATCAAATGGCCTATGAATAAATGTTATATATATTATATAATACTTATTAAATATTAATACTTGATACATAAATACATTTAAAAATATAATAATTTTTTTATTAAGAATATAAACGGGTTGGCGGGTCAACCTGTTTATTTTTTGAGAAACCTATATATGACCCGTTTAATAAACGGGTTGGCGGGTTGAAAAACTCAACCCAAACCCATTTATTTCGTGTCGTGTCGAGAATTGTCAGCCCTAGTTGAAACCGGTAATATAAACCTAGTTTATGGTTATTTAAGTGTATAACTTTTCGATCCTTCCTAATAAATCAAAATATTTTGCTACATGTCATTTTTTTTATTTGTACACATGTTATTTTCTAATATTTTTGAATATATATTTTTTCCATTTGTTATTTTTTCATTTTTTATTTTTTTTTAATTGACATAGGACATTTACACCTCAATTAATAATTGTTTTAATTAAAAATAATCAATAAATACAATATTACTACTCAAATATTGTATTTAATATGTTTCATTTTAAATTCAAATTTTAAATTTTAAATTTCAAATTTAAATAATTTATTTAAACCTTATATAATATTATATTTTAGATTTCAAATTTAAATAATTTATTTAAACCTTATATAATAGAAGTCCCAGTAACTAGTTTCTCTAAAATATTGATATTTGATTTTGTGGAGAGTGAGACTAATCAAATTATGAAACTTAATGCCAATTGGCGATAATGTCCACGGATACTTTCCTTATTTCAAATCCAAACTTTTTTTTTTTTCTTTTTTTTTTTAAATTTCAAAATCTTCCCCCACTTCTTTTTAATTTTGATACAAATAAGTACACCCCATCCCTAATTAAATAATTAATCACCAACTAATGATAAGTGATAACCCATCGCTTTTAACTTTGGGGTTGAAACGTCACTTCATACCATAAATCAAGGGCCATTCTGAATTTTCCACCACCCCATTTATCCCTACATCTCCATTCTCCTCGGCGGTGACTTGTTTAATTTTCCCGTGTTTGCCGGCCGTACGTCGGTAATAACATCATCTGCCGTCGTTTTCCCGACGCCGGCGACAACCTCGCTTCTAAAACCCTAAAAATTAACATTTCTACGTGCACTCATTGCTTCCATCTGATCGTTTTGCTTCCGTTTTGTTTTTCTCTTATTAAGGTTATTTGTTATTTTTTATCGATTCAGTTATCACCATTTTTACTGTTTTTGCACTGTTTATATTCGCTTTAATGCATTATATTCGCTTAATAATTGATTGCGATTTCAAATCTGTATTTGTCGTCGTCTGAACTACTTGCCAAATGCAGATAGGGGTTCTATTGTTGGATCTGTCGGTCTGAATCACAACCTCCTGGTCAAAGCAAAGAGCAAATCCGAGGTATCTTGCTCTCTTCTTCTTCTTTTTGCTTGTAGCATTGTTTATTTCTCCAAATGATTTTGAATTCGAAGATGCTGTTTACAAATCCGTTGAACATTATAGGGTTTGTTCGTGGCGCATCGTGTAAATCCAACTTGCACGATTGTTATGTTGAGTCTTCTGGTTTTCAGACTGTGCTAGGAGTGTTCTACAGTTTTCTATGCAGATTCGTGTGTTATATGGCATACTATGCGTAGATTTGTGCTTACAATGAAACATCTTTTCTTAAGCATTGAAATCATGAGTTTATTAGCTGATGCTTCATTTAGTTACCATTTGTTTTAGTGTAGTTCGCTCCCACAAGGATCTGACTCTTAGATTTTGTTCTGGTAGATGTTTATACTTTGTTTTGGTTGATCTATAATCTGTGGATCTTTGTATGCTATGAATTTCTCGACATTGTCTATTTGTGGGTGATGTTCATGATGATCTGTGATGTAAGTTGCAAGCTGGTGTCATTTGACAACAAACTATGATTCTTGATACCGATCTTTATGACTTTGGTAGTAAAAGATCATTTCATATGCACTGAATGTTCATCCCTGATCACAAACATCGCCAACTATCAACCTCCAAATCTCAAAACTCATCTCCAATAATAGTTATATTCCAGATGTTTGAACCTTAACTCTCTGAATTTATGTTACAGCTGTACAATGATGTCTGAAACTGCTCTTAGAGATCTTAATTTGCTACCTAAATCTGAAAGAACAAACGAGAGCTCAAGTAAAGACATCTTAACAAAGCCATATGTTGAACCAAGAAAAAACATTGTTCCTTTAGTTGAACCACCTGTGAAAGGAACCGAAGATGCACATGCTAGCGCTGATGTGGCAGTTGCAGAAGTTGAATACATTGAATCTGAAAAACTTGAAGATCTTGAAGATGTTGAAAATAGTCTCAAAGTATGTTATTACCTAATACAATATCTGTGTGAAACTATGATGTTATTTTTGCTTATTTATGACATTCTTGTTTCCTCAAAGGTGCTTCTATCTGGATTAGAGTCTAAAGAGTGGGTTTCCCTTTGTGAAACACTCAACAACGTACGTCGTTTTTCAATATACCACAAGGAAGCCTTGCATGACATGCTGTAAGCCTTTCTCTTTTCCATTACATACGAATAGAAATTGACGATTCTACCCTTCTCTTGATCATCGTCTCCTCAATTAACAGGGACGATGTGATTACCCTTGTTGTGAAAGCCTTGAAGAATCCAAGAAGTGCTGTTTGCAAAACTGCAATCATGACATCTGCTGACATTTTCAAAGCATTTGGGGACCTTGTAGTTGATTCATTGGACCCTATGGTAACTATTTATTTGTATAATAAGGTTATGTTTACTCTTTGAAATTGTGTTCTGATTTGGTGAATTACGTTTGGTTTTTATAGCTTGTGCAACTTCTTCTGAAATCTTCTCAAGACAAGAGATTTGTATGTGAGGCTGCTGAAAAGGCTTTAATAACTTTAACAATTTCAGTTTCCCCTGTTTTGTTGTTACCTAAATTGCAACCTTATCTTAAACACCGAAATCCTCGTATTCGTGCAAAGGCTTCATTGTGTGTTTCTCGTAGTGTCCCACAACTAGTAAGTATTCGTTCTTAATACCACTTTTTTTTTTTTAAATGTTTTTTTCTTTATATTGCTTTACATATAATAGTTTTTGCTTCTTCTCTATGTCATATAATAGCAAGTAAATTTTGATTATTTTATTTGTTATAAAGGGGGCTGATGGAATCAAAGAATACGGGATTGACAAATTGATTCAAATCGCTTCATCTCAACTAAGCGACCAGCTGCCCGAATCACGGGAGGCTGCCCGAGCCCTCCTATTGGACCTACAAACCGCATACATTAAATCCCCTGTTTTGGCTCCACAACAAGACATTGACATACCAGTACCGCCACCTTCTGACCAATCAGAACAGGACACGTCATCATCATCATCTGAACAACAACCTCAACCTCCTCCTCAGGTACAATATTATTCTTGGGACCAATTCTGTGAGTCTAATCTTCCAAAATTAAGTGCACAAGCCGTCCTACGTGTCACTACTAGTGTTACACGTGAGGGTTTGTAACACACCAAAACTATATATTCAATTCCTTATTATTATTATTGACTACTGTTTGATTTTTTTTTTTTTTTTAAATTCCCCTTTGAATATTATTATTTTTTTTTCACTTGTAAATGCTTTTGCATTAAGTTTGAAAGAAGGCGATTGAAGTATTATTATGTAGTTTAGAAGATATTTGTCCTAAACATGGAGTATATTGTTTCATTTCGAGTTGCATGCTATTTCGCTTCTTTGTCACATGCTTTAGTTATACTTATTCATTATTATCATCATTCTTTTATTTTATTATCTTTTTTTTTTTAAATTCATGGTCACCGAATAGTTATAGACCAATTATCCAAAAAATTACAATATTAATAAGAGTACATAGTAGTTCAAGAACAAAAAATTTACTTCCAACAGTAGTTATAAAGATGCAACAAATTGTAATTGTAAATATGTAAAACTTGGAATGAAATAATATGAACACACTATTTATAAAAAAACATTTTTATATCGGGTTTTTTTATGAAAATTTCTTGTTTCTAAAGTTATATTAGAGTGTGAAGACCAAATTTGTCATTTGGAAGTTTTATTTTGAATATAGAAATATTTTCATCACATAATAATATCTAATTTTATTTTATAAATATTTCAATGTAAAGCCCAAGGAGTATATTACCATTTGAGATTATTACGATTATTCCTTCAGTTGAAGTCATAACGATATCTTGATGCTTTGGCACGTTTCCTAGGACGATTTCTCATCAAAGCAAAATTTTTTATTTTGGTATACAATCAAATGCTATTTCTCCAATTTTTGAGTTTTCAATAAATATTTTTGTGTTCAGTTTTTCCTGTTATTTTTGTTGAACAGGCTGTTGGGATTCCCTTTAATGCAGATAGTAATGTATCCTGTAGAATACCAAAATGAAATACAAAAGCTACAAAAATGAACTACCACCAAGTATTTGATCATACCATAAATACTTCACCCGAAAAAGTCATGGGAGAGATATGATCCTCTCCCTCTTTCAACCAAAAGTGATAACAGTTTCCATATTTGTAAATCATACATTTCCTTCAAAACCCCGACCTTTCTTCTATTTACGTATATACTCCCACACAACTATTTCATTGCTAAAATGTATCCCTAGACATATTTGACCATTTGTCCTTTAGTAATGAATTTACAAGACCACCCTCATCCCTATTCTATTAAATTCAATCTCAAGCCAAGGCGCCCTGCTCATATTTTACACTTTTACTAAATTCACATAAAACTACAGATCATACGTTGAAATTCTTTTTCTTCATTTCTATTTAAATAATTGACATATGGGGACTACTACAAAAGCTATTATACTTATTTATAAAAAAACATTATAAACCTTGAAATAATTCCTAACATTATATTGTACTTACACAACAAACAAAGGAAAGAAGACAATTCCTCCATATTGTTTTAATTAAATAATTGCCATAAATTGTCTTTTTAATAAGATGGAAATCCGATATAATTTAGTCTCAACAGGTAGCAATCTCTTTTTTGGCTCCAAATATATATACAAAAGGTATTCCGTATTTGGGATTACAAAATGAATAGAAAGTGACACAACAGATCCCTATACTATTTACTAATTACAACAAACACCCACCATCCTCACGCATCAGCATTTTCGGCCCTTGGACACATCCAAGCTTCTTAAACTTGTACCATATGCAGTGTATGTTGTACCTTTGTCACTTTCAAAACCTAGGCTCATCCGGTTTAAACAATTGAGGCATTTTAAGACTCGTAGACGAATCAACAGAACCAACTTTGTGATGACCGATTCCTTTTCTCGTATTCGTAGCAAACCTCGACGCCAAAACAGTCGCCCCAACCCCAAACTGCTGCTCGCTGCTGCTGCCTGGAGTACCATCGGTGCCCGACTCCTCATAATAAAACCCTTCCATCAACTCCTGAAGAGCCAATTCCTTTGCGAGCTTTCTTCTTTTATATTTGCGCCATGTTGCTTGAATTAAAGCCGCGCCCCATGTCCGCCATTGATGGGAATAATACCGGAACGCGTGTTGGAGTTTTTTACTGTGGAGGTATTTGAACTGATTCGCGACGAATTTTAAATCTTCGGCGCGTAACGCAAAGCCTTCGACTTCGGTTAGGGTTCGAACAGATCTTGTGGAGGAAGGGTAGCTTGTGGCGTTGGGGAGTAGGGCCCACGTTAGTAGCTCTTCGCCACAAAAGTCGCCGGGTCGGAGTGTGATTGAATTGAAGAATCCAGATCTTCCGCCGTCTGTTGTGGAGGATTCTAGTTGTCCGCGGATTATGAACAACATCTCGTTTACTGGATCATCTTCGCGAACAATGTATGTGCCCTGTGTGCTTAGGGATGACACCAGGCGTTCACAGATCGCGTCCAGAAGGTTGTCGTCCATTTGTGAGAAGAATGGGACCTACATCCACCCAATAACATTAAAACATCCGTAACAGTAAAAACAATTTTCCAAATCATCGTCAGCTCAACAAACCAAATAATATATATTGTCTCAACTATAGTAAAACTTTTTCAAGATGTTAATATTATTTTTAACTTTTATACAAATCGGTATAAATAAATAAGTAATATATATAATTTGGTTATCGTAGAAAAGAAAACTTATATTAAATAAATTTGAACTTGGAGTTACATAACAATGCAATCATAAGTATCATTTAATTTAAATATTTGTAACTATTACAAAAACTATAATTACTAAGATTTATATATTTCTCAATATTACCAACTTTTTATGTTTTTTTATTTAAAAAAAAAATAGTTTTATAAGTTTTAGAATATCTAATGTATTTATTTTACATTATATTAAACAAAAGGATAATCTTTTTATAATTAATAAAGTATAAGAATAAAAGATAAAAATAATTATGAAAAAAGTCAAAAACGTACTCGTCGAACAAGGTTAAGGCAGAGGTGGCGTTGGATTTCACGGCGGAGATCGATGGGTAAAGACTGGAGAATATATTCTTCATCGACGCCTCTTGTCGCCAGCCATTTATACTGAACAAATCGCCGGATTCTGTCTGCTAATTCCTCCGGTAACTGTCGGTGTCTCATCCACTCCTCCGTGTCTCTTCTTTTAATCCTCCACTCTTCCAGTCTTAACGTCATCGATTGCAAATACGTCTTCATTTCAATACAAACATCATATCTTTTATCAATCAAAAACATTTTTTACAAATAACTGATTAAATCATGTAACTTAAATACCTAATTAATTAAATATATATATACCTGCATGTTTCCTATCAATTGTGCGAATAGAATCAAGCCTCCGATACATATGAAGATGCAGAACAACGTCTCTCCTATATAGATGCTCGTGTCCAGATTCTGTCCATATGAACTGTGAAAAAAGAAGAAATTAAAATTGGAATCAAAAGTAAGTAATCTTTTTCATATTCATATTCATACCTCAAATTTCTCAAACCCCACCAAAGGCAATATAAATACTTCTCGAAGAACTTAGAAGAAGCAACTTCGCTTGTGAAAGCATCTGCAAACATTCCAAATTTAAAAGGAGAAGATTCATTGCTAGCATCACATAGAGTTCTCAAACTTGTGGATTCAAGCCATTTCTTGCGATCTGGATTATCAACGCTTTTACAATCCAAAAAACTCATACAAACTTTTTCAGCCATCTCCTCTTTACACCCTTGTTGCCAACATGAATGCTGTCTCCCTATAGACATCGAATACCATGTAGCCCCAAGGACCTGAATCAGATTCAACAACAGAGATGAGATTGAATGTTTGAATCGATTAGGAACCCTAGAAAAATTGGGTGAAATTGATTGATGCTTACGTACATGACTAGCAAGCATGTAAAGTAGAAGATTGTAAGCAGCTCCTGCCCAAGCTGTCTTAGCTACAAACCCTGTAGATTTTATAATCCGCTGATTTAGTGGAAAAATCACAAACAATCGAGGAATGTACTGAATCAGAACGATGAGTGATAGTGTATTGTTAGCATGATCTTTGGTGTTCTTATTTGTTGCTGGTATGATCAGCTTGTGAACTATCTGCAACACAAAACAACTTCCAATCACTTTACAATTCTGCATAACAGATCGAGCTATGAATTGATTCGGTAACAATCAACGAAATTCCTAATTTTCTATAGAAGAATCAAGGAAAACATAAAACTTAAGATTTGAAATTGGAGATGTTGATAACGAATTAGAAACTAGCCTGGGGTAATGGAAGCATAGCAGCGACATCAATTACGAAATCAGACTTCAAATATCGCCGAGCAATCTGACGCTTGTCCATAACGAGTTCGCCTCTGCCGAAAACCTTAGAGCTTGGAGCAATAAACGCAGTGCGAAATTTCATGACGATGTGAACAGCGAAGAAAATATCTGCAAATGAACGCCAGGTATTGATGGCGATCGCGGCGGCGTGATCTTTGGTCATGCAGGTGTCTCCGCCGACGTATGGAAGGTAGAAATAAAGGGGATCGATGAAGAGAGAGACGAGGCACACCACGAGGAAAAATTGGTACCATCGAGTCACAGCTTCTCCGTTTGGATCGAGGATCTGGTAATGCCAAAACGTCGCGCTGTTAGCTTTATCTGTGGCAATTGTATTCGACGTCGGCCGCGTAAATTGTTGGCGGAGACGGGTGGCAGGCGTTGTCAGCACCCGATTCATCATCCCTCACGGCGGTGACAAGGCCCGTTAGGGTTCCTATTATGGTGGTTGAAATTTCAGCGGGTGACGATAAATTACGCGCGAAAAAAAAATGGTGTATGGCGATTAACTTCTGATAACAGAAACCAAAAGTAAAACTTACATAAATTATACCTGGATTGTTTGTGTTCGGCAAGATTAGTCCTTGAAGTTTGTTCTTATTGTATGTGCTCTTCTAACTGAGATTTGTTTTTCATTGTAGCCCCTCTCTTCTATTTTCATATGTAAACATATGTTAGTTTATTACCTAAATTTAACAACATAAACTTATGCATTAGGTTAAGAGTCCAAGTCTAGTAAGAGATATGTAGAATTAAAGTGTAATTTAAAAGTATATTAGAGTGTGTGTGACTAGTTGCTCTAAAAAAAGTAGTTATGCATACCAAATGGTATGTCGCGTTACAATATTAGGTGTGTTGGAAATCTACATTTTAGCTGACTAATTGAACCTTTGAGGGATATAGTCCTATGGAGGACAAATGTATAAACTAAGAATATGATTAGAAAGTGTGTAAGTTATCCATTCAAGGAATAAAAATACATATTGTTAAAATACATCGGTTTAGAAGACCTACTACTTAAGATTAGGTCGTGTAAAACAAATTGTTGTTACTGGGACCTTAAAGGGGTATCACGATGTAGTTGGCATGCTCCGAGATATGCTTTAACCCTCGAAACAATAGCACATATCGTTAGACGAACCATGAGTGTTAACCTAAGAGATTACTTTGAGGGTTATTGATTCAAGGAAAAAGAAAGAACGATATGACCACAAAAATGAAGGAAAAAAGTATGAGAGAGCGATAATGAATGGGCGATCATACCATAAGAGATTATAGGTTTGGTTATTTATATATTGACCATCTTGTGTGATTATGTTGATGAGTGGTATTGTTGACGTATCTCACCCGGAGTAATGTCAAAGGATAACGGAGTCGTCAACTCAAGAACGACCCATCAAAAACCCACTACTCGAAAAGAATCGGGAGCAAATCATTGTCCATAAGACCCCACGTTCTAGCACCGACAATTATGGCCTCAGGATTGGCCCACTTCTAGGAGAGAAACTCTCGTTCCAGACAAGACAATGAGTACCTATTGCCCCAGGGCAACAGGTGTAGTGATCGATGATCTGCTGACTGGCAGTTCTACACAAATAACAAATAGCCACCTGCGGGGAATGATCTACTAATTGAAGGTCATCTCGTCCTGCCATGCCTGAAAAAATATAAGATACTATTAGGGATCTGTTCCCCTAACCACAGGTATAAAAGGTCCCTTCTCCCCTACTAGAAGGGGTTGACTCTTAAATCCCAATCTCCTACTTTCCATATGATACATTTTCTCAAAGGAATTTACTAACTTGACCGTCAGAGTTTCGTTCCGGGATCACCTCCCGGACGACGTCTGACGATTTTGTTTTCTTTATTGTGATTCTCAGGCTTCTCTTTTTCACCCCTCAAGGAGACAGAGTTAAGTCGGAGACATATCACAACAGTTGGCGCCATTCGGGGGTGCACTCAGTACTACACAACCCATCCAAAGACGTTAGGCGCTAGAGATGACGGACAAAAGGACCCATACGACCGGACGATGGTGACACCAACCCAGTTAGACCAATGTAGTCCCTCTACGGGAGCGGTCCGTTGACACTGGAAGGGCAACCACTCACACAAACACCGACAACACCAGTATCTGAGTCCGCGACGGAGTTCATTGGCAATTATTGGATACTGCCACCCGTAACAACAGAACACCCGACCATGAGACCCACAACAACACTTAAAAGAGCGTTGACCAACCAATCACAACCAACAGCAAATCGACCTCCGCCACCACTGCGATATGTGGGGACCAACACCTGGTCCCCTGCTACTATTCTACCCACTACACAATTGTCGTCCACATGTCATCAGTCTTCCCCGATGGCCAACATGTTGCACATCCCGTTATTCGCACAACAACCAACGTTCAACCCATACTCATACCACTACCAAGGTGCGTTCCCCAAACAATGCAGTCGCGAAGTCACAACAGTCAAGGCACACCAATACAGGAGATGAGCTCACACACTATGGGGCCAACAGAGTCAAATTAACAACTGAACAAGTTGATGCAAACATACTCCACGCAGGCACCATACATACCACAAGTAACCATATACAACCACAGGTACCAATACGGGTATGGCCAAGGGTACAACAGCCCATACCACGTACAACATGTGATGGCTGACGGAGCATTCACCTACCCACACATGGACAGCCCAGCCATGGACATCAGCTCGACATTCTTCCAAGAGCTCTTACAGTACGAAATACCGCATTTTGCCATGATCCCAAACATTCCAAAGTATGAAGACACAACAGATCCTGATGCGCACATAGACACCTAAGAATGAACAATGACATCACTACGGATGGACAAGAGGTTTACATGCACCTACTTCCCGGTCACGCTATCAGGAAATGCTAGCAAATGGTTCAAGGCACAACGTCTGGGAGGTATCTCCAGCTTTGAACAATTGAGGCATCTATTCCTCAATAATTTTATGCAATTAAGGAAAATCAAAGGAGATGCAACTCCATTATGGCATGCAAACAAAAAAAGGGAGAGTCCATCCAAGCGTACTACGACCGGTTTACCCTCACAACTTTGAGTGTCCCCAGTCATGAGGAGTTTCTAGTCATAGGCGCTTTCGCCTAGGGGTTACTCCCAGGCCCCTTGTCGAGGAAAATTCAAGGAACAGTGCCAAAATTTGGGGATGAACTAAGTATAGGGTCGAAAAATACCTCAGGCAAATCGAGGGAGAAGAGCTGTAACGGCCCAAAAATTCAAATAAAAATTTTCATTTAATAATTAGAAATCTCATTTATATTTGTTCCTCCAAAGTTCCATTACATAACTATATTATTCAAGATCAGAGTTTCCAAAACAACTAATGCGGAAATACTGGAGAGTGCACGCTGTGCCATCAAGTCGGGCCATTGCCCTTAGAACTATAAGTACCTGAAACACCCAACAAAACTGTAAGCACACGCTTAGTGAGTTCCCCAAAATACACAAATCACATAATTTTATAATGCCATGCATATATATATATATATATATATATATATATACACATAAAACTTCCATGGACTACCTCCATGGTCTTCAATCGGGATGCCATGGGCTACCCCCATGGTCTTATACCTAAGTGCCATGGGCTATGTCACACCCCAAAACCGAGAACAGCGGAAACGTTCTGGGGCGGAGGACGTCATGTAATGTATCACAACAAATGTAAAGTAGTAAACAAGCAACAACATCTTCCATTGCATTAATAGTACAAATTTTAATTACAAGTGTGTTGTTTCACAATATAAGACAACATAATGAATCATCAAAATAAAAGACGAATATGAACTGCTCCGTCTTCACAAAACCTGGTTGTTGTACCTGTCTATTTGTGACCTGAGAATACAAGTTATTTTGAAAGCGAGTATCAGCCAAAAAGCTGGTGAATTCATAAGTATTAAGGTGTCTTTGATTTGTAAAACTTGCAATGAAAGTCTTGACATTTTTTTGAAAGAAAGTTCGTATAAGTATGTAAATGTTTGTCAGAAATGGAAAGTGTTTGAATGACCCTAGAAATCCCTATGATCCCTATAAAAGAAGTCTTCTACCAAGACCCTACTGTTTTGAAAGTAAGCATCTCTGTAAATGTGATGGTTTTCCCCTGGTTAACTATTAGTATAAAACTATAGTATACCTCATCGTTTATGTGTATCCGTCACAATATAAAGGTAATAAGGAAAATAGTTATCTATATCAAATATATCCTACCTCGTCGATCATGTGAATGTGTCACAAAGTAAAGGAAGAAATATTATACTGACCTAAGTATTATCCTTTTGTACTAGGATAACTAACAATGTTAACTGAAGACATCCGTAGATGTACATTTACCTCTGTAGCTAATAGCTGGGTGTTGGAATAGTTAGTCCTTAAAGTATACCTATAATGGTATCAACCGAAGACATCTGTAAATGTGCATTTGCCTCTATAGCTAACAATGGTGCTAGGAATGGTTAGTCCCGCAAAGTATCCTTTAGAACGAGGATATAAAGTCCAATCTATCTCGTCGATTATGTGGTTGTTATCACAAAGTAAAGATAAGAAGGAGAATTATATATAACAGTATCTACACATATAATATGTAATAGTAACTCACCATATAATATCTTACGTAAAAGTATTCATGTAAAAGTATTCATGTAAACGTACTCATGTAAGCGTATCTATGTAAACGTACTCATGTATCATGTAATGTACTCGTATAGACTCATGAATGAACTGACTCTTGTGTGATTCCCTGTACTTGGAATAGTAAGTGGTATCTCCTAACTATACCTATAATAATTACTAACCATGTACGTGTATAATCTGAAGTATGCCTTTGCTACCCAAAGGTACTGAACTGACCGAGGAAACTTTTATGTCTCTATATGTACACATGATATATAACTGATAGTTAAACGACCTTCGGACGGATACCCGATACCCTACCAGACCACATCCCAACGGGGAAAGGGAAATAAGGCGGGTTAGCCTTCCTAAGTCCTTTAAACATTATTTATATAACTATACATATACAGGCATGCAATTGACAATATAAAGGTATATAAGGAGTTTTTATAAAACCTTTGAAAAAGATTAATACCTAAGAAAAGATCGAATTGATGTCAATTTATAAAACGGTTTGGAAGTATTCGGTTGACAAAAACAGTTTAAGTATAAAGGAACCTTT
Source organism: Lactuca serriola (assembly GCF_051521515.1). NCBI lineage: Eukaryota > Viridiplantae > Streptophyta > Magnoliopsida > Asterales > Asteraceae > Lactuca > Lactuca serriola. The sequence goes on along the minus strand of NC_136411.1, from coordinate 391,177,979 downwards.
GTTGGAAGCACAACTATAACAGATTCAAAAAGGAAACATCCAATTTGTAAGACACTTTCTAAAAGTGTTTTAACATGTAAAAACGTTTGAGAAAACTATTTGAAGTACATATAAAAATGTTCGTTTGTTCTTGTATATGAATGTATCTCCTTGAAATAGTATTTCTAGTATGTAAAAGTTCGTGATGTTCTCGTAAAACTATACCTATTATAGTTTTCTAAAAGTGTGTCTCGTTTGTATAGAAATCCCTAGTGAACTGCTCACTTGTTATGAAAAGTATAATTTTTGTAGTGCCTAAGATGGACACATATACATACAGTATAAGCAGAGTGTTTGATTTATACATATATAACAATATTTTTCATTTCAAAAGATATGATGTTATCGTGATATATTTTGCATACGAAAGTTTCCCTATAATAGTTATAAATCACATATGATTCCGTTGATAAAAAAGTGTATAATGAAACTTTATATAACACACGATAATAATCGTGTGTTTTACTTGTATTCCCCTCCTTTAAAAGCATATAAAAGCATTTATAAAACATTTAAAATGTAGGGGTATGAACTCACTTGATTGATTGAAGAAAGTGAGACGAAAACCGAGCAAAACTTCTACTCGAGAAAGCGGATTTCTCAGGATTCTCGGGAATCTCGGGAGCGTAAAACTTCCTTCCAAACCTCGATATGAAAACCGAGGCTTCGGGATGGCTCCGAGGGTTGAAACGCAGAGCTTCGGCGCGAGAAAGGGAAGAAATGAGCAAAAATGGTTGGCACCATCGCATTCTATTTATAGTGGCTGGAGGACCTCGATACGCTGGGCGTACGAGAGTACGCGGGGCGTACTCATGTGTCATGCATGAGCGCATCCTCGGTCGAAGCATCGGAGCGACGTGGACGGATTAAGGCCGAGCATCCGAGTACGCTGGGTGTACGAGGGTACGTTGGGCGTAACTTGGATTGGTCCGATGACTCCTCCTTCGGATAATACCGAAGTTGAATTAAATTTATATTTTAATTATTTAGTAAACTTCAAAAATTCATATCTTCCTCATACGAACTCCGTTTTCGATGTTCTTTATATCCACGCGTAGGTGAGACTACGATCTACAACTTTCGTTTAGAATCCGTCGACAAATTTTGAATTTATTTTTAATATTATATTTTTAATAGGCCGAGGCAGGAAAAGTCCGTTAAAGTTCCACAACTTCTTCATCCGACGTCCGTTTTCGTCAGACTTTTTACCGTTGCGCTACTATTGTTGAGACCTTCTATTCTCATTTACTTTGTGTCGGCTAAAAGTCCCTCGATCTATATTTCGAGTTTTTAGCTGTCTACTGTCATATTTGTAACTTAGAAAAATCATAACTTCCTCATACGAAGTCATATTTGGACGTTCTTTTTATGTACTTTTACGGGTTAATGATATCTAAAACTTTCATTTAGATACCCAAGGCTAAAAATTATTGTATTGAAACTTCGCGTTTTACGTCTATCAGTGTTGCCGGTTTTTGCTGAGAATCTTCGGTCGGTTATAACTTCTTCGTTATAACTCGGATTTTAGGGTTCTTTATATGTACGAAAACCTTGATACGATTCCTACCATTTGGGGCCCAACTTTCCCCGCTTCCTGAACCGGATAACATCTTTCCAAGGTCACACCTTCAGAAGCACCATATCCTTGATCTGAAACTCCAAGTCCGATCAACGTCTATCTGTATAGCTCTTCTGTCTGCATTGTGTTGTCTAAAGCCTGTCGCGAACCTGCTGAATCAACTCGGTCGTCCTGAGTATCACCTCGGTACTCCCCATGACATGATGACCGACCTCGCCCCAACAGATTGGGGTATGACATTTCCTCTCGTAAATCATCTCAAAAGGAGGTTGACCAATACTGGCGTGATAGTTGTTATATGAAAACTCCACCAAAGGGAGATACGTATCCCAAATCCCACCGAAATCTAAGAAATATGCATGAAGCATATGATGGGTTTTGGTCATAAGAACATCCTATGTGCTCATACAAACCCTAATGCTTGGATCTAGGTTTCTCTATTGTACATGCAAGTTATCCAAGACTATAAACCCTAATTCTAGCATACAAGTAATCATATTAACATAAGAATGGGTTTAAGATATTACCTTGATTGTTATGTAGCAATAACAATCACAATTCCTCCTTGTAATGACTTTAGAAAGCTTAGAGTCACAAATGTCACTCCTCTAATGGTTCACAAACACCAAGAGCAAGAGGATGAAGAGGTGAGGAGAAGGAGGCTCTCAAAAACGTGTGGAAACACTAGAGAACAAGTTCACCACGTTTTTGGGGCATAAGGGTTCTATATATAGTGAGGCTATTAGGGTTATCTAACAAGGAAACCCTAATTTGGATGCTTAAGCCCTAAGCAACCCATGGACTCCTTTCCTTAAAGGCATTGGACGATTTCTAATGGGTTTCCCCATAGAATTCGTCCACCTTATAATATAAGGCAATCCATAGCCCAAATTGCAATTATCTTATAATTACAATTCCAGTCCCTTAAGTTTAATTAATCTCTTTTAGTCACAAAACTAATTACCAATTAATTCTTGACTAATATTAATTAAACAATATGATTTCTCCTTTAATATATTATTCTCATAATATATTAATAAATCATATTTAATCCTTTCTCTCCATAATTCATCCTATCAAGTTGCTTTGGTGAAGGCAACCCAAAAGGACCATGCACTATCGGGTCAAGTACATACCAAAATAGTTATGGACTTAGACACTAATCCAACAGTCTCCCACTTGGATAAGTCTAATAACTATTCTGCGTATGACTTCAGATCCTGATCTGCAATCGTAGCTTTCCAAAGCTGTTGTCAACTCTGATCCTATCAGATACGCGTGTCCTTTAGATAAGGGATCATATATTCCTCCATTCTAGATATCGTATGAGACATGATTTCTAATCATTCTCTCTGTACTATCTCTCGACTTCCGATTTATGACGACTGACTAATTGAACAAATCAAATTAGCCCTAGCCCGGCCGAGCATTTATGTTTGTCATCACTAAATCATCGAGGGGCCCAAAGATATCGCTTTTATCCTACTTTGGATAAAAGGAACAGATAAACTTTGATTCAATGCTCGCTTGCACTCACTCACTGAATCACACACAACAATATGTTTTATGACACCAAGTTATTGGTGCGTTTACATATTATCAATGTGCAACCGATTTGCAAGATACAACTCACACATCTCGGTTTCAAGAATATAAGATATTATCGTCTCACCAATCACTTGTGATACAATTCATGGAGTGATCCAAGTGAGCGTGGGTTTAATCTAATGCTCAAATCATATTCATAAGCACTCATGAACGTTGCAGCAAACATTTGCTTATGTCTAATACTCTTTAGACAATCCACACACCAATTCACAACAGTCTTTATTCATACCTACTTCCAACGTATGAACGACTGTGGCCCGTTCGAATAATTTGACTGCTCTAAACCAATTAAATTATTCAGGAAGTCAAAACATGCAAAGTGAAACACAAGAATAATACTAATCCCATATGGCCTCAAACCTTTGAGCATAAATAAAACACCTTTTATTTATCACCATATCGATTACTCATTATTTGCTGTTTCGGGTAATCAACTTCTTACTTGAATTATTATTACACTTGTCCCATGCTCCTAGCATGCACACAATGTTTACCTATGGTTCTTACTTTGTGAAATAGATCAAATGAACACATTTCCAATCATACTCGTTTCACAACTCCTAATCCTTTTCACAAGTGAAAGAATATCAAATTCTTGCCACTTATGGAATATGCTAGATTCTAACATTTTATGCAATGATCCTTTTGTAATGTCACTGCACTAAAGTCACAAAGACTATTACCAATGATATTACAAAGTCCTCTATCGGAGATTGTTACAATACAATTCCTTAGATATGATGTCTCTCACTCAAAGTACATTCCTTCGAACATCCTTTTGCATAAAAGTTTCTAATCTAGACATAGATTTTTTCAATATTCAATTCCCAATATGGAAAACTTTCCATACTTACCATATGACAATTCATTCTTAATAGAATCTTTTCTATTCATAATAATGTCGATATGGTCCATCCAATACTATACTTCCAACTACTCACAAGCGACCAATCCTAGGCGAACTTTGGATTGTTCTTTGATAGTTGTTTAATTATCTTAGTCAAAACCGATTCTTGTCCTTTTTCCCTCTAAATGCGCTAGACATTTGGAAAATTTTAGAATGGTCAAATATTATAGCATTTGCAATCAATCCTATACCCGAAGCGTATGGGACACGATGCATAATGTCTTACATGAAGATTCGATACTTTATCAATCTTCTGCCATAATATTTTATGTGCTACGTTCTCAAAATTCGAACTATGAAGAGGAATGCCGTAATCATAATCGAAATTTGCAAACACACTATGTTTCCTTGACTAAATTATTAACATTCCACAACCTAAGCCTTTAGATTTGAAATGGAGCATAATATTCTCTCCCTTAATTATAGCAAAACAACTTTTCAACTATTGTGACTTTGCAAAATATAACTTTTGTTTTCTATAATTAATATTGCTAACTTGCAATACTTTCCATAATTATCATGCAATCATAACATTTATGCTCCCACTATCACGATAATTATTATAAACATAACACTTATGCTCCCACTAGGTTTGACATGTATTCAGAAACCAACTTAACTTCTAGAAAATCAATACTTATTGAATTTCTTAACTTCATGTTTCTAATACCTAATGCTTTGATAACCCTTTATCTAAGCTTCTTAAACTTATACACCTTTGCCTTAGATAGCTCATATGTGTGTCTAAACAATTCTAGACTAATTGCCAAGTCTCACAATTCGAATCATGGAAAGGGATATCGTAACCATAATCGAATTCGAGAATACAATTTCACAATCACTATCTTCTTAAAAAACTTTCTCAGTGAAAGCATTTCCTCACAGTCATTTTCATGAAGGAGGGAATCTTATGACACTTAGATTTTAATGGCGTATGTGTTCCTATCCATGTGAATTTGTCAAAACCAAAGTTTACGACAAATTCAAACTCATATGGACCGAACTTTCTTAATCTTGATTTCTTTCCTTATGGTAGCATAGCTGCCCACCATGTCTTCCAAGTAGTTAAGCAACTCACCTTTTCTTATCAATGTACTTTTCATTGATCAAGGCCCTTGCCTTTTATGCATTCAAATGAAAACTCATAGGGCTCACATGCATAATTAACTCAATTGGAATGGCACAGAAACAAAAACAGTGTCAACACGATAGGTTGTAAACCTCAACTCGTGTGCTAGTGATGATCGATAAGGTTTATTTTGATTTGTTCTTGAAACCTTTCAAGACCATTAAGACTCCCACTGACTCCTTGACATATAAGATTCTCTTGTCAATAAACATTTCTTGACAAACAAATATTCAAGAGTTAGTGTAGTTTTTATCAAAACACTTCATAAATTGGTCCTATTTGGTCTTTGTCTTATCCAAGACATCACAACTTTCCACATTTGATGAATGTTATAAACCTTCTTAATACTTATCACTCAATTTCACAATCTTAACTCTAAGCACTACTAGAAAAATAGCCTTTTACGACGCGCGAACCATGACACGCAGTGATTTATGATACGCAAATGTGAGTGTCCAAAAAATAATGTCATCTCTTCCAAAATTTAAAGGATTTCAGACGCGCATTTTTGCGTGCTATAAAATTAGTGTCTAAACAAAAAAAAAATAAAAACACGGAGGGCACCTGCGTGTCGTCTAAGACCGTCACTTTATAAATTTTAATAGAACGCGCGCGTTCCATCCGGGGAAAATGAAATCCCAAAAACTTAAAATCCCCGCCTTCCTTTTTTTCTCCCTCCCTCCACTTTAGTTTCCCTAGTAGCTAGGGCTTTTTTTCAAGAACTTGCCCCGATCGCCCTCTTGTACTGCTCGTTCTCTATTCAACTTCCCTTTCTATCCTTCTCACTTCGACAAACCCTTTCTCTTCTTCTCAGTTCTCGACGTCAATAGCTTCTCCTACCTCCGACGTTTCTCTTGTTATTGGTGCCTCCCACCTCTGACCTCCGTCTAGCCCCGCCCCACCGTCCAACGCTTTCCAGCGACACTCAGCCGATGAAGCCCCTCCTCTCCGACAATCTCACCTCTCCTGCCCTTGCCAGCAACATTAGGTCCGGTGACCTTAGGGTCACTGCTTCTATTGCTCAAATTTACAAGCCCTATGTCTTATTAAGGTATGTTTTTCTTGATTCTAACTTCTCAATGTTTTCGTTCTTCTATAAGAACCCTAGCTTGCTAAATCTTTTTTTCTTTCCGGCTTAATTTCTCTTTATTTCATTTACGATCGAAGGAATAAACTTCCGATATTTGGTGAAACTAACAATCGATGATGTGTGATTAGGTGAAATAATCGACTAGGGTTAATTTTTCTTATTTATTTCCACTATAGATGCTCAAGAACATTGACATTCGATCTCATGAAATTCCTGAAGTCATGAAAACAAGGAGAGGTGAAGTTGGGTAAGTTCTTATATTTAGTAAATTGTTTTCACTTTTCATATCATCAACAAGTGATTTTGGTGTTGCTGCACAACTAACAAGAACAATGTCCAAACTTAATACGGTAATAATAGCTTTAAATAACTCTTAGATTGTTGTGTTTTGGATAATTTTTCTGTTTTGATCTTTTCATAAAGTCATCCTTCCTAGTTAAATTAGTCCCATGTATTCTTCATCTTTTGATGATGATTAGGTGAGTTGACTTATCCAAAGTCCAAATAGCACTATTAACATTTATATTTCAAGAGTAAATTAATTTATTGCCATATTTTGTTTTTCAGTTTATTGGTACTCCCCACTGGATGGCTCCAGAGGTAATCCAGGAAAGCAGATATGATGGGAAGGTAAATTTTACATTTTTTAGCTACCTATATCTATTTGTGACTCATTTTGACCGTCTTTCATATATAGCTATTGTTTAACATCTGCTAACATGATCAAGCACTCCATTTTGTGATAATGCTTTTGATAAACTGATAAAGCACTCCACTTTGATTCTCAAGAATTATAGCCACTTAAAAATAGAATTTGTACTTATAGTTATATAGAATTATACATCAAACCCTTTATATATATGATTTGACATGGGGAATATAAGTTTCCAAAAGTAGCTTGTTAAACATTATGACATTTGTATAACGTACTTTCTTTTTCCAGGTAGATGTGTGGGCCCTTGGGGTGTCTGCAATAGAAATGGCTGAGGTATATTCACTGATGTTTTTCATAAAAAATTCATACCATGGTTTTCAATATCAAATGTTTTCTCATTTAATAATTTTTTTTTCAGGGCCTTCCTCCAAGATCAAATGTGCGTCCAATGAGGGTTAGTAATAGTGCTTGTATATTTTTTGTATTTTCATATTTGTATTTCTATTGTTTAAATAATTCAGTTTCAGAAAATTAACCTGCTTAACACCTGCAACAGGTGTTATTTATAGTTTCCATTGAACCAGCTCCTATGCTTGAAGATAAAGAGAAATGGTTTGTCCCTTTCTCTTGTTTAAATATTTTCAATTCTGATTTTAATTTTGTGTTTGTGTTTGCATTTTTGGTTTTTTATATATATTTTTAATAATGTTTCACGTTCCAGGTCTCTTGTGTTCCATGATTTCATTGCCAAATGCCTTACAAAAGACCCTCGTATACGTCCCACTGCTTATGAGCTGTTAAAGGTATGCTGCTGTAGCTTTATTTTATACATTATATAAATGACAAATATACCCTTTTGTTTGTAATATACACACTTCCTGTTATTCCGGATTCTGTCCATTTTAAAGGTGGAACATTACTGTTGCTTGTATATGGTGACAATGAGCCCAGGTAAATCTAAAGATGTGAATGCCCTTCTGTTAGTCATAAGTCTCAAGCTTATGTGGGTTTTTTTTGGGTATTTTTATCTCATGAAATCCTGGAACTTTTGTTGCCCTGATGAAATTTACTTTGTATCCTATGGGTGTGGGGTATTTATCAATATCAGCAGTCTATACAGTGTTGAGCTTTATAGGCCTCCAATATTTTGACATAGCAACAGGGTGAAGATGTGACAGAGAAGGCAGGAGAAGAAGAAGTAAATGTTGTGGTGGATTTGGATTCGAGGCAACCATATTTGGATTCGAGGCAACCAGGTTTGACCCTTGTCTTTTCTCAATCGCTTTATTGGTTTTGGTGTTTGGTCAGCCAGGATAGTAGACTACCTGCTGAATTTGAAAAAACTGAGTTTTGTCATGAGTGTGGATCTGACAAGAAGAATGTTGTAGCTGTAAAAGTATATAGATGGAGTGATGGTTCTTATCTTGAAGATCAAGATCATTGGTGGTTGTCTGGCATCCATAGAGATGTGTTCCTTTTATCCAAGCCAAAGGTTTTTGACTTTTGTTACATCAGCTAAAGTGTTTAATTCTATTCTTTCACACAAACTTATGTTGTCTGCATGTGTTAAGGTATTCATTGCAGATTATTTCTTCAGATCAAGTTTAGCTGAAAGTTCTACCTATGCAGATTTAAAGGTAATTAACATCTTCACAACTGATTTTTCTCCTTCAATAATTTCATGATCTTTTAAAGTAAGAAAAGTTGTATAATGGTGGAGCTCTTTTGTTTTTATACACTAGGTTGAAGTAAGACTTGATAAGTCTATGAAGATCAATGACATTACAGATGCCAAAATTGAAGCCACACTGTTTGATATCAATACCAATGAGGGTTCCAATATGCTATCAACTAACGTGGCCAGTTTGGAGCTTCAGCAGCCCCCTCATTTTCCTTTAGGGTTTCATGGGTATCGATTAGAAGGAAAACTGAAAAATCCCAAGCTTTGGTCTACAGAGCAAGTGAGAAATCTTGTCTATAAATGAGTTCATAGTAAGCTAGATGATGCAATTATATATAAATGAGTTCATTAATTTTTTTATAACATTTAGTCACTATTGGAATAATTATTTGTATTTGACATATTAGTGAATTGAATTATCTTTGTTATTTATGTTATTTTATTTTGTATTATGAGATTTTTAATGTATTATTTAATTTGAAAATTAGTAAATCTATAAATAATATTTTTTTAAAACATTTAAAATTATGATACGCAAAAATGTGTGTCATCTTCATTTATGACATGGCCTTTCTTGACAGGGGCTTTCTTGATACGCATTGCGTGTCATTAACATGCGCGTCGTAAGGTTACGACACGCGAATGCGTGTCGTCTTCCTTTATGACAGGGCCTTCCTTGATACGCATTGCGTGTCGTAAACGCGCGTCGTAAATGCGCGTCGTCTCTTTTTATGACAGGGTCTTCCTTGACGCGCATTTGCGTGTCGTCTGAGCCTTTTACGACGCGCAATGAGCGTCGTAAAAGGCTGTTTTTCTAGTTGTGAAGACTTGTTTTTGGAACGAAGTATGATTGACTTCTTGATTTAACCATTTTTTCAATTCTTGATTCCTCTTCTTAGACATACAATTGTACTAAGACTCACTTAGAGGATCAATTGAGATATGGTTCTTAATCATTAAGACTCATCATAAAACATAATAAAAGGTACTCTCCCTTCTTCTTAGAATGGAGAAACTTTTATCTTTCTGCCTACTTGAATCTTCTTATTCGTTCTGCTATTGATTTAAACTTTTTCAATCAATTTATAATTACATTTAATCTTATAAGTATAATCATATTTACTAAACCTTTAGTAAATCATGACGAATGTCTTTGTTACTCTTGTGGTGGACTTGACCAACACACAACATGTGTACTCGATCTCTTAGTCCTTCACTTGACACTTTGTCAATGGGTTAGTCTAATTTTCAAATATGAAATTTCTCATTCATCGTGCAACCAAGTTGCATGATTCCAAGTTTCTGTCCAGTTGAAATTTGGGCGATGAGAAACTCTCCATATTTGGTAAATTCTCGACATTTCCACAAACAACATAATTAAGAATCAAATCCATTATTGCTAATATAAGAAACATTCTTACATCAGTTTTTCATACACGCCATTGCAAGGATAAATAAGTAATATAAAATCAAAATTTACTTTTATTGCGGAAAAATTTGTCCTTACATCGCAATTCATTGAAAAAATATGCTAATACATCTTTCTTAACAATCTTATTCTAACTCTAAGTAGCAGCTCAAGAATCTAATCTTCAAATAATTCGATCGAAACCCATTCCTTCGCGATTAGATTCTGCTCACTTCTTCCCTTAAGCTTCCTTTCTTTTCTTCGATCCTACAAAACATCAATTGTAATCTTATCACATTATGTATTAAGAATCTAGAATAGAAGCTTAAAAGAGTTAGTCAATGGATTTTACCTAAAGCAAAGCCATACGTTTTGACTCTCCCATCTCTTAGATTTCTTAGGTAAATAGGATAGCTTCGTCTCCAATGCCCCTTCTCTTGGCAATAAAAGCAAATTGACTCTTTTGGAACAGGACACGGAACTAGTTCAGACATTGCCTTTCTCTTATGATCAAACTTTTCGATCATAGCATGTCTTTCGTTGCCATTGTCTATATCCATAGAGGTCTTGAAGGCAGATTCACCAATCAACTTTGCTTTTCTTTTGCGCCAAACCATTGCTGATTCAGCAGCAATAAGCATATAGGTGATATCTATAAGGGTCACGTCGCAGTTCATCATATAGTACTCTCTTACGAACTCACTATATGAGTTAGGAAGTGACTGAAGAACCCAGTCAACAGCCATCTCTTCACAGACAACGGATCCCAACATTCTTAACCTATCAATGTGTGACTTCATCCCTAGGACGTGTGCACACACTGACTTTCCTTCTTTATGTTTACTTGCCAAAAGGGCTTGAGTGAGCTTGAACTTTTCAAGCCTTTGAACTTGTAGGTTAGGGAGAATAATTGGAGGAGGAGGAGGAAGTGAAACATGATCTCTTGTTCCTCGATCGAATCGTGGAATATCATCTTTATGTGGAATGCTTGTTCCACGGGATTTGGGAAGAGCATAGTTGTCGTACTTTGACATCTACAAGACGGGAGAATACAAATTCAAGTTAGTTGATTGATTAAGTCCTTAGTAAATCACCCAAATGAGATACTAAGGCTAGGACCCAACACAATACGCTACAACCTAGAAAAGAGATGTTGTAATCTAGTTGCAAAATATTTGAAGGTAAGTGAATGACGATTCACTAATTTCCACCACGAAAAACGAAAAAGAAATTTAAGTTTTAAATTTATGAAAACTCCTAGATCCTATGGGATTCATTGAACATTTCAATGGCATGTTTAAATCTCGATATGCCCCTTTTGTTTGTGACTGGGATGCCGAGGATCACAAAGCGGGTGTGAATAACCATGCAAACTGACATGGTGCCCTCACATGTTATGGTCACCTATTCGATGTGCCGGTAAACCACACACGCTCCACCGAACTATGACAAACATTGAGTCACCCTTTGCTACCTTTGCTTAGAACCATTTAGTGTGCCGGTAAACCACACACGCTCCACTAACATCTTCGCAAGGGCACAAAGTGTAATTTCATGGAATTGCATCAATTCACTTTTGCCTAAGTGAATGGAAGGTTTTGTCCTATCCTACCCGTTCGGCTAACGACCCTCCATTAGTCAAGAGTGCGGTGGGTAAGAGTGGATACCCATTCAATCGCCATTTTATAGGCAATTTCCTTAAACACCCCTTATAGACTAGCTTCGTGAATGAGGCCTACTAACGGTAAGACTAACTTTTACTCATACATATATATAATGTTAGACTTTTAATGTTATATATAGTATAGGGTGTATTTTACACTTTTAAAATACTAGGTGGTCAAATTTGACAATTATACTTTTAATTCAATTAAATTGTAAACCTAAACTTTTATGGATTTATTAAACCTCTTTTAACTGTACACCTTAATTAATTAATAAAACCATAAGGGTGTGATTTGAACTTTTCAAAACAATACTAGGGTTTTAGAATTTAACATTCCTAAATTAAACTTTTAATCAACTTTTATATTCCAAAACTTGAGGGCAAGTTTTGAAACATTTCAAAACATTTAGGTTTAGAATTTAAATATACATCAAAATTAAACTTTTAATCAAAATTTAAATTCCAAAACTTGAGGGCAAGTTTTGAAACCTTTCAAAACACTAGGGGATCAAATAACAAATAATATAAATTAACATTTAATCACATAATTATCCATATTTGATTTATTTAATGATTTCTTGCAAAACAATTTACCAATTTAATCAAAATAATTAATCAATTATCACATAAGGAAATAAATATTTTATTAATTGATAAATATCTTCAATTAGATCAAGAATATACTCATATATATATATATATATATATATATATATATATATATATATATATATATATATATCATAAAATCGGATTTATATTGATCTAATATGATAAAGGTAAATATCTCAAAGATAAACAGCAAGAAATCCCGAAAATAGCTCCATCTGACGCTCGAACTCGCCGAGTAGGGGGCAACTCGTCGAGTCCACAGTGGGACTCGCCGAGTCCATCATGCTGAACCACAAAAATCGAATTTTTTCAACATACAAGGCATCAATACAATAGAAACCAATCAAGGCTCTGATACCACTGATGGGTTTTGGTCATAAGAACATCCTATGTGCTCATACAAACCCTAATGCTTGGATCTAGGTTTCTGTATTGTACATGCAAGTTATCCAAGACTATAAACCCTAATTCTAGCATACAAGTAATCATATTAACATAAGAATGGGTTTAAGATATTACCTTGATTGTTATGTAGCAATAACAATCACAATTCCTCCTTGTAATGACTTTAGAAAGCTTAGAGTCACAAATGTCACTCCTCTAATGGTTCACAAACACCAAGAGCAAGAGGATGAAGAGGTGAGGAGAAGGAGGCTCCCAAAAACGTGTGGAAACCCTAGAGAACAAGTTCACCACGTTTTTGGGGCATAAGGGTTCTATATATAGTGAGGCTATTAGGGTTATCTAACAAAGAAACCCTAATTTGGATGCTTAAGCCCTAAGCAACCCATGGACTCCTTTCCTTAAAGGCCTTGGGACGATTTCTAATGGGTATCCCCATAGAATTCGTCCACCTTATAATATAAGGCAATCCATAGCCCAAATTGCAATTATCTTATAATTACAATTCCAGTCCCTTAAGTTTAATTAATCTCTTTTAGTCACAAAACTAATTACCAATTAATTCTTGACTAATATTAATTAAACAATATGATTTCTCCTTTAATATATTATTCTCATAATATATTAATAAATCATATTTAATCCTTTCTCTCCATAATTCATCCTATCAAGTTGCTTTGGTGAAGGCAACCCAAAAGGACCATGCACCATCGGGTCAAGTACATACCAAAATAGTTATGGACTTAGACACTAATCCAACAACATATCCTCCAATGTTTGGATAGTCTGCCCACTCTGCCCATCAGCCTACGGGTGGAAAGTCGTGCTGAAGTGCAAACGAATACCCAACTCCTCATGGAACCGCTTCCAAAACCTGGAAGTGAACCGAACGTCTCTATTAGAAACTATTGAAACCGGCACTCCATGTCGTGCCACAACCTCCCAGAGGTAAACATCAGCCAACTTCTCCGCAGAGATACTCTTCAGAATCAGTATGAAGTGTGCGCTCTTGGTCAACCGATCCACGATGACCCATATCGATTCCAATCAGTGCACAATCATCGGTAACTTCATCATGAAATCCATGGTGATCTCTTCTCATTTCTACATGGGGATGGGTAGCGACTGAACCTTTCCGTGAGGTCTCTGGTGCTCGACTTTCACCTTCCTGCAGGTCAAACACTGCTTAACAAACCACGCAACTTCCCGCTTCATGCAGGGCCACCAATAGCTCAATATCAGGTCCCAGTACATTTTGTGGCACCCGGGTGGATAGAAAACTTGGACCAATGCGGCCCCTCTAAAATCTTTTACCTCACTCCCCCAAATGTCGGAACCCAAACCTGGCCACACTGAGTCAATAATTCTCGGCTGTCTCGAAGAAACAAAGGAATATGGCTCCTGATTCGCTCGGTCTTCTAATTCTCCTTATTCAATCCCTCCACCTGTACCCCCTTAATCATATCCATCATAGGTGAGATAATCTTCATCCTCAAGCAAATATCTCGGATCGGAGCACTTGTCGCCTTGCGACTCAAAGCATCGACCACTACATTGGCCTTCCCGGGATGATACAAAATCTCGCAGTCATAATCTTTTACTACATCTACCCATCTTCTCTGCCTCATATTTAGATTATGTTGATCCATCAAATATTTCAAACTTTTGTGATTGGTGAAGATAGTGCATTGGACTCCATATAAATAATGCCTCCAAATCTTGAGGGCAAACACCACCACCCCTAATTCCAAGTCATGAGTGGGGAAATTCGCCTCATGAGGCTTCAACTGCCTCGAGGTGTAAGCTATCACATGCCCCTTCTGCATCAGAACAGCTCCCAAACCCGAAATAGAAGCGTCATAATACACCATAAAATCATCCAATCACTCGGGAAGTGCCAGAATCGGGGCCTCACATAAATTCTGTCTCAAAGTCTCAAATGATGCCACTTGTTGATCTGGGCCCCACTGAAAGGTCACACTCTTCTTGGTCAAGCGGGTCAAAGGTACGACACTCTTGGAGAAATCCTGGATAAATCTACGATAGTACCCTGACAAACCCAAGAAACTCCGGATCTCGGATGTGTTTTTCGGAACCTCCCAATGCATCACCGCCTCAATCTTGGTCGGGTCCAACAAGAATCCCTATTGGTTAATGATGTGCCCTAGAAACTACGCCTCACATAACCAAAACTCGCATTTGGAGAATTTGGCATATAGCCTCTCCCTCCTCAAGGTCTCCAACACCTCCCTCAAATGCTTCTCGTGATTCTCCTTGGTCTTAGAATATACCAAGATATCATAAATAAAAACGATCACAGACCGGTACAACATCGGTCTACATACCCGGTTCATGAGATCCATGAACATCTCTGGAGCATTGGTGAGCCCAAATGGCATCACTACAAACTTGTAATAACCATAATGAGTTTTGAAAGCCGTCTTTGGTATATCCTCATCCCTGATCATCATCTGATGATACCCCGACCGAAGATCAATCTTGGAAAACCAAGATGTACCCTAAAGTTGATCAAATAAATCATCAATCCTCGGAAGCGGATAATCGTTCTTCACCGTCATCTTGTTCAGCTCCCGATAATCAATGTACATCCTGTGCGACCCATCCTTCTTCTTCACAAACATGATCGGTGCTCCTCACAGGGAACTGATCGGACGAATAAATCCCCTGTCTAGCAACTCCTGGAGTTGCGTAGACAACTCTTGCATCTCAGGCAGAGCTAAACGATACGTCGCCTTGGCCATTGGAGCCGCACCAGGAACCGAATCAATACAAAACTCCACTTGCCTCTCGAGAGGCACCCCAAGTAAATCCTCTGAAAACACATCAAGGAAATATCACACAATAGGTACCATGCTCATCTCTGACGTAGCCCCCACTCTCGTATTCGATACATAAGCCAAAAATCCAGAACATCCCTATTGAAGGAGTCTCCTAGCCCTCGCAGCCGAACATAGGGTTGGCCCATGTGAGGCTCTCTCTCCATTAATAACTAGTTCTCCCCCACTTGGGGTTCGAACTCTCACCACCTAGCGCTCGTAATCTATCATGGCCCTATTGGGCCCCAACTAGTCCATCCCGATGATTACTTTCAATCCTCTTAAAGGAATCGGGACCAAATCAATAGGGAACCTCTCGCCGAACAAATTCAGAACTTTCCTTCGAAATACCCTCGCAGCGTTCACGGTATGATCATCCGTAATCTCCACATAGAGTGGGGAATCCAAAGTCCCCGGAGCATCCCAAAACTTCATACTGAGCGCAAGAGATACAAATGATCAAGTAGCCCCCGAATCAAAAAGAACATGAGCCGACAATCCATTGACCAAAAAGGTCCCTTGTAACAACCACGAAAATTTACCAAAAATTTAAACTTTTCAAAACCAATCTAGGTAGATAAAATTATTCAAACACTAACACAGTTCAAAAAAATTTTTCAAAAAAGTTTCCTATCAGAGTTCCCAGAAATCCCAAGTCATAAAGTGTGAGGATGTGTACGTCACGCCTTCGCCTTTCCATGGTCACCTGAACTACCTAAAACAATAATGAGCCTTCAACATGACTGGACCGCCTCGTAGGGCCTACAGCCTATCCGGACCGCTCCCTGGGGCTTCGTCATGACTGGACCGCCTTGTAGGGCCTACAGCCTATCCGGACCGCTCGTCGGGCCTTCGACATGACTGGACCGCCTTGCAGGGCCTACAACCTATCCGCACCGCTCGGGTATATTGGCCTTCAGAACAAAGCAGGACCTCCTCAACCCAACCACCAGACAAACAATCATGTGCACATAAGTAACATATGCTAGCATATAAATCTATCAATCGACAGCTCTAATAAATCAATCAGCATAACATCATCCTATGACCAGGATACCAACATAGCAGGCCACTAAGCATACTATCATCCTAACTACCAGAGTGCTAATCAATAAGCATAGCATGCAATAAACCCGTATACAATCCGAAGGGCCGGCATTGGTGCCTTAGACCCCGTTGATATAATGAGAATAACTCACTTTGCAAGCAGTGCAGAACTGAACTGAGAGTCTCCAACCGCTACCTCACTGACAACCTCGACTGTCTAAAATGATGAATACTATATTAATAAGTGGAATCTTAAAATTGCCAAAGGGTCCATATAGTCCTATTCTCTAATTTGGGCCCAATATCAATTCACTACCAAAAGTCCATATACATAAGCCCATCAATGGCCCAATTTTTCCAATTGGGTCTACTTCCTAATTGGGCCTTACCATAGGACCCCTTATCAAAACTGACCCAACTTCAATTATTCAGGGCCCAACGAGGCCCAAGTCCAAATAATCTAAAAGCAACCCAAACCCGAAGCCCAAAAGTCATCGGGCATACTCCTTAGGTATGCTGGGCGTACTCCTGTTATGTGTTGACTGCCATTGGGGTGGTTGACCCCATACGCTAGGCGTACAGGAATTACGTTAGGCGTACACGGGGTTTCACCAAAACCTTAATAAGTGCTTAATGGCTTAAGCACTTAAGCCCAAACTCCAGATCCATCGACCAAATGTGCCATAGGACTATAAAGTCTTAAACTTTATCACTTTGGACATCCATAAAGTTCTTAACACATGGTATTAATCCATTAAGACCTTCCTACTTCATGCATGAGACAAATCTAGCTATTGGGACACCATTTTTATCACTTAGGACCTCTTCTAAAGTCTGAAAGGACAACTCATTTCGTCCAAATCATAACATGCACCATCTTGGGACTTTGGGGACAAGAATGCTTCGAAAAAGCTAAAATGACTACATCTATATCATACAAGTATAAAGTTCCAAGCTTTTTACCTTTTGGAGCTTCTAGGGCACAACACAACTTCAGGTCCACAGTCTTGTTCTCCTTTTCCAACTACTTGATGCAATTCCTTCACCTTCAAGGGTTCAAAATACACACCAAATCACACTCACACACAAAACTAGGGTTTGGAATGTTTTCTGGAATACGGAGGCTAAGGATAATCAGAGGAAATGAGCCATAAGGGTGTTTAAATAGTCCACAACCGTAAATATTAGGGTTTTCACCTGACGTGAGTACCCCCAACGTACATGAGTGTATGCCCAACGTACTAGGGCGGCGCCTAGTACGCTCAGCATACCCTTATGTACGCTCAACATACTCCATCCTAACCTATAGTTGCAGCTTTATCCCTTAAACTTCTCATGGCCCAACTCATCCAACTCCAAGGACTACAAATGACATATAATTAAAAGAGGAGAGATTCAAAATAGACCGGCAAAGCTCGAGATGTTACAACTCTCCCCACTTGACCTAGACTTCGTCCCCGAAGTCTGCTGCAATGAATAGATCCGGGTAGTGCTCCCGCATTTTGGACTCTGGCTTCCAAGTCAGCCCGGATCCCTTCCGATGTTGTCGATGCACCTTTATCAGAGGTATTTCCTTGTTATGCAAAACCTTTACCTTCTTTTCCAAGATAGCCACCGGCTGCTCTACGTAGTTCAGGCGCTCGTCAACCTGAACATCAACCAACAACCCTACCGCATCCTCATCCAATATGCACTTCCGCAACTGGGAAACGTGGAAAGTGTTGTGTATCTGACTGAGCTCCTCCGGAAGATCCAGTCTATACCCAACCTTGCCAACCCTGGCAATAATCGGGGATCCAAATTTCCCCTCTTCCTGAAGCGGATCACACCCTTCCAGGGCGAGACCTTCAGGAGCACCATATCGTCGACCCGAAACTCCAACACAGATCGGCACCGGTCAGCGTAGCTCTTCTGCCAACTTTGAGCAGTCTGCAGTCATTGTCTAATCTGCTGAATTCTCTCGGTAGTCTGCAGGACTACCTCGGTCCGACCCATCACGCTGTGACCCACCTCACCCCAACAGATTGGGGTGCATCATCTCCTCCCATACAACAACTCATAAGGTGGAGCGCCAATGTTGGAATGAAAGTTGTTATTATATGAGAACTTTGAGAGGGGTAGGTAGGAGTCCAACTCCCACCAAAGTCAATAACATAGTGTGACATCCCCAAAATCTCGGCCAGAAAAGACCGGTTTCATTTATGCTTTTAAAATAATTTCAGAGTAAATCCTTTTGATTTAAAAGAGTTGCGGAATTTGTTCCCAAAAACAAAATATGATAAAATAATATTTACCAAAGCATTTCATAAAAAATGTATTTTCATTATATAATCAAAACTCGGGATGTCATGTTCCGATACAGACACAAAAGCATAAACAACAAAAGATAGACCATACAACAGTCACATATAACAACTGGTCTAATAAACAAAATAACTTGATGATTCATCCATCTTATGCCCTCGCGCCACTACCTGTAATACAAATAAACTGAGTGGGTCAGGCTTGGGAGTCTGGTGATCATATAGGGTTTTCAACCCGCAATAAATAATTATACTTAATTTCACCAACCAACAATAACCCGATCACCCATTCCCGTTATCCTCACTTTACGTCCCTAAAACGACATCTATCTCAATGGACCTAATCTAGGATTTTCATCGGGACGGACATTACTGAAAGGGGTTTCCTCATCAGTAGATGTCCTAAAGGCAACCATGAGGGGGATAAAGTACATCGGTGAACACATCGTTCACAACACCTACAGGTTATGAGCCTGCTAGCATTCCACATGACTGTCTAAAAAGAGTCTGTGGTCGTTATCCATACTCCGCTGAATAACTAGATCAACAACAACAACATCGAGGCCTCTCATTTGTTTATCACACATCCACTATCTACCCATGTTCTACCGCTGCCAACTCCAAATCATGAGTCGGGTAGTTCTTTCCATGCTCTTTCAGCTGTCGAGATGCATACGCAATCACCTTATCTCTTTGGGTCAAAACACAACCCAATCCAACCCCAGACGCATCGCTATAAACAGCGAAGTCTTCAACTCCATCGGGTAGAGAAAAAATCAGTGCCTCGCATAGCTTCTTCTTTAGCTTCTCGAATGCTTCTTTATGCTTATCACTCCAAGCATAAGTAGCTCCTTTGTGGGTCAAAGATTTTAACAGACTAGCGATCGAAGAAAAGCCTTGGATAAACCTTCAGTAATATCCGGTTAATCCTAAAAATCTTCGGATCTCCGTGGGACTTTTCGGTTGTTCCCACTTCATTACAGCTTAAATCTTTGCTGGATCAACCATTATCCCTTCTTGGTTGATCACGTGACCTAAGAATTGGACTTCTCGGATCCAAAAATCACATTTGGAGAACTTTGCATACAACTTCTCATTCTTCAAGACTTCCAACACTTCTCACAAGTGTCTACCATGCTCCTCTTGGATTTTCAAGTAAATCAGAATGTCATCTATGAACACTATCACAAATTTATCAAGGAACGGATTACATACCCTCTTCATATAAATCCATGAATGCTGCTGGAGCATTGGTTAGTCCAAACGACATAACCAAGAACTCGTAGTGTCCATATCGTGTTCTGAATGCAGTCTTCTCGATATCCTGCTCTCTTACTTTCAGCTGATGATATCCTGACCTTAGGTCGATCTTTGAAAAATAACTTGAACCTTGTAATTGATCGAACAGGTCATAAATCCTCGGCAACGGATATCTATTCTTTATTGTTGCGTTGTTCAGCTCTCTGTAATCGATGCACATTCTCATACTTCCATCTTTCTTCTTCACGAATAACACCGGAGCTCCCTAGGGTGATGAACTAGGTCTAATGAAACCTTTGTCCAATAACTCCTAAAGTTGTATCATCAGCTCCTTCATCTCCGTCGGTGCTAATCGGTAAGGTGCTTTTGCTATTGGCGTCGTCGCTGGTAAGAAGTTGATACGGAATTCTACTTGTCGATCAGGCGGTAATCCAGGAAGATCTTCGGGAAATACTTTCGGATAATCACACACCACAGGAATGCTCTGCATCTCCTTTTTCTCCTTCTTTGCATCAATCAAAAATGCCAAATATGAGGTACATCCTTTGGCCAAACACTTTCTGGCTTTCATTAGAGAAATGATCCCAGAACTTACTCTGCGTTTGTCCCCATACACCATAAATGACACTTTCCTTGGTGGGTTTACTTTGACTATCTTCTTTCTGCACAATATATCGGCGTCATTGGCGCTAAGCCAATCCATTCCCAGCACGATGTCGAAACCGTTTAGTTCGATAGGCAATAATTCCTCGTGGAACTTATTCTCATTCAAGTCAATTAAGATGTTTTTCATACGATGGCTAACGGGTACAAACTTGCCACTAGCAACTTTGACTAATAAAGCATTATCTAGTCTATCAACATGCAAAGATAGTTTTCTACAAATTCATGCGAAATAAATGAGTAGTTGGCTCCAGAATCAAATAAAATTTGGGTGGACAATTTTTTTACGAGAAAGGTACCTGAAGCGACATCAGTTTCATCTTTAGCAGCTTCCAGTGTCATCTAGAATGCTCTCGCCTTCGGCTTTGGGGGAATATTGGGTTTGGCTGCATCCTTCTTTTTCGAACAATCCCTCGAGATGTGCCCCTCCTCACCACAACCATAACAAACTTTCTTGGTGAGAGTGCATTCATTGGCATAGTGCCCTAGCTTTCCACATTTAAAACATGTGGCCACTACTTCACATTTTCCATGATGCTTCTTCTTACATTTGTCTCACTATTTGGCTTCGCTTCCTCCTCCTCCTCCTCTCGAACTAGACTTCAAGAACTTGCTTTTCTTGTTGGACCCTGAAGGTCCATCGAACTTCCTTTTCTCACAAACATCTATCCTTTCCAGACCCTTTTTCCTTCTGCTGGGCCTCCACATTCTTAGCTGCTCGAACACCTGTTTTCAGAGTGGTTGCCATCTTGACTGTCGGGCCAAAGTCGGCAGGCATTCCATTAGCGAACCTCTCGATCTTGGAGAGTTCTGTTGGCACTAGGTACGGAAATAACTTCATTTTCTCAGTGAATGAAGTAGGATAGTCATCTATGCTCCTACTCCCCTTCTTCAAGTTTTGGAACTCATTGTTCAGATCAATCAGATCTATCTCTGAACAGTACTGCACCCTTAGTTGTTCCAAGAACTCCTCCCATGACATTTTCAGGGCTTCTCCTCGTGGCATAGTATCTGCCAACAACTTCCACCAGCTCAAGACTCCAGTCTTCAGTTGTCTAACTACAAAGACAGTCTTCTGTTTGTTGCTACAGTCGCAACTTTCAAATACCATCTCCATTTCGGAGATCCAATCCATAATCTCAACATGCTTTGGGCTTCCAGAAAGACTTGGCGGCTTGGCACCCAAGAAATTTTTATACATTCGCCCATCCTAATTTTTCCCCTTTCCGGGTCATTCCTTCGTTCTTCTTGAGTCCCAACTTGACTCACAGCGCGACTATTGTTTCCTTCCTTCGATTCTTCGGGAATCAGCTCAATGGGTATGATAGGTTCGTCCCTATTTCCATGCAACATCTGTCGCATTTCTTCCCTTTGTTCGGCTAACATAGCCCGAATCATGGCTTGCACTCCAGCCATGGTGATCTGTTATGGTGCAGCAGCTTCAACAACTAATTGTTCAATCACAAGCGGTTGATTTCTGTTCTCGTTTGCATTTCCAACTCTGCTTCTTGTTCTTGCCATTCTTGATCTATACACCGTATAAGGTGAAATTTAGATCTTCATTCGTGATAGATATTACGATCTTCCATATCACTCTGAAACGTTTACATGCTAGTTCTAATGTCGTAACCATACGCTTAGAATCCTACACACATAAGGTTTCCAGATCCGGTTGGCAACAAACTGTAGATCCGAACAAATAATATCATATATGGAAACATATAACATTTAGCATATAAAAGCATTTTAGGCAACTTTCCTAAAATAAACTAGTGCTCGTGTCTAAAATACAACAGACACACACCTCATAATCTTCACTTAGCATTCTAAGTTTAAGTCTAGAAATCCTACAAATTCCTAGTTCACTTAAACTAATGCTCTGATACCAACTATGACATCCCCAAAATCTCGGCCAGAAAAGACCGGTTTCATTTATGCTTTTAAAATAATTTCAGAGTAAATCCTTTTGATTTAAAAGGGTTGCGGAATTTGTTCCCAAAAACAAAATATGATAAAATAATATTTACCAAAGCATTTCATAAAGAAATGTATTTTCATTATTTAATCAAAACTCGGGATGTCATGTTCCGATACAGACACAAAAGCATAAACAACAAAAGATAGACCATAAAACAGTCACATATAACAACTGGTCTAATAAACAAAATAACTTGATGATTCATCCATCTTATGCCCTCGCGCCACTACCTGTAATACAAATAAACTGAGTGGGTCAGGCTTGGGAGTCTGGTGAGCATATAGGGTTTTCAACCCGCAATAAATAATTATACTTAATTTCACCAACCAACAATAACCCGATTACCCATTCCCGTTATCCTCACTTTACGTCCCTAAAACAACATCTATATCAATGGACCTAATCTAGGATTTTCATCGGGACGGACATTACTGTAAAGGGGTTTCCTCAATAGTAGATGTCCTATAGGCAACCATGAGGGGGATAAAGTACATCGGTGAACACATCATTCACAACACCTACAGGTTATGAGCCTGCTAGCGTTCCACAGGACTGTCTAGAAAGAGTCTGTGGTCATTATCCATACTCCGCTGAATAACTAGATCAACAACAACAACATCGAGGCCTCTCGTCTGTTTATCACACATCAACTATCTACCCATGTTCTACCCAACATATTAGTAGATAAAAATATATATTTTTTTATCCATAGTTTAAAACATGTATAGCATTATCATTCAATACATATTCCAAACAACAGATGAGACATATACACATAACACGTATTTCATAGAGAATAAATCATATCTATGAGATAGAAGAAACTGAATATACATTCACACATATAACAACAAAATATACACATAACACGTATTTCGTATAAAATACTTTGTAATTATGCGTTAGAAGAAAGTAACTACACCCTCACTTGACCAGAAGATGATCAGACAACACTACGACTTGTAGAAGTAGTATTCTTCAGTAGATCTGGAAGATCTTCACAAAAATTGGCTTCTTGCAGGCAGAGCTTCGGCTCGGGAATCTCACTTCTCGGGATCTTCGGGGATTCGGGACTTGCTTCGGGGTTCGGGAATGATACCGGGGCTTCGGGATATTTCTTTCACGTAAAACGATGCAAAACGGGAGAGAGTGAAGAGAAAATGAGCAAAGGAATCGGCTGCCTTCGCATGCTATTTATAGGGGGCTGAAACCTCGATTACGCTGGGCGTAAATCTAGGTACGTTGGGCGTACTAAGTCTTACGCTGGGCATACGCGACGTCATTGCATGCGTATGTACTCGATTGACGTCATTGCATGCGTATCTGAGGCGGTTCCGGGTACGCTGGGCGTACTCGATTAAGCAGACTTCAAACTTGCGTAACTTTCGTATACGAGCTCCGTTTTTGACGTTCTTTATATCCACGCGTAGGTGAGACTAAGCTCTACAACTTTCTTCATTGGCTGATTTTGAACTTATTTTTATTATTTATTTTTAGTAGGCCGGGACAGGAAAACTCTGTTATAAATTCATAACTTCCTCATTTGACATCCGTTTTCATCTGTCTTTTTACCGTTGCACTACCATTGACGAGATCTTCAATTCTCGTTTAGATTGTTTCGGCTAAAAGCCGCTCGATCTCAAATCGAGTATTCGGGCTGCACACTACTAAGTCGAAACTTAGAAAAATCATAACTTCCTCATACGAAGTCAGATTCGGGCATTCTTTATATGTACGCTCTTGGTTTAACGTATTCTATGACTTTCGTTTAGATTACTAGGGCTAAATATCGCTCTAACGTAAATTCACTTTTTACGTCATTCAACGTCGTGCCGGTTCTATCGCGAAACTTCGACAAATCATAACTTGTTCGTTATAACTCGGATTTCGGCATTCTTTGTATATTTGGAAACCTCGTTTCAACTACTACAACATTATCCATAAATATCGGCTTTATCTAATATTTCATTTTGACGTTTATTTTTTATTCTTAATTCAATCAAGACACACAATTAAGCACAAAACACATAATACTCAAATAATACACTTCTATTATTTCAAAATGGGTTACAAAGGTTAACCTAGACTATTACATCAACATTAATGACAAGCCCAGAGACATAGGCATTACACATAGGCTCTCAGCATGTCCTCAAGAGTCTGTATGGTCCGCTCACTCTGGTCGTCCGTCTATGGATGATAGGTTGTACTGAAGTGCAATCGTGTGCCCAGTTACTCGTGGAACTTTTTCCAGAATCAGGATGTGAAACGAACATCACAGTCTGAGACGATAGAGACCAGAACCCCATGTGCATCAATCTCGCGGATGTATACCTTGGCCAACTTCTCGGCTAATGAGCTCTCCCGAATGGCCAGAAAATGGGCACTCTTGATTAGTCGATCCACGATGACCCATAAAACGTGATCTGCTCCCATTTCCACATGGGAACCTCTAGAGGCTGCAGCTTGTCATGCAGCCTCTGGTGCTCAACATTGACCGTCTTGCAAGTCAGGCACCTCTCCACGTACCAAGGAATCTCTCGCTTCATGCACGGCCACCAGTAACTCAAACACAAATCCTGGTACATCTTGGTAGCCCCGGGGTGAATAGAGAAGCGAGACTTATGAGCCTCCTCCAAAACAATATGTCTAACCCCACCAGACATCAGAACCCAGACCCGACCACAACAGGTCAACAATCCCCGACTATCCTGCAAAAACCGGGTGTTCTCACCCTTAATCCTATCTAGTTTCCAGTTCTCCCGACGCATACCCTCTGCCCGAGCTTCCCTTATCAAGCTCACGAGTGTGGAATCCACTGATATCCTCATGCATGTCACTGAAGTAGAAGTTCCGGCTGACTTGCGGCTCAAAGCGTCCGCAACCACGTTTGTTTTACCGGAGTGGTAAAGGATCTCACAGTCATAATCCTTGACTACATCCAGCCACCTACGATGCCTCATATTAAGGTTCGGCTGATCAATAATGTACCTCAAGCTCTTATGGTCCGTGTAGATGGTACATCGGACCCCATAGAGGTAATGTCTCCAAATTTTGAGTGCGAATACCACCGATCCTAACTCCAAATCATGTATGGGGTATCTCGTCTCGTGCGACATCAGCTGTCACGATGTGTAGGCTATCATCTGTCCTTTCTGCATGAGGAACGCTCCCAAACCTGTGATAGATGCATCACAGTATACACAAAATCGTCCACTCCCTCAGGGAGGGTCAAGACTGGAGCCTCGCACAATTGTTGTCTGAGGATCTCAAACACCCTCTTCTACTCAGGGCGCCACCGGAAATCCACCCCCTTCCTCGTCAGACGAGTGAGGGGTACTGCAATCTTGGAGAAATCCTGAATGAACCTCTAGTAGTACCCTACCAATCCCAAAAAGCTCCCGATGTCTGAGGGAGATTTCAAAATCTCCCACCGTATAACTGCCTCGATTTTGGCCAGATCGACCAAAATCCCATCCTGGTTAACAAGATGCTGCAGGAATCGGACCTCTCGTAACCAAAAATCGCACTTCGAGAACTTGACATAAAGTCGTTCTCGCCTCAAAACCCTCAATAACTCTCGCAGATGCTCCTTGTGCTGCTCTCGAGTCTTGGAATACACCAAGATATCGTCAATGAACACTATGACCAACCGATCGAGCATCGGTCTGTAGACCCGATTCATCGGGTCCATAAATATCGTCGGCGCATTGGTGAGTCCAAACGGCATCACCACAAACTTGTAATGTCCATAACGAGTCCTGAACGGGGTCTTCTCCATGTCCTCCTCCCTCACTCTGACCTGATGGTACCCGGATCTCAAATCAATCTTGGAGAACCAAGATGCTCCCTGTAACTGATCAAACATGTCATCTATCCTTAGGAGTGGATAACAGTTCTTCACCGTTAACTTGTTCAACTCCCGGTAGTCTATGCACATCTAGTGCGATTCATCCTTCTTCTTCACGAAGAGTATAGGTCCTCCCCACGGAGAACTGCTCGGACAAATGAACTACTTTCCCAGCAGTTCCTGCAGCTGTAACGACAGCTCCTGCAACTCTAGTGGTGCCAACCGGTACGACGACTTGGCGAGAGGGGCCACACCAGGCACTAGGTCAATCCTAAACTCGACTCGTCTCTCTGAAGGCACTCCAGGTAACTCCTCCGGAAACACGTCAGCGAACTCCCTAACTACTGGGACCTCAGAAACTGAAGGCTGATCCCAGATCCTCGTATCCACCATGTATGCTAGATAACATGCACACTCGTGCTGAATGTACTGCTGAGCCCTGGCAGCTGAACAAAACCCGAAACCTGATTTGGTGCCCTCACTATAAATCACTAGTTCTCCCCCACTTGGGGTTCGAACTACAACCCGCTGACCCTTGCAGTCGATCATGGCACCGAACTGACTCGGCCAATCAATACCCACTATCATGCCGACATCCCCCATAGGGATAGGAATCAGGTCAATCGGGAAGGGAACCCCGAATATCTCTAATGTGCAACATCGGTAGACTAAATAAGTAGAAACCCCATGTTCATTGGCGATAGAGACTAGCAACGAACACTCAAGCTCCTCTACCGGCAAACAGAGCTCTCTACTGAAAGCCTGAGAGACGAATGACCGACTTGCACCAGAGTCGAATAATACCAAAGCAGGTAATGAGCTCACTAAAAACGTACCTAATACAGGTATACACATATAAGCATAAGACAGGTATAATCAACAAGATAAAAGGATACAAACATACCAGCCACCACATCTGGTGCTGCCCTGGCCTCCTCGGCTGTGAGCTGGAAGGTGCATCCCCGATCCTTCTGGGGCTCTGCTCTATCCTGTCTCCCATCCGTGATCCCCAATGTAGCCAGTGCTAGAGCCTGCGCCGGCCTGGCAACTAGCTGCGGACAGTTGGTCTTCATATGACCAACCTGATGACAGTGAAAGCAAATCCTCATATCCGGGGTAGGGGCGGGCTGGCGGCACTCTCTCACATTGCGCCCCTCCTTGCTACATTTGTGGCATCCATTACTCGATCGACATGCTCCAATATGAACCTTCCCACACTTTCCACAAGTGCGGGCACGTTGCCCTCCCGTCCTGGAATCAGCAACATTGAACCGCTTCGGCGTCGGCTGCGCCTGCCATGGGGCCTGTCTCAACTCTCATAACTGTAACTCAATCTTCAAATCACGTCGCCTCGCAGCCTCCTGAAGCTCCAACAAGGTATCACATCTCTTTTTCGCAACAAACTGTCTGATATCAGTCTTGAGCATGCTCAGATAACGAGTCATCTGAGCCTGCTCGGAAGCAAACTCTGAGCAGAACATCGCCCTCTCAGTAAACAACCTGGTGATCTCCGTCACCGACTCCGTGCCCTGACGCAGATCCAAGAACTCAAGTGCTAGCCTCTCCCTCTCCACCTGTGGAACATAACGGGTAATGAACATGTCCCTGAACTGATCCCAAGTAATCGTAACTCGTTGTTAATCAGTGTATGATCCGGTAACCAGTGTCCACCAATCCTTTGCTCCGGACCGTAACAGGTTCAGAGCACACCTCACCCTCTGATCACCAGGGCACGAACATGTGAAGAAAAATCCCTCCAGGTCATACAACCATCTCATAGCGACGATCGAATCCTAAACCCCGTCGAAAGTAGGGGGCTTCGTGTTGTCGAAGTCCCGCTACTGAAAAGCCCGAATGACTCATCCCCGTACTGCCGTTACAGCGGATGTCGCTGCAGCGACAATCGTCTCAGTAAGGGTTGCATAACGCTCGTCAAAGTACTCAACCATGGCGATCTTAATAGACCCAAACATCTCCAGTAACTACACCCAGAACAGAGTAGCAACCTCATCATGCAGGATCTCACGAATCCTGGCATCAAACTCATCCGTCCCCATCTGACCAATGACCTCGGGCGGTACTGATCCATCCTGACCACCAGCTCCTGATCCGGATCCAGCCCTAAAGTGACTCGTAACCACCATACTGAAAATATACCAAGAAGAATATCAGATAATCCGCATAATAATTGGGAACAAACTCCCAACTAATCCTAGGGATTGTGACTTCCTTGACACGTGTATGGGTCATGTGCTTTCAGTAGTATGGGCCCATACTACCTTCCATACCTACTCATATTTGTCTCAAGTATCATCATAACACCCTAATATACACATGCATGGTGACAACTTATCCCTCGCTCCTAGAGAAAGGCTAACTATTTCATAACTGGCCTAACGACCTCACACAACCCACCCATGAAATTTCCACCAACCCTACAGCACTCGTATATGCTAATCATACATAACGTTGGACCCTATAGACTTTCGAATACCTGATTCTACCCTAAGTCCTTCATCAAAAAAGAATAAGAAATAAGGCCAAATCAAATATTCTCGGACTATAAGATCTTTATTATGTAAAAATATGATGCATTCACTAAGCGACTATAGTAATGATGTCAATTTCATATAAGGAAAACCCTAGGCTATCAGGCATCATACAATCAGGTAAATTTTACCTTGTAATTCCTGAAGATCCCTAGCCTAGTACTAGCATGATGTTCTACATATCAAGATATCAAATAACTTAATGGTATTTTGGGGTTTACTTACTGGCTCCGACTGACGGTACACATCACATACTCTTTACTTATTTTGAGAATCATTTGAAAATCATTTTGAAGAATCTTTTCCTTGATTTAAGATTGGATTCACACAACTGTTCCTCCAATTCACTCAAACCAAGGCTGTAATACTAACTTGTAACAACCATGAAAATTTACCAAAAAATTAAACTTTTCAAAACCAATCCAGGTAGATAAAATTATTCAAACACCAACATAGTTCACAAAATGTTTTCAAAATAGTTTCCTATCAGAGTTCCCAGAAATCCCAAGTCATAAAGTGTGAGGATGTGTACGTTACGCCTTCGCCTTTCCATGGTCACCTGAAGTACCTGAAACAATAATCAATAAATGTAAGCTTGAAGGCTTAGTGAGTTACCCCCAAAATACCAACATATACAAACCAAAAAATATAATAACAAACAGTATGCATAATGAGCCTTTCGCATGACTGGACCGCCTCGCATGGCCTATAGCCTATCCTGACCGCTCGTCGGGCCTTCGACATGACTGGACCGCCTCGTAGGGCCTACAGCCTATCCAGACCACCCCGGGTATGTTGGCCTTCAGAACAAAGCAGGACCGCCTCAACCCAACCACCAGACAAACAATCATGTGCACATAAGTAACATATGCTAGCATATAAATTTATCAATCGACAGCTCTAATAAATCAATTAGCATAGCATCATCCTATAACCAGGATACCAACATAGTAGGCCACTAAGCATACTATTATCCTAAACTACCAGAGTGCTAATCAATAAGCATAGCATGCAATAAACCTGGATACAATCCGAAGGGCCGACATTGGTGCCTTAGACCCCGTTGATATAATGAGAATAACTCACCTTGCAAGCAGTGCAAAATTGAACTGAGAGTCTCCAACCGCTGCCTCACCGACAACCTCGACTGTCTAAAATGACGAATACTAAATTAATAAGTGGAATCTCAAAATTGCCAAAGGGTCCATATTGTCCATTTCTCTAATTTGGCCCCAAGGCCCAATATCAATTCACTACCCAAAGTCCATATATATAAGCCCATCAATGGACCAAATTTTCCAATTGGGCCTACTTCCTAATTGGACCTTACCATAGGACCCCTTATCAAAACTGACCCAACTTCAATTATTTAGGGCCCAATGAGGCCCAAGTCCAAATAATCTAAAAGCGACCCAAACCTGAAGCCCAAAAGTCAAAAGCCCAACAGAGGACATAGGCGGGGCGTACTCCTGTTCTGTGTTGACCGCCATCGGGGTGGTTGACCCCGTATGCTAGGCATACACGAATTACGCTGGACGTACATGGGGTTTTACCAAAACCCTAATAAGTGCTTAATGGCTTAAGCACTTAAGCCCAAACTCCAGATCCATCGACCAAATGTGCCATAGGACTATAAAGTCTTAAACTTTATCACTTTGGACGTCCATAAAGTTCTTAACACATGGTCTTAATCCATTAATACCTTCCTACTTCATGCATGAGACAAATCTAGCTATTGAGACACCATTTTTATCACTTAGGACCTCTTCTAAAGTCTAAAAGGACAACTCATTTCGTCCAAATCATAACATGCACCATCTTGGGACTTTTGGGACAAGAATGCTTCCAAAAAGCTAAAATGACTAGATCTATATCATACAAGTATAAAGCTCCAAGCTTTTTACCTTTTGGAGCTTCTAGGGCACAACACAACTTCAGATCTATAGTCTTGTTCTCATTCTCCAACTACTTGATGCAATGCCTTCACCTTCAAGGGTTCAAAATACACACCAACTCACACTCATACACAAAACTAGGGTTTGGAATGGTTTCTGGAATATGGAGGCTAAGGATAATCAGAGGAAATGAGCCATAAGGGTGTTTAAATAGTCCCCAACCATAAATATTAGGGTTTTCACCTAACGTGAGTACACCCAACGTACATGAGTGTACGCCCAACGTACTAGGGCGCGCCTAGTAGCCTAGTATGATCAGCATACCCTTATGTACGCTCAACATACTCCTTCCTGACCCAAATTTGCAACTTTATCCCTTAAACTTCTCATGGCCCAACTCATCCAACTCCAGGGACTACAAATGACAAATAATAAAAAAGATGAGAGATTCGAAATAGACCTGCAAAGCTCGGGATGTTACATCCTTATTCAAGATCATAACAATATGAGCATAACAATAAAATAAATAATATAGTAATAGCTCGCATACCAGTCACGACGTCTGGTGCCCGCTCGGGCTCCTCTGTGGTCAGCTGAAATGCGCGGCTCTTCACCGCAGGAGCCTCTGCCTTAACCTCAAGTGTTCCTTTGTCACTTGATCTGTTCCTTTTTTTCAGATGATCCAAAGCAATATGAGATGATTCGTTCCTTTGTCACTTGCTCCATAAACCTCAAGTGTTCCATTGAGATCTAAGTGTTCTAAAGGCTCCATGAAAATGCTCAAAATGCTCGAGTCACATTTAACAATCCTTGTTAGGATCACTACTAGCCCAATAATGCCTACATAGAAGAATAATGAGGTTCCATCTTCAAAAACCAGTTGGTGATAAAAGGGATTACCCATTGCCTTACATGCTAGCATCTAGTTTTTCTTTTTGTCGATGTGGGATTGAGTTTGCACCCAACAATCCTCCCCTTAAACCCAAGTTCGGCCCTTAGCCTCCCCTCAATGACTGTTCATCATATACAATCCTTTTTCATATCGCCGATACTCTCAGGACACACTCACCTGACTTAGGCCATCAGGAAGACTTTCGATACAAGGCTTTAGGATCAACTTCTTTGGACTGGGAATTACCGGGGATTGCACCACCTGCACCGACCACATCATTCGAGCTATGATCGTAGCTTTGATACCACTTGTTAGGATCGTTACTAGCCCAACAATGCCAACATAGAAGAACAATGAGGTTCCATTTTCTAAAACCAATTGGTGATAGAAAGGATTGTCCGTCGCCTTATATGCTAGCATATAGTTTTTTTCTTTTGTCGATGTGGGATTGAGTTTGCACCCAACAATGTATGATTGTGATTATTAGTTAATCTTGAAAATAGTTTTTGGCCATAAACCCAACTAACACTAGTGATAACTCATTCTTAAGTTCAAAAATGAAATAATTATATCTTCTTATCATTTTTATTTTTACGGTAAGTAATTAAACTTTGGTTTAAAATATTCTAATTTGTTATGTTTATTGCTATAAAATTTATCGTCCTTTTAAAAAAAACTTTAGTTTATATAATTTAATTCATTACTAATTCGTTACATGTTAGGGCCTAAGGTTCTTTTACGAGTCGTCTTGGACATTTGAATCATTAGTACCGACCCTACAAATATCCCTGTGTATCCATTTTTCCTAATATTTTCTAAAACGATGTAGGACTTTTGAATTAATGAGTTAGGACGCAAAATAATAATAATAATAATAATAATAATAATAATAAATAAATAAATAAATAAATAAACGTCCATCGAATTAAAATGTTTGTTGCTATGGATAATTTTGATAAGACATAACCTACTTTTAAAGCAAAGAGTCGGGGGTTTATAGAGAATGCCGGGGGGTAAGTAGATCATGCACGAGTACCGACATCTTTTGGGTGTTGGGTGTCCCCCCACGGCGACATAATGCCTCCCTCGCCTTCTTTTACTTTATTAACCCACATGATTATAATTCATAAGTATTTTCCTATGTTTTTCTTCGATTGTAATGTTTTAACTCCTTTTTACATTTTCCTTTTTAGCAAGTTATAAATTTATAAATAAAACAATCTCAAAATTTATCTTAAACGAGATATTGTTTTTAAAACTAGTGATAAATACTTTGTGTTATTAGAACATCTAAATTGTCAATCTTATGTATATTGTTTTTGTTATATTATTTTTTCATTTAAAAAAGCTTTTATAAAATTAACTAATTTACCTTTGATCTATATAAAGTATTTTATAAAGCCTTCCAATCTAATTTGTTATATTTACGCACATATACTATTTATGAAATTAAGACATATTTAACAAAGATATTAAATAAAAACTATGTATAATAATATATGAAATTACACAAATGTTACTAAATCTATATATAGTCTATATTTTGTTTTTATTTCATCGCACAACCGTTAAAATGCTTAAGTGGTTCTTAGATTATGTCTTGTGTATTTTCATACAAATATGTAATGAGATGGTATAAGGAGACAATGCCTTTTTTATATGCAAAACATCAAGAATGTCTCTATAGAATTAAAATTGTCACAAACAAATAAAATGGAAAAAGATAAATATATAGGGTATTTTTTTAAATAAAAATAATAATAAAATCATTATGTTTATAATTATAAAAATATCATATGATCGCAACAAAATAAATATTTGATATTGGAGATTAAAATGATAAAATATAATTAGTGAAAAAATAATAAAGTTTTAGAGGTTAGGCATAATAAGAGAGTAAAAAAATTATTAAATAAAAGGAGTTAATTATACAAAACTTAAAACTCAAAAACCACATTTAGTAGAATACTATAGGTTAATGATATTATTGATATAGAAAACAATACTTTAATTTTTGGAGTTGGATATTAATATTTGATCTTTCAAAAGAGTTACTATTAAAAATGCTTTTATACAAATAAAATAGTAGAGCATGAAAACTTAATTTTTATCTTAAGTAATAAAAATCATATTCGATTATAGATTTATAATTCAGACCCTCATATGCTAATTTATTACTACGTATCATACTATCTTATAGATTAAGGATGCAAATTGATGCACAAATTCTCCCTTTTGCGGTGAGCTTGTTGGCCTTGTTTTGTAAAAAAGATGGATTGATCCTCAATAATGCTTCTCGACCTTCTTTTTCAGTATTAATGGTATTCCTATTTCATCTTTTTTGTTGAGATCATATATATCTACATGTTTTCCTTCATCTATGTTAACCTTCAACTTAAACACGCATCATGATGAAAAGAGGAGGAGGTGGAGCACCAAAAGACATAATCATATATTATTTTGTATGATAACACAATCGATTTGAGATCAAAGTAAATAACCAACAATCCCTAGGATATTAAAAATCACATTCCAACTATCATACAAGTACCTAAAAATATAATCACAAAACCCTTAAATAATATGTTGTCTCGTGACCCTTTAGTAATAATGAATCATATATACATGGTTCATGGTTGAACATTATATGGTAAACAAGCAAAACATTCATACTCACGATTAAAAAAGTAACTTGTAAATCTTAAAGAGATATATTGAATCTATATCATAATTATTCTTTTTTAGATTATACTCATGATCGTTTATTGGCGGGTACTTTGAGTCGTAAAAAGTTTATCTCCAAACTCACGATCATATTTTCGCAATAATTGTTATTATTCTATTAAAATCTAAAGAAAATTGGGTTTGTTATAAAACTCCATCACTTCATAGAATATATTTTTAGCGAATAAACACTATATTTTATCATTTTCTTCCTATCAATTGATTTTTTTTTTTTGGAAGGAAGATTGATAGTTTGATACTCCTCCTCACACACACACACGTACTACCGCCTAACTACATTTCCCTTTTTAGCTTATTCTATTACGTTAGCACACTGCCTTCTGAACTTCTCTTCTTCATCCTCCCTTTAATTTGTCCCTTTTTCTCTCTCTGTTGGTCTCATCAAACGTAAAAAAAGAAGAAGAAATTCTGTCCTCAAGGAACACGTTAATCATCTGCAGAAAGTATAAGAAGGTGGCGAGATTTGCTTTATTCTTCCTCTTAAATGCAAACTTTACGTTTCATAGTCGAAGAGCAACAACATGATCAGCAAAAACTGGGTGGGTTGTCTCCCAATTTTCTTTCTTCTGTGTTCTGGATCATTATTCTCGTTGGCTTCTGCAACACCACCCGCAAGTAAGTCCTAATAAATCCCCAAACTTGTATTATTATTTTCTTGATTTGATCGCTTAGCTAAGTGATTGCTTGCTTCAATTGCAGAAATTGTCAGTGGCATTGCGTCGAACATTGCGTCTGCGCTTTTCAAATGGCTGTGGTCTCTTAAACCCGCCACCAAAATCGGCATGGGTTTGTTCAATTTCATCTCTTTCCCCATCCCCTCTGTTGTAATCATGATCTACGAGCTAGTAATTTTGAACTGGGTTTGTGTTTTTATATGTTCTTCACATCTATACAGCTGTTTCGAGTCGCTCAATGGTGAAATACGAAGGTGGATATACTGTAGAAACTGTGTTTGATGGAAGCAAACTCGGGATCGAACCTCACTCTGTGGAGGTAACTCCATCTGGGGAGCTTCTTATCTTAGATTCGGAAAACAGCAATATTCACAAAATCTCAACACCTTTATCAACATGTAAGTATACTTCTTATAAAATTTAAATTGATCATATGGATCTGATATTATAAAAATCCTACATGTGTTTCATGTTCCCCTTGTTTTCATCCTCAAGTTTTGATCATGAAAACGACTATTAAGTCATAGTTTATCACTATCATCTTATATGGCACATTTAAAGCAGCATGCATGTTTCTACAGTTTTGTTAATCGTTTTGAATATTATGACTAATGATTATTGTGAGTTCAAGAATAAAAAAATATGTGAACTTCATCCTAGTTGCTATGAGTAGATGAATCAGGATTAAGTTGCTTCATGAACTCTCTAAGAATATAATAGTTGATGAGGGCTCCACGTTCAGGATTTGATTATGCTTTTGTTTAGAAGAATACTCATCTTTAAGTATAGAAAACTTGTTTCAACTATTTATTAGAATTTATTCCATTTTTCTGTTCATATGCTAGCCTACTTTTTTTTTAATCCTAAAGCTCAAATCCTGCCAATGAATGAGTAAACTTTATTCTCTTTAGATCCAGTCCAAACTCCCTTTTTCTTTCCTCATACAATATACAAAACTTTAAATCTTGTAAAATAAATTTACTTCTGCGTTTATTCTTATTCCTTTTGTCAAAATGTTTGTTTTTTCTTGGAAAACTTCATGATGCATATTCCTATTATGGGAGCTTAATTTGGTTTTGATCATCCATAAATTTATAAATTAAAATGAATGATTGTCACAGATAGCAGACCAAAGCTTTTGGCTGGTTCAGTTGAAGGGTATTTTGGTCATATTGATGGTAAGCCAAGAGAATCCCGGATGAATCACCCAAAAGGTCTTACTGTGGATGACAGAGGAAATGTATATGTAGCTGACACCATGAATATGGCTATCAGAAAGATCAGCGATTCAGGTATGTTCTAAATAGAAGGGTAAAATAGTCATTTACTCAGGATCAGAAAAGAAACAGTCTCTATGTATCCAACACTATATCCATACATGACTTATTGGAAAAAGAAGAAACAACCCCTTAATGTAGGAAAAACTTAATTGGAAAAAAGTTATAACTTTTTACAAATTTACCCTTTTGGTTTATATAATAAAATACATGCAGGGGTTGTAACTATAGCTGGAGGAAATTGGGCACGTGGGACAGGTCACATTGATGGTCCAAGTGAGAATGCAAAATTTTCAGATGATTTTGATGTGAAGTATGTTGCTAGTAGTTGCTCTATTTTAGTAATTGATAGAGGAAATCAAGCAATTCGAGAGATCCAACTTCATGAGGATGATTGTTCTTCTTACCAATATGATGGAGAACACCATTTAGGTAATATATATATATATATATATATATATATATATATATATATATATATATATGTTCACTAATTGAGATTAGTATTTGGTTGATTGATTATGTGTTATGTTTATGCAACAAAGTTGCTTTTATGTTTCATTCCAAAACTAAAATATGCAAAATTCCTGTTTACAATCTGCATATTTTGGTCAAAACTTTGTTGCATTTAACATTGGTTGATTATTGTTTCAGGAATAGCAGTTCTTGGTGCTGCGGTGTTCTTTGGTTTCATGTTAGCCTTGTTACAACGAAGAATTTGTGCAATGTTTTCATCAGAAAGTGTAAGGCATCTTTTCTTTTTTGGATAAATTATGATTTAAAAAGAATAAAAAGATGATGGGAATATGGAAGGAAAAACATAAATGTTAGGACTTTATAATGGGGAATGCTTGTTACCCTGGATTTCTCTATTAAGTCATTCTTTCTGTATTAAGTAAAAAAAGAAATTGCCAACTTTATGTAAGGGCTAATCACTTATTTATTCAAAGAAGATATATAATATATTCCATTTCTTTAATATCTTTATTTTATTGATTCCTAAAATAATAGGATCCAAGACCAAATATGAGCAACATTCCTCCTACATATCAAAGATCGGTCAAAGTCAAATCAGTAAGGCCACCTTTAATTCCACCAGAAGACGAACTCGAAAATGAAGAAGAAGAAGAAGGTTTATTTAATTCACTTGGAAAACTTGTTATCAAAACCGGAACAACTCTATTCTCTAATACTTCCAAAAAGAAAAAACTCCACCCCCAACTTCAAATGAATTACCAACAACCCCCTCAACTTTCCAACACTTGGCCTATGCAAGAAAGCTTCATGATTCCCCATCAAGATGCTCCTCCACCGCTAGAAACCCCAAAACCATATGAGCCCACGGAAAGACCTCGACCTTCTAAGCAAACTCGGTATCTTTACAATGGGCAAAATGGTCAATACTTCAATGTACAACAGCCAATGCACCCAGTACAACATCAACATCGTCAACAACACCATCAGAAACATTATTCAACAGGTCCCGAGACTTATATTGAGGAGAAAAGTGAAACAAATGAGGTTGTTTTTGGGGCGGTTCAAGAGAAAGAGGGGAAGCGTGAGGCAGTGGTGATTAAGGCGGTTGATTATAACAACCACCACCCGAATTATGGGAACCAAAATGTCCGATCAAGGTATAACTACATGGGTTATGCATATGGTGAGTACTCGTGATGAGTTTTTTCATGTTTTGTAAGAACATGTATGAATATGATATCATTATAGTCTTATAGGTATGTTGTAGTATACAAGTTTAATGTTATTCGTGTAGTTTGTAATATTTTATTATCCGTAGTAAATTACGGTTTTATGTTTGATGTGATATATGACTATTTATGGATGATAGGCGTTACACAAACACAACTTAGGTGGTGTATGGTTTTTTGACAAATCTCTTTTTGAGCACTTATATCTGCGGCAGGAAGACGTTTATGCTTTGCACGTTCTCACAGACTGTTTGTCTTTTAGAAGACCTCAAACGTGCGCGTCCTCTTCTCCAAAAGTGGCTATCATGATAGACACAATTGACAATGGTACATGTGTCTTTTCGCAACTTAATCTTGCAAAATTTTCCATATGTGAAGTTTCACGAATTGCAAGGAAAAATGCATTCTTGTTCAAATGGTCAACAACGACCTAAATCATGTTTAGTGTCTATTTTCTCTAGAAGACTCTATGGATTAAAGCAAGCTTTAAAAGATTGGTACAACATTGTATATGAGCATTTTTGCTCTTGGGATTCACAAGAAGCTTGTGTAAGGATACTCTTCATGTTAAGAAAAAAGGTAGACATGTTATTGTATCTTTCTATATTGGCGATATTTTGGCCACATGAGATAAGGAACAAATGGTTGAGGATTTCAAACTAGAAATGATGCACGTTTTTTAGATGACATATCTTGGTCTTATGTCTTCCTTTCTTGAAATGGAAGTCCATGAAAGACAAAATAAAGTGTTTTAATTATTTACCGGAAGAAGTATGCAAAATAATTGATGGGGGAGTTCAAAGCTATAAATGCACCAATGGAGTTGATAAAATCCACCAAGGCCATTATAGAAGCTTGATTGGTTATTTATGTATTTTACATCAATAAGACATAATATTCTATTTGTTGCAAGTCTCTTGTCTCGATTTATACATAGTTCAAGTGAAATGCACTTGAATTGGGGTATATCATTTTCTCCATATTCTCCCTTCACTCCATTTAACCTAGAAATATGTCTTCTCCTAGGTATCGTTTGTTTTTTCGAAGCAAAAATGTTTGAAGTCTGTAGACCACCTTTGCAACCCTCTATAGCAGAAGAGGGGGACCAAACAGTTGCGACATGTAATAAAAAGTTTGTTTGTTTTTTAACCTCTACAAATTACTGCAATAAGTTAAAGTAAGGTGTAAAGAGGTTTGAAGCAGAGGGTCAAGGGTTGCGATACGCAGCACACACACAACAGTTTTTAAGTTATTAGTCTTCTGAAAAACAAACAATTGTGAGGGTCAAGTGTTGCGTGGCGCATCAATAAGTGGTTAGAAATGTTTTCTTAAAAAAAACAAACAGCACCTTATTTTCTCACTATTTTCTTTTCCTTTTTTAAAATAAAATTATAAAATTTAAATTAAGAAATATAAAAAAATAATAATAAAGTAAATAATTTAATAAATATATAATGAATATAAATGGAAATATTTCATTATCTCAAATAAAAATTACATAATTAACATAAAAACGAAACTAAAACATAGTAATAGTTAAAATACTACATCACGTAAAATTGTTGTCCACATCATCGTTTGAGTACTCGCCCGAATCCTCATCGAAATGTATGTCCAAATCTTCATTTGTATCCTCATAGAAATCCACTTACAATTCATTATCAACAGGATGTACATTAGCTCTAGAAATCTGTTCCACCAAATCAGCTTGAATGTTGTGATATGTATCACGATCATGTATTTCCCTTATGTTTGTCATGTATTGTTGCGTGCCAATATACACTTCTGAAGGATGGCAATTTTTTGTTTCCATCATAATGAGATATCACTTTTCCTTCATCTTTTAAAATCATAGTATGTAATCAGATGCACACATACATTATGTTTTGCAATCTTTTGGGATCACATGATCGTATTGAAAGTTTGAGTATCAGTCAACGCCTCTTAAGGATATCAAATGCTCGTTCCACATCTTTCCTAATTGTGTCATGGGTTTTAATCGTTCATCGCCATTTAGACATATCAACGTTTGAAAAATATGGATAACTCATGATATATCTTATCACTAAGATAATACTCATGCTTGTATGATACTTCATTCACTTGAAACAACACATCATATGGCTTTCCAAGATAGATGTCATTGAATACCGGGACTGATCAAGAGCATTGATGTTGTTGTTGGAACACATGACACAAAAGAATGCATATCATATACAAAGATTGTAAGACACGATTACTTATAGAGTTATCTTTGGTTCTTTATGATCGCCTCACATGTACTGATCGCAACATGCATTAGGGCATATTGTCCACACCCAATGCATACAATCAATGCTACCTATAGTATAGTTCCAGGGAACCCCATGTTTGTTTTCATGTGTTGTGTATAATTGGTGGATGTCATTAATCACAGGTTTGTGCAAATATTGTTTCACATAAACCATAACCACTACTTTAGCAAACCTTTAAACATTTGATCTCGCGTGGTCCTCTAAGGCATCCTCAAATACTCATCCTATGAGTTTGCTCCCATTATGTATGCTACTGATGAATTGAGGTTGTCCATTTTTGTATTGAAGAAAACCATTTTCTACCTCTCGCATCCCATTTTAATTGAAATATGGAAACCGATCCTTCAAGTCATCAACTATACGTAGGAATAATTCTTTCATCGTCCAGAATCGTCATCTAAACTTTTCAGCGTACACGACATCATCGACAAAGTAGTCTTCTATAAGATGATTGTGTTCGATTTCACGTTTTCTCCGTCAAAGCAATTTTTCTCATTATCGAACATGAAATTTCAACTTCTTGTTCTCGATAACATGCGATTGTTTTTTCCGTACTTTTTCTGATGTCTTGTAATGTCGACGTATCCGACGAAGTAGAAGATGTCGATGGTATTGTGAAATTGCTAAAATGGATATAGAAGTTGTGAGAGTTTGTGTTTTGGTAAAAAAAAAAAGATTGAATATGGTTGGTATTTATATTGTTTCAAAAAATATTTACCAATGGCTACAAAAGATAGGGGTGGATGCGGTGAATTTGTCTCCTGCGACAACCCTAACCACATAGTATGGTGTTACTGCACACCCATCAGTGCCACATAAGCCCACCACACTATGCGGTGGTGCGTTAGGAGTACACCGCTCAACCAAAAAGTAGAGATGTATGACCACACATGTTTACTCCCTCGTTGATATATTACTTGCATGATTGAGGAAAACAAAAGTGCTTTTTTAACAACTTAATGATTTGTATTATCACAAGTTAGCAAATAAATAATTACAAAGAAATAGATATAATAAGGTTTAAAAGCTAATCTATTCATCTAGATTTCAAATGTCTATTCTTATTAGCAAACCACGAAAAAAATTTAACAACAACCAAATCTCTTAAAGAACCCCTTCTCAATATTTGATCATCAAAGTCAACCGTTTCGAAAGTTTCATATCACCCAACATGTCATCTTAACGATAGCCTCCAAAACCAACTGTCATAATGTAATGTCCCAAAAATTACAAAGAGATTTTTCAATTTTAAAATATAATAACCAATTAAAACCTTTGTTTCAAAAACCATCAAGTAACATCCATTTGATTAAAACCATACAATATCATAGTTAAGTTTACAAAAACTGTAACATCCCAAAAATACAGGCCAAAAATTCCATTTTTAATTACTTTATTTTAAAACCAACAGTGAAATAAAACATCTGTAATATTATGTCATGTCAAAACCAAAGTAGAAATAATCAAACATGTTATCATAAAACAATATCAGAGTGTAATTCCAAAGATCTCATGTGCGGAAAACCATAGTGTGATGCGCTGCGATCAAGTCGGCTCCTTCCTTTTGAAAACGAACTACCTGAAACCAAAACTGAAAACCGTAAGCACAAAACTTAGTGAGTTCCCCCATCATACCACATACCACACAATCACATAACATACATACTGCCATGCATTTCTGGGGTGCCCGACCTACCCTGTACGGCCTTTTTGGGGTGCCGACCTACCCATGCGGCCATTCTGGGGTGCCGTCCTACCCATGTCAAGCCATTCTGGGGTGCTGACTACCCTTCGGTCCTAACGACCGAACCTCGGGGACTATTTCACCCCTACTACTACTACTACTACTATCACATATCATAACATAACATATTATCAGACATATCTGGGGTGTCTGAACTACCCTTCGGTCCTAACAACCGAACTCGGGGACTGCTCCCCTCCTACTACCTCAAACTCATATAACAAGTCATGCTAGCATATAAACATAACATCACATACTGTCAGACGTATCTGGGGTGTCTGACTACCCTCCGGTCCTAACAAACGAACTCTACTACTATCACATATAACATATCATGCTAGCATATAACATATCAGGTAGTAGCAAACCTAGATGATATCATAGAGACAATCATCTATCATACGTCTCCTACTGGTGGGCCGACATTGTGGCCTTAGACCCACCGCTGCTGGAAGGTAACTCACCTCACACTGCTGAAGTCCCGTAGACACAATCCCACACTGCTGAAGTCCCGTAGACTCAACCCCAGCTGCTGGCTGACAGATTCCCGATCTGTCAATATCAAAACGTCACCCAATTAATAATTGGGTCCCACTACATAACCATAAGCACTTACTTTGGATAATTACATTACCCCAAACTTGGCTTATTCAAGCCCAAGGCCCAACCCGTAGGCCCAAAGTCAACTAGGAAATCAAAGCCCAACAAATGGCCCAATTTTCCAAATTGGGCCTAGGCCTAAACATCGTCTCATTCTAAGGCCCAACTGTTGGGTTTTAAACAAACAATCCTATGTGTACATGCAACCCTAGCATTGGATCTATGTTTTCACTATTAGATACACAACATTATGAACACATAATTAAACCCTAATCATGATTGCTATTTTCGAAATTAACCAAGAAGGTTAGATTACATACCTCTTGTTGTTATATAGTAATAACAACTTAAATCTTCAAACCAAAAGTCTTGAAAGCAAGCACCACAAGTGTAGTGCCTCTAATGGCTTACAAACACCATAAGCAAGGGGAGAAGGTATAAAGAGAGAGGAGAGAGGTAGAAATTCGTCCTTAGATGCTCTAGGGATCAAGTGCACGAAATCCTAAGGCCTTAGGGGTCTTTATATAGGGTTGGGATTAGGGTTTCAGTCCTTATCCTTATCTAGTTACTTGCCCATCAAGCAACCATAAGATAAGCCTTGAAAATCCCTATCTCTTGGACCTTGGACGATTTTAAGGATATTCTTATCCATGAATT
Organism: Lactuca serriola; assembly: GCF_051521515.1. Taxonomy (NCBI): domain Eukaryota; kingdom Viridiplantae; phylum Streptophyta; class Magnoliopsida; order Asterales; family Asteraceae; genus Lactuca; species Lactuca serriola. The sequence continues at coordinate 391,134,232 of NC_136411.1, read as the reverse complement.
CGCCCATCCTTTAACAAGGATAACCATTGTCCTATTTTGTAACTATCACATAATTACAATTCAACCCCTCTAGTTTAATTAATTACATTTGATCACAAAATTAATTCTTAATTAATTATTGACCAATATTAATTAAACAAATACGATTTCTCCTTTAATATATTATTCTTATAACATATTAATAAATCATAATAACCTCTCTCTCTATTTATTTCTCTAATCAAGTTGCTTTGGTGAAGGCAACCCAAAAGGACCATGCACCATCGGGTCAAGTACATACCAAAATAGTTATGGACTTAGACACTAATCCAACAGTCTCCCACTTGGATAAGTCTAATAACTATTCTGCGTATGACTTCAGATCCTGATCTGCAATCGTAGCTCTCAAAGACGCTGTCACACTCTGATCTTATCAGTAACCATGTCCTTTAGATAAGGGATCATATATTCCTCCATTCTAGATATTGTATGAGATATGATTTCAAATCATTCTCTTTGTACTATATCTCGATTTCCGATTTATGACGACTGACTAATTGAACAAATCAAATTAGCCCTAGTCCGGCCGAGCATTTACGTTTGTCATCACTAAATCATCGAGGGGCCCAAAGATATCGCTTTTATCCTTCTTTGGATAAAAGGAACGGATAAACTTTGATACAATGCTCGCTTGCACTCACTCACCAAATCACACACAACAATATGTTTTATAACACCAAGTTACTAGTGTGTTTACATATTATCAATTTGCAACCGATTCGCAAGATACAACTTACACATCTCGGTTCAAGAATATAAGATGTTATCGTCTCACCAATCATTCGTGATACAGTTCATGGAATGATCCAAGTGAGCGTGGGTTTAATCCAATGCTCAAATTCATATTCATAAGCACTCACGAACGTTGCAGCAAACATTTGCTTATGTCTAATACTCTTTTAGACAATCCACACACCAATTCATGACAGTCTTCATTCATACCTACTTCCAACATATGAACGACTGTGGCCCGTTCGAATAATTCGATTATTCTTAATAAATTCAATTATTCTGGAAGTCAAAATATGCAAATGTGAAACACAAGAATAATACTAATCTCATATGGCCTCAAACCTTTGAGTATAAATAAAACACCTTTTATTTATCACCATATCGATTACTCATTATTTGTCGTTTCGGGTAATCAACTTCTTACTTGAATTATTACACTTGTCCCATGCTCCTAGCATGCACACAATGTTTACCTATGGTTCTCACTTTGTGAAATAGATCAAATTGAACACATTTCCAATCATTCTCATTTCACAACTCCAAATCCGTTTTTCATAAGTTAAAGAATATCAAATTCTTGCTACTTATAGAATATGCTAGATTCTAAAATTCTATGCAACTATCCTTTCGTAATGTCACTGCACCAAAGTCACAAAGACTATTACCAATGATATTACAAAGTCCTCTATCGGAGATTCTTACAAGACAATTCCATAGACGTGATGTCTCTCACTCAAAGTACATTCTTTGAACATCCTTTTGCATAGAAGTTTCTAATCTAGTCATAGATTTCTCAATATTCAATTCCCAATATGGACACACTTCCATATGTTCCATATGACAACTCATTCTTAATAGAATCTTTTCTATTCATAATAATGTCGATATTGTCCATCCAATACCATGTTTCCAACTACTCACAAGCAACCAATCCTCGTCGAACTTTGGATTGTCCTTTGATAGTTGTTTAATTATTTTAGTCAAAACCGATTCTAGTCCTTTTTCCCTCTAAATGCGCTGGACATTTGGAAAATTTTAGAATGGTCAAACATTAAAGCATTTGCAATCGATCCTATACCCAAAGCGTATGGGACACGACGCATAATGTTTTATTTGCTATGTTCTCAAAATTCGAATTGTGAAGAGGAATGCCGTAATCATAATCGAAATTTTAAGAATACACTATGTACCCTTAACTAAATTTATTAACATTTCTCAACCTAAACCTTTAGATTTGAAATGAAGCATAATATTCTCTCCCTTAATTATAGCAAAAAAAATATTCCTTCCTTACAACTTTGCAAAGAATGACTCTTGTTTTCTATAATTAATATTGCCAACTTGCAATACGTGCCTTAATAATCATACAATCATAACTTTTATGCTCCCACTATCATGATGATCATTATAAGCATAACACTTATGCTCCCACTAGCTTCGACATGTATTCATAAACATCTTAACTTTCAGAAAAACAATGCTTATTGAATTTCTTAAGTTCATGTTTTTAATATTTAATGTTTTTGATAATCCTTTATCAAGGCTTTTTTTTGAACTTATACACCTTTGCCTTAGATAGTTCATATGTGTGTCTAAACAATTAAGACTAACTGCCAAACCTCACAACTCAAATCATGGAAAGGGATACCGTAACCATGATCGAATTTGAGAATGCAATTTTACAATCAATATCTTCTTAAAATCTTTCTTAGTGAAAGCATTTCTTCACAATCATTTTCATGAAGGAGGAAACCTTATGACACTTAGATTTAAACAGTGTATGTGTTCCTATCCATGTAAATTTGTTAAAACCAAAGTTTACGACAAATTCAAACTCATATTGATCGAAATTTCTTAATCTTGATTTCTTGCCTTATGGTAGCACAGCTGCCCACCACGTCTTCCAAGTAGTTAAGCAGCTCACCCTTTCCTATCAATGTACCTTTCATTGATTAAGGTGCCTTGCCTTTTATGCGTTCAAAATGAGAACTCATAGAACTCACATGCATAATTAACTCAATTGGAATGGCATAGAAATAAAAAAAATGTCAACAAGATAGGTTGTAAACCACAACTCGTGTGCTAGTGATGATCGGTAAGGTTTATTTGATTTGTTCTTGAAACTTTTCAAGACCATTAAAACTCCCACTGACTCCTTGACATATAAGATTCTTTTGTCAATAACAATTTCTTGACAAACAAATATTCAAGAGTTAGTGTAGCTTTTATCAAAACACTTCATAAATTGGACCTAGTTGGTCTTTGTCTTATCCAAGACATCACAACTTTCCACATTTGATGAATGTTATAAACCTTCTTAACACTTGTCACTCATTGTCACAATCTTAACTTTAAGACTTGTTATTGTAATGAAGTTTGATTGACTTCTTGATTTAACCATTTCTTCAATCCTTGATTCCTCTTCTTGAACATACAATTGTACTAAGACTCACTTAGAGGATCAATTGAGATATGGTTCTTAATCATTAAGACCTATCATAAAGCATAAAAGGTACTCTCCCTTCTTCTGAGAATGGAGAAACTTTTATCTTTTTGCCTACTTGATTCTTCTTATTCGTTCTTGCTATTGATTTAAACCTTTTTTAATCAATTCCAAATTATACTTAATCTTATAAGTATAATCATATTTACTAAACCTTAGTAAATCATGACGAATATCTTTGTTACTCTTATGGTGAACTTGATCAACACACAACTTTGTGTACTCGATCTCCTAGTCCTTCACTTGACACTTTGTCAACGAATTAGTCTAATTTCCAAATATGAAATTTCTCATTCATCATGCAACCAAGTTGCGTGATTCCAAATTTCTGTCCAATTAAGACTTGGGCGATAAGAAACTCTCCCTATTTGGTAAATTCTCAATATTTCCACAAATAACATAAATAAGAATCATATCCATTCGTTGTAGAAATATGCAAACATCAATTTTCATAACGATTTCATTGCAAGGAAATAAACAAATAAATAAATAAGTCAAACAAAATTTATTTTATTTATAAAAGCAGCGGAAAACATTTGTCCTTACAATGCAAAATCCATTGAAAACTATGTATCTCATAAAGAAAATTTCTAACAACTCTATCATAACTATCTAAGCTCAAAATCTAATCTTCAAGTCCATGCGATCAAGATCTATTTCTTGTGATTAGATTCATCTTGCTCTCTCATCAAGCTTCCTTTCTTTTCACCGATCCTGCAAAACATTCAAATGCAATCTTATCACAGCATGTATTAAGAATCAATGAATAGGAACTTAATGGAGTTAGATAGTGGATTTTACCTAAAGTAGAGCCATACGTTCTGACTCTCCCATCTCTTAGATCTCTTAGGTAAATATGGCAACTTCGTCTCCAATGCCCCTTCTCTTGGCAATAAAAGCAAATTGACTCTCTTGGAATAGGACATGGAACTACTTCAGACATTGCCTTTCTCTTATGATCGGACTTTTCGATCATAGCATGTCTTTCGTTGCCATTGTCTATATCCATGAAGGCAGATTCACCAATCAACTTTGCTTTTCTATTGCGCCAAACCATTGCTGATTCAGCAGCAATAAGCATATAGGTGAGATCTATAAGGGTCACGTCGTGGTTCATCATATAGTACTCTCTTACGAACTCACTATACGAGTTAGGAAGTGACTGAAGAACCCAATCAACAACCATCTCCTCACCGACAATGGATCCCATCATTCTCAACCTATCAATGTGTGACTTGATCCCTAGGACGTGTGCACACACTGGCTTTCCTTCTTTATGTTTACTTGCCAAAAGGGCTTGAGTGATATTGAACCTTTCAATATTTCGATCTTGTGGGTTAGGGAGAATAATTGGAGGAGGTGGAGGAAGTGAAGCATGATTTCTTGTTCCTCGATCGAATCATGGAATATCATCTTCATGTGGAATGCTTGTTCCATGGGATTTGAGAAGACCATAGTTGTCAAACTTTGACATCTACAAAACGGGAGAAAATAAATTCAAGTTAGTTGATTGATTGAGTCCTTAGTAAATCACCCAAATGAGATACCAAGGCTAGGACCCAACACAATATTCTACAACTCGGGAGAGGGATGCCGTAACCCTAATTACAGAATATTTGAAGGTAAGTGAATGACGATTCACTAATTTCCACTACAAAAAAAAAAAAAGAATTTAAGTTTTAAATCTATGAAAACTCCTAGATCCTTTGAGATTCATTGAACTTTCAATGGCATGTTTAAATCTCGATATGCCCCTCTTGTTTGTGACTGGGATGTCGAGGATCACAAAGCGGATGTGAATAACCATGCAAACTTACATGGTGCCCTCACATGTTACAGTCACCTATTCGATGTGCCGGTAAACCACACACGCTCCACCGAACTATGACAAACATTGAGTCACCCTTTGCCACCTTTGCTTAGAACCATTTAGTGTGCCGGTAAACCACACACGCTCCACTAACGTCTTCGCAAGGGCACAAAGTGTAATTTCATGGAATTGCATCAATTCATTTTTGCCTAAGTAACTAAGATTGGGAATTTTATGAAAACATTTAGTTACTTTAGTAATTCATTATACTTATAATGGAAGGTTTTGTCCCATCCTACCCGTTCGGCTAACGACCCTCCACTAGTCAAGAGTGCGGTAGGTAAGAGTGGATACCCATTCAATCGCCATTTTATAGGCAATTTCCTTAAACACCCCTTATAAACTAGCTTCGTGAATGAGGCCTACTAACGGTAAGACTGACTTTTACTCATACATATATATAGTGTTAGACTTTTAATGTTATATATAGTATAGGGTGCATTTTACACTTTTAAAATATTAGGTGGTCAAATTTAACAATTATACTTTTAATTCAATTAATTTTTAAACCAAAAACTTTATGGATTTATTAAACCTCTTTTAATTATACACCTTAATTAATTAATAAAACCATAAGGGTTTGATTTGAACTTTTTCAAAACTATAATAAGGTTTTAGAATTTAACATTCCTAATTAAACTTTTAATCAACTTTTAAATTCCAAAACTTGAGAGCAAGTTTTGAAACATTTCAAAACATTAGGGTTTAGAATTTAAATATACATCAAATTAAACTATTAATCCAAAATTTTAAATTCCAAAACTTGAGGGCAAGTTTTGAAACTTTTCAAAACAATTTAGTTTTAATCTTTCTTAAAAATTTCCAATTTATGACATTTAAATTAAAAAATTTAAATATTAAAACTCTTGATTTAATAATTATCTTGAATTAGACTATTAATTTAATTATTAAATCATAAGGGATTATCTAAATCATGAGGATAATTACCATTTATACATTTAAGATATCTTAATCCCTTAAATATCTCTATAGATTTCGAAAATAAGGATAGGATAATGCAAAATCTATAATTACAATATTTAACAATTAGAGGATAATTACAAGATATGGGATAATCCAAATCCCTAAAATTTAGGATCTTATCTTTGGGAGGAGGCTAATTTCGAAAATCAAGGGATTAAAACAAACCCTAGATTTCGAAATTTAAGGGTTTAAGGAAAGGATTTGAAGATCTTATTCAAACTCTTGCAAATTAGGGTTTGCAAACCCAAATCTCGAAAATCCTAGCCACCTAGGGTTTATTGGCCATAAACCCTAATATGTCAAGTTCATACAATTGAATAAACTAATTGAAAACAAGTTAACCAAAGGCTCTGATACCACTGTTGGGTTTTAAACAAAAAATCCTATGTGTACATGCAACCCTAGCATTGGATCTATGTTTTCACTATTAGATACACAACATTATGAACACATAATTAAACCCTAATCATGATTGCTATTTTCGAAATTAACCAAGAAGGTTAGATTACATACCTCTTGTTGTTATATTGTAATAACAACTTAAATCTTCAAACCAAAAGTCTTGAAAGCAAGCACCACAAGTGTAGTGCCTCTAATGGCTTACAAACACCATAAGCAAGTGGAGAAGGTATAAAGAGAGAGGAGAGAGGTAGAAATTCGTCCTTAGATGCTCTAGGGATCAAGTGCACGAAATCCTAAGGCCTTAGGGGTCTTTATATAGGGTTGGGATTAGGGTTTCGGTCCTTATCCTTATCTAGTTACTTGCCCATCAAGCAACCATAAGATAAGCCTTGAAAATCCCTATCTCTCGGACCTTGGACGATTTTAAGGATATCCTTATCCTTGAATTCGTCCATCCTTTAACAAGGATAACCATTGCCCTATTTTGTAACTATCACATAATTACAATTCAACCCCTCTAGTTTAATTAATTACATTTGATCACAAAATTAATTCTTAATTAATTATTGACCAATATTAATTAAACAAATACGATTTCTCCTTTAATATATTATTCTTATAACATATTAATAAATCATAATAACCTCTCTCTCTATTTACTTCTCCAATCAAGTTGCTTTGGTGAAGGCAACCCAAAAGGACCATGCACCATCGGGTCAAGTACATACCAAAATAGTTATGGACTTAGACACTAATCCAACAACAACACCATATAGTCATTAAGGCCCAAACTATGGCCCATCTAAGGCCCAATTTTCCAAATTGGACCCAAGCCCCTTACATGGGCCTTACCCGAGGCCCATTAAATTATTCTAGTTCATTGGCTTGACTTTGGATGGCCCATTAATTACCCAATCCTCAAGGCCTAAAAGAAGGCCCAACAATAAACCCAAGTGAAATTAGGGTTTCACATAAAATGATGATTAGGGTTAAGTTTCCTACTTAACCCATTAAGGACTTAATCCATTAAGTCCAATATTTCTTAGATTAATTTCCGTTAATGATTATTATTTAATATTCCAAGTTATTAAATAATTTCTCATGTGTCCCGATTATCCCAAATTAGGGTTTCATTGCATTAGGGTTTTCCAAACCCATATACTAGCCCATTTATTTATTTATTGGACTTTTAGGTTATTTAGGGCTTTATTGGGCCTATTAAGCCCACTAGAATGTCATCAAGTCCATTAGGGTTTTATTGGGTCCATTAGAGTTCATTAAGCTTCATTGGGCCCATTAGAGCTCCTTTGAGCCCATTAGGGTTTCTCTAAGCCCGTTAGGGTTTCTAGCACCCCAAAGGAATCAATCACAAGAGGCAAAACGAACCGCCACCCGACACGGCGGCCGGTGGCGGCAGCCACCACCCTAGGGTGGTGGTTTCTAATTTCTTTCCATTATTTTGCTTTTGAGTTACAATTACAACGAAAATACCAAAGCAACACACACCCTAACTAAGCTAAACATACACACACAAACCACCTTGAAGTGGCCGGCGGTGGCTCGCGGCGGCATGAGGTGGCGTTGGCCTTTCTTGCTTTTCCGGTTATACAAACACACAGTAACAAGATTACAAACACACACACACACCCGCTATGAGGTCGCAAAGAAACTCCAGCCACCCCTTGGTGGCCTACGGCGGCAGCAGGAGCACTAGAAAAGCAACAGCAGCGGCACAGCGGCGGCGGCCACCATTCCCAATGGTGGTGGCGGTCCCTGTCCAAGGAAATCACACTTGAATCTTCATAAATAATAAATAAACATACATAGCCACCTCCTATGGTGGCTGGTAGCGGAAAAAGGGCAAAAAACGGTGGTTCAAGGGCCGATGGTGTTCGCAGCCTCCAAAAACGGCGTCAAAACACCAAAACAAACGAGGAAATGAGAAGAGAAGCGACATATGACCTTACCAAGAACCTCCAAGTCACGCAGAACCCACACAGTAGCGACGCAGCTGAAGTCGCCAGTCTCGGTGGCTCTTCTGGCTTCCCTTACGTCACCGGCAGCAGCAAAGAGGTGGTGCTCATCGGCGACGCAGCAGGCGACGACCTCGTTTGGTCGAAAGAAGAAAAAGACGGAGGTGGCGGCCGATGCGTGCGTTCCATGGGTAGTGGCGGCTGCATATGATTCTCTTAGGGTTGAAGATGCGACGTGAGGAAGGGATACGGGTATATCCCATGTCTCTTCCAAACTTATGCCCAAACATACAAGTCTGGTCCCTCCCCATCCATTCTTTTTCAAATGAGCTCCAAAAGTTACCATATAACCCCTCATGACAAATTTCTTTCCAACTAGATACTTACTTTACCATTTATACCCTGCCCCTAAAGACCTTTACTAAATAAGTCCGAATTTTACAAAACAGCCCCTGATTTCATAAAATCCTTTCATCCTAGGTACAATATTTACCAATTATACCCTTGCTTCCATATTTCCACTCAAATCCGATCCCTAATTTAACAAATAGCCCCTTAGCCCCAAAATCTCCTTAAATTGAGTCCGGAATTTACATTTTAAGTCCCAATTTCACAAATACTTACCCAATCAATCCGAACTTACATTTTAACCCCCAAATCTCTAAAATTATAACGATTAGCTCCTCGAGATCAACACCTTGCTAAATAATTATCGATTTTTGGGCTACTATTCGCTCATTATTTTATTTATTGATTTAATAAATAAACGGGGATTTACAAAAACTACGGAAACAAACATCTTTGATGCGTGTGTACAATCCCGCCGAGCTCTTTTCACGAACGACCTACAAAATGTTTAATCCATAACTATAAGCATAAAGCTTAGTGAGTTCCCCGGTATACCACATATTCCACCATACATACAATGCATCCACAAAAGATCTCGGCTCTAGCGTCGAGCAAACAAATATCATATCCACATACATATATCATGTGTAACGAGCCCAACCCTAGGGAGTATACGGGTCCTGTCTTGACTCCATTTCCAGGGTTTGAATCATGGTCTTAACTTTAATTGATGTGATCCAACCACAATCTTTCTTATCAGTGTTGTGATCTAACCACAGTCTCTCCTATCAACGTTGTGATCCAACCATAATCTTTCCTATCAGTGTTGTGATTCAACCACAATCTTTCCTATCAGTATTTTGATCCAACCACAGTCCTTCCTATCGGTGTTGTGATCCAAAAACAATCTTTTTCTATAAGTGTTGTGATCTAACCACACTTTTTCCATATAAGTCATAAATTCACATGTAGTCAGGGATCAGATAGACAGTTGAACAGATGGCCTACCCGAGAGTGGAAAATCAAACGAGAACATCACAATCAGATATTAGGCCAAGAGTTCTCAGGCTATCCAACATACACTACATAGAACCCAATCTATCATTATCACATAATCATGTAACGTAACAACATCGTAAAATACTAGCATGTCCATACCCTTATCAACTAGCCTTCCCTAGTTTCCTGTCATTGACCACTTCTCAATAAGTCATTTGCTGGTCAAATAACATAATCCTGATAATTGGTCTACCTATGTCACCCTAACCAACCATAACCCCTAACAATACCATACGTCAACAAGAAAGACCCTACCGGTCTAGCATACAATGACACTAAGTGTCCCATACAACACACATATACAAAGGGGTTACCTCAGGCACTAACATACTTGTGCTCTAACATGACATCTATCCTAACATGCGAAGGATATGTAATGGAATATGTGACATCAGTGTTGCAAAACTCGACCCACTCGGTCGAGTACTCGGAATCGGCCCTCCACCGAGGCGAGTTATGTGAACTCGACAAAAAACTCGGATTAAGTCAAACTTGGTTAAAAATCGGTCAACCTCGGTGAAAATCTCTCTAACTCGGGCCTACTCGGTTAACAAAGTCAAACTTGGCCTACTCGGTCATAGGGTCAAAATTGTCATAAAAAGAGAAAAAAATAAAGAATTTCAAGATTAATATGTATAATACACTTAATGATTTATTATTTAACACACATGTATCTAATTTTGTTATACATTTCTATCAAATTATGGATTTAACTTATGATTTTGACATATATAATTTTCCTAAAAATATTTCTACATGAATTACCGAATCCGAGTACTCCCCGAGTACTCGCTACTCGGCAGTTGGCTGAGCAGGCACCGAGTAGCGAGTTCTACAACCTTGCGTGACATAGTGAGAAACTCACCTGAAACGTAGTTGCGAAGAAGCACAACCCATTAAATCCTTTCACTGATCATCCCTCAAACCGACTAACACCAAGATAAATAAATCCTTAATTAGCAACCTAAATCCTCCAAGTTGACCCCAAGTGAAACTAGTCAAAAAGTCAACGGTCAACCCACTTAAATTCAACGCCATGTTGTGACAGTCCTTGGTCACGTCATGGGGATGCAAGGACAAAAAAAAGTCACGAAGCTAGGTTTTTCCATGTTGTGACCCTTCGTTGGTCATGTCGTGATGACAACCAAAAGCCATAATGTTACATTAAGGACTTAATATGTTAAGTCATTTGCTCCAACTTTCCAGAAGGCTTCCTTGCCTTCTAAAGGACCATAAAAATCGTTACTTTTATGTACATGCATGTCCTTCCCAAAACTAGGTCGAAATGGGTAATAAATGGAGTCAAAACTCCATGTATTGCACCAAACAACATGAGAATCTAGATCTGGAACACATGATGACCAAGGGACCTCAAGGAGTGATAAATTTTCCAACTTTATCTAAACCAACCATTCATACCCACAAATCATGAAGGAAAAAGGCTCAAAACTTAGATCCACAAGAGATGAACCAAAAAGATGGGAACTTGGAGACTTACACAAGTCTAGAAGGTGCACCAAGAGATGTAGACAAGCTTGCTAGATGATCTTTTTGCTCAACAAAGTCCTCCTTCAATCTTTAAGTGAACAAAACACCATCAAAGAGCAAAAAGTCAAGAAGAGAAGTTAGGGTTTCATTTAGGGGGAATGGAGGCTGAAAGGAATGGCCTAACCCTAGAGTTAAGGCTCTTAAATACAAATGAAACCCTAAAAATCTTGGGTTTGGGCTGCAGCTACTGTCACGTCGTGAACTTTCTTTCGTCACGTCGTGACAGCCATCCCGGATACGCGTTCTTCATTTGGTATGCCACGTCGTGACAACCTTCATCTCAGGTCGTGGCATTTGGTTTTCCTCAAAAACCATGCCTTTGACTCATTTATACCATTCACTGATCCATTCTGGGAATCAGGTGTTACACATAAGCACACTTATAAAAAAAATATTATTTCATAATCACCTATAAGATTACAAGTGGGTCACTTATAACATAAAATTTTATTGTTGGTGTTTTAAACCAAATACAATTGTAAAAGTGAAATAAAGCATGCAAATTTTGTTGTTAGTTCGGAAAAGAATGTAATCATATTTGAGTAGATCATGCAAGATACTCGATCTTTAAATAAAAGTGGTATTGTAACGCCTCGATTCTCAGGTATGGATTTAAGTAAGTATCTCTTTGGTTTTAAGTCGTACTTGACGAGTTAAGGGTGCCCTACTCGTCGAGTAGCAGCGAGGTGGGATCGCATATTAGTGACCTACTCGCCGAGTCCATAAAGGGACTCGACGAGTAGGAGCTGGCAGATGAAACCCTAAATCTTAGGGTTCTGCACCCTATTTAAGGAGGCATAAGCCTCATTTGGCCTCCTTGCAGTCAGTAAGATCTCATAAAAAACCCTAACCGTGTATTGTGTCCTTATTTTGCATTGTAAGCTTGGAAGGAGGGCTTGTGGGAGGAAGAACTTGGAGAACAAGGGGATAGGAGCAAGGAAGGAGTGGGAAATCTGAAATCTGCCTCAGTTAGCACCCATTGAAGGTATCAAGTTGACATCTTTATCTTTTTTCCTTCTAGATCTCATATGGTGGAAATCTAGGGTTTTATGGTTTGAGTAAGGTGATATTGCAAGACATGAGCTAGATCTGAAGTTGTAACTTCAGATCTGAACATTTCCCGAGTTCTAGATTCATAAAGTTCATGTGTTGGTCATGAATGAGGCCCCCTCCTTATGCATGAAACCCATTAAGAGCTTAGATTTGGCATTAAGGACCTTTTTAGCCATGCATGCACGTAAAGCTTGCAACTTTACGTGAAAGGCATTCTCTGGGAGCTTGGATCTGTAATTTGGAGCTATTGCATGGCTTAAAATGGGTCTGTATGGCTTAAGGTATGAAGGAACTCGGCGAGTCGCAAGGGCGACTCGACGAGTCATATGAAGATAGTCGTGGGCTCGACGAGTTGGATGAACAACTCGGCGAGTCCGATGAAGATTGCCATAGACTCGACGAGTTGCATGAACAACTCAGCGAGTCGGGTGAGTTTCCCCAAGTTAGGAATGCGTGTGTATCGACGTGTTACTAGAAGGAAACTCGTCAAGTGGCCATAGGGCCTCAATCGAGAATCGTGGGAACTCGACGAGTCACCCCGGTGACTCGGCGAGTGGGTAAGAGTTTCAAGGAACTCGGCGAGTAGCCGAGGGTACTCGACGAATTAAGGTCAACATGGACTGTTGACCTTAACTAAGGGCTTTGACTTTGACCAGGGTTAACTAGTTGGGTTATGAAGTACTTTGTGAGGATGAAGACTTATGAGCATGTTCGTATTATGGTAATAGGTGGTGGAGTCTTTGACGAGTGATCAGAGAGCTGTGATTTATTTACCGAGCTGACATCTACGAGGTGAGTTATCCTCACTATACTAAGGTGTCTAAGGCACCAAGGCTGGCCCATTGGATTTGACACCCTAGTAGTTATTGATATGTTGAGTTGAGTTAGTGATGAATGCCAGTTGATATGTTAGTCGGGTAGATCTGTAGGACTGCCTGTGATACTGTATGATTATCTGTATGTGCATTAGTCATGATACATGTTGACATGTTATGTGGGATGGGTTGAGGTTGTACTGCTCCGTGCGGTAGCCAACAAACCCTAGAGTATTCCAGATATGAGCTGAGGGCCCGGTAGGCATTCCAGACTCATACTGAGGACTCAGGAGCATTCTAGATACGAGTTGAGGGCCCGATAAGCATTCTAGATACGAGTTGAGGGCCCGATAAGCATTCCAGACTCGTACTGAGGGTTCGATGGCATTCCAGATACGAGCTGAGGGCCTGATAGGCATTCTAGACTGGTACTGAGGGCTCGATGGCATTCCAGATATGTGACATCCCCATTTTCACGGCCAGAAAAGACCGATTTTGTTTATGCTTTATAAAACTCAGAGTACCTCTTTTAATAAAAATGTTGCGGAATTTGCTCCCAGTAAAACATGATAAATACACTATCAAAGCATTTCCGAAGAAAAGTATTTTTATTCATTTTAAAACATTTGGGATGTCATCGTCAATACAGAAACATAAGCATAAACAGAACTTACATTCATTATCACTAGTGATCTACATCTCTTTTAAATCTCTCAGTGTAATGTAACTTCATATCGACTCCTATGATACAAATAAACTGAGTGGTTCAGGTTGGGAAACCCAGTGAGTACATAGGGTTTTCAACCCACAATAATATAATTATTATGTTTAAACAATCAAGCAATCAACCCAATTACCTAACCCCATTATCTTCTTTATTCTTAAGGATCTACCCTAAGAATCAGTTATTTCTCGTTCACTCATTCCTAAGGATCGTCCTAAGGAATCAGCACGAAGTCCATCGTTGCCACGGTTTACACAACGGGCACTAAGTCTGCATAGTCGCCAGGGTTTAGGCATCAAGTCTGCATGATCACCAAGGTTTAGGTATCAAGTCTGCATGATCACCAGGGTTTAGGCATCAAGTCTGCATGATCACCAGGGTTTAGGCATCAAGTCTACATGATCATCTAGGTTTAGAGTACACCGGGTGAATACATCGTTCACAACACCTACAGGTTGCGAGCCTGCTAGTGTTCCACTGGACTGTCTAGAATAGTCCGTGGTTGTCATCCATACTCTGTTGAATGACGGGGCCATCGTTTGGGAAAAGGCTTCTCATATCGTCCACCTCTCACCCTCAACTCGTGGTCTATAACACCTCTCAACTCATCATCCAACCCATACTCCATCTATTACATCTACCCATGTTTTACCCCAACATTATCGTAGATATAAAATACACATACAGTTTAAATCATTTAAAACGTGTATAAAGTCGTTCATCCAGCATAGATAGCAATTATACAGATAATATTCACACATAGCACGTAGTTTATATAAAATAATTCATATCTATGTGTAAGATGAAAGTAACTATTCACTCACCTGATAAGGTGGTGACTCGGCACTCGGACAGCACTTTGTTATCTCAAAACAATTTCCCTCGACAAAACCTAGTATCAATACCACTAGGGTTTAGTCTAACGTTAACCGTGACTAATTAATCGTCAAGATATTATTATTATTATTATTATTATATAAGCGTTAAGCAACACTCTATATAACTCATAATAATAGCCCAAATAATTATTTTAAGGACCTAATAACATTACTATAATTATTTGAAAGCTATATTAAAAATTGCGTATGCGTAGCTCACTTACAACGGGTTTTAAAGAAAACCGGGCTTTACTCGTAGCAGCGTTTCAAAACCGAAAGACCCTTTTTCTCGGGACTCTGGGAGCCTCGGGGCTTCCGCCTCGTGCTAGGGAGTTACCTTAGGCTTTAGGGGGGTTGGGGGGGGGGGGGTATTAGAGAGAGTATGGAGAAAGGAAAGAAAGAGTTTGGTGTGAGAAATGAAGGAGAGGTGCATCTTTATTTATAGGCTGAATTGGGGTCACTCACCTCGTGAGTTTTTAGTGTTCACCTCGTGAACTTGCTTAGGCTCCAAGGCAACACCTGGTGCTGACACGTGGCATCGCACACAAAGGGTAAAACAGCCGATTTTCAAAAATTCATAACTTTCGCATACGAACTCCGTTTTCGATGTTCTTTATATCCACACGTAGGTAAAAATAAGATCTAAACTCTCATTTAGA
This sequence comes from Lactuca serriola, assembly GCF_051521515.1. NCBI lineage: Eukaryota > Viridiplantae > Streptophyta > Magnoliopsida > Asterales > Asteraceae > Lactuca > Lactuca serriola. The sequence continues at coordinate 391,118,645 of NC_136411.1, read as the reverse complement.
TTCCGTTGGCTAATTCTCGACCGATCTTAAATTTAACAGTAGGAGGAGATTATACTGTTAAATGTCCGCGTAAAATTCATAACTTCTACATACGGACTCCGTTTTCGTCTATGTTTTTACTGTTGAGTTTCTATTAATGAGATCTTCAACTCTCATTAAGGTTGCGTAAGCCAAAAACTGCTCGAACTAAAATTCGAGTTTCGGGTTGTACACTGCTAAGCCGAAACTTTGAAAAATCATAACTTCCTCATACGAAGTCAGATTTGGGCGTTCTTTTTTTGTATCTTCTCGGTTTAAAGTATGCTACAACTTTGGTTTAGATCACTAAGGCTAAAAAGTCCTCTATCGTAAATTCACTATTTACATCTCCAGGTGTCCTGCCGGTTTTGCCGAAAAACTTCGACGGGCCATAACTTCTTCGTTATAACTCGAATTTCGGCGTTCTTTATATGTATGGAACCCTTGAGACATATTCTACAAATTGGTTCATATTATTTATTCTAAATAATCTTTTGTCGAAAAGTCTTTTTCAACCCCTATTATCTCTAAATTGACTAGCCCGGATCTACGGACATTACAAGATACGAGCTGAGAGCCCGGTAGGCATTCCAGACTCGTACTGAGGGCCCATGGGGTAGTCTAGCTTGAAGAGTTGTGGAATCAGTGCATGCTGTTCTGTTTTGATTGATATGATATGTTAATGTTGATATTGCTATGTGGATTGTATGTGTATCGGTATTTTGGGGGTAACTCACTAAGCTTTCGGGCTTACAGTTTCAGTTTATTGTTTCATGTACATTAGGGGATCGAGGCAAGGCCAAGGCGTGATCGTACAACTCCTCCTATTGTGTTTATGTTTTTGGGAAAAACTCTGATATTTAATATTTTGAAAACAAAGTTGTAATGTTTTGATGAACTTGACATGTTTTAAAAAGTTTAAATTGGTTTGAAATTTTGGATGTTACATGTGTGGTTTACTCTTTTGAATATTATTGCTTGCTTAAAATCTTGAAATATAAGATTCATAACAATTGTCGATTCTAATATGAATTTAATGAATGATAGACTATAGCTCTACATTAGAGGCACACACAACCGACTTACAAAAATTGAACTGTGTAGGTAATTTTAGTGTAGTTGTTATTAATATCGAGATAGACTGAGTTTTATTTCACTCATCGAGATTGGAGGTGAAGGGTGCACACTCGGAGTGATTAATATAAGCTTGGGATACGGGGGTATGGGGACATCGCCCCTTGGTGGGATCTAGGGGTAGCTCCCCTAGCAGGGTCCAAGGGGCAGAGCCCCTGGCGGTGGAATCAAGCAATGTATTTTGAGTTTCATAATCTGAATTAGGCCTGTAATTCGGATTGGTTCATTCTTAGATTATCCCACTTTTGAATTCATATACCCCATGCAAAAGGGACAAATTACAGATTTCAGAAAGTGTTTGAAAACACGATCATTCAATCTATCCAAGTTTGTATTTATTGTTATTTATGATTCCCTAAAATCTAACAAGCCTAATCAGTTTTGAAGTAATATTGTTCAACTTGTTTCAAATTAGGTTTGGTTGGAAAAATGGCATCTGGTTTTCCGGTTTAATCCAACCTTTTTATTGCTTTTTTAATTTATTAAAAAGATTGTTTTATGATATTTATTGTTGATACATGTTCCTTGCTTGTACATTAGTATCCTAATTTTTTCATTTATTGTTTCGACTGTTCATTATCGACTTACTCTCCTCCAGTTTGCCTATTTTACATGTTCTCGAATTCATATGCTTCTTTTAGGATTTATGTATGTGTCTTACAGTTTCTCCTTGTTTACCCTAACTACATATTATCCATTTGCACTATGTCGGAGGTCATCTATGTGACGCAATAGTTCTCCTTATAAAGGCACAACTGGCAACATCTAAATTCTCTATCATATTCCAGTTGGGTTTTTGGGGATTATTGTTGATGTAATAACGAAAACTAACTTCTAGCAATTATTGAACTACAAAATACTATGCATGTAATGTCGGGTTCCTTGTACGCATTTAAATTATAATTCATTCATTTGTGTAGAGAAACTCGACAAGTTGGGAGCCCTAAACTCATCGAGTAGAGACCAGAAGTGACGCGGGTTTTAAGTAACCTACTCGACGAGTTGAGAGCCCTCAACTCGACGAGTGGGGCTGCAGAATGAAACCCTAATTTCGGGGTTTTGCACCCTATTTAAGCATCTTAATCCCCACATGCTGGCCTTATTTCCAGCCTCCAAGAACCAAACCCTAGATTAAGAAACCCTAATGCATTTGTGAGCTTGTGAGCCATTTTTGAGTGAAACTTTATGTGTGTTGAAGCTTGTGAAGGAAAGAGAAGCTTGGGGATTCAAGAAGAAGCTAGTAGATCCAGAGACTTCATTTCTTTCATAGTCAGCTTTGCAACGTGAGTTTCCTCCTGGTTTGAACGGGTCGAAGGCACCAAGGTCGACCCTTATATGTTTTGATTAGTAGCTAAGTGTGGGCGAGGCCCGTATCTCATAGCATTATTTGAGTATGGATATAGGACTGATTGATAGATTTGATTATACTTGTTGTCTGTATGATACTTATATGCATGCTTAGTAGCTGAGTGTGGGCGGAGCCCGTATCTCATAGTTAGTCGAGTGTGGGTGGGGTCCGTATCTCGTAGTTAGCCGAGTGTGGGCGGGGCCCATATCTTGTAGTCAGCGGCGTGTGGGCGAGCCCCGTATCTCATAGTTAGCGGAGTGTGGGCAAGGCCCGTATCTCCTTGAGTGTGGGCGGGGCCCGTATCTCCTAGTAGCATGATTATGTGTATGGTATGTGGTAGTTTGGGGAGACTCACTAAGCTTCGTGCTTACAGTTTTCAGTTTTGTTTTCAGATACTTCCGCTAGTAAGGGGAATAGTTCGAAATGACTGCATTGCACACACCACAACGCATAGTCTGGGACGATTTACTCTAATGTTTGGACATGTGATTTCGATACAATGTTTTGAGATACTATCACTTATGTTTTTATGAGATGATTTGGGTTACTATGATTTTATTCATAAATTAAAAATGAAAATTTTGAACTGTATTTTTGGGATGTTTCAATGCATGATTGTAAATACAACTAACATGTATTTATACAAAGTTTAAAGGGGTAATATGGTCCATTTAACCAATAAATAGTTATATATCCGTTTGAATTATAGATTAAAAAAACAAATTAATGACAACTTAAAAAAAAAAAAAAAAAAAAAAAAAAAAAAAAAAAAAAAAAAAACTGATCAGAATTTTTAAACTTCTTTCTCAAACCGAATCAAGATTCAAGATCAGGTAGACTAGATGGTTCCCCAATATTTATGAAATCCTCCTAATCCAAAATTTTAGTTTACTATAAACCATTTTTGGATCAATGAATTGCAAAACCAGTTTTAATATGCACGTCTACTACAATACTACATCTCCGGCTTACTTATTAAAGACCATTAATATGGACCAATAATAAATAGATGAGCCCATGGGCTACTTGTATCATTTTTCTAATTTATAAAAACAAGTTGTGTAACATATTTCTGTAAAATTTGGCACTTTTTCAAAATTTGTTTTAGAAATTTTTAGGCAAGCATAGCGTCATACATCAAACCAATTAGTTGAGAACATCATCCTTTCATTGGGAAAGGCAACCTTATCCTTCTCCTTGGTGAATCTCTGCAAAAATGCTATCCTGTCTTTATTTTCTAATTCAAAGTTTTTATAACGTTTAATCATTTGTGGTATATTTTTTCTATATATTCCCATGTTTTATTTTATTTTGATTTTGATGATTTTATACTATATATTGGTTGTGTCAATGTGTGATGTGATGATATGATGAATAATTTAAATATATTTGAGTAACTATTGTGACTTTCCTGATTTGCGAGGATATAAAGCTGAATAGAATGGACATGATAAAGGGTGTGACATGGTTGATGTGCCATTGCAAACACTGCACCTGGTCCATAGCATGCCATTTTTTTTGCCACCCACGACAAATACGACGTCACATGCCATATTTTCTTAGGTTTTTCTCTCTTCAACATCTTCTTCCTTCCATTCAATTTCTCTCTATGTTCACCCATATAGCTAAATTCAATGATCTTTTGGGTAATTTTTGTGGAACTGAAAGTTGTTTATCTTGTGGAATGTGTGGTAAAAATGATACAACGATAATATGTCCGACAAAAAAGAGAGACAAAGATGACATTGTCTCCTCGGTCCTAAGGAAAAAAGGTTCGTTGTGGGGGATGTGCTAAGCGACTCTATTAAGAACTGCTTCACAACCTAAACTTCTGCCCATCATTGTTTGAATAGAATTCTAAAAACACACCACATGAATTATTCAAAACAAAGTATGTAAAAGGGGGAATGTTGTGGATTCTAACAAGTCATAGTGGCATATAGTGTTGATGACATAAAACAATATACCAAATGAATGTTTATAATATTAAAATGATTAGAGGATATACATCTTTTGACCATAACATATTTTTTGTCTAACAAAGTTTTTTAGTCAAAAGTGATGATTTTGTCATGTATTCGTCTATTCCGTGACACATTGGTCCCAAAAAATTATTGCAAGTTTGATGGTCCATAGCCATATGTTGCATGATACATAATGTGAGTTTCACATGGAATGTTTGGCGCTATAAAATACGTTAAGAAAATTATTCAAATTGTGTGCGCATAATATACGACATTTTATTTGTTTATGGCATAGACAAACTGGACAAAACGATAGATTGAGTAATAAATCAAATTAAAACAAATAATATTTTAATGTAACTTGCAAGATGCAAGTTGCAAACAACATATATCATAAATCAATCTATTGTTAGATCCAAGAGTAAATTGCATAAATGGTTCCTATCGTTTGAGGTAACATATAAGTTGGAGGCCCCAACCCGTCGAGTAGAAATTGAGATAGCCGCGCGGGTTTTAGAGTTAACTCGACGAGTTGGAGGACCCAACTCGACGAGTAGGAGCTGAGCGAGAAAACCTTAATTTTCAGGGTTTGCACCATATTTAAAGGACCTTAAGTCCTTTACCCCGCCTCCCTCATCACCTTATCACCCTGAGAGAAACCCTAATCGAGCTATCATCCACTGTGAGAGAGAGTGAGGCTAAGAGTGTGTATTTTGGTGCATTCTTTGAAGGAGCTTGAGGAGTAAAAGGTTTGGAACAAGAAGGAGTCTTTGGATCCGGCATTCTTTCAGTGTTAGTGGCCATTTGGAGGTAAAAAGTCACTATCTTGATCACTTGAGTGCTAGATCTCTCCATTAGAGAGTTTATGACCATTTTAGCATTTCCTTGAGTCATTATTGATTTTGAGCATGTTTTAAAGATGAGACTTCAAATCTGGACAATACTAGGTCCCTTAAGCCTAAAGATTCAAGCTTTATCAAGCTTTGGCCAACTTTCAGGCCTTAAACCATTTGTTGAGCTTTGTGTTGACAAACTTAGCCCTAGATGTCATGCATGGACGTAACGCTTGCAGATTTACGTGGTAGTTCAGCCTTAGAAGGCTAGATCTAGAGTTTGGGGCCTTAGTCTCACTTAAAAGTGTTTGAATGGGTGATTGAGCCGAAGGAACTCGACGAGTTGGTTAGGGTTTTCCCAGATAGTATGGATGCGTTACAAACTCGGTGAGTTGAGTTGGATTTTCCCGATATTTCAGAGAAACGAAGGAACTTAACGAGTCGCATAGATGCACTTGACGAGTTGGGTTAACATGGACTATTGACTTGAGGGTTGACATCCGTTGACTTTTAGGGTTTGGTCAAGTTATGGACTTAGGAGACCATGGATGGGTAAAATGGTCTTTCACCTTTTCTGAGAGTTAGTAAAGGAATAGTTTAACATCCTTGGAGTTGTTATTATAAATTGTTAATTAGAAATGATTATGATATATGTAGGCGAAGTCTAGGCCTACCGTTAAGTACGAGACATACTTGCTTACTTACGAGACGAGTCTTCTCACTATACTTAGCTGAGTGGTAATATGTGTGACCAGAGGGTCTTATTTGAGTTATTGATCGGAGGGTCTTATGTGCTTATATTGAGTTGTGTGATATTGTGCATTTGGTCTTTGTGATTTATGTTGTATATTATTTTGTGCCTTATTGAGTTAGAACCAGAGGGTCCAAACGAGTTGTGAGACCCGAGGGTCCTCACTGAGATACCGGATTGGAGGGTCCATACCCAGCTGTGAGACCGGAGGGTCTTCACTAAGACACATTACTGGAGGGTCTTGATCGATACATAGCCATGCGAGGCTAATTATTTATGTGTGTGGTATTTTGGGGAACTCACTAAGCTTCGTGCTTATCGTGTTGAGTTAAATGTGTTTCAGGTACTTCTGTAGATTCCTGGAAGGCGGAGGCATGATTGTACACATCCGTCAGCTTATGGAGACTTGAGGATTTTGGGATACTCTGATATTGTTTGATAATAACTTATAATTTTTGTGATGACTGGAATTTATGAGTAATATTTTGAGAATAAAAATATGAAAAAAATTGTCTTGAAATTTGAGGTGTTACACCTAGTACGCTCAACGTACGTTTCGTACGCCCAACATACTAACCCAAAGCCCAAATTACCACAATGCCACTAAGGGTCATTCATGCAATCTTTTCCAAATTCCAAGGGCTAAAAATACAACTTTTTTCAAATATAGGGTCGAGATTGAAATTACATTGACATCGGTATGTTACAAATCCTGAAGGGTAGACTTTGAGAGAAAAGTTAGTGTTGACACAATCTTAGGTTGACATTTCGCAGGATTCACAGCTAGGAAATGCACAATCGAATGATCATTTATGGCTACACATTACTAAAAGATTTTGCTAGGAAATGGGTGTTCGTGATGACTAATGTAACAAACACTAACTAAATTCAAAGTTTCGAGAAATGATGAAGAGTTTTTCGAAGATGGATGGGTTGTACAAGAACCAAAAAACCTAAAGAAGAAGCGGTCAATGTGATGAAGAAATTATTCAAGAGGCGTTTCATTTGTATCATGAGGAAACCGGAAAGGCATTCAAGTTTATTAACCATTGGAAAGTGTTATATTTTAGTCAAAAGTAGAAAGACTTTGAAGCCAACATTATACTTAGAGGAGAAGCAAGAAAAAGAACAAAAACGACATCAAATGGATAAATTTCTTTCAATGCTTATGTCGGGTTAAATTTGAATGATGATGACGAGCTCGAGTTAAAAGAAATTGGTTGGTCGATAGGTAAGGGACAAAGAAAAAAGGAAGGGGAATGGGTCATTATCGGGTTTCGGCAACGAATTAGAGGAAATGAGGAAAATAACGAAGACATTTGATCGATACAACTTGAATGTCGTTGAACATTTGACATCTGAAAAATTAAAAAAAAAAATCCAAAAAAGAAAAGGCATGCAAGGGCAAAATGAATGGAATATATGCATTTTTTTATGCAAGTATTGATCATCTTTTGGGTACGCCCACCAGCTTGCTTTGAAGATGAGGGAGGAGATCACGAAAAAAGTATTTTTCTTGTATTCTTTTATGTTTGGTTTTTTATTTAAATCTTAGTTGTTTTTTTTTTTAATTTTGTAATTTTCTATTTTGAAGTAATAAAATATTTGGATTTTTATTTATTTTGTGTTAGTAACTATTTTTTATCTTATTTAAATAATTTATTAACATTTAATTTTTAAAATTAAATTAGTTTTATTGGGAATAAAGTGAAAGGAGTGAAATGTGTCAATTTCCTAAGTTTTGAAGAGTAAGAAAAATAAGGTGACATTGAGGACCTAAGGTGGCATAAGAAAAGTGAAATATGAAAGATAAATACATCATTGGGTTTGGCATAAGAAAAGTGAAATATGAAAGATAAATAAATCATTGGGTCTTAACGACTCTTGTAGGACTTATGGTTGTTTGATGATTGTTGACTGAGTTAGGGGTCGTTTGATAGTTGCTAACTGAGTTAGAGTTGACTGAGTTAGAAGCTAACTAGGTTAGAAGTTCTGACTGAGTTAACTTCTGATTGAAACTTGTTGTTTGATTTTGCATTTAACTGACCATGCAGAATGACTATATTACCATCAAACAACATTTTTGTATAATAATTCATTTATGATATACCATTTAATTTGTAACATTACATTTTTTATAAACAAAAATAAAACTGAATGCAATCTCATGACAAACAAAAAATTAAATTACATAATTGAGTTCTTGCATATACATGTTTAAATTGACAAATCATAGATATAGTTTTACCAATTACACACTCTAGAGCCCTACCCCTACAAGATCAAACACTATTATCAAGAAAACAAAAATGGATTTCAGAACATTATTAATAAGAACAAGCTTTTCTCTACTTGATTCTTGATGAATATTGTCTTTTGCCAACACCTAATCTTTTTCTGCAATAAATAAATAAATAACATATTCTTGTTGAATACAGTAAGGAAGGCAACCCACAAGTGATGTTAAAAAAACATCACTTTCACTACAAATGATATCAGTATCATACTTTGATTAATGTAAAATCCTAACTCAACTAAAGAGATAATCACAACCTGTGCATAACGTAAACATCACTTGTTCAAGTTCATCAAACATATTCCCTAAAGTAAAAAAAAACAATCGAAAGAATCATAAAGAAACTACAATCGACACTAGCATATACAAGATAATAGTATAATTACACATGTACCCTTTGTAATGATTAACATGAATCAACATCTATAGCTATAGAGATGATCAAACAACGAATAAAGAAATCATAAACCCATGAAACAACTTCATCAACAAGGAAAACCCATCAAATAACCAATTCAAATTAGCACAATTGAATAAAAAAGATTGAATTTTTGTTTTCACCTGAAGACAAAATCATTGAAGATGTGGTTATATCGACTGCCCAGTTTCGTCTAATTGAAAAAATTGTTACCTGAGTAATATTCCAAAGTGTTTGAACGGTAGTTGTAGTTTGAATAGATGATTGATATTTCCATTACCAATGGGGAGATCAGATCTTCCATTGAAATCGTTTTGCAAAGATAAATAGGAGAAGAGAGATGAAACTAACGATGAAGGAGGGCGGCGACGATGGCGACGGGGATGGAGGAGGGCAATGCTAGAGGAGGAGGTCGGCGTTTGAGGGGACGAGATGGAACGGTAGCTTTGCGTTTGTTCATAAATTTGGCGATGAAGAAGAAGAGGTGTGAAGGATGCGTATTTTGGGAGAAGGGCAAAGAATCAGTCAACTCTTTTTTTATTGGCGGACCGAATCAACTTTTTTTATGGACCGAGTTAGAGATGTGGACCGGGTCAGATTTAAATCAAACAGCCTGACCGGACTGAGTCAAACAAAAACTTCTGACTGAACCCGGTCAGCACCAAATCAAACAGCCCCTTAGAACTTGTGACTGATTCCACATCTGATTGAAACCATGTTATTTGATTATTTCTCTGACTGTATATAGTGAATGATGAAAAACGATCATATTAGGGGTTGTTTGATAGTTGCTAATTGGGTTGGAGCTGATCGGATTAGAAGCTGATTGGGTTAGAAGTTCTGACTGAGTTAACTTCTGACCGAAACTTGTTTGATTTTGCATCTGACTGACCGTGAAAAACGACTATATTACCCTTAAACAATATTTTTTTGTAATAATTCCCTTATAATTTATCATTCAATTTATAACATTACATTTTTTATAAAATCGTTCAACCAACAGAACAACCGCTAATAAACCAACAGAACAACCGCTAATAGATTATCCCCATAATGGTTAGGTGTTTGGATTTTAGACATGTGTCAACAATATATAACACTTGCACAGTTGAAATCATAAATTCCAAAGGTTCTAAAAGTAGATAATTTAACAACCAAAATCAATTTACTTTTATGTTCATGTCAAACAAAACATGAGGTGCATGAAAGACAATTTGATGATAACGAGTAATTCAATTCAAGTAATACAAAGGCTATTGGTTATTACGCATATCTTGAGTTTTAAACATGAATATATGCACATTTAAAACAAGATTGACACACTGCCGTGTATAACTTATGAAGAAACAACCTACAATACAATAAGAGATTAACATCTCTCAAAGGCCAAACTAAACCCTAAGCAAAATTACACAATTGCCAATCCATTTAGACAAATGTTACATGAAAAAACCCTTTTGATCTTGAATACATCACACAATTTCCTCTAAATAACCAGTTGTTGCATTTAGATCCAAGTCTTTATGCGTAAATTAGTTGGTGGTAAGCAAATTTGTGGAACTTCCCAAGAGGCATCGGACACCTGATGAAACAAAAGTGTTAATTGTATGTTTTACAACATCACATTTTCTGCATAGTAAAGTCCTATCTTCGAAACAAAAGAAGTAGCTAACTGTTTCCTGTACATAAATATCATCTATTGTGAAAATATGTATACCTCGAGTTACCTAACAATAGTTGAATTATACTAACAGGTGTAAATTCATGGATATATGTATAGAATTGCATTAGAAAAATTGAAATTACAAAGCATATACATAACCTTATCTACAACAAACAACCCAACAATAACAAAGAAGGATTTTACCTTACATTTTTTGAGTTTAATTCATAATATAGACAAATACTAAGGTAAGAATGGTGAATTTTTTAACATAAGATCGCCAAATCTGCCTTAAACATTTCGAAATCTGCATTAGTAGATCAAAAGTGCCAAAACGAGCTATAAAGTAAAATTAATGAAACCCCATAACTATCCAATTTCAGCAAATTAATGAAACTCTAGTTTAAATTCGACCATTAGATGCAAACGAGGTCCACTTCAGTTCTCATAATTGCAATAACAAAAGGCATAAGATCATACCTTTGATTCCTAGGTTAATTAATCAATTGTTTGAGCTTCAATCCACTTGAGTACTCACGATCTCCCTCTGTTGCTTGATAGCTCCCTCCCTCTGAAAATTTCGATCAAAATTCACCCTCTATTGCAACCATCAGGATAGGCGGAGGACGACGGGAGGAATCTGCATCAGGAGAGGCGGAGGTCTGCGATGCTACTTGCGGCGGCGACGGCGAAAGTGTCTGGTGGGAAGGACGTTTTGAAGGAGGAAGAGTCGTTTGATGGGCTCTGTGAAGGCGTTGGAAGGAGGAGATATGTTTTTTACTGGGCACGAATGTCTTTCTTCCATCACTTACTCGGCCAGCTGATATTTTCTCTAGGACCGAGTTAGGAAGTAATGACCGGGTCATAAACATATTTAGCATGTATCAAACACGCTGACCGGACCGAGTCAGCCAAAAGGTACTGACCAGACCCGGTCAACACAATATCAAACAGGCCCTTACTTTTATATTGAGCGTGTTTGGCATGAAGCTTTTCAAAACGTTTAGGAGCTTCTAGCTTTTAGCTTTTGACAAAACGTTCTAGTTTAAACAAAAAGCTTCGTTTGGTAGTACGATCGTTTAGTTTTTCTTTTAAACAAAACGCTCCAAATCTAAAAGCTACTTCATGTAGCGTTGAACAAAACGCTACTAAGCTTTTGAAATCAATTCTCATAAGTACCCTTAAAAATATATTTATATATTTATTTATTCTTAATCAATTGTCCTTTTATGTAATTTTATATATTTCAAAAGCTTCCAAATATTTTTTCCAAACACTCATATAACAAATAGAAGTTACGGTTTCTCGCTACCAGTTACCCGCTACCAGCTATCCGCTACCCGCTTCCAGCTAACAACTATTTTTGCCAAACACGCCCATTGTCTCTTGTGTTGGATAAAATAATTATAAAAATACAAACTGTCATACAAAATTTAAATTATACATACATCATTTAAAATCCAAATATGAATTGTCATAAAAATGCAAATAAAGTGATATCCAAATTATTAACACAAACACTTAAGGGTTGTTATATGTTTAAACAGTTTAACCCATTATATACGATGCTAGGTTTGCAACTCATCTAAACAACCAATTAGCGGTGATCACAACTCATACACAGTTAATCAGAAAAAATGAACCTCAATTAATAGGATTAGGAAGAAAGTTCAAATAAACAATGTAAAGGGCATATGAATTTAAACAAATCAAAGCATAACAAAGATCAGCAAGAATTTGGCAACACATAAACAACCAGCCGGTAGAAAGAAAGCTTTAAGAAGATCTTATTTTTATCAAGACTTTAAACAGTCAATTTGTCACACCCCCGAACCAGACGGCGAAAACGTCTGAGGGCTCGCGTGACTTTAATTGAATATCATCACAATGAATATACATGAATCATAACATAAACATCACCATGCATCAATATATTACAACTGGAATTGTTCACATCAAGTACATTGTTTTAACATTACACATTCATAACATAAATTGTTTGAGTGTTTTTAACAACATAACATCCTAACATTACTTCATATTACCCTTCCGCTTACCTGTTACCTGAGAATACAAGTTATTTTGGAAAAACGTCAACATATGAAATGTTGATGAGTTCATAAGCAATGTTGTGATAAAATGATTTTGTATAGTTTGTAAAACCCAGAAAATCCGATATTTTCTGAAAAGACTTTTGTTTATCAAAGTGTGAAGATCCATAAGTTGATGCATGAATGATTTCAAAAACATGTATATGTGAAGGGTATTTTGTATTATAGTTATAAAATTTCGAGCGAGTAGTATTGAATTCCCCGAAAAACCCGATGTTTTCCGATGTTGATTGTATCCGTGATTACTGATTTGTATTGTCATATCGAATGAATATTGATTACTCCACATTGTATATCGTCCTAATTTCGTCTACTTTGATTTCTCATAAGCCTTAGCGAACGAAGAGAAGAGGAGCACTATGTCCTACTACTATCGTAAGTACCTTAGGCTGTTGGGAATGCGAAAGACACGATGGTCCAACTCGCATTTGATTACTTTGACCTTACTAGCCTTAATAATGGGCCACTAGGGCCCAATAGGCAATAGCACAAAAAGGCTATTGAAAGTCTTTTTACATGGAATTGGGTCATAGGAGGCCCAATAACACATAAGCGTTATCCCTTTGGGCCCAAAGATCATTTTGATGGACTTGCAAGATCCAACAAGCATGATTTGAAACTCTCAAGCCCAAATTTTGTAAGTTTACTCATCGTAGTTATCGCGTATCTATTGAAGTGTTTGATTTAACGGTTGTTGTTTTTGTATTGATTCGAGACCGAATCAATTCGTTTATAGGAATTGAACGTGTATTTGTTTTCCATTTTGTCGGTAGTCGTGGATTATGTATTTTTGACTTAATGAATTAATTTGTTTAAAAGTAGAAGTTTGACCTTTTCACTACCTTTCTTTTATAAAAATAACAATTTTAGTCATTTATATAAAAGAATTTCATTTTTAGTCCTTAAAACATTTTCATGACACTTTTGCATCATAAATTTGTTGAAAAGATAGTTTTAACCCAAACTTTATTTTGTTAACAGATTCAGCCCTTCCAGAATGGTATTTCTCGGTTAAAACCCCATTTTTCGCAACTTTCATAGTTTTGGCTCAAAATCCAAAAACTTTACATTTTTGGTCCTTTTTGATAGTGAAAAGCATTTTTGACCCTTGAAATAGTTTTATTACGCTATTTATCCCCTGTTTTGAAGAAAGTTTCATTTCAGCCCCTTAAATTGTCATTTTTCTCAATTTTTGGCTTATTGGGCTAAAAAGCCCAAAATTAGCCCATTAAGCTAAAATTTTACATTTCAAGTCCTTTGAAAACTTTATTATTCAGAAAAACCATTATGGAAACTGTTTTGATTCTTTTGGCCCTTAAGAAACCGTGACTTGACCATTTTTAACCCTAGTTTTGTATATTTGACATTTTAAGCCCAAAATGGATTTTTATGTTGAAATATGTTTATCAAAATCTTATAAATTATTATTCTTGACTTGTTTAGTGTAGAATAACTTAGATTATGTTTGTTTCTCTTCTCATATCATAGATCTCGAGATTCACCCCTTTTTAGTTACATATTTATCACAAAAACACATAAATATACACATACATGCATAAAATCACACATAGCATACATATACACATAGATCTACACATTTTCTTGTATTCTCCCACATAAAACACATGAAAACCGAAAATAGAGGGGTATGAAGCTCACCTTGAGTTGTAGTTTCGGTTTTGAAGAGAGAAAGTAAGTAAGTGGTGTGGTTTTCGGCTTTAGCAACCTTTCTTGGAAGATCTCGAACTTAAGGAGTTTTCTAGGAGTGTGATCACAAAAAACTTGTTTAGAAGGAATGATCTTACAAGAGAGAAGAGTTGTATAACTTAGAAATGTAAAAACTTACCAAAGAATGATGATTATCTTGAGAAAATCTCTTGAAGCATAAGCAAAAGTCTTGAGAATTTTTGGATGAAGGAATGGATGAGTTTAGAGAGACTTAGAGAGAGTTGTTGTGATGTGTGTGTGTTTTGGGAGGCTCTCGGCGGAGAGAAGAATAAAGAGGGGAAGAGAGAGAGTGAGGTGACTTGTCTAGATACATGCTAGTCCATGCATGGGTGCATGGTGTGCAATAAGGAGCTGGCACCTCCTAAAGTCAACCCTTCCTTCTTTGTTTTATGGTTTGGGCCGAGAGAGTAGAAAGGAGAAAGAAAAATTGGGCCTTGAATGCTTAAGCCTATATTATGACTTAATTTGATCATCTTTGGCCCAAAATAAATCAAGGAATGATTTTTATGACCTATTAGGGCTAATTTAAATTTGTTGTGACCCAATAAGGCTCATTAAAGATAACCTAGTTCATTTTAGGCTTATAAGGCCCAAAATGTTAAGTTTCATGTTTATGGGTCCAATTAGGGCCCATTTGAGGGTTCTAGGTTTAAGATAGTTAAATTGGAAACTTGTTGATCCATTAGGTCCAATAAGGAAATCCTAGCCCAAAATTGACTTAAACTGGGATTTCAAGGGTTTTCCAATTCTTTGTTGACTATTTGTAGTGCTTGAATGAAGTATTTGATGAAGTTTTGTTGTTACTGAATAAGCTTCATACATGCTTTCACATTGTTGGCTCACATTTGTTACCATTGTTTAATGTTTACAGGGCATCAAATTTCTAGTTGTGACACAATTAGGTTCGCACCTGAGGAAGGCGACATAGGAAAGCGTAGGTGGCCTCGATGGAGGAAAGAGGAAAAAGTTGTGGAGGTTACGTATATTTAATCAAGAGGTATTTTTGGACTAATCAAAGATGTTAAAAGGGAAAACAAATATGTTGATTAAATATTTGGGTCCAGTTAGAAGCAAATCAAACATCGTTTACTACCTTTGGGTAAATGTTACCTATATATTATTTCTCCACTTAACCATTTTTATTGGACCACAAAAATATTGTTGTTTTTTTAATATATTTACAGTTTTGTAAAAAATAACCGTTCTTCACGAAATGTTTATATATTAATTTCTTATATATTTTTGTAAATATCTAACTAGTTTTTGATAAAATTACAACTACGATCCTCAATTCCATTTATTATTTCTAACCAAATTATATCAAAAGAAACCAACCATGGAAATGAATGGCAACAATTTTTGGTTTGCATGTAATGAGTTTTGATGGTGATGGTAATGGTTAAGTGTATGTCACTTTCCTAAAAATAACAAAAGATGATGAGTTTGCCTAAAAATGGAGAAAATAATGACTTTTGAGTCGCAATAAATAAGCTAAAAGTCAACATAAGAGCATTTCAAATATCAAATTCATTAAAAGGTTTTTCAAACTTTAACATCAGTTTTATACTTTTATATTATTTATGAAAACGTATTTTTATAGAACCCAATACTCATTTTCCAAAGTATATCTTTTAATTAGAAGTTGACTAAAAAAACATTTCATTTTACCATTACAAGTTATATATTTTTCTACCTATATTTTTTCATAAATTTCCCTTTTCAAAGTTTTACATACTTCAAGGCCACATCAATTCTCGAAATATTTATATGACAAAATTGCAGAAATGGTCCCTATGGTATGCAAATTTTTGGGATTTTAGTCCAAACCTTGAGTTTTTTAGATTGATGGTCCTTTTGGAGTGGTTTGTATGTGAAAAAGTCCCTTCGAAAATTGAAATGACTATAATACCCTTGGGGTATTTATTTTTCATTTTTCTTTCATCCTTTTTAAATTTAATATCTATTTATTTATTTTAACAACTAAAAAAATAATAGGACCCATCTCTCTCTCTCTCTCTCTCTCTCTGACCAGACTCTTCTTCCAAAATCTCTATCGCTTCCTCAACAATTCAACAACTTCATCAATCTTAAGTGCTGAATTCGATTCCAATAGTTAAGTCATGAACTAGTTGAAGCCTCTTGTCAATGAACTGTAGCAACAAACCCATTTTACTACACCCAAGAGTGAACACACACCAAAACTCGTCAAACTAAGTTGAATTAGGTTTTCTGAAATCGAACTAGATAGAGATAAGGTGGAAATCAAGTCAAAAATCGAAAACACGTTTAGAAATTTGGCAGAATCATAATTTGAATTATGAAATCAATTCATACATACATATGCTCACAAAGATGAATGCAGAAAATCTAAAATAGATTACAGGAGAGCAGATACTAGCAGCGGCTTAAGTTGGAAGAAGGAGGTCGGTAGTCGACAAAGTGAAATTGAAGAAAAATGTTAAAGATTTGAAGCATTTGATCGATAGAGAGATAAGATTCTGATTTAGGGTAAATACAGATGTTGCAGATGTGGATTTAAATGGTTTGATGATTATGATTGAGAAATAATAGAGAAGCTTCAATCGATTATCCATATCATCTTATTTTCCGACAAGTTCTAATGATTGAAGAAGGATAAGTTTCAATCGATTTGTCTCACTCTCTCTACCAGTCTCGATCTCTCAAAAAAGCAATACGATTACCAATGGGTTGCTCCGATCAACAGAAAAAAATGAGGAGGGAGGTGGTTTCATGGTGGTCCCAGCAACAGCAACACCATCGTTGGTGGTGGTGGTGTTTCTCGGTGGGAAGGAGGCAGTGGGTGGCGGAGGGAGGAGCTCTGGAAACCTCTGCTGCTTCTGTTTGGCCTTCTGCCGGAGAAGAAGAATGAGGGAAGAAGTGGCATTGGTGATGGCTGGAGTGACTCGACAGAAAGGGCGGAGGGAGGTGGTGGCCAGTGTCAAATTCGTCCGTCTTTTCCTTCGGCTAGTGAGATACGAACGAGAGGGATCAGGATTTGCTATAGCAGTGGGTGGATATTTGGGTTTGTTGAGAGAGAGAGAGAGAGAGAAAAGAGAGAGAGAGAGAGAGAGAGAGAGAGAGAGTGAGGGGTGTGGGCCCAAATTAGTTTTTTATTTTGTTTTTCTTTTAAATTAAACAAAAATATATAAAAAATATACCAGAAAGGGCATTTTAATCTTTTCAGTTTTCCAAGGGACCAAAATCACAAGCAAACATGGTCAAAAGGACCACCAATCCAAAAAAATCAAGGTTTGGACTAAAACCCCAAAAAAATACATACCACAGGGACCATTTTTGCAATTTTATCTATTTATATTAACAAATTTACGGAAAACACCACAATAAGTAAACTTATGATTCGTATAACTTCTTAAATGCAATACACAATATTTATATATTATGTAATACATGGCATGCATAGTTTTATCATATAATGTAATTTCATTTTTTTTAATGGCATATGATTATATTAGAAAAAAAAAAAGAATTAAACAAGTAAAGACATTATTGAGATTATCATAGGAAAATCTCCAGTAAAATCATAATATCTTATTAATTTTATAAAAAAGTCTCAGATTAAATTTATTTACAGAAAACACAAAGTATCGACTAAAACTTCGGAAAAACCATATATTTTTCCTGTTTCGCAGTTTTAATCGCTATTATTGTCTTTTTTCGTTAATTTAGTCAAAATGCAACGTCCCGATTTTCAACCAAAAAATTTCATTTGTATTTATTCAAATATATCAGATTATGGTTATATTATGCGGAAACATGTTGCGAATACGCATGTGTATAGTCGAACCTTGCCATTTTTACAAACAAATGAAGCTCTTTAAAAACATTTATAAACTACTGGGTAAGCAAGAAGCTTAGTGAGTTCCCCAAAATATCATATACCACAACATATACAATGCATGCATATGATGGCCTTCAGCATAAAGCTGGTCCGCCATTGGCCTTCATCACTAAGCTGGTCTGCCCTTTTGCCTTCAACATAAAATTGGTCCGCTACTTTGGTCTTTAGCATAATGTTAGTCCACCCAAGTATATTTGCCTTTAGCCTGAGGCTGGGCCGCCCTCAACTTTCCACATAATATATAACACGTATAAACAGTACAACATGCAATAATCCAATACTACACGCAACTAACAAAACTAACCTAATTGCATACTACAAAGCAATTATATCCTAAAATATTGATGATACATATTGGAGCACATAATATACTGAGAAAACTCACATGGATATTTTACTTAGACGATTGACAACTATCAGGGTGATTCTACTAGCGATCCAATCTAGCTGGTAACGCGCTTAACGAGTATTAACCTATAATACTATAACTTATTAATTCCTATGGTCAATTTGATAATGAAAGTTATATATTTCACTAATCCCAATGAATGTTGAGAGTTCTATCAAATAAGGTCATCCAGGCCGGATATTAGGAGACAAGATCATTTCGGTATATAGTATTTCTGAAATCCAACAACCAAGCCAACATAACCCTTATAGACACCTCTCCCAGATCAATCAACATTATAACTGAAATTACTAATAAATCTTATTCATATATCCATAAAACGAATATGGATATAAATATAAGTTACACATAAAACGTAGCTTAACTTATAGAGAGTTTCTAGTGAAAATCGGGAAGATCACAAACATAATTTTGAAACATAAAACTTTATCTCTCAGTCGCTCCAGGGCCTCGCTAAAGTAGTCGGGAACTAGGGAGTATAGGTATTAGGGGTAGAAAGAGTTTCCAGAGGATTTTAGTGGAAATGGTATGAAGAATGAGCTGAAAATCGCACATATATAGGGGAATTTCGAGGGCGCGTAGCATGTATGGTCGGTGCGCGTCGCGCACTTGGTCGACTATGGTAACGTGGCTCCATGCAGAAGGTGATATGTGGCGGGTTCTAGGTGGTGTGTCAGAGGCCGCCGTACGCCTTGTCTGCGTGCGCCTGCGCGTGTGATTTAGCAGATTTTCAAAAATTTATATTTTATTTATACGAGCTCCGTTTTCGATGTTCATTATATCCACGCAAAACTATCGACAAGATCTACAACTTTCATTTAGACTCTGTCGGCTAATTCTCACTTTATTTTTAAAATTATATTTGGCTAGGCTTAAACTGTTAAAGTCCGTATAAAAATCATAACTCTCTCATATGATATCCGTTCTCGACTGTCTTTAATTTGACGAATAGGTATTGATGAGATCTTCAACTCTTCTTTATAGGTAATATCGGGTTAATTACCTGAACTAGTAAAAAACTACAAATTAACTAACAATCGGGAATGAGGTTGGTAACAAACATGATCAAGTTTTTATGTTTTGTGATTATGACCATTCTATCTAAAATAAATAATTTCGGACTCATATAAATATATAATGTGTATGCTTTTTATTTGCACAAAAAAAATTTCAAAAAGTTCTCTCTATTCATGTCAAAAATAGTTATTTTGAAATATCTAATGTCATCGTTTTTCAATAAAATGTTACAATTTTTACTCTTTTTTATCGTATCTATTACTCAATAGACATGCTTTTTTTGTTAGATTTGAGTAAAAAAAAAAGAGATTTTCTCGAAATTCCGAAACTATTTATTGGATTTCAGACTTATTCTTGAAATTCTAAAATATGTTTTTTTTCTACCGTTTGTAATTTGGAATTCTCTACAATGTATTTTTTCATTTAAAAAATTTAATATGAAATAAAGTTAATCTGAGATGACCAATTGCAAACAAAATGATAATTTTTCCAAAACCTCACAAACTTAGTTATTTTGTTAACAAATGTACTAATGGTTAGTTTAGTTAACATCCCAATTATAAACACATTAGTATTATAACTAATAATTACAGTGTATTCTTCATATCGGTAAAAAAAAAAGATAAAATACTTTGCTATTTGTTACAAGCCATAATTTCTTAAAATGCACCTTTACTATTCATATGTTTTCGCGGGAAAATAAAAGGAGGGAATAGAAGTTGGTAAAACCACCAAGGCACCAAAGCCAATAAGCCATGATGAAAGTAAAAGATGGGTTTTGCAAAAGCAAAAGCAAGTTTTTGACCTTTTTGCCCTTAAATTATGCGATCAAAGGATTCCAACAAGTATGATGATCTCATTTAGTAAAAGACAAGCATCTTAAATCATTAACAAGAAAGCTGTTACTTTTTTTTATTATAAAAAAGTATTAATTGTAATTCAGCTATGTATATTTCTTTTTATATAACAAAAACATAAAAGAGTATTTTAATGTATGATAATCTAGTTTACCAGTTTTCACAAACAGAAGAACTTATAAATGATCTTAGTGTTCTAAAAGAATTATGCGTTCTAAATTTGATTTATTGATTACTACAACTTAAAATCAAAATAATCATAATGTAATGTTTGGACAAAAAGTAAAAACATATTATGGTTAAATTTATGTCATATGGAACAAAACTGATTGTCAAAGTGTAAGGTAAGATAACTTATAAAAAATTTGATAGAGCATAAAATACATTCTTTTAAATAAAAATACTTCAATAAATATATAATAATAACAATGTAACTTTTTATCTTTAAAGTTTAAATAATCAGAATTTAACACTCATCAATATCAAAAGTAATTGTTGCAACTTATACAAGAAACATATACCAAAACATTATCTTCTACATGTGTTGTTACAATAATATCAAATTCTCATCATCTAAAAATAAAATCACGAAGTATTCAAGTAATCATATCTCTTATTTGATTTAATCGATCTGACTCGGTCAACTTCAGACTTATTTGATACCATAATTAGAATCTTTTGATATTCCTCTTATTGAGGCTGAGTGTGATTCAATGTCTCTCACGCAGACATTGATTCAATCAGATCTAACTCAATCAACAACTATTAAACAAGAACATCGTTTTTAAAAATACATTGCAAAAAAAATCCCACTCAAAATACGTTTTCTTTTTACATCCAATTTGCAAATAATGCACCCAAATATGAAATACATATCAAGCATCATTATAAATCTTTGCATCATAATATAAGATATCATCACCAATTGTAGCAAGAACACATGACTAATTAACTACTAATCATTCAAGAAAAAGTAGACATAAAAAGATGAAAAACAACACATTTTTGTTTTTTTTTTTCATGTACCTTGAATTCTCCCAATTCGTGGTAATTCCATATCAACTGCAGACAAATTATGCATATGATGATTCTCTGAAGAAGTCGCAAATTTTCTTTTCTTAGACCATAACCAAATCTTTGAAACCGAAAAACTATCCGTTTTTGCTCCAATATTAATCTTTTTCCCCTCAATATCTTCATCCATTCTATGATCCGCGATTCGTTCTTCTACCCCTTTAACAAATTTCAAATTCTGGAGATCTTTTTGATGATGATTCAATGGAACCCTAAGATTCGTGTCCCTCACAACATACTCATAAGAACCCATTGAATAACATCTTCGAGCATCTAAATTACTACTACTAGTCTCACCTCCTGTTTCGCCTTCACTTTCAGTCAATTTTCTGAACTTTCCAAGTCTGACAGAAAAAACCCCCTTTTCAATCGGCGTTTGTTCGGGATCAATTGTTTTTGATGAAACCCTAATCTCATCTGCTTCCCGGGGATCATCGAAATCGAAAATTGGATTATCCATGGAGAATTCAGGATCGAAAAGAGTGTTTCTGCAAAGGGGACATGTCGAATTCGATAGAAGCCATGTATCTATACAACTGATATGAAAAGCATGGCTACACGTTGGGAGTAACCGCAATTTATCGTTTTCAGAAAACTCGCATAAACAAACGGCGCAATCGAAGGGCTCGTGAGCTCCGACTACTTCTTTGTACATAAAAACAGGAAGAGCGTCGATAAATGTTTGATCTAAACCGGAATCATGTAAATGGAAAAGCTGTTGGAGTTGTCGTTGAAGTGTGTCGGATGGAGACCCATCTGGGAACCGATTTGATTGATTTGAGTGCGATTGAGAGTTGTGTTTTGTTAAGAATCTAACGAGTAAGTGAAGCAAACCGGAGATGAAGAACAAAACGGCCAAAATCACGATAATGAATAGAACAGCTGGGCTGATTTTTGGAGAAGATGAAGGGGATGATGTTTTATGGAAAGTTACAGTAAATGGAGGTGAAAACGACGATGAAGATGAAGGTGGAGAAGGCATCGATTGTTGATATCCGATAAACCCATCTTCTTTATAGATTTGATATCTCATCGAAGAAAGTTTAACATTTGCCACCATTGAAGTGAAAAGATCTCTACAGTTTTTCTTCACGGAAAACAAAACCCCAAATCATATTTTTTACGATGAAAGATTCATACCCAGAAGCTAAAATCCAAAACGTCGAAAATTTTGGCTTCAGATTCAACAGTTTCAGAAGATAATTAGTAGTGGGTCATGCTGGATTAAGCTAAAAGACGATTTCACAACACGAACCACCGATCCTTGTTCAATAATAGCAGGTAGATAGTGACAAAATCAGATTAAATTTCCACTTTTTTTTTCGATTCTCACCTACCTTGAACCTTGAACAAGCCCACCTTCTTGTTCAGTGGCTGAAGATGAAACCCTAAAAAGAGGGCTTCAAGAGAAAGGAAGGAGGATTAATATATGCTGAAAATCAGAAAACCCTATTTGATGCTATAGAAGGAAACTAGGGAAAATGGAGTATAAATTTAAAAAAAAATAAAAAAAATGAAATAATGATTGGGAAAGGGGAAGTGAAAGAGATGGGTGAGTGAATGAATGAATGAATTGCTGTTTGCTAGTTACCGAAGTGAGTATTCAAAGAAGAAATCAAGAGATTTTAAGTGGGAAGATGACACGCGATGTGGAGCGCGTGAGAGAATCGGTAGATGAAAAACTACAAAAAGTGGCTCATGATGTGGACTCTTTTGTCTAAAGTTTAACCCATGGATGGAGTCAAACGATGTACAGTTCTAACCATGAAGTTGTAGCATCAAATCAACAACAAAGTTATGAGTACAAAACTAGTGATACAATCATAAAATCCAAAATTTCCATTTAAAGATTTAATCATTTTGATTTTTAGTGTGGATTTAGATGATAATTTATAACATTAGAGATTTGGATTATTCAAAAATCTGAATAATTTATAACATTAGAGATTTGGATTATTCAAAAATATATTTCTATTTGTTAATAACTCATTTGTTTATTTAATAAGTTATAGTTGAGACTTGTGTAGGTCTTTTTTTTTGTCATTTCTATCCTCACGGTTTAAATTAATAACTTATTTATTTTTTCTTTAATATTAAATAAAACAACGACAAATTTTCATGAGTAGTATCTTTGGTTTCCAAAAAATAGCAATGTCATGATAACGTTGTAATGCATGTCTCCCTTTTTCAAATTAAACATGGTTAGTCCTTGTTAGTCCTTTTGGATGACTTTGTTAATATAAGGGTTAAATGCTTATGAAATGTCTATTTACCAACCCCTCCCCCTTTTATTTAATTTATTATTTATCATTTTATCATATTTCTATTCTAATCATTTTATTATATTATAATTTAGAACCTAACCAACTACCTTCACATGTAAACTCCTCTCTTTCCATCCCTCCCCTTCTCCACATCCGACGATTACCTCTCCTTTCTTGATTAATGCAAATCATGTACCAGCAAATCTTGGGGATTTGGTTTCGTAACAATCATTGAGAGACTCTATTGATGAGATAAATGGTCATTGGTCAGTGCGCCTTAACACCGGATGATATGCCAAATGCTATAGAGTGGTAGTGGTGGGTGTCTCCATGAAGGAGTTGGTGGATATCATGGTGACCGATACAAAGGTGATTAGCATGAAGGTGGCGGTAGAAACATAGGTGATAGGTATGGTGGAAGTCATGATTGTAGGTACAGTGGCTCTATGATGGTGGATCTGGGCACCATTGTCTAGCCTGACTTGACATCGTCGTCATTCCCCAACCCTTGCACATCATGTTTAAGTTGAATCGCGCTCCCTACTATCTGCTATCTATTATATATGATTTGTGTTCCGAACATGAACATGTTTTGGGCTTAGGATAAGAGAATAGAAAAGCCTAGATATTTTTTTAAACATTAAACACATTGTTGAAAAATTAGTTATGTAAATGATCATCACTAAAATGAGATGAAAAGCCTTTAAAAATGACTAACATATATTATCAAGTTTTAAAAATGACTAACATATATTATCAAGTTTTATCAACTCAGTGAAAACCTTATATTTTTTTCTGTCTTATTACAAAATTAGAAGAAACAATCTACTTTATAAGTATATTGATTTAGACATCAAATAGATTATTATAAATGAATAAAGACAAATTGTTATATGTCAAAAGATCAAGTATGCCAAAATATGTAAATGTCTTTTTTTTTGTCATTTTAGATATATAAATTTCTTTTGCCAAACATTCTAAAAAAATTGTGTTTTTTCACCGTATAACTAATCCAAACATTTTATTTTTAAAACTCTTTTGCTACCATATACACTAATAAACACTTTACCAAAAAAAACGTTTTTTGTTTTCCAAACTCAATCTCAAACACCTATAAAAATTAAAAAAGGTTAGTCTTAGAACATGACACCACAAAGATCCAGACTACTTGCAAAAATAGAAATCTACACAAACATCATGTTAATAGTAATACTAGATCTTGGTCACAACCACACATTCAAAGACCCAATTTGGCCAAACACAAACTGTTCAAACAATAATGAAATTGGACTTTGAGTGGCTATCAAATCATAAAGAAAATGATCCATTGAGGTTGCCAAAACAAGAGCCACAAATTATACAACAACATCAGCATACATGTGATAGATACCTTCACTCACAATACGAAATATAACCTACCACAAAAAAACAAATTTCACTATAATCATAATTTTCAACATCCAAGTAATTTTGTTGGTTCTCGAGTAAAAAAAAAATATGTGTTGACCATACTGGGTGCCCCATCAACCGGTCTCACAGCCAACATTGGGAAGTAAATCAGATAAATCACAATGTCCCTACTGTTCCACTGATTTTTGTTCATATTCGAGTACGGAGTTAACCGGAGCTCTTGATTTCAAAACCATTTCTTTATACTCTTCTTGGGGACTTGAAAGAGACACAATGGCCCCACCAGCACCAACCGAAGCTTCACCTTGGTGAACAACCACGGTTCGTATAACAATATTGAGATCAAAAGTTTGGTTATATGAAAAGAAGCCAATACACCCCGAGTATATGCCTCTTGAGCAACTTTCCAAAGAGTCAAGAAGTTCCATCGACCTTAATTTCGGTGCACCGGTCATCGAGCCACCAGGGAATGCAGCTCGAACGCAATCGATTGCGGTTAGGTTTGACCGTTTCTTGCCTTGCACCGTGCTCACCATGGTGTGCACGGTCGCGTATGATTCCACGTCCATGAGTCGCGGAACGTGGACTGAGCCTGGGTCGCATACGCGACCCAGGTCGTTTCTTAGCAGATCGACTATCATTAGATTTTCCGCTTGGTCTTTTTCACTGTCGAATGAATTTTGAATTAAAATTCAGTTCGGGTGGACGGAATGGAATGGAATGACACACATTCCATTCCATTCCTTAGACACAAAAGGAAAAAAGGACTTGTGTTGTAGTTGTGATTTATGCATGAAATCACAACCACAACACAGGTCAGGAATGGAATGGAATGATATAGATTTATTCCATTCCATTCCTCAGATACAAAAAGGAAAAGACTGACCTGTGTTGTAGTTGTGATTTAAGCATGTGATCTTCGTGAGGTGTGGACCCACGTGCAATAGTGCCCTTAATAGGTTTAGCTTCAAGAACACCATCTCTATCTAACCTCAAGAATCTCTCAGGGGAAGAACAACAAATAGTTAAATCTTCCTTTGAAAAATTAAGCCATGCAGCATAAGGAGCAGGATTCTTCTCTCTAAGATGTAAGTAAATCCCTAAACGATTCAAATCTCCTAACTTCTTTCTCATTTGAGTTGTTAAACACAGCTCATAGCTTTCACCATCTTTTATAAACTCCTGACACTTTTCCACATCTTTTATATACTGTTCTTCACTTTTATCTGAAAGAAACGTACTTTCGGTTTTTTTGTTGTTATTAAGGTATTGGACTTTGGGAAGAGTGGTAGAAGATGGTTTTAAGGTTATAAGCTTTTGATAAACATCATTGACCCATGTTGTTTTTGTTTTTGTTTTTGTTTTTGTGGTTTGATCGTGTAAATTTAGAAGGTAGATATCATCATTGGAATGATCTATTGCTATAAGATTGTCTACAAAGAAGAAACACGCATCTGGTGTTTTTGCCTTGTGTTGGTTATATGGTGCACCACATTCTACTTTAAGGCCATATCTGTAAATAAATAAATAAAAAGATTTTTATATTATTAAAAATTGAAATAAAGTATGAATTACAAAAAGTTATATACCCGAGATAGCCTACGTATCCACCGTAAAATTCAAATGGTAATCCTTGGAAATCTTTTTCATCATAATGAATAGATTGAAGTTCCTATTAAAAAAAAAAAAAAGTTGACATGTCAGCAAAAATAAAAAAATATTATTAAGAACCGAATAAATGTTACCTTATTCATGAAATGGAAGCAACCTTCTTCCAAAAATGCTGTGGTGGATAATCCTTGAGCATTTTCAATTGTAATATTACCTCCACCTCCACTTGTAGATGTAATCTCACTGAAGAAGATAACAGGGTTAAATGCAAGAAATAAAAATGTATTTTATTTCTTCTATTTTTGAAAAATCAAAGTGATGTTTATTCAAACCTTGGGTCCAAATCCGATAATCTGAATGTTATCTGTTTCCAAAGAGAGCCACCTTTTCCACCCATAAACGAAAATCTTGCTCTTCTCTGTATAACATGCATATATTCAATGACGAGGATGATAAGGGCATTTATGTCTTTTGCACAGAGTAAAAATCAAAAATTGCAAGGAATTAATTTTATAGTTTATAAAGTAAGAGATAAGACCTTTTCTGTAGAGGAGCTATCAAGCCAAAAGGTATTTTCAGCCTTTTCATCTCCAAACAATTCAAGAAATATGTTTTTTGCACCACCGATTTGCGAACACAAATTCTCAATTTTCCTCCATTCTAACTTCAAAAACTTGACATCATTTCTCAAATTTGACGAATTTGCCCTCTCGTATATATCAAAAGGGTTTGTATCAAGAAAAGACACATAATTTCTTCTGGGATTGTCTTTAAACTCCCAACTTCCATTTCCCACCTGCATGCACGCTAAGTAAAGTTTACTGCTCAAAAGCCATGAAGCAACTTAATTATTATGATAAAAAATAATAATAATAATAATTTTAAATAAATAAATAAATAAATGGTTTATTATGTTATAGTAGTTTACCATTATACTTTAACTTCCTGTCATTAATAGAACAAGAGTCCTTCCATCCCCAAAAGTCTTCTGTAATTTCTCTGAAATTTTTAAATATCTGACTCCCATGACAGGTGGCAATGCTCTCGGGATGAAACTGCAAGGGGGAGATTTGAATTACCTCATAAATGCAAGGACTGGTTGTGAATAATAAAGATAAAGATGAAGGTGGACCTGTAAACCATAATGAGGCCTTGTGGAGTGCATGATACCCATGAGAACTTTCTTATCAGGTGTAGTTTCAACATAAGAGTTTTCTTGGTCAAACTTTTGGTCAACCAGAGAAGATATTGTATCAGTTGAACAAGTCCATGCTAAAGGTATAAGTTCCTTTGGAAGTGACTTTGGATCTATCACTAGGGAATGATATCGAACCACCTATACATATAAAAACACATTGTTTCAATCTTATTATTTTAGTTATTGTTTCTATTTTAGTGTATTTAATATTAAACTCACCTTAAAACCAGAATTATTTCCAGAAGGAATATCATGGAACAGTTTGCAGCCATTATGCTGTATTTCACTACACAAGACAAGTGGAGTTAATAATATATATGTATATGTATATGTATATGTATATGTATATGTATGTATAGTATAATTATAGCCATGTTGTAAAGAGTTTTAATACCTTAAACGTCCATGAACAGGTTCAAAGGCATGCACAACATTAGCACCATGCACATAGCCTAAAGCCTATGGAAGCATTGAAGTTTTTAGTATTATTAAAAATAATTAAATATAAAATAAAAGTTACAAGAATGAAAAAGGTCATATAGGTCTGAATTAGATGTGAGATCCTCCTAAGTCCTAAAATGTGACAGATTAAAATTTCCTCAAATTTTAATTCCCTCATATGACAGATTCCATTTCTTTTAAAATCTTACACCAATTGAAATACTCTTACGTTTTTTTCATTTTCCAAGCTCAGTTATTTCTATTGAATGACAAAAATGTCAAGGCAAAAACTCATGAATGAATTCAAGTTTTTACTAAATGTGAATTAAGATTCAAGATTATGATCTGATATAAGAATATTTATTAACTGATAAAAAATTACATGAAAGATAAGACATGAAGAACAGTAGAATCAACTTTAAAGAATACCTGGTGTCCAAGACAAACACCTAAGATTGGAATGTCCCCACACTCTAGCAGCAACTTAAAACAAATTCCTGTAATTCACAAAAAGTCAAAGTCAATTGTTTCCAATTCTAGAAAGCTCTATTGTAATTCTAATGAATCTCACTTAAAATTGGTGGCAAATATTTTAGATTTAATTTTAAGGCATTCTACTTTTAGAAAATCTTCCCATTTATAGCATTGTACTTCCAATTTTTTTATTATATCAGTAAAAAAATAGGTTTTAATTAGAAAAGTAGATTGCTATTTCTTGCACTTACCTATATCATCCGGGCATGCTGGTGATCCTGGACCTGGTGATATGACAATATTATCAAAAGCTCTCTCTTCATAAATGTAATAGCAAGCCTCCTCCCATGTCCATTCATCATTTCTCACCACAACAGGAGGCACTAAACAAAATATGAAAACTTATCACATGTAAAACTTTCAGCCTTTTTGTGAAAATTTTCAATGATTATAAAAAATTAAAAACAGATGAAACTTACATCCATTAACAACAGATAACTCTTGGTATATATTGTATGTGTAGCTGTCATAGTTGTCAATCAGCAATGTCCTGATAAATTCCAACTTCTGTTTTGGCTTTGACAATGACTTTTCAATAAAACGTGTTCCTAATCCTTCCATTTGACTTGAAAGCACCAGTTTTCTAGCATCATGACTAGACACTTGGATGCTGTCTTTTTTGGTGATGTCACTAGCCTTGATTGAAGATATGAACAGTGGTTTATTGATGTTTATACTTTGTGAACTTTCTGGATAATTGGATGTGATCTCTGAATAATTCGAGTGTGGATTGAAATTGAAGTTCATTTTGAACCTAATAAACAATATTTGGTTCCACACAGCCTCTCCCTCTGCTATAAACAATGTGTTTGCAAAACGATGTAAATCAGTTAAGAAAGAAGTTAGAATTTGTGTGAACTGGGTGATGTTTACTTAGAATTCATTTGTATAGGAAGAAAATAAGTCTACATTTGGGCATCAATAAGTCAACAATTGAGCATTATTAAGACAACATTTGGGGATTGCAAAACTTATTCTTGATATGATATGAATATGACTATGAAGTTCTGGGGAATCATTCACTAGTTCAAAATAGTAGCTCATAAATATGAATAACATCTATCTTGTTGTGTAGTAAGAGAAAAATAAATTCAAATACATGATTAAAATCATCATTTTTAGCAAGATGGAAGCAACATGTGCATTAAGAAACAACTCTTAAGATATCTAGATTCTAAATAACAACGATCGAAAAAGCAAATCTTCATTGCTCTGATTTTAACTATTACACCATCCATCAAATCCGTTCTGTTTAACTCATCAAAGGCTAAACTAGAAAAATGAACACTCAAACCTTCAAACACCTAATGACCATTTGCTTATTTCCAATCATACCATACACAGAGAGACACAGACACCATGCATAGATGTAACGCAGAGATCTCGGAAATTTAGCAGATCTTAGAAAGATAAATCTTTAAATTCGGAAGCAAAAGAGAAATTGCATCAAACAAATACAAGTTTCAAAACGAAAAACAAAAATCAATGGCGGTTGGCGAACCTGAGACGAAAGATTTGGTGGAAAGCGAGAGAGAAGCCGACTCTGTTCCTGTGTGTGGTCGTTTTGATACAGGAACAGAAATCGCAGTAAAAACTAGCCGCCTCCACGTAGAAGATATCCAAAATCTAAGGAAGGAAATCGCTGGGTGTAGGTTCGAACGCTGATTGCTTGGGAGTTTCTAATTTCTTCGTTTTTTCTTTTTAAATTCTCGGTGGTATATCATTTATGGACTTCCTTTTCTAACTTTTTCAATACAAAAAAATAGAAAATTTATAAGATGGATTTAGATTATCTGAGTATTCATTATAATACTCCATTTAAGTTCCTTCCAATCCGATTAAATGAATTTAAATTGACTTTAGTTTCCAAAATATAAATTTGAATAGTTAAAATTAAATTTAAATCAAATCTAATACGACTAAATACAATTTGATTTGATGGATTTTTATAATTTGGTTTTTGAAAACCATAATAATTTTAAAACATGTATAATTAGAATAATAGCTAGAAGAAACAAAAACAAATTATTTGTTATAATGTAGTTTCAAATTTATAAACAACTATTAGTGTATATTACTCTCAGACATTAACCCATATATTGATTAGCCCATCATTGTTCTGTATAGGCCCAACTTTATACTTGTATGTTGTAAATATATACATGTATTCGTGTGTTGGAAAGAGAGAGTGATAATTTGCATTTTATTATGGTATCAGAGATTTACTCCTTCTAACCCTAACCGTCGTTGCTCCCACCTTCTTCTCTTTCTTTTCTTTTATGGCAGACACAAATCTCAAACCCTTTAGCATCAACAACATTAAGTCATTTGTTCCTTTGATTCTTGACTTGAATCAACTAAACTATGATTCTTGGAGAGCCCTTTTCGAGACCCACTACAGAGCTTATGGAGTTTATAGACATCTTGATGGCTCCTCCCGTCCGAAGGATGACAAAGACGAGCCATGACACAATCTCGATAACCTCATTGCCATGTGGATCTATGCACACTCAATCAGCCCCTTCTCACCTTGGTGCTCAAAAATGGCTACTAAAAAATGTACTATAGTTTAATTTTTATTGGTAACAACTTTTGAAAAAAAAATTATATATTTTGGGTTTTTACTAGGTGAAACTTTTTTAATCTATTTTACCATATTAACAAATATTTAAAGATATATATTACAAAATAAATAAATAATAAATTGTTATTCAGATTTTTGGACTATTTGGTTCTTATTTTATAAGCCAAAACCAACATCAAATCCAAAATTATAAATTGGTTTTGTTGAAACCAAATAGTCTAATCCAAATTGTGGAATTATCCAATTTGTTTTTATGGAAATAGTGAACAACGAGCTTATAACATTATATATTTGGATTATTAAAAGAACTATTATATATATATATATATATATATATATATATATATATATATATATATATATATATATATATATATATATATATATATATATGCTAACTTCATTGATGCTTAACTATATTGGTAGAAAGATATGTTTCAATCATGAATGTATTTCATTATACTTTATTTCAATCTTTTACTTATTTTTACAAATAAACGCATTTCAATAAATATTAGCAACCCAAATTATTTCGAGACACCCTTAAATATTAAAATTTTTATCTCAATGTATTTCAAATATTTTGACTCACACATACAATATTTATATGTAAAGTTCAATAAGTTTGTAACATTTTTTAAGATTATCCAAGTTATGTCGATAATATTACAATGAACTATAAAAATCACATGTTTTACACTTAGGTATTCAAATTTTCTAATATGAAACTATAATTAAAGCAAGTTATAATAGTTGCTTGCAATTTTTTTTATTTAAAAAGGAAAGTTGCTTGCAAATATAGGTATGGATTATTTTGAAAGTTGGAGTGGTAACATGTCAATTGCTTGGTTTTAGAGTAGAGTAAATGAGAATCTTGATGACAATTACTTTGATTTAATTATGTACACTTGGTGTTGGATTGTGTCTCTTTCTTCATCTTTAATTCATCATATCGTACTAATACTAATTATATAATATCAACCAAAACCACATTTAGTAACATTAAATAAATAAATAAATAAATAAATCCTTTTTTCAAGCTTTTTTAGTGTAACAAGATATGGATTCTTGATTTCATTTTATGGGAATAAAAGGTACAACTACTTGTTGGAAGTTAAGGGTGTTATATGTTTGTTTTGGATATAATCATGTAGAGTTTTAAATGAAAATCAGATATTTATTTTACTGTAGGCAGTATAGAAAATCTAACATTTATCTTTAATAATGAGTTTTTAACGACTTTTTATAGGGATGAGCAAAATGACCGCGGAACTGGCCGGAACTGGTCCCGGAACCGGCACCCGATAGAACCGGTCGGGTCGGGACCTATACTACAATTTCGTGAATATTTGGAACTGGGACCCGGTAAGAACCTCCCCAAAACCGGGAACTGGACCGGATACAAAAAATCCATGTCCCTTGAACTTCTTTTGGTCATTGGACGTAAGTAAGACCGGTTTTTGACTTTTTTGGTTTTTGATTTTTTTTAGTAAGACCGGTTTTAAGGGTTAAACTGTTGAAATAATTTTACTAAAAAGAAATCAAGTTTAAGAGGTCTTAAACATTATTGCCTTAAAATAAAAGATTAAAGCAACCCCAACATCAGAATCAAATTTAATACATTATTGTCTACTTGTCTTAAAAGGAAAAAGTACAGAAGAACATTACGACATTTAATTTGAGGCTTACTACGCAAAAACAACTAGAAATCTATTGTAAAGCAACTGCATAATTATTTTCCTAACGTGTCATAACATGTAATAGAATAGATAACAATATACAGGTTGCGACGATTAAAGAATATTCAATATTTTATATATTTAACGATAATTTTTATATATTTAACAGGTAATAATTTTTCCAATTGCATGAAGCCATGTAGGGAGAAAAATCCCCACCCATGATTTTCAAAAACATTACTTCCTATGTCCCAAAATTATAGTTTATCTTTCTTTTTTGGTTTGTCCCAAAATAATAGTTCACTTCTAAAAACAAATAACATTTTTACGAAAATACCCCTCATTATTACTTAACCAACTAAGCATTCAATGGAACATTAAATGCAAAATAACGACAAAACTGTCATTTTATTATATAAAGTTAAGGATAATTAATGATTTTCTTAATCTGTGTGTTTTTTGTCTGTAGACAATAATATTAGGACAGGGGGAGTATTAGAATAAAAAATTTGGATTGTTCATAATATACCGGTTTCGAAATCGAAAAACTAGCAAAAACCGGACCCGGCACCGGAACCAGTAGAACCGTCGGGCCGGTTCGGTTGTAAACTTTGGCCGAAGCCTGTTCCCGGTTCCGGTCCGGTCCTTTTGCTCATCCCTAACTTTTTACATGCTTCAAGTTAGATTATTTTTTTTCACTAAAAACAGAATTACAATCCTCTATAGCTTTTATTTATTTATTTTGTTAAATATAAACATTTCCCCATCTACCTTACTATGATACAGATATGTTTTATTTAAGTTAAATAATTGTTGGAAATTAGTTTTTGGTAAAAAAAATGCAAAAAAAAAACGTCGGATTAACCAAAAAACCAGTTTTAATCCAGTTTGATCGGTTAGACATTTTGCCCTTAAAAACTGGCCCGGTTTTTAACGAATTATGGTTTTTGAAAATAAATGATGCCAAATAATGTTCTTTTAATCCAATAAACATGAAAACAAAAGTGTCATTTACGTCGCTGTTGATGAATATTATCCAGATGTAAAACAAATTAATATCACCCACATTTCACCAAAAGAACAATTATTTATCTGTCTTTTTTTTAAAAAAAAAAAGAAATAAAAGGAGACAAAGTAATGGTGAGAGACCATCAAAATGTGTCACCATAATAGGCTGCGGTTCCAACCATGAGTGCAACGGTTGCACCCTGAGCCACCACACGAGCCCTCATCAAGCTCTGTCCCAACTGAGAGTTCCCTTTCTTGAAGCTAATTAATCCGGCTGTTAGCACCCCCGCTGTGATCAATGCACCTAAAACCACAAAAAAGTATCATAACCTGACATGACATGTACTTTGTTTGACATACATTGGATCAACTTAACAAAATTAACACTCATATATAGCTTAACAGATTAAGCCATGTCCATTAAGATGAAAAGAAACATCACATAATATAACTATTGGTACCAATACTCATGAATCAATAAGAAGAAAACCTAAATATAAGGATCTTAATACCACAACAACTTCAAGCAATCACCTATTCTAAAAACCCTAATGCAAACATCACTGCAATATGGTTAACTTATCAAATCCAGACATTATACACACTATATTCAAGGACAGAAATTAGAGATAAATCACCAAGACACAGAAGCTTAATAGTTACGACGCAGAAGCATGATCGTAACTAAAATTGGGGTTTTGATCGATGAAACAACAATAAAAGAAAGAGCAATCAATGAAGGGAAACAACCCATAACATTTGGAGTAACTTTTCAGCAACTAAAACTAGGGTTTTGAATAGAAACAATTACCAATTGGAACGAAGGGATTTCTGGATCGCTTCTTCTCAGGAAATAGCGCTGCAAGCTCGGGATTAGCTCCCATGCTTCCACAAATTACAGCTCCCGAAATTCGGTCCGGAGGAGATGCTTCACCTACTGACACGATTCAAACCCTAAATTATTACCACGATTGATTCGAATTGAATAGAACCAACGACCACTCCTACTTTCTCTTGTGGGGAACTAGTGGCCCTAAAGGCGGTTACGCTATTGCTTTTTCACTTCGGCGTTCTCACCGACGTCGAGTTGTCAATCGCCGTTGATTGATTTTAGAGGGTGTTTGAATATGGCCCAAAATTTGTAATGTTCAAATGTTCAATACTTGGGTTGGATCCAACAAACCAAAATGAAAAAGAATTAAAAATAGAATTTTCTATTTTTGATTTTATTTATTTATAAACAAAATTGCAAGAATAGTCCATGTTAAGTGAAAATTGTTATTTTATTTATTTATAAACAAATGTTGTTCATTTTCTTGTCACTTTGTTTCAAATTGTAATGACGATTTTGCCATTGATTTTTGTTTTTTCTGTTTTTTTTATTTATTTAAATATTTTTGTACTTAAAAGAAAAATAAAAAAAGAAAATACATCTCTCTCTCTCTCTCATATTCCCCCCTCTCTCTCTCATATTCCCCTCTCTCTCTCTCTCTCTCTCTCTCTATATCTTCATCTAAGAGATTGCCACCACCTTCACTTTATCTTCAACAATCATATCATCCAAGGTCTTGCAGCTCAACATGATCACAAACTCTTGAATATCATCCTGCATCATATCATGGTCATATGTATTCTTCATCTCCTCATCTGCAACTTACTGATGAACCAACAAGGCCCTCTCCCCTGAACTTGGAGGTGAAGGTCCAAGACATGGTCCTCTTGTCCGGCGAAGGTCCTAAAACTTCATCGTCAAATGTTGCACCTCAAAGGTCAGTGCAAACTTTGCCCAATCCATACTATCGGACTAGGGACGAATGACTATGTCTAATTCATGCTCTTGGATCAATGACATAACTTAAATTTCTATTATTCGTGTATATCTCACTCGTATTCATAAGAAGATACTACCCAATATTCCTCATAATTAATTTAGGTTTACTATTTATCCTAAATCATCATATATTATCATGTATGCTCTTTAACACGTATTTCAGGCAACATCAAATATTTCACACATAAACATATATTTAATACTTCAATCAATACTTGTATTAAAATAATGTTCATGAAAAGGACTATGCATTCACTAGTGACGACTCAAAATTCGAGCAGCGCTTCGCTTCTTAACAATATATTTTCCTTTGACGAAACCAAATATTATTACCACTAGATTTTAGTCTAATATTTATTGCGACTAATTATTAATCTAGATTCGCCATTAACTTAGAGTCTACTTTATGATCTATCAAGTAAGGAACAACCAAGTAGGATCATATCAGAGGTAGGGTCCATTTGGTATACGAAGTATACTGTTTGGAAATCTCACTTTAAACACCTCACTGGATCACATCCTAGACATCATCCTCGTAAGTAGATCAATCAGTATAACAACTTTGAATCACTGATAAATCTTATTTATAGGTTCATAATAACAATATTATATTTAAATATAAGCTATATTTAAAGTAAGTGTAACACCCTGTTTATTTATTAGATAAATAAATTAATTAATGAACGAATAGTAGCCCTAAAATCAATAATTATATAGTACGGTGTTGGTTTTCGGGAGCCAAAGGTTGCAAATTTAGAAGTCGTGGGTTAAAATGTAAGTTTCGGATTGGTTGGGTA
Organism: Lactuca serriola; assembly: GCF_051521515.1. Taxonomy (NCBI): domain Eukaryota; kingdom Viridiplantae; phylum Streptophyta; class Magnoliopsida; order Asterales; family Asteraceae; genus Lactuca; species Lactuca serriola. The sequence goes on along the minus strand of NC_136411.1, from coordinate 391,081,787 downwards.
AGTATTTATGAAGAGAAGCTCCACTCGGCAAATTATTGGGACTTAAAATGGATAGATTATGGAAGCAAGGGTTAAAATGGTAAATTTCGGACTCAATTTTTAAGAGTTTTGAGGGCTGGGGGTTAAAAGGGTAACATATGGACCTTATTTGAAAGAAAAATAAAAGAGGGAGGACTAATCTCGATATTATGGCAAAGGTTTAATGGGTGTCGGGTATATAATCCTAAGGAACCCTAACCCTAGGGACGTTGGTTCTAGTCGCCAATCTTCCTTTCCTCCATGACCGGCCGCCACCCCTCTTTCTTCGTCCATTTTCCGATCATACAAGTCTGACACTGCTTGCTACCGTGCCAATGAAACGCCACCGTGACTTCCCGACGTTATGATGAGCACAAAAAATCTTGTGGGTCGCCGGAGTTGAGGGGCACGACCGCTGCAGTTGTTCTTCGGCAGGGCATAACCTCTGTTTTTCTGTTGCGACTACTCCTTTCCTCTCCTCATGTTTTGTCGCTACGTTGTCGTCATCCTCTCTACTCGGAGTAACAGTTGCATGGACATCTTTCCTCCGACTGCCATGCGCCACCGCGAGGGTGGCTTTGATTGGGTATGTTTCCGGGATTTTTTCGGTGTTAGTGTCCGGGTGCTGCCATGACAAGTCCTATGGTTGCGTGAGGGTTCTTTGTCGAGTGAAGCTGTGAAAAACCACCATGGCAGTCGGCCATGTTAGCTGCTGCCGTCAATCCCCGCCGCCTACCGCCTCAAAAAATTCTGATGGGTGTGTTTATTCGTGTTCAACCCAATTGTTTGTGCGTTTTGGTGTTGATGATCAAGTAGGGCCGTGCTGTTTAGCCGGAAACCAAGAAGGCAACCACCACCACCGTGAGGTGGTGGCTGCCACCATGCACCACCGTGTTTATGTGTGTGTTAGTAGGTGTGTGTGTGTATGTTTATTTGAGATTTAGCATTGTAAAGTGTAATTACAAATTAGAATAATGAAAGGAAAACTGAAAACCACCACCGTGAGGTGGTGGCTGCCGCCACCGACCGCTGTGTCGGGTGGCGGTGTGCTTTGCCTCGTTGTGATCGATTCGTTTGGGACCACAATGGGCCCAATGAAGCCTAATGGGCTTAGTGAAAACCCTAATGGGTCTAATGGACTCAAATTGACCCAATGCAAACCCTAATGGGCTTAATGATATTCTAGTAGGCCTAATAGGCCCAATAAAGCCTAATTGACCTAAAAGCCCAACAAAATAATAATGGGCTAGTATTTGAGTTGGAAAACGCTAATGCCAATAAAACCTTAATTTGGGGAATTAATCGGGACACACGGGAATTATTTAATAACTGGAGATATTAAATAATGATCATTGGCAAAAAAGTTAATCTAAGCAATATTAGACTTAATGGATTAAGTCCTTGATGAGTTATGTGAGAAACACTTAACCCTAATCATCATTTTATGTGAAGCCCTAATTTCACTTGGGCCATAGTTGGGCCTAGATGATTATGAGACATTGGGCCATTAAAATACCAATTGTTTGGACTGGAATTAATGGTTGGGCCTTAGGGTAAGACCTTTTAAAGGTTGGTCCCAATTTGGAAAATTCGGCCATATGTTGGGACTTGATTCCTTGTTTGACTTTGGGGTTTTAGGGATTGGGCCTTGGGCTTGAATAAAGCCAAGCAAGGGGTAATGTAGTAATTACCCAAAGTATGTACTTATGGTTATGTAGTGGAACCCAATTATTAATTAGGTGTTATTTTGGTGTTGACAGTTTAGGAATCTGTCATCCAGCAGCTGGGGTTGAGTCAGTGGGACTTCAGCAGTGTGGGGTTGTGTCTACAGGACTTCAGTAGTGTGAGGTGAGCTACCTTCCAGTAGGGGTGGGTCTAAGGCCACAATGTCGGCCCACAAACAGGGGTAGTTGGTAGATAATTGTCTTTGTGATAATTATCTTGGTATGTTTATGTGATATGCTCATGAGGTATGCTTATGTGATATGCTTATTAGATATGCTTATGTGATATGCTTATGAGATATGCTTATGTGATATGTTATGTGTGTTAGTGGTAGTAGCAGGGAATAGTTTTTCCCTGATTCGGTCGTTAGGATCGAAGGGTAGGTTAGTACCCCAGATATGCCTGACTGTATGATTATATCCTATTATTGTATGATAGTGGTAGGGGTGAAATAGTCCACGGTTACCGGTTGAAAGATACCGATGGTGGATACCGGTTGAAAGATACTGATGGCAGTTACCGGTTGAAAGATACCGAAGGGGTATACAGAACCCATGTAATGCTTATCTGTCTGTTTATGATATGTTAGTATGTAATCAACATGTTTATGATGTTAGTATGTGATAAGTATGTTTATGATATATTACTATGTGTTAGTGGTAGGGGTGAAATAGTCCCCGATTACCAGTTGAAAGATACCGATGACAGTTACTGGTTGAAAGATACCAATGGTATTATGTGGTATGTGGTATGATGGGGGAACTCACGAAGCTTCGTTCTTACGGTTTACAGTTTTGGTTTCAGGTACTCGTTTTCAAAGGAAAGGAGTCGGCTGGATCGCAGCGCATCACACTATGTTTTCCGCACATGAGATTTTTGGGATTACACTATGATATGGTTTTATGATAAAATTCTTTGATTATTGTCACTTTGGTTTTGACATGAGATATGAATATGAATGTTTTATTACTGGTGGTTTTATATTATAGCTTAATCAAAACGAAATTTTTTACCTTGAATTTTGGGATGTTATAGTAGGGTAGGCGTATCTCACTTACATAAGGTTTTGCTAAAAACCAGGCTCCACTGGAGCAGAGCTTCTGAGCCGAAAAGCTCTTTTTCTCTGAGCCGTCGGGCGCTCCGGAGCTTTCTTCTAGTGCTAGGGGAGTTTCCTAGGGCTTTTAAGGGGGGGGGGGGGGGTTGGGAGGTTTAGAGAGAAGTTAGAGAGAGAAAGAGAAAGGTGTAGGTGTGAAGAAATGAGGGTGGAAGGGGTTCTATTTGTAGGCTGAAATATGGTCAACTTGGTGTCACATGTCACCATCTGGTGGCAAGACTTGGAGAGACAACAATGACCTAGATTCAGCCACGTCACCCCTTTCGCAGCAACACCCTGCCGACTTTTAAACCCTACAACTTTCGCATATGAGCTCCGTTTTCGACGTTCTTTATATCCACGTGTAGGTGGAGACATAATCTACAACTTTCATTTAGACTTCGTCAGCTAATTCTCGACCGATTTTAAATTTAACTGTATGAGAATATTACATTGTTAACGACCGTGTAAAATTCATAACTTCTACATACGGACTTCGTTTTCGACTGTCTTTTTTTGTCGTTGAGCTCCTATTAATGAGATATTCAATTCTTGTTTAGGTTGTGTCAGCTAAAAATCGCTCGATCTGAAATTCGAATTCCGGGTTGTGCACTACTATGCCAAATCTTAGAAAAATCATAATTTACTCATACAAAGTCAGATTTGGACGTTCTTTTTATGCACGTTCTCGGTTTAATGTATACTACGAGTTTCGTTTAGATTTCTAAGGATAAAAAGTAATTTATTAAAAATTCACTATTTATGTTACGCGGTACTGTGCCGCTTTAGCCGTAAAACTTCAACGGGTCATAACTTCTTCGTTATAACTCGGATTTCAGCGTTATTTATATGTACGGATTTCTTGTGACATATACTATAACTTAGTTAGGATTATTTATTCTAAATAATCTTCTATCACAAAGTCATTTTTAAAGCTTATTGTCTCTAAATTGACTAGTCCGAATCTGCGGGCGTTACAATATCTAGCACGGAACATCTCCGAGAACTGCTCCCAAGGCACATCAACTCTCTGATCAGCACAATATGATCTCATAACAAGTATCCACCAATCCTTCGCTCCAGCCCTCAGAAGGTTCAGAGCGAACCTGACCTTCTGGTCAGTTGGGCAAGAGCAGGTGAAAAAACATCCTTCAACATCAGATAGCCACCTTATAGCTATGACCAGGTCCTGAACTCCATCAAAATTCAGGGGCTTCGTATTGTCAAAGTTCCGATAATGAAAAACCTGCCCAACACTAATCCATGCAGTCCTGATGATTGTGGTGGCTACAACAACAACAACCTTATCAAAGAACTCCATCATTGCGATCTTGATAGACCCAAACAGCCGCGCACTACAAGAAAACAACCCTTTAATGACACACAAACAATGACACACGCTGATAGACGACGCACATTTGTAAGTGCCCTGAAAGATAATGTCAGTTTTGCAAAATTTGAAGGATAGAGGGCACGCATTTGTGCGCGCCCTAAAATTAGTGTCAGAAAAGAAAAAAAAATGCGGAGGGCGCCTTTCATAAAATGTGCGTCATGTAAATGTGTCACTTTATAATTTTTAAGTGAAACACACGTTTTAGGCGGGAAATAAAATCGACGAAAATTACCCCCACCTATTGAATCCCAAAAATTAATCCTCCGCCTCTTCTACTTAGCAAGAAAAAGCCCTAGGTCCTTCATCTTCATCTTCAGTATCATCAAACATCTACTCGATCTCCTTCTTATCAGTATCATCAAACATCTCGTTCACCGCCTCCGCCCTATCTGTAACAAATCTCTCTCTCTCTCTCTCTCTCTCTTCCATTAACCACAACAAATGGTTTTTCGAACACAAGTCAGGGAAAACCTAGGTCGATTCAAAGTCATCTTATAAAATCAACATTCCCTTAATTTCCATTTGATGCAGGTAGTACATGACCAACTACAAGTCTCTCTCTCTCTATATATATATCTCTCTCTCTACCCCCTACTGTTCGACAACAACCTAGGCACCCACCACCCCTCGTCTTCTCTCTTGTTCACCACCACCACCAATAAAGCCCCATTATACCACAAGATTATACAACGAAACATTGGGTTTGTGTTTTTGAATCCCAGATGGAATCAGGCTTCATGATGGCATTAGATTATATGATCAAGTTAGAGGTTGAAGATTAGAAATCAAAGGTTGAAGGTTAGATTTGGGATTAGAAGTCGGAGGTTCATGGTCAGATTGGAAGCATCGGAAATTAGGAAGCGAAAATGGAAGAGGCCCCAGGTTTGAATATCATTCTCTTCTTCTCCATGTATGTACCCTAGGTTTCTTTCTCTTACTTTATCATTTTCTTACGTAATATCAGAACTATTGGTGATATATCACACACTTAATTTGTCTACTCATAAAGTTGATTTGGAGGGTATCGCCATGAACACGAATCAGTCTCTGTTAGGTCAGTTACTAATGCACGCCCACAAGGTGTTTGACATAATGTCTATGTTAGCTTTTCACCCAGATGAGACTACTTTTGGCTACCTTGCCTGTCGATATGCACCAAAAGGACTCGAGAACAAGATAACTGAACTACAAGACTTGGAATTTAGGTTCAGTTTTACTACTAAATCAATGTTTATTTGTGATGGCTGGTTAGCAGCTATTCAACTTGTTAACAATCTCATCAAAGATGGTGAAATGTATTTTGTTGTAATTAAGGATACCCTTAGTTATTAAGTTTGACATCTTTCTTTGTTGTTGCTGTAGGTTTGACAACCAAAGCAGAAACTCTATTTGGCATGTTATTGAAGTTGGGGTATGGTCACTCTAGGCATTGAAGGAGATGGACAAGGAAACGTCTCTAATTCCACCATGGAATCGATTTTCTAAAAAAGCTCTGGATTAACTAAAAAAACTATGATTATCAATATGAAGAATATTTAAGAGGACAGGTTTGCTAATGAGGTGGCCAATGCTAATGCTCGAGTCTCTAGTCCAAAGGCTAAATGAGAATCTAATCAGGTTATAAATTGTTGTGTGTATTATATTTCTATATTATATATTTAGAAATTCTGATTTTTTCTTAATATGTGTTATTTTAGAACACAAGTTCTTTTGGTATCACATCTGCAGCTTCAGCTGAATCTTGAAAGTTCCATGGTATATAATCTAAGTGGTCTAGATACTGAAGAACCACTGCCAGTAGCAGTTTTCGACTTGACAACCTGTGAATTGGGTTCTCTTATAACCCACGTACTGAAGAACCACTCCCGATCAGCAGCCTCCCCACATCCTGCTATTGGTTTACAAAATCCTTACAATCCACGTGCTTCTCGTGTGATTGGCATGATCACCAGAAAGGACTTGATATCTGAGGTATCTCAATCTAACTTTTGTATATGTAATATATTTATTATGCCATTGAGTTTTTTTTATGAGAAATTACAACTTTTTATATGCAGCAGGCCAATAATGATTCAGGTTCTGTGGAGCTCCATTCAACTAGTGTAAGATCCCTATGATGCCTGCCTGGACTGCATTTCATTACCTTATTGCATATACAACTGCGAGATTCTGTTCTAACTAAAATCTCTATCACTTTGGTATGTGTGAAGACTGAAGACGCATCATGTATTAGGGAAAAAAATTGTAACTTTTTGTTCTACCCAAGAAGGAAAAATAAATGAAAGTCCCTGTGTGTGGTTGAGGACTTCAATATATGATGCCCTAATAAAAAATAATGCTATGATTACATGTATTTTTCAATCACATTTCCTTGATAAGAAAATAATGATGTTTTGTTATAATACACAACTAAATGAATTAAAAATGCAGCGTTGCTGTTTCATGCATTTAACTTGTGGATAAGTTTTTGCATAAGATGCTATAGTTGATGATATCCATTACGACCAACTTTATCGAGGTGTTTCTCTATAAGTAAAAAAAAATAAAATATTTACTATTTATATATCTTTTTTTAACAGATACATATTTAATTTTGTTCAAATTTTTGTTGAGATTAGGTTAGCAGAAGCACTTGATATGTAACCACCTGTGATGCCAGAGGATGGTCACATGAGGCTCACAACAGGTGATGATGTCTCATCTCCTGGTACTGGAAAAGAGGCTTCTGTTGCTCAAGCTTTGTGGGATGATGAAGATACAAAAAGTTTTTATGAATGTTTACCTGATCTCAGGTATGCAAGTGTTTATTATAATACATTTCAAAACCATAAATTGTAATAATGAGAAAAAAACACATTTTTTTTTGTTTCTAGGGCATTTGTTCCTGCTGTGTTATTGGGAGAAGCAGAGCAAAAAGGGAATGATCAGTCATCAAAAGCATCAGATCAACCAAGTGTAAGTTCTTTTAAAAAAAAATAGTAGCAAAGTTTTTAATTGACATGAAATAAATATATTATGCAGGACTCAACAACACCTGAGTCTGATCAGATTGTTGCCCAAGACACTGCAGAGACATATGTAAGTGAGAAAAAGAAAGATGATGGCGAAAAAGATAAAGGAAAAGAAAAAGAAAAAGAAAAAGATGGTGAAATAAAAGTTGAAATTGAAAAAGAGAAGCTTCGAGGTCCTGAAAGAACCAACTTAGACGGCTTAATATAGAGGCTTCCTGGCTGTGTGAGCCGTGACTTAATTGACCAACTGACTGTAAGTCCTCTTCCCTCCATAACATAAATTTTCCTTACAGACTCTCTCTACTTCAATTCTTTAAACTAGTTTTTTTGTTATAATTACTTTTGAAAAAAAAATTAGGTGGAATTTTGTTATTTAAATTCAAAAGCTTCCCGCAAAAAAACTCGTATGCGCTTTGTTCAACGTGCCCAGAACATCTCTGGAACTGGTACCCTACTATTCGCGAATGGTTGCCACAGTGTCAACTTGTATGAAGGATGTCCCTTCTATGCTCTTGCTGTATTTGGAAGAAGAATTCAACTCTCTGATAAATAAAAAGGTTTTCTTCTTCTTAATGCACTTATGATAATAGCATATCTTTTTCAACTACACAAATCACTTATCCTCATCGTTAAATAAAATAAATACACAACAGGATCAAATGAACATCGAGACAAAGATCAGGAACATTCGATTTATTGGCGAGCTTTGTAAATTCAAAACCGCACCAGCTGGGCTCGTTTTCAGCTGCCTAAAGGTAAAATCTGTAAAAGAAAGAAAACGAAAGTAAAATATGCTATAATAAGCAAGTAAATGAAAGTAGGTTGCTATTTCTTTGAACAGGCATGTTTGGACGATTTTACCCATCACAAAATAGATATTGCCTACAATCTTCTGGAGACATGTGGCATATATCTTTATCGTTACCCTGATACTAGTGTACACATGGCAAACATGTTGGAGATTCATGAGTACGGTGCCCAGATCGAGCCTGTTGACCTTTCTGGTATCCCTCACATCCACTTTTACTCGACATCTATTTTGTGAAAACAAAATAATATTTAATAAATAGCAATTAGGAATAGGATATAGATTGGTATAAAGAAAGAAGCCTTCTAAAACGAAACTTGATGCTTGGATATTTGACATATTGTAGGTTGGTAATTTTGTGCATATTGTAATAAGAATTCATTAATTATTGCAGTTATAGTTTTTGGTATTGTGAAAGACAGTTTCTATTTGTTTTGTAGTTTTAACATTTAAAAAAGAAGTTTGAATGAAAAGTATTGAATTTTAAGTAAAAGAGAAAAAGTAACCAAACAAACAAATTACAAATCTAAGATTGATGATATAAAAATACAATGCTAACTAAATTAAAAGATGAGAGTGTTAAATCTGTTATTGTTTTGCATGTGTGTTGCTCCTCCTCAGGTTATGTTCTTTGGTTTAGCTGTGGTGACATTTGATACTGCTGTTCCAGCTGGCCAATTTGTTCCAGGTATAATGATTGGATCTACATATGTGTAATAGCCCGGATTCCCAGGTATTATTCATTTATTTATTTTTGGTAAATTGTGAGGAGACTCGGCAAATTGGAGCCTAGACTTGCCGAGTAGGATCGCGGATTTGGATGCGGGTTCGCGTCCGGACTCGGCGAGTCCACGATGTTTAATGAAACCCTAATTTCTAGAGTATGAGACCTATTTAAAGGGGCTTATGGCCGTCACTTGCGGCCACCAACCCCAGAGAGAACCCTAAAAGAGTCCTTGAGCGTTTTGTGAGAGAGAAGAGGAGGATCTTTGATTATTTGTGGGTGATTTTGCATATAGAAGAGGATCAAGGCAAGAGAAGACCATAGGAGGTGCTAATCTAGTGATTCCTGAGTCCAGAGACTTCATTTGAGGTAACCATTCGTTCCTTCCTCAGCCCTTGGTGCACATCTTAGAGTTAGGGCTTCTTTATGGAATGATTCATGGAGTAATTGGCCTCTTTTTGTGTTGATGCTTTAGATTTGGACCCAAAGAGGTCCAGAGACTCTTTTCCCCCAAGCTTTATGAGTGTTAATGGAGGCCATGAGCTTAGAATAGCATTCTAGAGACCATATCATCAAAAAAGGCCTTTGGACCTTTGCATGAGCATCAAGAATGTAACTTTACGTGATGAATGTGCTTGGGAGGACTGGATCTATGAGTTAATGGAACGGATCTGACCTCAGGAGTGAGTTTGAGTTCATGCATGGCTTAGACTCGCCGAGTCCGAAGAACAGACTCGGCGAGTAGCATGAATATTGTCCATAACCACTCAGCGAGTGGTCTTACCGAGTTAAGGGTTGACTCAGTGAGTCAGGGAGAGTCAGAGAGGGTTGACAGGTGGACTGAGTCACGCTGGAACTCGCCGAGTTGTTCTTGAGACTCGACGAGTTGAGTCGTGGTGGCCCCGCGATTCATGCCAGGTGGAACTCGTCGAGTCAAGGAAGTACTCGACGTGTCAAGAGAGGATCCTAGGGATTCAGTGAACACGTATAGACTCGCCGAGTCGCTCTAGTGCACTCGCCGAGTCCGGTAAAAGTTGACCGTTGACCGTTGACCAGAGTTGACCAGTGTTGACTTGATAGGGGTAGTCAACCTTAGTTGTGAAAGTGTTAATTAGAGGTATATGATGTTATAGGAGGATTATAGCTCGGAGGATCGAGCGCGAGTGATTTCCGGGATTCGCGAGTTATCGAGATACACGAGGTGAGTCTTCTCACTATACTTTACCTTGAGTAGGTAATCAGAGTTATGTGATAGAGTATTTGTTTGCTATATGTATGTTATGTGTTGTACTGCATTATTTCTATGTGATTTATGTTGTGCATGCTTATAGAGTTGAAACCGGAAGGTTCCCAGAGTTAGAACCAGAGGGTTCACAGAGTAGGGTCTACGGACCCACAGAGTTATAGCCTCGAGTGGCTAATATGTGTTATGTGTGGTATTTTTGAGAACTCACTAAGCTTTGTGCTTACGGTGTTGGTGTTTATTGTTTCAGGTACTAGTGATGACCGTGGGAAGGCGCCGACTTGATCAGTACACACACATGGGATTTTTATGATATGTGATCTTGGGATTTATTGTACGACATTAATTGGAGTTTCAAACATTGATGTTTTATGAAAAATTAAATGAATATGTTTTTATATTATGCGAAAAATTATTTTGAAATTCACGGTGTTACAAGTTGGTATCAGAGCCTTGGTTTGAGGGATTCGAGTACACCTTCGGGCGTATTTGAACTCAAACTGAGGATTTGAGAAGTATTTCAAAAAGAATAAAAGATTTTTGGATGAACGCAGAGCAGAGTTGTGTGTACGATCAGTCCGCGCCCGAACGGTGATTTCCGAAAATACCCTCATGTTATGTGATATTGATATTGATATGATGTATTCTCATGCTAGAGTAGGCTAGGTACTCCTATTAGGACTAGAGTGGCCTGATTTGTGATGCCTTAGCCTAGGGAGAGGTGAGCTGCTATGATATTGTAACAACGTTAAATTCCAATTAAATTTTTAATTTTTAAAACCACCAAATGTATATCATATCATAATTTCAAATCCGAAACAACAGTGTTTTCAAAACAAATTCCCAAGATCTCTCAAATGTGAACTCCATCGGTGTGAGTGTGTACGAGTCAAGCCGTCGCCTTCCCACGGTCCTCGCTAGTACCTGAGACATCAAACACAACAACTGTAAGCATAATGCTTAGTGAGTTCCCCAAAATACCACATACCACAAATACGCCACTTGAGGCTAAACCCGACCCTCTGGTCAAGATGTCTCAGCAGGACCCTCCAGTCCCACAGCTCGTCGGACCCTCTGGTCCAGTCATAGCTCATTGGGCCCTCTGGCCCGTTCTGAAGCGTTGGACCCTCCGGTCCGGTCTATATAGTCATACAGCATACAAATAACACATAGCATACAATCTCATAAATAGCACATAAGACCCTCTGGCCAAACCAGAATACCACTCAAGGTAACGTATAGTGAGAAGACTCACCTCGCGTGTCTCAGTAACTTGTAAATCTTGTAACCACTAGTGCTCGATCTCCCGAGCTATCGTCCTCCTACAACACACGCGTATTTCTACTTAATACTACTTGACTCTGGCTAACTAATACCACGAAGTCAAACCAGTCATCACTAGTCAATAGTCAACGGTCAACCCGACTCACCGAGTCTGGCGTGGACTCGCCGAGTTCCTACGGGAACCCGATCCCTCTGAATCTCTTCTGACTCACTGAGTCACTCACCCGACTCGGTTACTCAACCCCTGGTTCGTAATCGTTGAACAACCCGCACCAACTCGCCGAGTCTGGGGAATGGACTCGGCGAGTGCATTCCATGCACAACCCCAAACGACCTTCTGAGGTCAGATCCGCTTCACTAACTCATAGATCCAGTCTCCTTAAGCTTATTGACCACGTAAGGTCCAAGTCTTGATGCTCATCAAGCATTGAATAGCTCATGAATGGTGTTTTAGCCTCAAATACATTGATCCCAAGCCAAAACCTCCATGGATGCATATAAAGCTTTGGTAATGAGGTGCTCTGGACCTCTATGGGTCCAGATCCAGGACCTTAACTCGCTAAGGGACCATGAGGACACTAGATCTAGCCACAAATGGGTTCAAAAGCCCTAAATCTACATGAACATCACAATAACAGAGAATGATTTGAGATTGTACTTCAGTTGTGATGTTCTGGACCTCAAATCTTCAAGAATCCACCCCTCTCTTGCTTCCTCTTGGCTAGATCTCCTCTTTCCTTGCTAGACAACAACTCCAAGATCAATAATGGCTCCTTCCCTCACTTGAATCACTCAATTGCTCTAAGGTTTCACTCTGGGGACTGATGAGTGCAAATGACGGCCATAAGGCCCTTTAAATATGCCACAAACCCGAGAAATTAGGGTTTCATTAAACAACGTGGACTCGCCGAGTCCACTCTTGGACTCGTCGAGTCCTGACGCGAACCCGCGTCCAAAACCGCGATCATACTCGGCGAGTCTAGGCTCCAACTCGCCGAGTCTCCTCATTAAATACCAAAATAAATAAATGAATAATACCTGGGAATCCGGGATGTTACAATTCTCCCCCACTAGAACTAGACTTCGCCCTCGAAGTCTCGCTCTGCAAATAACTCTGGATGTTGCTCACGCATCTCACGCTCCGGTTCCCAAGTCATCTCGGACCCCCTCCGATGTTGCCACTGAACCAAAACCAAGGGCACCTCCTTTTTCCGCAGAACTTTGATCTTTCGATCCACAATCGCAACTGGTCTCTCCGCGTAGTTCAGGCTCGCATCCACCTGAATGTCCTCTAACGACACTACTGCAGACTCGTCGGCTATACACTTCCTCAACTTAGACACATGGAAGGTATTATGAATCCGCTCCAATTCTGCGGGTAGCTCCAAGCGATATGCTACCCTGCCCACCCTCGCGATCACCCGAAACGGCCCAATATACTGGGGCCCTAGCTTGCCCCTCTTCCTGAATCGGATCACTCCTTTCCAAGGAGATACCTTCAGGAGAACATAATCACCGACCTGGAACTCGAGCTCGGTTCGACGTCTATCTGCATAACTCTTTTGGCGACTCTGAGCGGTCAACAACCTCTGCCTGACCTGCCGGATCTGCTCTGTCGTCTGAAGCATTATCTCCGTACTACCCATCACGCATTGCCCCACCTCACCCTAGCAAATAGGGGTACGGCACCTCCTCCCATACAATAGCTCAAAAGGTGGCATACCAATGCTCGAATGATGGTTGTTGTTGTACGAAAACTCTGCCAAGGGTAGATAGGTGTCCCAACTCCCTCCAAATCCAAAACACATGCTCGGAGCATATCCTCAAGCGTCTGAATCGTCCGCTCGCTCTGTCCGTCCGTCTGCGGGTGGTATGCGGTACTGAAATGCAGCCTCGTACCTAACTCCTCGTGGAACTTCTTCCAAAATCTGGAAGTAAATCGCACGTCTCGATCTGAAACGATCGACAACGGAACCCCATGTCGCGATACCACCTCCCTCACATACAACTCTGCCAACCTCTCAGCAGAAGAGCTCTCACTGATAGCAAGAAAATGAGCGCTCTTCGTCAACCTGTCCACAATCACCCAAATTGCATCGACTCCTCTCGCAGTCCTTGGCAATTTGGTGATAAAATCCATGGTAATCTGTTCCCACTTCCACTCGGGAATCTCCAACAGCTGCAACTTACCATGCGGATGCTGGTGCTCGGCCTTAAATTGGCGACAAGTTAGGCACCTCTCGACGAACCAAGCAACATCCCTCTTCATACAGGGCCACCAATACTCCTTCTTTAGGTCTAAATACATCTTGGTAGCCCCGGGATGGATCGAGAACTTCGATCGATGCGCCTCCTCCATCAAAATGGTACGCGTCCCGCCCACAAACGATACCCAAATTTGACCCTGAAACGTCATAAGCCCCTGAATATCGGTAACGAAATCCGACACCTGCCTAACGACCCGCTCCCGCTTTTGGTTCTCTGGTCTCGCAGCCTCAGCCTGGGCCCCTCGGATGCTGTCCAATACCGGAGTCATCACCGTCAACCTCATACAAATGTCTCGTATCGGGGCGCTCTCCGACCTACGGCTTAGAGCGTCGTCTACGACATTAGCCTTGCCCGGGTGGTACAGGATCTCACAATCATAATCCTTCACCACATCCAACCATCTCCTCTGGCTCATATTCAGGTTTGGCTGATCCATCAAGTACTTTAAGCTCTTGTGGTCAGTGTATATCGTACACCGAACCCCATACAGATAGTGACGCCAAATCTTGAGGGCAAACACTATAGCCCCCGACTCCAAATCGTGGGTGGGATATCTCGTCTCATGAGGCTTCAACTGCCTCGATGCATACGTGATCACATGCCCTCTCTACATCAACACCGCTCCCATCCCCAATATCGAAGCATCACAATACACCACGAAATCCTCCATCCCTTCCGGTAGTGCGAGTACAGGAGCTTCGCACAATCTCTGACGAAGGGTATCAAACGAGGTTTGCTGCTCCGGACCCCATGAGAAAGTAACACCCTTCCGGGTCAACTTGGTAAGTGGCACGGCGATCTTGGAGAAATCTCTAATAAATCTCCTATAGTAGCCTGCCAGCCCCAAGAAGCTCCTGATCTTCGTAGGTGACCTCGGCACCTCCCAACTCATCACAACCTCAATCTTGGCTGGGTCAACCAATACCCCATTCTGGTTAACGAGATGCCCTAAAAACTGGACTTCCCGTAACCAGAAATCGCACTTGGAGAATTTGGCAAAGAGCCTCTCCGATCTCAGAATTTCGAGGAGCTCCCTCAAGTGTTCCGCATGCTGCTCTATGGTCCTCGAATACACCAGGATGTCATCAATGAAAACAATCACCGAACGATCCAACATCGGCCTACACACCCTGTTCATGAGATCCATGAACGCCGTTGGTGCATTGGTGAGCCCGAATGGCATCACCACGAACTCGTAATGCCCGTAACGAGTCCTAAACGCCGTCTTCTGGATATCCTCATCCCGAACTCTCATCTGGTCATATCCCGATCTCAAGTCAATCTTGGAGAACCAAGACGCCCCCTACAACTGATCGAATAGATCGTCGATCCTCGGTAACGGATAACGGTTCTTGACCGTCAACTTGTTCAACTCCCGATAATCAATGCACATCCGGTGTGAACCATCCTTTTTTTTGACAAAAAGGATCGGCGCTCCCCAGGGAGAGCTACTGGGACGGATGAACCCTTTCCCAACAACTCTTGCAGCTGTGAGGATAACTCATGCATCTCTGGCAGTGCTAGCCGATACGGCGCCTTGGCGATAGGCGCAGCCCCGGGAACCAAATCGATACGAAACTCCACCTGCCTCTCGGGAGGCACACCCGGCAACTCCTCGGGAAACACGTCTGGGAACTCACGCACTATCGGCACCGCATCCACTGAACTTGGCCTCCCAGCGGCCTCTCGAACATCTGTCACATAGGCTACGAACCCCTTGCAACCCTGCTGCAAACTCCGCCTCGCTCTAGCGGCCGAACAGAAAACCGAACCACCACGAGTCCCCTCGCCGTAAACCGTCAGCGCTCCCCCACTAGGATCTCGGATCGTCACCAATTGACGCTCGCAATCTATGACAGCCCCAAAACGGCTCAACCAATCCATTCCTACTATGACACAAACATCCCCCATAGCGATCGGAATCAAATCAATCGGGAACTCCACCCCGAAGATCTACAGCATGCATCCACGTATCACCTCGGTAGCACATACCTCAGAGGTCGACTCAACACCTCCCTCAGAATACTAATGTGACGACTAAAAGCCAAAGATATGAAAGACCGACTCGCACCCGATTCAAACAAAACCAATGCAGGTACAGAACTCACAAGAAAAGTACCTACGCATAACATATAGCAATTACAATAGCATAAACTCAACATAAAATAGATAAAGATTACATACCCGCCACGACGTCAGGTGCTGCGCGGACCTCCTCCGCAGTCAGCTGGAAGGCTCTCCCCCTAGCCTTCGGTGCTTCGGCCTTCACTGGCCGGGTCTCAGCAGATCGAACCACAGTTGCAGATCCCTGCGCTGACCTCTGAAGCTGGGGGCACTCGGCCTTCCGATGGCCGGCTTGGTTGCAATGGAAGCAAACCGAGAACCCCTTTAGACAGTCCCTCGCAAAATGTCCTTCCTTACCGCATTTGTAGCATACCCCAGTCTTGCACGACCCATCATGGCTCTTGCCGCACTTCCCACAAGTGCGGCCTCTCGAACTGCCCGTCCTCGAATCAGCGGGCTTTGCCCGCTTGGCGGCCGGCTGCGACTGCGCCGGTCGTCGATCACCCCTCTACAACTCAGTCTCCTCCCTCGCCTGTGTCTCAAGCTCGATCTCCCTCTTCCTAGAATTTTCCTGGAGCTCGACAAATGTCTGGTAAGTCGAGTTCGCCACAAACTCACGGATGTCCCTCCTCAAAATACTCAGATAACGGCTCATGCGAGCCTGCTCAGTGGACACCAACTCCGGGCAAAACAGTGCCCGCTCATGAAACATCCTCGTAATCACTGTCATCGACTCTGTCCCCTGCTTGAGGGTCAGAAACTCCTGAGCTAAACATTCCCTCTCCACCTGGGGAACATACTCGTCACGAAACATCGCAGTAAACCTCTCCCAGGTCACTGTAGTCAGCTCAGCTGTAGAATAGCTCGCAGTCACGAATTTCCACCAGTCCTTCGCCCCCAAGCGAAGCTGGTTGAGTACGAATCGCACCCTCAAGTGCTCCGGACACGAGCACGTATAGAAACACCCCTCCATGTCTGAGATCCACCTCATAGCGGCGATCGGGTCCTGCGTACCATCGAACTCTGGTGGTTTCGTGTTGCTGAACTCTCGGTACAACAACGAATCACCACCCTGGGGTCTTGCAGCAGCATCAGTCAAGGCAGCATAACGCTTGTCAAACGTCTCGATTAGTGTGGTCTTAATAGACCCAAACATCTCCGGAATCTCGGCTCTGATGGCAGCAGCCACCTCCTCATGGATGATCCGACGGATCTCCTCGTCGCTCACCCCACTGCTCTCGGGGTTATGGCGTGTCCCAACCATGATCAACCTCTGAAACACAACATAAGAAATATCAGGGATACTCTCGAGTATTCTCACGCTCAATAACTCAAACATCCTCACTCCTGGTACCCCCAAGGATTCTTACTTGGACTGCGCACCAATCCGGTGTTTTCAATAGTACGGGCCCAATGCTATTGTCCACATCGAATCAATATACAATCCAAGTCCTCCTCCTAGGATCCCAAGTCGTAAATACTCTACTCTCGCTATGCATTGGCTACCTTTAGTAGACCTATCGTGAGCTCCTCACTGCTACCTACTCACTCTCAAAGTATCTCATAGCAGCAGTAATCTCCTAGGCTAAGGCATCACAAATCAGGCCACTCTAGTCCTTATAGGAATACCTAGCCTCTCTATCATGCATAAAATAATATCTCATAACTCATAACATATAATGTAAGGGTATTTTGGGGATTCACCGTTCGGGCGCTGGCTGACCGTACACACCATCCACTCTGCTCGTTTCCAAAACTTCTTTTTCTTTTTAGAAAATTTGCAGTTTTGATTGTAAAATTTCTCAAATCCTCGGTTTGAGTTCAAATACGCCCGAAGGTGCATCCGAATCCCTCAAACCAAGGCTCTGATACCAACTTGTAACAACCTAAAATTCCAATTAAATTTTTAATTTTTAAAACCACCAAATGTATATCATATCATAATTTCAAATCCGAAACAACAGTGTTTTCAAAACAAATTCCCAAGATCTCTCAAATGTGAACTCCATCGGTGTGAGTGTGTACGAGTCAAGCCGTCGCCTTCCCACGGTCCTCGCTGGTACCTGAGACATCAAACACAACAACTGTAAGCATAATGCTTAGTGAGTTCCCCAAAATACCACATACCACAAATATGCCACTCGAGGCTAAACCCGACCCTCTGGTCAAGATGTCTCAGCAGGACCCTCCAGTCCCGCAGCTCGTCGGACCCTCTGGTCCAGTCATAGCTCATTGGGCCCTCTGGCCCGTTCTGAAGCGTTGGACCCTCCGGTCCGGTCTATATAGTCATACAACATACAAATAACACATAGCATACAATCTCATAAATAGCACATAAGACCCTCTGGCCAAACCAGAATACCACTCAAGGTAACGTATAGTGAGAAGACTCACCTCGCGTGTCTCAGTAACTTGTAAATCTTGTAACCACTAGTGCTCGATCTCCCGAGCTATCGTCCTCCTACAACACACGCGTATTTCTACTTAATACTACTTGACTCTGGCTAACTAATACCACGAAGTCAAACCAGTCATCACTAGTCAACAGTCAACGGTCAACCCGACTCACCGAGTCTGGCGTGGACTCGCCGAGTTCCTACGGGAACCCGATCCCTCTGAATCTCTTCTGACTCACCGAGTCACTCACCCGACTCGGTTACTCAACCCCTGGTTCGTAATCGTTGAACAACCCGCACCAACTCGCCGAGTCTGGGGAATGGACTCGGCGAGTGCATTCCATGCACAACCCCAAACGACCTTCTGAGGTCAGATCCGCTTCACTAACTCATAGATCCAGTCTCCTTAAGCTTATTGACCACGTAAGGTCCAAGTCTTGATGCTCATCAAGCATTGAATAGCTCATGAATGGTGTTTTAGCCTCAAATACATTGATCCCAAGCCAAAACCTCCATGGATGCATATAAAGCTTTGGTAATGAGGTGCTCTGGACCTCTATGGGTCCAGATCCAGGACCTTAACTCGCTAAGGGACCATGAGGACACTAGATCTAGCCACAAATGGGTTCAAAAGCCCTAAATCTACATGAACATCACAATAACAGAGAATGATTTGAGATTGTACTTCAGTTGTGATGTTCTGGACCTCAAATCTTCAAGAATCCACCCCTCTCTTGCTTCCTCTTGGCTAGATCTCCTCTTTCCTTGCTAGACAACAACTCCAAGATCAATAATGGCTCCTTCCCACACTTGAATCACTCAATTGCTCTAGGGTTTCACTCTGGGGACTGATGAGTGCAAATGACGGCCATAAGGCCCTTTAAATATGCCACAAACCCGAGAAATTAGGGTTTCATTAAACAGCGTGGACTCGCCGAGTCCACTCTTGCAGGGTACTGAGTCTGTTACGGTGATTACCAGGATGTTCCATGAGAGGGCGATGTTCTGCCCTGAGCACGTGTCCACGGAGCAGGCACGTATGAGTCGATATTTGAGTATCTTGAGGCGAGACATTCAGGAGTTCGCGGCGAACTCCTCGTACCGGACATTTGTCGAGCTTCAGGCAAATGCCCGGAAAAGGGAGATTGAGCTAGAGACTCAGGCCAGGGAGGAGGCAGAGTCTCAGGGGAGGGATCGGCGACTGGCACAGTCTCAGCCGGCAGCCAAGCGGGCCAAGCCCGCTGATCCCAAACCAGGGATCCAGAAGGGCCGCACTTGTGGGAAGTGTGGCAAGGGTCATGATGGAGTCTGTAGAGCGGGATCTTGCTACAAGTGTGACAAGGAGGGGTACATGGCCAAGGACTGCCCCAAGGGGTTTGCGGTGTGTTTTCACTGCAACCAGACCGGACACCAGAAGGCAGAGTGTACGCAATTGTGAGGATCATCTCAGGGAGCACCTCAGGGATCTGCCCCTGCCGCCATCAGAGCTACCGAGAGTCGGCCAGTGAAGGCCGAGGCGCCGAGAGCACAAGGGAGAGCTTTTCAGCTGACCGCGGAGGAGGTCCGCGCAACACCCGATGTCGTGGCTGGTATGTATTCTTTCGTGTATTTATTTTGATGTTGTGATATTATGCTTATATTATGTTATGCGTAGGTACTTTTCTTGTGAATTCTGTACCTGCCTTGGTGTTATTTGACTCGGGTGCGAGTCGGTC
Organism: Lactuca serriola; assembly: GCF_051521515.1. NCBI lineage: Eukaryota > Viridiplantae > Streptophyta > Magnoliopsida > Asterales > Asteraceae > Lactuca > Lactuca serriola. The sequence continues at coordinate 391,062,045 of NC_136411.1, read as the reverse complement.
TTTTGTATCTTTGGCTTTTAGTCAGCATATCAGTGTTAGTCGTGAGGCGTTGAGTCGGCCTCTGAGAGTTTCTATAGCTGACGAGAGGGTGATATATGCCACGGAGGTTCTCCGAGGGTGCATAGTCGAGATTTTCGGTGTTGAGTTCCCGATTGATTTGGTCCCTATTGCGATGGGTGATGTCTGTGTCATTGTGGGCATGGACTGGTTGAGCAGATTCGGTGCGGTTATCGACTGCGAGCGATAGCTAGTGACCATACGAGACCCTAGTGGGGGAGTTCTTACGGTGTACGGCGAGGTTACACGTTTTGGATCAGCGTTTTGTTCGGCCGCTAGGGCGAGGCAGTGTCTACAGCAGGGCTGTAAGGGTTTTGTGGCATATGTGAGGGATACGCGGGTGGATTCCGAGAGACCGAGGTCTGTTGAGGAGGTTCCGATAGTGCGTGAGTTCCTGATGTATTTCCTGAGGAGTTGCCGGGTGTGCCTCCTGTGAGGCAAGTAAATGAAAGTAGGTTGCTATTTCTTTGAACATGCATGTTTGGACGATTTTACCCATCACAAAATAGATATTGCCTACAATCTTCTGGAGACATGTGGCATATATCTTTATCGTTACCCTGATACTAGTGTACACATGGCAAACATGTTGGAGATTCATGAGTACGGTGCCCAGATCGAGCCTGTTGACCTTTCTGGTATCCCTCACATCCACTTTTACTCGACATCTATTTTGTGAAAACAAAATAATATTTAATAAATAGCAATTAGGAATAGGATATAGATTGGTATAAAGAAAGAAGCCTTCTAAAACGAAACTTGATGCTTGGATATTTGACATATTGTAGGTTGGTAATTTTGTGCATATTGTAATAAGAATTCATTAATTATTGCAGTTATAGTTTTTGGTATTGTGAAAGACAGTTTCTATTTGTTTTGTAGTTTTAACATTTAAAAAAGAAGTTTGAATGAAAAGTATTGAATTTTAAGTAAAAGAGAAAAAGTAACCAAACAAACAAATTACAAATCTAAGATTGATGATATAAAAATACAATGCTAACTAAATTAAAAGATGAGAGTGTTAAATCTGTTATTGTTTTGCATGTGTGTTGCTCCTCCTCAGGTTATGTTCTTTGGTTTAGCTGTGGTGACATTTGATACTGCTGTTCCAGCTGGCCAATTTGTTCCAGGTATAATGATTGGATCTACATATGTGTAATAGCCCGGATTCCCAGGTATTATTCATTTATTTATTTTTGGTAAATTGTGAGGAGACTCGGCAAATTGGAGCCTAGACTTGCCGAGTAGGATCGCGGATTTGGACGCGGGTTCGCGTCCGGACTCGGCGAGTCCACGTTGTTTAATGAAACCCTAATTTCTAGAGTATGAGACCTATTTAAAGGGGCTTATGGCCGTCACTTGCGGCCACCAACCCCAGAGAGAACCCTAAAAGAGTCCTTGAGCGTTTTGTGAGAGAGAAGAGGAGGATCTTTGATTATTTGTGGGTGATTTTGCATATAGAAGAGGATCAAGGCAAGAGAAGACCATAGGAGGTGCTAATCTAGTGATTCCTGAGTCCAGAGACTTCATTTGAGGTAACCATTCATTCCTTCCTCAGCCCTTGGTGCACATCTTAGAGTTAGGGCTTCTTTATGGAATGATTCATGGAGTAATTGGCCTCTTTTTGTGTTGATGCTTTAGATTTGGACCCAAAGAGGTCCAGAGACTCTTTTCCCCCAAGCTTTATGAGTGTTAATGGAGGCCATGAGCTTAGAATAGCATTCTAGAGACCATATCATCAAAAAAGGCCTTTGGACCTTTGCATGAGCATCAAGAATGTAACTTTACGTGATGAATGTGCTTGGGAGGACTGGATCTATGAGTTAATGGAACGGATCTGACCTCAGGAGTGAGTTTGAGTTCATGCATGGCTTAGACTCGCCGAGTCCGAAGAACAGACTCGGCGAGTAGCATGAATATTGTCCATAACCACTCAGCGAGTGGTCTTACCGAGTTAAGGGTTGACTCAGTGAGTCAGGGAGAGTCAGAGAGGGTTGACAGGTGGACTGAGTCACGCTGGAACTCGCCGAGTTGTTCTTGAGACTCGACGAGTTGAGTCGTGGTGGCCCCGCGATTCATGCCAGGTGGAACTCGTCGAGTCAAGGAAGTACTCGACGTGTCAAGAGAGGATCCTAGGGATTCAGTGAACACGTATAGACTCGCCGAGTCGCTCTAGTGCACTCGCCGAGTCCGGTAAAAGTTGACCGTTGACCGTTGACCAGAGTTGACCAGTGTTGACTTGATAGGGGTAGTCAACCTTAGTTGTGAAAGTGTTAATTAGAGGTATATGATGTTATAGGAGGATTATAGCTCGGAGGATCGAGCGCGAGTGATTTCCGGGATTCGCGAGTTATCGAGATACACGAGGTGAGTCTTCTCACTATACTTTACCTTGAGTAGGTAATCAGAGTTATGTGATAGAGTATTTGTTTGCTATATGTATGTTATGTGTTGTACTGCATTATTTCTATGTGATTTATGTTGTGCATGCTTATAGAGTTGAAACCGGAAGGTTCCCAGAGTTAGAACCAGAGGGTTCACAGAGTAGGGTCTACGGACCCACAGAGTTATAGCCTCGAGTGGCTAATATGTGTTATGTGTGGTATTTTTGAGAACTCACTAAGCTTTGTGCTTACGGTGTTGGTGTTTATTGTTTCAGGTACTAGTGATGACCGTGGGAAGGCGCCGACTTGATCAGTACACACACATGGGATTTTTATGATATGTGATCTTGGGATTTATTGTACGACATTAATTGGAGTTTCAAACATTGATGTTTTATGAAAAATTAAATGAATATGTTTTTATATTATGCGAAAAATTATTTTGAAATTCACGGTGTTACAAGTTGGTATCAGAGCCTTGGTTTGAGGGATTCGAGTACACCTTCGGGCGTATTTGAACTCAAACTGAGGATTTGAGAAGTATTTCAAAAAGAATAAAAGATTTTTGGATGAACGCAGAGCAGAGTTGTGTGTACGATCAGTCCGCGCCCGAACGGTGATTTCCGAAAATACCCTCATGTTATGTGATATTGATATTGATATGATGTATTCTCATGCTAGAGTAGGCTAGGTACTCCTATTAGGACTAGAGTGGCCTGATTTGTGATGCCTTAGCCTAGGGAGAGGTGAGCTGCTATGAGATTGTAACAACGTTAAATTCCAATTAAATTTTTAATTTTTAAAACCACCAAATGTATATCATATCATAATTTCAAATCCGAAACAACAGTGTTTTCAAAACAAATTCCCAAGATCTCTCAAATGTGAACTCCATCGGTGTGAGTGTGTACGAGTCAAGCCGTCGCCTTCCCACGGTCCTCGCTGGTACCTGAGACATCAAACACAACAACTGTAAGCATAATGCTTAGTGAGTTCCCCAAAATACCACATACCACAAATACGCCACTCGAGGCTAAACCCGACCCTCTGGTCAAGATGTCTCAGCAGGACCCTCCAGTCCCGCAGCTCGTCGGACCCTCTGGTCCAGTCATAGCTCATTGGGCCCTCTGGCCCGTTCTGAAGCGTTGGACCCTCCGGTCCGGTCTATATAGTCATACAGCATACAAATAACACATAGCATACAATCTCATAAATAGCACATAAGACCCTCTGGCCAAACCAGAATACCACTCAAGGTAACGTATAGTGAGAAGACTCACCTCGCGTGTCTCAGTAACTTGTAAATCTTGTAACCACTAGTGCTCGATCTCCCGAGCTATCGTCCTCCTACAACACACGCGTATTTCTACTTAATACTACTTGACTCTGGCTAACTAATACCACGAAGTCAAACCAGTCATCACTAGTCAATAGTCAACGGTCAACCCGACTCACCGAGTCTGGCGTGGACTCGCCGAGTTCCTACGGGAACCCGATCCCTCTGAATCTCTTCTGACTCACCGAGTCACTCACCCGACTCGGTTACTCAACCCCTGGTTCGTAATCGTTGAACAACCCGCACCAACTCGCCGAGTCTGGGGAATGGACTCGGCGAGTGCATTCCATGCACAACCCCAAACGACCTTCTGAGGTCAGATCCGCTTCACTAACTCATAGATCCAGTCTCCTTAAGCTTATTGACCACGTAAGGTCCAAGTCTTGATGCTCATCAAGCATTGAATAGCTCATGAATGGTGTTTTAGCCTCAAATACATTGATCCCAAGCCAAAACCTCCATGGATGCATATAAAGCTTTGGTAATGAGGTGATCTGGACCTCTATGGGTCCAGATCCAGGACCTTAACTCGCTAAGGGACCATGAGGACACTAGATCTAGCCACAAATGGGTTCAAAAGCCCTAAATCTACATGAACATCACAATAACAGAGAATGATTTGAGATTGTACTTCAGTTGTGATGTTCTGGACCTCAAATCTTCAAGAATCCACCCCTCTCTTGCTTCCTCTTGGCTAGATCTCCTCTTTCCTTGCTAGACAACAACTCCAAGATCAATAATGGCTCCTTCCCTCACTTGAATCACTCAATTGCTCTAAGGTTTCACTCTGGGGACTGATGAGTGCAAATGACGGCCATAAGGCCCTTTAAATATGCCACAAACCCGAGAAATTAGGGTTTCATTAAACAACGTGGACTCGCCGAGTCCACTCTTGGACTCGTCGAGTCCTGACGCGAACCCGCGTCCAAAACCGCGATCATACTCGGCGAGTCTAGGCTCCAACTCGCCGAGTCTCCTCATTAAATACCAAAATAAATAAATGAATAATACCTGGGAATCCGGGATGTTACAATTCTCCCCCACTAGAACTAGACTTCGCCCTCGAAGTCTCGCTCTGCAAATAACTCTGGATGTTGCTCACGCATCTCACGCTCCGGTTCCCAAGTCATCTCGGACCCCCTCCGATGTTGCCACTGAACCAAAACCAAGGGCACCTCCTTTTTCCGCAGAACTTTGATCTTTCGATCCACAATCGCAACTGGTCTCTCCGCGTAGTTCAGGCTCGCATCCACCTGAATGTCCTCTAACGACACTACTGCAGACTCGTCGGCTATACACTTCCTCAACTTAGACACATGGAAGGTATTATGAATCCGCTCCAATTCTGCGGGTAGCTCCAAGCGATATGCTACCCTGCCCACCCTCGCGATCACCCGAAACGGCCCAATATACTGGGGCCCTAGCTTGCCCCTCTTCCTGAATCGGATCACTCCTTTCCAAGGAGATACCTTCAGGAGAACATAATCACCGACCTGGAACTCGAGCTCGGTTCGACGTCTATCTGCATAACTCTTTTGGCGACTCTGAGCGGTCAACAACCTCTGCCTGACCTGCCGGATCTGCTCTGTCGTCTGAAGCATTATCTCCGTACTACCCATCACGCATTGCCCCACCTCACCCTAGCAAATAGGGGTACGGCACCTCCTCCCATACAATAGCTCAAAAGGTGGCATACCAATGCTCGAATGATGGTTGTTGTTGTACGAAAACTCTGCCAAGGGTAGATAGGTGTCCCAACTCCCTCCAAATCCAAAACACATGCTCGGAGCATATCCTCAAGCGTCTGAATCGTCCGCTCGCTCTGTCCGTCCGTCTGCGGGTGGTATGCGGTACTGAAATGCAGCCTCGTACCTAACTCCTCGTGGAACTTCTTCCAAAATCTGGAAGTAAATCGCACGTCTCGATCTGAAACGATCGACAACGGAACCCCATGTCGCGATACCACCTCCCTCACATACAACTCTGCCAACCTCTCAGCAGAAGAGCTCTCACTGATAGCAAGAAAATGAGCGCTCTTCGTCAACCTGTCCACAATCACCCAAATTGCATCGACTCCTCTCGCAGTCCTTGGCAATTTGGTGATAAAATCCATGGTAATCTGTTCCCACTTCCACTCGGGAATCTCCAACAGCTGCAACTTACCATGCGGATGCTGGTGCTCGGCCTTAAATTGGCGACAAGTTAGGCACCTCTCGACGAACCAAGCAACATCCCTCTTCATACAGGGCCACCAATACTCCTTCTTTAGGTCTAAATACATCTTGGTAGCCCCGGGATGGATCGAGAACTTCGATCGATGCGCCTCCTCCATCAAAATGGTACGCGTCCCGCCCACAAACGATACCCAAATTTGACCCTGAAACGTCATAAGCCCCTGAATATCGGTAACGAAATCCGACACCTGCCTAACGACCCGCTCCCGCTTTTGGTTCTCTGGTCTCGCAGCCTCAGCCTGGGCCCCTCGGATGCTGTCCAATACCGGAGTCATCACCGTCAACCTCATACAAATGTCTCGTATCGGGGCGCTCTCCGACCTACGGCTTAGAGCGTCGTCTACGACATTAGCCTTGCCCGGGTGGTACAGGATCTCACAATCATAATCCTTCACCACATCCAACCATCTCCTCTGGCTCATATTCAGGTTTGGCTGATCCATCAAGTACTTTAAGCTCTTGTGGTCAGTGTATATCGTACACCGAACCCCATACAGATAGTGACGCCAAATCTTGAGGGCAAACACTATAGCCCCCGACTCCAAATCGTGGGTGGGATATCTCGTCTCATGAGGCTTCAACTGCCTCGATGCATACGTGATCACATGCCCTCTCTACATCAACACCGCTCCCATCCCCAATATCGAAGCATCACAATACACCACGAAATCCTCCATCCCTTCCGGTAGTGCGAGTACAGGAGCTTCGCACAATCTCTGACGAAGGGTATCAAACGAGGTTTGCTGCTCCGGACCCCATGAGAAAGTAACACCCTTCCGGGTCAACTTGGTAAGTGGCACGGCGATCTTGGAGAAATCTCTAATAAATCTCCTATAGTAGCCTGCTAGCCCCAAGAAGCTCCTGATCTTCGTAGGTGACCTCGGCACCTCCCAACTCATCACAACCTCAATCTTGGCTGGGTCAACCAATACCCCATTCTGGTTAACGAGATGCCCTAAAAACTGGACTTCCCGTAACCAGAAATCGCACTTGGAGAATTTGGCAAAGAGCCTCTCCGATCTCAGAATTTCGAGGAGCTCCCTCAAGTGTTCCGCATGCTGCTCTATGGTCCTCGAATACACCAGGATGTCATCAATGAAAACAATCACCGAACGATCCAACATCGGCCTACACACCCTGTTCATGAGATCCATGAACGCCGTTGGTGCATTGGTGAGCCCGAATGGCATCACCACGAACTCGTAATGCCCGTAACGAGTCCTAAACGCCGTCTTCTGGATATCCTCATCCCGAACTCTCATCTGGTCATATCCCGATCTCAAGTCAATCTTGGAGAACCAAGACGCCCCCTACAACTGATCGAATAGATCGTCGATCCTCGGTAACGGATAACGGTTCTTGACCGTCAACTTGTTCAACTCCCGATAATCAATGCACATCCGGTGTGAACCATCCTTTTTTTTTGACAAAAAGGATCGGCGCTCCCCAGGGAGAGCTACTGGGATGGATGAACCCTTTCCCAACAACTCTTGCAGCTGTGAGGATAACTCCTGCATCTCTGGCAGTGCTAGCCGATACGGCGCCTTGGCGATAGGCGCAGCCCCAGGAACCAAATCGATACGAAACTCCACCTGCCTCTCGGGAGGCACACCCGGCAACTCCTCGGGAAACACGTCTGGGAACTCACGCACTATCGGCACCTCATCCACTGAACTTGGCCTCCCAGCGGCCTCTCGAACATCTGTCACATAGGCTACGAACCCCTTGCAACCCTGCTGCAAACTCCGCCTCGCTCTAGCGGCCGAACAGAAAACCGAACCACCACGAGTCCCCTCGCCGTAAACCGTCAGCGCTCCCCCACTAGGATCTCGGATCGTCACCAATTGACGCTCGCAATCTATGACAGCCCCAAAACGGCTCAACCAATCCATTCCTACTATGACACAAACATCCCCCATAGCGATCGGAATCAAATCAATCGGGAACTCCACCCCGAAGATCTACAGCATGCATCCACGTATCACCTCGGTAGCACATACCTCAGAGGTCGACTCAACACCTCCCTCAGAATACTAATGTGACGACTAAAAGCCAAAGATATGAAAGACCGACTCGCACCCGAGTCGAACAAAACCAATGCAGGTACAGAACTCACAAGAAAAGTACCTACGCATAACATATAGCAATTACAATAGCATAAACTCAACATAAAATAGATAAAGATTACATACCCGCCACGACGTCAGGTGCTGCGCGGACCTCCTCCGCAGTCAGCTGGAAGGCTCTCCCCCTAGCCTTCGGTGCTTCGGCCTTCACTGGCCGGGTCTCAGCAGATCGAACCACAGTTGCAGATCCCTGCGCTGACCTCTGAAGCTGGGGGCACTCGGCCTTCCGATGGCCGGCTTGGTTGCAATGGAAGCAAACCGAGAACCCCTTTAGACAGTCCCTCGCAAAATGTCCTTCCTTACCGCATTTGTAGCATACCCCAGTCTTGCACGACCCATCATGGCTCTTGCCGCACTTCCCACAAGTGCGGCCTCTCGAACTGCCCGTCCTCGAATCAGCGGGCTTTTCCTGCTTGGCGGCCGGCTGCGACTGCGCCGGTCGTCGATCACCCCTCTACAACTCAGTCTCCTCCCTCGCCTGTGTCTCAAGCTCGATCTCCCTCTTCCTAGAATTTTCCTGGAGCTCGACAAATGTCTGGTAAGTCGAGTTCGCCACAAACTCACGGATGTCCCTCCTCAAAATACTCAGATAACGGCTCATGCGAGCCTGCTCAGTGGACACCAACTCCGGGCAAAACAGTGCCCGCTCATGAAACATCCTCGTAATCACTGTCATCGACTCTGTCCCCTGCTTGAGGGTCAGAAACTCCTGAGCTAAACATTCCCTCTCCACCTGGGGAACATACTCGTCACGAAACATCGCAGTAAACCTCTCCCAGGTCACTATAGTCAGCTCAGCTGTAGAATAGCTCGCGGTCACGAATTTCCACCAGTCCTTCGCCCCCAAGCGAAGCTGGTTGAGTACGAATCGCACCCTCAAGTGCTCCGGACACGAGCACGTATAGAAACACCCCTCCATGTCTGAGATCCACCTCATAGCGGCGATCGGGTCCTGCGTACCATCGAACTCTGGTGGTTTCGTGTTGCTGAACTCTCGGTACAACAACGAATCACCACCCTAGGGTCTTGCAGCAGCATCAGTCAAGGCAGCATAACGCTTGTCAAACGTCTCGATTAGTGTGGTCTTAATAGACCCAAACATCTCCGGAATCTCGGCTCTGATGGCAGCAGCCACCTCCTCATGGATGATCCGACGGATCTCCTCGTCGCTCACCCCACTGCTCTCGGGGTTATGGCGTGTCCCAACCATGATCAACCTCTGAAACACAACATAAGAAATATCAGGGATACTCTCGAGTATTCTCACGCTCAATAACTCAAACATCCTCACTCCTGGTACCCCCAAGGATTCTTACTTGGACTGCGCACCAATCCGGTGTTTTCAATAGTACGGGCCCAATGCTATTGTCCACATCGAATCAATATACAATCCAAGTCCTCCTCCTAGGATCCCAAGTCGTAAATACTCTACTCTCGCTATGCATTGGCTACCTTTAGTAGACCTATCGTGAGCTCCTCACTGCTACCTAATCACTCTCAAAGTATCTCATAGCAGCAGTAATCTCCTAGGCTAAGGCATCACAAATCAGGCCACTCTAGTCCTTATAGGAATACCTAGCCTCTCTATCATGCATAAATAATATCTCATAACTCATAACATATAATGTAAGGGTATTTTGGGGATTCACCGTTCGGGCACTGGCTGACCGTACACACCATCCACTCTGCTCGTTTCCAAAACTTCTTTTTCTTTTTAGAAAATTTGCAGTTTTGATTGTAAAATTTCTCAAATCCTCGGTTTGAGTTCAAATACGCCCGAAGGTGCATCCGAATCCCTCAAACCAAGGCTCTGATACCAACTTGTAACAACCTAAAATTCCAATTAAATTTTTAATTTTTAAAACCACCAAATGTATATCATATCATAATTTCAAATCCGAAACAACAGTGTTTTCAAAACAAATTCCCAAGATCTCTCAAATGTGAACTCCATCGGTGTGAGTGTGTACGAGTCAAGCCGTCGCCTTCCCACGGTCCTCGCTGGTACCTGAGACATCAAACACAACAACTGTAAGCATAATGCTTAGTGAGTTCCCCAAAATACCACATACCACAAATACGCCACTCGAGGCTAAACCCGACCCTCTGGTCAAGATGTCTCAACGGGACCCTCCAGTCCCGCAGCTCGTCGGACCCTCTGGTCCAGTCATAGCTCATTGGGCCCTCTGGCCCGTTCTGAAGCGTTGGACCCTCCGGTCCGGTCTATATAGTCATACAGCATACAAATAACACATAGCATACAATCTCATAAATAGCACATAAGAACCTCTGGCCAAACCAGAATACCACTCAAGGTAACGTATACTGAGAAGACTCACCTCGCGTGTCTCAGTAACTCGTAAATCTTGTAACCACTAGTGCTCGATCTCCCGAGCTATCGTCCTCCTACAACACACGCGCATTTCTACTTAATACTACTTGACTCTGGCTAACTAATACCACGAAGTCAAACCAGTCATCACTAGTCAACAGTCAACGGTCAACGGTCAACGGTCAACCCGACTCACCGAGTCTGGCGTGGACTCGCCGAGTTCCTATGGGAACCCGATCCCTCTGAATCTCTTCTGACTCACCGAGTCACTCACCCGACTCGGTTACTCAACCCCTGGTTCGTAATCGTTGAACAACCCGCACCAACTCGCCGAGTCTGGGGAATGGACTCGGCGAGTGCATTCCATGCACAACCCCAAACGACCTTCTGAGGCCAGATCCGCTTCACTAACTCATAGATCCAGTCTCCTTAAGCTTATTGACCACGTAAGGTCCAAGTCTTGATGCTCATCAAGCATTGAATAGCTCATGAATGGTGTTTTAGCCTCAAATACATTGATCCCAAGCCAAAACCTCCATGGATGCATATAAAGCTTTGGTAATGAGGTGCTCTGGACCTCTATGGGTCCAGATCCAGGACCTTAACTCGCTAAGGGACCATGAGGACAGTAGATCTAGCCACAAATGGGTTCAAAAGCCCTAAATCTACATGAACATCACAATAACAGAGAATGATTTGAGATTGTACCTCAGTTGTGATGTTCTGGACCTCAAATCTTCAAGAATCCACCCCTCTCTTGCTTCCTCTTGGCTAGATCTCCTCTTTCCTTGCTAGACAACAACTCCAAGATCAATAATGGCTCCTTCCCACACTTGAATCACTCAATTGCTCTAGGGTTTCACTCTGGGGACTGATGAGTGCAAATGACGGCCATAAGGCCCTTTAAATATGCCACAAACCCGAGAAATTAGGGTTTCATTAAACAGCGTGGACTCGCCGAGTCCACTCTTGCAGGGTACTGAGTCTGTTACGGTGATTACCAGGATGTTCCATGAGAGGGCGATGTTCTGCCCTGAGCACGTGTCCACGGAGCAGGCACGTATGAGTCGATATTTGAGTATCTTGAGGCGAGACATTCAGGAGTTCGCAGCGAACTCCTCGTACCGGACATTTGTCGAGCTTCAGGCAAATGCCCGGAAAAGAGAGATTGAGCTAGAGACTCAGGCCAGGGAGGAGGCAGAGTCTCAGGGGAGGGATCGGCGACTGGCACAGTCTCAGCCGGCAGCCAAGCGGGCCAAGCCCGCTGATCGCAAACCAGGGATCCAGAAGGGCCGCACTTGTGGGAAGTGTGGCAAGGGTCATGATGGAGTCTGTAGAGCGGGATCTTGCTACAAGTGTGACAAGGAGGGGTACATGGCCAAGGACTGCCCCAAGGGGTTTGCGGTGTGTTTTCACTGCAACCAGACCGGACACCAGAAGGCAGAGTGTACGCAATTGTGAGGATCATCTCAGGGAGCACCTCAGGGATCTGCCCCTGCCGCCATCAGAGCTACCGAGAGTCGGCCAGTGAAGGCCGAGGCGCCGAGAGCACAAGGGAGAGCTTTTCAGCTGACCGCGGAGGAGGTCCGCGCAACACCCGATGTCGTGGCTGGTATGTATTCTTTCGTGTATTTATTTTGATGTTGTGATATTATGCTTATATTATGTTATGCGTAGGTACTTTTCTTGTGAATTCTGTACCTGCCTTGGTGTTATTTGACTCGGGTGCGAGTCGGTCTTTTGTATCTTTGGCTTTTAGTCAGCATATCAGTGTTAGTCGTGAGGCGTTGAGTCGGCCTCTGAGAGTTTCTATAGCTGACGAGAGGGTGATATATGCCACGGAGGTTCTCCGAGGGTGCGTAGTCGAGATTTTCGGTGTTGAGTTCCCGATTGATTTGGTCCCTATTGCGATGGGTGATGTCTGTGTCATTGTGGGCATGGACTGGTTGAGCAGATTCGGTGCGGTTATCGACTGCGAGCGATAGCTAGTGACCATACGAGACCCTAGTGGGGGAGTTCTTACGGTGTACGGCGAGGTTACACGTTTTGGATTAGCGTTTTGTTCGGCCGCTAGGGCGAGGCAGTGTCTACAGCAGGTCTGTAAGGGTTTTGTGGCATATGTGAGGGATACGCGGGTGGATTCCGAGAGACCGAGGTCTGTTGAGGAGGTTCCGATAGTGCGTGAGTTCCTGATGTATTTCCTGAGGAGTTGTCGGGTGTGCCTCCTGTGAGGCAAGTGGAGTTCAGTATCGATTTGGTTCCGGGGGTCGCGCCTATCGCTAAAGTGCCTTATCGCCTTGCACCTCCAGAGATGCAACAGTTATCCTCGCAGCTTCAGGAGCTGCTGGGGAAGGGATTTATTCGGCTGAGCAGCTCGCCGTGGGGAGCGCTTATCTTGTTCGTCAAGAAGAAGGATGGTTCACACCGGATGTGCATTGATTACCGGGAGTTGATCAAGCTGACGGTCAAGAACCGTTACCCGTTACCGAGGATCGACGATTTGTTCGATCAGTTGCAGGGAGCGTCTTGGTTCTCCAAGATCGATTTGAGGTCTGGATATCATCAGGTGAGGGTGCGAGATGAGGACGTCCAGAAGACAACGTTCAGGGTGCGTTATGGGCATTACGAGTTTGTGGTGATGCCTTTTGGGCTCACCAATGCCCCGGCAGTGTTCATGGATCTCTTGAATCGAGTGTGCAGGCCGATGCTGGATCGGTCGGTGATTGTATTTATCGACGACATTCTGGTATATTCGAGATCTAGAGAGCAGCATGAGGAGCATTTGAGAGAGGTTCTCGGGGTTCTGAGGTCGGAGAGGCTTTATGCCAAATTCTCCAAGTGTGATTTCTGGTTGCGGGAGGTCCAGTTCTTAGGACATCTCGTTAACCAGAAAGGGATATTGGTCGACCCGGCCAAAGTTGAGGCGGTGATGAGTTGGGAGGTGCCGAGGTCACCCTCCGAGATCAGGAGTTTCCTAGGGTTGGAAGGGTATTATCGGGGAGTTTTCAAGGATTTCTCTAAAATCGCAGTGCCACTCACCAGGTTGACCCGAAAGGGTGTTGCTTTTTCATGGGGCCCCGAGCAGCAGGCCTCCTTTGAGACACTTCGCCAAAGGTTATGCGAAACCCCGGTCTTAGCCCTCCCGGAAGGGATGGAGGACTTTGTGGTATACTGTGACACATCGATTTTGGGATTGGGGGCGGTGCTGATGCAGAGAGGGCATGTGATAGCATATGCATCGAGGCAGCTGAAGCCTCATGAGATGAGATATCCCACCCATGATCTAGAGTTGGGGGCAGTGGTGTTCGCCCTCAAGATTTGGCGTCACTACCTATATGGGGTTCGATGTACGATATACACGGACCATAAGAGTTTGAAATATTTGATGGATCAGCCCAACCTAAATATGCGACAGAGAAGGTGGTTGGATGTGGTCAAGGATTATGATTGTGAGATCCTGTACCACCCAGGCAAGGCTAATGTTGTAGCCGATGCGCTGAGCCGCAGGGCGGAGAGCACCCCGCTGCGGGAGATATGTTTGAGATTGACCGTGATAGCTCCAGTGTTGGACGCCATTCGTGGGGCACAGGTCGAGGCTGTGCAACCTGAGATGCAGAAGAAAGAACAGGTTGTTGGTTTGGTTTCAGAGTTCGTTACGGATGGTCGGGGGCTTATGACATTTCAGGGGCGTATCTGGGTGCCGTTTGTGGGAGGAACGCGTACCATTTTGATGGAAGAGGCTCATCGGTTGAAATTTTCGATCCATCCTGGGGCCACTAAGATGTATTTGGATCTGAGAAAGGAGTATTGGTGGCCCTATATGAAGAGGGATGTTGCGTGGTTTGTTGAGAGGTGCTTGACCTGCTGTAGGGTTAAGGCCGAGCACTAGAGGCCGCATGGTAAGTTGCAGCCATTGGAGGTTCCCGAATGGAAGTGGGAACAAATCACCATGGATTTCATCACCAAATTGCCAAGGACTGCCATAGGAGTTGATGCAATTTGGGTGATTGTGGATAGGTTGACGAAGAGCGCTCACTTTCTTGCTATCAGCGAGAGTTCTTCAGCAAAGAAATTGGCAGAGGTGTATGTGAGGGAAGTGGTATCTCGGCATGGGGTGCCGATCTCGATTGTTTCAGACCGTGATGTGCGTTTCACTTCCAGATTTTAGAAGAAGTTTCATGAGGAGCTGGGTACTAGACTGCATTTTAGTACCGCATATCATCCCCAGACAGACGGTCAGAGTGAGCGGAAGATTCAGACGCTCGAGGACATGCTCCGGGCATGTGTGTTGGATTTTGGGGGTAGCTGGGATGCATATTTGCCCTTGGCAGAGTTTTCCTACAACAACAGCCATCATTCGAACATTGGTATGCCGCCCTTTGAGCTGTTGTATGGGAGGAGGTGTCGGACCCCCATTTGTTGGGGAGAGGTTGGACAGCGGGTGATGGGCAGTATAGAGATCGTGCTTTAGACGACCGAGTAGATCCAGCAGGTCAGACAGAGGTTGTTGACCGCTCAGAGTCGTCAGAAGAGTTATGTAGACAGACGCCGGTCCGAGCTTGAGTTTAAGGTCGGCGACCTTGTACTCCTGAAGGTCTCTCCTTGGAAAGGAGTGATTCGATTCAGGAAGAGGGGCAAGTTGGGGCCCTGATATATTGGTCCATTCCGAGTGATCACGAGGGTAGGCCGGGTAGCCTATCGTTTGGATTTGCCAGCAGAGTTGGGGCAGATTCACGACACTTTTCATGTGTCGCAGTTGAGGAAGTGTATAGCCAATGAGTCGGCAGTGGTTCCATTAGAGGATATTCAGGTGGATGCGGGCCTGAATTATGCTGAGTGACCAGTGGCAATTAGAGATCGGAAAATCAAGGTTCTGAGGAACAAGGAGGTACCCCTGGTTTTGGTTCAGTGGCAACATCGGAAGGGGTCTGAGATGACTTGGGAACCGGAGCGTGAGATGCGTGAGCAACATCCAAAGTTATTTATAGAGCGAGACTTCGAGGGCAAAGTCTAGTTCTAGTGGGGGAGAATTGTAACAGCCCGGATTCCCAGGTGTTATTCATTTATTTATTTTTGGTAAATTGTGAGGAGACTCGGCGAGTTAGAGCCTAGACTCGTCGAGTAGGATCGCGGATTTGGACACGGGTTCGCGTCCGGACTCGGCGAGTCCATGCTGTTTAATGAAACCCTAATTTCTAGAGTATGAGACCTATTTAAAGGGGCTTATGGCCGTCACTTGCGGCCACCAACCCCAGAGAGAACCCTAAAAGAGTCCTTGAGCGTTTTGTGAGAGAGAAGAGGAGGATCTTTGATTATTTGTGGGTGATTTTGCATATAGAAGAGGATCAAGGCAAGAGAAGACCATAGGAGGTGCTAATCTAGTGATTCCTGAGTCCAGAGACTTCATTTGAGGTAACCATTCGTTCCTTCCTCAGCCCTTGGTGCACATCTTAGAGTTAGGGCTTCTTTATGGAATGATTCATGGAGTAATTGGCCTCTTTTTGTGTTGATGCTTTAGATCTGGACCCAAAGAGGTCCAGAGACTCTTTTCCCCCAAGCTTTATGAGTGTTAATGGAGGCCATGAGCTTAGAATAGCATTCTAGAGACCATATCATCAAAAAAGGCCTTTGGACCTTTGCATGAGCATCAAGAATGTAACTTTACGTGATGAATGTGCTTGGGAGGACTGGATCTATGAGTTAATGGAACGGATCTGACCTCAGGAGTGAGTTTGAGTTCATGCATGGCTTAGACTCGCCGAGTCCAAAGAACAGACTCGACGAGTAGCATGAAGATTGTCCATAACCACTCAGCGAGTGGTCTTACCGAGTTAAGGGTTGACTCAGTGAGTCAGGGAGAGTCAGAGAGGGTTGACAGGTGGACTGAGTCATGCTGGAACTCGCCGAGTTGTTCTTGAGACTCGGCGAGTTGAGTCGTGGTGGCCCCGCGATTCATGCCAGGTGGAACTCGTCGAGTCAAGGAAGTACTCGACGTGTTAAGAGAGGATCCTAGGGATTCAGTGAACACGTATAGACTCGCCGAGTCGCTCTAGTGCACTCGCCGAGTCCGATAAAAGTTGACCGTTGACCAGAGTTGACCAGTGTTGACTTGATAGGGGTAGTCAACCTTAGTTGTGAAAGTGTTAATTAGAGGTATATGATGTTATAGGAGGATTATAGCTCGGAGGATTGAGCGCGAGTGATTTCTGGGATTCGCGAGTTATCGAGATACACGAGGTGAGTCTTCTCACTATACTTTACCTTGAGTAGGTAATCAGAGTTATGTGATAGAGTATTTGTATGCTATATGTATGTTATGTGTTGTACTGCATTATTTCTATGTGATTTATGCTGTGCATGCTTATAGAGTTGAAACCGGAAGGTTCCTAGAGTTAGAACCAGAGGGTTCACAGAGTAGGGTCTACGGACCCACAGAGTTATAGCCTCGAGTGGCTAATATGTGTTATGTTTGGTATTTTGGAGAACTCACTAAGCTTTGTGCTTTCAGTGTTGGTGTTTATTGTTTCAGGTACTAGTGATGACCGTGGGAAGGTGCCGGCTTGATCAGTACACACACATGGGATTTTTATGATATGTGATCTTGGGATTTATTGTATGACATTGATTGGAGTTTCAAACACTGATGTTTTATGAAAAATTAAATGAATATGTTTTTATATTATGCGAAAAATTATTTTGAAATTCACGGTGTTACAATATGGATACCTTGTTGGCATGTTTGTTGTTAGACTCTATGAAAAGCTCAACATTGAAAAAGGAACGTGAGTTCACTTCACACTCATCTTTTATCTTTTCTTTATAGTTATATATGTTTATATTTATATTTATTTCCAGTTGATAATTTATAATTGACACCTGACAGATATGCTTTGCTTGGAGCTGCCTCGTTTCTAGGAGGTTCAATGAGAATGGCAGTCTTACTTTGTGTTATTATGGTTGAAATTACAAATAATTTAAAGCTCTTACCTCTTATCATGCTTGTTATCCTCATATCAAAAGTAAGTTTTTTTGTTTTATTTTTCTTACAAGTTACAATTAGAATTAAATTGATGAGTACAACAAGTTTTAGTTTTGAGTTTTGAGTTTTGACCGTTTACCTTCCTTAGGCTGTTGGTGAAAGTTGATAGGTTTGTTACTTCACTTGTGTGGTGAAAGTTGTTGATGTAGCCGCTATTCTGAGGACTAATAGTCACAATGGCTTCCCTGTATGTCTGTCATTTTCCATTTCCTCTTCCCTTAAAGAAAAAAAATTTAAAAGTTACATCTCTACAATAACAACACATGACATTTAGGTTGTAGATCAGTCACGAAGTGGAGAAACAATGGTAATAGGTCTTATCTTGCGCATGTATAATTATAAACAATAAAATCTTAAACCCTAAACAGTTATTTTGTTAGCAGTAGCAAGCTTAAGAAGTTTATATGTTTGTGATACAGTCACTTGTTGGTACTTCTGCAGTCGAAAGCAGATTTTCAGGATAGCCCATCAAGTAGGTAGATAACTACTTCATTGGACATTCTAATCTTTTAGGCTGAGAGGGCATTATTTCATTTATAAGACTTTTGCATAGATAGACAGTTAATATGAACCTGATGGATGTCTGATTTGCAATTTGCAGGCACGGTCTTAGCGACTTTGTGAAGCCTGTTTCTAGTAAAGGACTATCAATATCTGATATCCATCTAACTCCAGATGATTTGGAAATGTACATAGATAGTTGTTGGTATGGCTAGAAGCTTTGGAGGAAACGAAACTCAAACAAAAGTAAACAAACAGAGACTTGTTGGCACATAGTAAGCTAGATGATGCAATTGTATATAAATGAGTTCATTTTTTTATAACACTTACTAACTTTTGGAATAATTATTTGTATTTGACATATTAGTGAAATGAATTATCTTTGTTATTTATGGTATTTTATTTTGTATTGTGAGATTTTTAATGTATTATTTAATTTGAAAATTAGTAAATCTATAAATAATATTTTTTTAAAACATTTAAAATTATGATACGCAAAAATGTGTGTCATCTTCATTTATGACATGGCCTTTCTTGACAGGGGCTTTCTTGATACGCATTGCGTGTCATTACCACGCGCGTCGTAAGGTTACGACACGCCAATGCGTGTCGTCTTCCTTTATGACAGGGCCTTCCTTGATACGCATTGGGTGTCGTAAACGCGCGTCGTAATTGCGTGTCGTCTCTCTTTATGACAGGGCCTTCCTTGACGCACATTTGCGCGTCGTCTGAGCCTTTTACGACGCGCAATGAGCGTCGTAAAAGGCTTTTTTTCTAGTAGTGCCGGTATCTGTCCTCTAACAATGGCCACAACCTCCTCATGGAGAATCTCCCTAATCATGTCCTCTGACATAGCTGGTCCACACTGACTACCAAACCCGGATCCAACCTTAAATCGTCTCGTTATCACCATACTAAAAATATACCAGGGAGATATCAGATAACACACAACAACAACAACAGGGGAACCAACTCCCAATAAGCCTTAGGGTTTGTAACTTCCTTGTTATGCGTACGAGTCTTGTGCTTTCAGTAGTACAGACTCATACAACCTTCCACACATACATATATTTGTCTCAAGGAACATCACAACGACCCTAACCATACATACTAGCATACATACATACGAAATCCTCACATCCTAGACAATGACTACACATCTCGATACTGGCCGACTAACCCCAAACAACTCATCCTACTACTATTTGCCTTACGACCTCCATTGGTTCTAGATAACTATCGCATGAATACAATCACATGTCATACAATTTAAACAATCTTAGACTAAAAGATTCAATCCTACAATGATTGGACTCAAAAGATTCAATTCTACAACAGTTGGACTCAGACAAGACCTGCGCAGCATGACCAAATCCCTTATCCTAAGATCATGTAAACCATGTAGCATGTGACTTAGCGTATTCACTAAATAGCTAGTTCACACGCGAAAGAGTCATACAACAATCAATCAAGTACTCTACAAGAGATAAGGCATCATATATCAGACAATTCTATCATGCAGTTCCTGAAGATCCCTATCATATTATGTAAGTCCCTAATTTGCCCGTCTATCAATCAGATCCATTTGATGGTATGGAATCCCAATCAAACGGATGATGTCAGATCAAATAGAAGAAAAGGAGAAGAAGAATAATATGAATCTTTGTATGTATTGATATGAATGAAGATCCGGATACAAAAGATTCACACACACATAAAAGCTCCTGTTTCTCTCCGGCCGTAAACTCTCTAGGGTTCATCTATCACTACTCCTCACCCTAACACCTCTATTTATACTTGGAATATGGGCCGGATAACACATGGGCCGTAAATGAGTTTACGGTCGTAAGGTGTTTACGGCCGTAAACTCAGCCGTAAACCAGACCATAAATTCATAAAATATTACACAAAAATATAATTACCCAGAAAAGCAAAGTATAAACCATATTTTGACCTAACAATCTCCCCCTTGGTTTATAGCTTTTTTTTCTTAATTAACCCAACAAGCTCCCCCTAAAAAGTAGTTGGCTTTCTTGATAATCTTCATTGGGAACTTGGCTTCAACATTAATCTTCAAATTCTTCACGACTTCAAGATGAACTTGATGAATCTTCAATGAATGACTTCATCTTGAGCAGTTGGGATTTTCTTCAGAATTTGGCATTGAACGCACGTTGGGTGAGGAGGCTTGACGTATTGATTCTTGAAAGATAACGCTTTCAGCTTGAGAATCTTCAGAGAGAACATCAGAGAGAACAAATCTTCTATATCACTTCAGCAGGTACAACAATAGCAGCAGACTGATTGAGGAGGCTTCAATGCAATCTGTCATATAATCTTTAATTTGTGCTTCACCTTGCTTTTGGGGTTGAAGGATTGAATGTTGAAAGAATAATCTTAATTTCTTGCTCCTTCGAATGCGATCTCTTCGATGCTCACGGACGAGGCTTTAGCTCAGAAATCTTCAACACAAACTCCATGAGTCTTAACTATACCCGAAATCACTTTTCAAGACAAAACAAAACTAAAAGAAAACTTAGCAAACAAATTAAAACAGAAACAAAAATATTTTTGGATTTTTTGATTTTTCTGAACAAGAAATAAAATAGAAATAACACTATTTTTGGATTTTAAATTTGTCTGATTTTTCTTTGATTTTTTATTTTTTTATTTTTTTTATTTTCGTTATTTTTAATTTTTAATTCTCCCCTAATATTTAAATTAGAAGAAACTATGACAAATTTAACAAAAATAAAATTGATATCTAACTTTAAGAGTGATTTGAGATCAAAGTTTTTAGACAACCTTTATCCACTTGTCAGTACCTTTCATATTCACATCTTTGTCTGGTCGATCGTCGGTATTGTTGTCCACTGAAACACGAAAAATTGTGACAAATTTAGGACATACTATTTGTTACAAGACAGGTGAACTTAAGTTCCTAGATATTATATCTGATCCTAAGTTCCTAGATACTATATCTTAAGGACCATTCATCTGATGACGACCAGGGATATTGTGGTCCACCTAAATTGAGCAGCGAGATCTACAGACAATCTGTATGAGTTCAATTTTAAGTGTACTAGAACGTGTTTCCCGCTTCCTGATATGCCCCAGCCATCAAGAACTTCCAGAGTAATCCTTACACCAGGTGAGCAGACAACCATTCAGAGAGAGGATAGATTCAAAATTCTATTACTTATTGTTTCAGAGGGGTTGAGAAGTAGAAGGTTGCATATGCTGTGTACCAGGTCGGATTAGAAGTCACGCAAATGAGACAACATATGGCTAACAGATGAGAGGAATTTCATATATATAGCCTACAGAGAAATAGAGTTGCATATGTTGTGTACCTGGTCGGATTGGAAGTCACACAAAGGAGACAACATATGAATAACAGACGGAAAGAAAGAAAATGATATTCTACAGACCTAATTTATCGGAATTTACTAGTCGTCGCATCCAACCGGAATTAAGGACAGAATCCGCACATCGAGGAAAAGTTAAACCACGGTTCCAAGTACGGGTTCATTTAATGTGATGAGTGGATTCCCATATATATCTCCCTGCTCAACCTATCCGAGCGTCGTATTGTCAGGCTGAACGGATCTAACTAGGTCAAGATTTGTCAAGACTAAGAATTTCTTAAGTTCAACTCTGCCTAGTCAAGTCCATTTAGAATCTTTTGTGCCTACCGACGCATCAAACCAGAGCATAGACCCTTCAACTTTGGATATGTTACGCAAACTTAGATTTCCTGTTATCACTTAATAATATCACTTCCCAAAACATCTCCCGCAAGCACATTCCATAACCAACATATTTTTGATTTTCTAATTTTCTAATGTTTTTGGATTTTTTTAAAATTTTAAAATTTTTGTTTTGTTTTTATTTCTCCCCCTAAATTTGTGCATAGGAGAGAAACAAAATTAAATGCGCAAATTTAAACTATCCTAAAACAAAAATTAGTCTTTAAAGCGAATCAGCTTAAGAAAAACTCAGGAGTATAGAGAAGAAAACTCAAACTGTAAGTCACCGATTGAATTTGCATCCAGAAGGTCTGAGAACAGCATGCTTAATCTCAGAACAGATCCGAAAATTCTTCATGTCATTAAGCACTAACCCCATGAGTGATCACTTCTTTTCTTCCCTTTCCCGCAAAGGACACATTCTCCCAAACAATTTTCTGAGTGTTGTACAGTTGAGAGATGTCTCCTATCAAGTGCCAGGAACAGCCACTACTAACAAACCGAAGTCTGGTGATATGCCTCCATAGCTGCTCCGACACAGATCGGGATCAGTTGGTCTTTGGAACCCAGTCCATTTTGAAACTGGGTCGACCTTTGTCATCAATGCAAGGTACTTTCTCCCATGACATGTCCTGTTTATCACAAACAGAAGACGATGAAATATTAGAGTCATTAGAAGATTTGGGAGTTTTCACCTTTGGTACCCATCTATATTCAGGTTTAACCCATTTCTTGTTCGATCCGATAGGTGCCTCGGCACTTGCTTTGGAACTTGAAGCTGGTTGTCGAGATGACTTTGACCTAACCGGTCTTGGCTTCACAGGAGCATCTCTTGAACTAGACTTCTGAGCCAGCATTCCCTTCTTGTTCTTGAGAGTTGGACGCTTGACCTTGGGAGTTGGATGCTTGGCCTTGGGAGTTGAATTCTTGGCCTTCATGGCATTCCAGTCGGCATTGTCTGAACGTGACTTTGAGGGGTTTCTTTTGAAAAATCTCCCTCTTGGCGCGTTCTGCCAGCCTTGTGCATAGTAGGGAACATATGCGCGATTAGGACAATTTCTGGCTATGTGTCCAGGTGTTCCACAGTGAAAACAAGTCTTTTTATTCACTGTGAAGTTATCTCTTCCTGCCCCTGGTGGCATATCCTTGCCTTGTCTCTTGCTTTTCCCACACGCACAGTTGCAACAGGCACTCTGTTTAGCTTGAAATGGTGGCCTGTATTTACCAACAGCAGGTTGATTAGAAGCAACCGATTTAGAGTTCAAGGGGTTGTTTGTTTGTTTAGAAGAACTCTCCTTGTTCTCATCCTCTGTTACTTTGCCTGCACAAGAAGTAGCATCATTGGTATCTTCAATATTAATAACTCCTCCTGACATAAATCCAGCTCGTTTGCCATATCAAAGATGTGCCTCCCTGTCAATTTGTTCCTGTGTCATTGGGATGGATGTGTAGTTATGATTGAAAGGTGGAGGAACACTATCATACCCTAGACCCTTGTTTTGATTATCTTTGAATTTTAATTGGGTTTCATATAAGGACTCGACTGTCTGACTTGACGCAGTATAATTTTTGAAACTGACATCTATTTTTCCACACTTAATTTTTAAAGCGTCAAGTTCTTCAGTTACAGCAGCAAGTTGTCTCTTAATATAATCATAATTTTCACACTTGTTGCTATACTCTTCCTAAAGTTTCCTAAAGTCCTTGGTTTTTGCTTCTAATTCAGCCTTCAGGGGTTTCTGTCCTTTCCTGAGTTGATATCCTTTATATCTCAGGTCCTCAACTTCCCTTTTTAATAAATCAATTTGTTCCCGAAGAAATTTAATCGTATCTTCACATGATTGAGAACATGAAACTTCACATGAATGAGAACACGACACTTCATTGACCGGAAGGTTTGCTAAACTCATTGTTTTTCGACAATTCAAAGCGTTAAGTTCTTCAATTATATCAACCAGACTAAGACGATTGAGATCTTTTGTCTTCTTGATGTCAGCCACGTCTATATCCCACGATTTCGGAAGTGAATTTAGAAGCTTTTTGTTTATCTCGGACTCAGGCAAGAAGATCTCGGCTATATTCATCTCAGTAGTGAGCATAGTAAATCGCTGCAACTGAGTTTCGAGGGTTTCTCCAGGGATATAATCGAAAATGTTGAAATTTTGTCTTAACATATCCTGACGACTCTCTTTCATGTTTTCAACTCCCTCGTAGACCTTAAAATCAATTAAAAGCACAACTAAAAGCTAAAATAAAACTTAAAAGTCAAACCCTTTGATTATAAACCTCAAAAGTCAACCTTAAAATTCAAATTTAAAAAGTCAAACTCAAAAGTCAAACTTGAAAAGTCAAACCGAATAACTAAATTTGAAAATTTAAAAGTTAAACGAAAAAGTCAAAGTTTAAAATCAAAGATCAAACTTGGAAGTCAAAGTCAAAATAAAAAATCAAAAATAAAAGTAAAAAAAAAATTATTTTATTATTATTATTATTATTATTATTATTATTATTATTATTAATTTCAATTTGGGATGAAAAAGGAATTTAAAAATATAAAAAATTGAGTTTTTGGGTTAAAATTGTCAAAATTCGAAATTTGGTGCGAAAAGTAGTCGTTATCAATTAAATTCGGAAGGGAATAAACAACGTATCATGTAGCTGAGTTGGATAAGGCACGAGGTTCTTGATCCGGAGGGCGTGAGTTCGAAACTTTGCACCTGCACCTTCGCTTCCTTTTTATTTGACGCAGTTGTGCTGCGAGGCTTGCTGAACGAGCTGCTGAGTGCGAGGCTGCTGAACGAGCTGTTGAGTGCGAGGCTGCTGAAGAGCGAGGATGCTGAGCAGTAAACTCCGAGCCGCAACCTCGAGCCGTAACCTTCGCTTCCTTTTTATTTGACGCAGTTGTGCTGCGAGGCTTGCTGAACGAGCTGCTGAGTGCGAGGCTGCTGAACGAGCTGTTGAGTGCGAGGCTGCTGAAGAGCGAGGATGCTGAGCAGTAAACTCCGAGCCGCAACCTCGGGCCGTAAACGTGCGAGGGCTCGGACCGTAACCTCTGACCGCGACCTCCTCGGACCGCAAACACTGGCCGCAAACACCTCGGTAACCCTAGCTGCTGGCCGCCACCCCTCGCTGATTACGACCAAAAACACCGATTTTTCGATTTTGAAGCTCCAAAACTCGATCAAAAACCCTTTTTTATGAAAAACATGAAGAACAAACCCCCCTTATTTTTCAGAGATCTATCGAAAAACGCAAGAATATTTCGAAAATAAGATCAAATAATGCTCCAAATCTGATAAAATTGACTGATACAACCAAGCTCTGATACCAATTGTAAGTCCCTAATTTGCCCGTGTATCAATCAGATCCGTTTGATGGTATGGAATCCCAATCAAATGGATGATGTCAGATCAAATAGAAGAAAAGGAGAAGAAGAATAATATGAATCTTTGTATGTATTGATATGAATGAAGATCCGGATACAAAAGATTCACACACACATAAAAGCTCTTGTTTCTCTATGGCCGTAAACTCTCTAGGGTTCATCTATTACTACTCCTCACCCTAACACCTCTATTTATACTTGGAATATGTGCCGGATAACACATGGGCCGTAAATGAGTTTACGGCCGTAAGGTGTTTACGGCCGTAAACTCAGCCGTAAACTAGACCATAAATTCATAAAATATTACACAAAAATATAATTACCCAGAAAAGCAAAGTATAAACCATATTTTGACCTAACATATTACTAGTATGTTGTTCTAATATATCATAACATAATCTCAATTAACTATGTGGTAATTTGGGGTCTACTTACTGGCTTTGGCTAATCGTACACCTTGCATCCTCCTTAATTATTTTGAAAACCATTTGAGAATTGTTTTAAAATCTTTTTCCTTAGTTTGAGACTGGATTTACACGAGTGTTCCTCCAATTCACTCAAACCAAGGCTTTGATACCAACTTGTAACACCCACAAAATTTATGAAAAATTTAAACTTTTAAAACAAATCCAAAAATCATCATTGTTTACAATTTAGTTTTCAAAACATGTTTAATATCAGAGTTTCCCAAAATCATAAATCAAAACACAAAGAGGTGCACGATCAGGCCTTCGCCTTCACGTGATCATTTGAGGGACCTGAAACATATCACAAAACTATAAGCCAACGCTTAGTGAGCTTTCCCCCAAATTACCAACAAGAAAAACATATAACAGTAACAAACAACATGCATACAAAGCCTTTGGCATGATTGAACCGCCTCATAGGCCTTCAACCTATCTGGACCGCTCACAGGACCTTCAGCATGACGGGACTGCCGCATCGGGCCTTGTGCCTATCTAGACCGTCCTTCGGGCCTTCATTCTAATTGGACTACCTCGTAGAGCCTACAGTTTATCCAGTCTGCTCTGGGTGTCTTGGCCTTTAGCACAAAACAAGACCACCTCAACCTAACCAACGACAACATGTCGACATGCACATAACTTAATAAACATATAACCAAACATTAGACAAATAAGAATATTTACAGATCACTACCGCATGCTAACATCCTATCTACCAGGATATAGATCTAACATATCACCATAATACACAATCATACGATAAAACATGTTAACAATACAAAGGGCCGGCCTTGGTGCCTTCGAACCGTAAGTATATTGAGGAAAACTCACCTCGCAAACTGAACAGAACTGATAAGGTCCGACTCTGAATCTCAACTCTCTAACCGATACCTAATTCCATCAAAATCCTAAAATACCCAAAATACCCTCAAAGTTAAACTTGGTCAAAGCCGACTGTATTTTAACTGAACATGAATAAGGGAAAGACTCCATTGAACAACATATACATGTAATATTCTCTAACATTCTGGATCATGATTTGTGAAGAAAACACACACATGAAATTTCTGAGAAGAAGATGGTGGTCGGATTTGCAGGTATAGGAAGAAAAAGTACAAGCAGAGGATCAAGAAGGTGAGAGAGAGAGAGAGAGAGAGAGAGATAGGAGAGAAAAGGGATGTTCACTAGAAAGACCGATGAAATGCTTGACCACGAAATCAAACCCAGTGCAGATAAAGATTTTTTGCTTCACCAAGAAATTATTTTCCTGATTCATTTAAACTTGGATCCATTGTTTTTGTTGTTGTAATCGTGGATTCATATAACGATTTTTTTTGGAGATCATGTTTCGTCATTCTTTTGTTGATGAACATTCTTTTGCTAATGAAATTGTAATGGTGGGTTTAAATAAAGATTACATGGGTTTAAACGTGTGGCTCTATGAAGGCCCTTCAAGTGTGTATGTGTGTGAAATATGTCTGTGTGGTTTAAGTTTTACAGGTGAACACAAGGAAGAAAATACCTGTAGGGGACCTGTTCTCTTTTTAAAAAAGAATTAAAAACGTATTAAATTAAAAATAAGAAAATTAAAAAAAAAGAAACTAGAAGGGAAAAATAGACATTTTAACCTTTTTAGGACCAAAACTACAGAAAATTATTGATTGTGGACATTCCATGCAATTCAAAAACTTTTTGGACTCTATCCACAGTTTTTGAAAACCCATAACGAATAATTTTGCACTTTTATTTAGGATAAAATTACACAAGTGTCATGGACGGTTTAATCTTTTGAAATATTTACAAGTTTGCCACCGCATTTTTATGTTTTTTAAGCTCATTAAATGATTGGTTGAGAATGGTTCCCCATTATCAACCTTCTTTTTTCTTAATTGAACCCTCCTCTCTCTCTTTCTCTCCCTCTTTATCTTATATATATATATATATATATATATATATATATATATATATATATATATATATATATATATATATATAGAGAGAGAGAGAGAGAGAGAGAGAGAGCTAGGTTCAAATGCTTCTAGAAACTATTGTGTACATGTATGCACCAATAAGAATTGAGGAAATAATAAATCATTAAATAAATCATGTAAGGGTATTATAGTAATCTTTGCATATTTAATTATGGTAATTCATTAACTTCTTAAAACCTAGTATTCTCCCCTGTCACACCCCCAAACCAGAACAGCGGAAACGTTCGGGGGCGGAGGACGTCATATTCAGTATCATAACAGTTCATAGAAAGGAAAGTACACACCACCATATATATTAAGGTTTCCAAAATGTTTACATAATTGTATTCGTTACATGTTCAAAAGATAAATACATAAACATCTATCAAAAGAAGTAATTAACGTCAGCACGTTTAATCCCCAAAAGTTGAATTCCAAACCTGCTTAGCGGTTCCCTGAGAATACAAGTTATTTCAAAGAGAAAGTGTCAACAATTAAGTTTGTGAGTTCATAAGTAGTGTTTTGAGAAAGGTACGCCATTCGAAAGTTCGTGTATGTTTTCCAGAAAACGCGGCATTTTCAAATGAAAAGAGTTATGTTTTGTTGTGTTGAAAATGAATGTATTAGATCCAGAAAATCCCATATTTTCCCTAATAGTTGAGATATGATTTGTTGTGTTTTCCAAGAAAAACCCTTATTTTCTTATAAAAGTATGAAATGCATACGAATGTTCGTGTTATAAGTTGTAAACAATTGCACCAGGAAAATCCCTTATTTTCCTATTAGTTGTTTGTTCTAGA
Organism: Lactuca serriola; assembly: GCF_051521515.1. Classification (NCBI taxonomy): domain Eukaryota; kingdom Viridiplantae; phylum Streptophyta; class Magnoliopsida; order Asterales; family Asteraceae; genus Lactuca; species Lactuca serriola. Next base: position 391,033,668 of record NC_136411.1, on the reverse strand, counting down.
TGCGGGAAAAACCCTTATTTTCCTAAAGTAACTGGCAGTCTCTAAGACCGAAAATCGCAAGCAACCGACGTGCTTAAAAGGTGTGGCATAGTTTTATATAATAAAGCTATACGAAGATCGCACTTGTTAGATGAATGATAGTTTTAGTAACTACTTGTTCATAAAAGCATAATACCATAATAATTGTATATCCAATGAGTTTTATAACCATACTGAACATAATATGCCTGTAGCGACGTTCTTCAGGCGTCGTAGTGTTATGACAAACTGTCACCCCAAAGGACGGACTGTAGCTAACAGTCAGGGCGCGGGATCATGACTTCCCGTATAGATCTATACACATTTGACACGTTCTCCGAACGGGAGACTCTGGTTATAGACAGGACTTGAAGCGGTAACTTTTAGCAAAAAGGTATGATTTGAAGATGTACACGTTAGAGAGAATTTCGTCCCGAAAATCGCATTTTGACTGGGACTCCAACTCTTGCGGGCGGGCATGAGTGCTTCTGGTCCATTTGTTCCTCTTGTTCCTTTATGAATCTAGATCCTAATATGCGTGTTTCAGTGGTCCTTCATTACTCCGCCTATCACTTCGATCGATCGGGATTGTGTGGTTTTGGGTTTATTTACTTATGTTCTTCTAAATGTTAGCTTATTCACTTGATGCATTAGGGCAGCTACGTTTTGCAGCTAATGGTTGAATTCATTCCTAATTTCTGAGCTTGGATTTGTCTTGTTGTATGCGTGGTATTTCTAAATGATCTGTTGGGGAATACTACGGGAAGGTTGTAAAGATATAGTACTCCTCACATGAGTACTTCGGGGTTTTGAAACTAGAAACCAATTGGGATTTGTGTTAGGTTTGTCGTTATGAATCGATCGAGTTTCGTTAGTCGATGGTTAAAGTGAAAGGGTCTTTTATAACTAATGGAACTGGTATGGGTAGGGCCACAACAAACCACGTCGAATGCCGATGTCAGTACTTCTCATTGTAAGATGTTCACTAATGGGATAGTGCATTCTACGTATGTGTTTTCAGTGTTTTTTTTAGTCTATCTCCATTATTACTACTATGAAAGTTTTGTTTAATGATTAGGGTGTTTGTTCGAGTAGATTTTTAACTTGTGACTCACGGAACTCCTCTGCGTCCCTACTATCAAATGGAATGTATGCAAATAAGTTATCGAGGAGAAATGTACCCAAAATAACCGTGGGGTCTGCAATAGCCTCCTCTTGGCCCATTGCGAATACTCGGCCTCCTCTACCAGCATTCATGATGTTTGACTCCGGGCAGTCCCTTCGGAAGTGTCCCGTTACTCCGCACTCATAACAAGCACGGTCTACTCCCACATTTGTGGCTAGAGCAATTGGTTGGGCTAGTTCTCTGCAGTAGGGGACGGTGTGTCCCTTTCTATTGCACCTAACGCAATGCATTTCACGGCAGGGTCCGTGATGATGAAAGTTGCATCGGTTGCACTTAGGCTGGTTGCCGTTATACGACCTTGTGGGTGTAGGTGTATGGTTTGTTGATTGCTTTTTGGCGTTTCTTTGAGTTGGTTTACCTCCCTTCTCGCTCCAGGTTTTTCGTTTCATGTTCTTGTGTTCGTACCTTGCGGTATTCTTATAGGCAGCTACTGGTAGGTAGCTTCGATTGTTTCTTTGATTAGGATTTTTGATATCATTTCCTTCCCTGCTTGAGTTGACCGAGTTATTGTATGCTATAATGGCTGCCACTGTGGATATAACTGTAGCTTGCAAAGTGGCGGTGTCCAATTGTAGGAATGGGGTTGCGTTGGTAAGTTGATTATTTCTGGCCCTTGTTGCGTTGCTAAAGTTTGCTTGAGACAGTGCAACTGTTACTGCCACAGTGATAGCAGATTGCACTATGTTGGGGTCATATTGGGGAGGTGGTGGTGGGGTTGCGTTTCTACGTGCTGATCTATGAGGAGACATTGTTCTGATAAGGAAATAACAAGAAAAACTATAAGTTTTAATGATTCGAAAGTCGCGCATTAGTGATTTGTTAGAAGTTTGGTTTACCCTTGAATAGGGTTCTGAGTTCGACTCATAAGGAGAGTAAATAAACTCATGAATTTGAGGGGTATGCAAAGGGTTTAATAAAGGGAATACACCATATATATTATAAAACATGGTGCGTTACATTTTGTAGTTAGGAAAATTTGACCTATATAAAGGTCTCCGATTACAAGGTTAAGAAAAGTAAGGACTTTATCCGAGGTCTTATGCTATGACAAAGTTTTGGAAGTCAGACAGGTATTATTTGTTACGCGAGCTGGCTACTTGGGCTTTAGATTCCGCCAACTGACACTCCATCTCGAGCATACGTAGTTCATGTCTTGCCTGGCGTGCCTGAAGTTCTATCACTTCGGTTTGAGTTGCCGTTAGTTCTCTCTGCAACTCTTCATTTCGATTTACGATTCTCCCGTGAGCTAATTCTAACTGTCAGATGCGAACTGTGTTGACTCCAGTGTTCACATCATTCTCCTCAGTTCGACGGATGGTCGTCCGTCCTTGTTCACCAATGCGAGAAATCCGACGAACCAATATTGGGAGGGCTCTGTCTGCTGAGCCTCCCTCGCTTAGATTGTAGAAGCTTCGGTCTCCGTTGAATGGAAGGGGTTGATCTTGTTTGCGGCTCCACCTATTCAGGTTAGTTGCCCAAAGGGGCGTCGAGCCATGAAATTTCGGTCGAGGATTAGGATTTTGAATTGGAGCCGTTAAGGGTAGGTTATCGTCCTCGGGATCTGAGTCTGATTCTTCTTGCATTCCTTCTTCAGGATCATTCTCTATCCTTTCTCCATTACCTTGGTTGGGGTAGTAAGGGTCACCGGGGTGATGGAATCTGGCCATTTGAGTCTATACGAGAATAGGGTTAAGAATTGACTGTAAGCTAAAGCACATGGAATTTACCCTTAAGTTTAATGGTTGTAGGTATTCGAATACTCCCTTAGTATTCTTTAACGATATACGTTTGGTAAGTTTTAAATTTGTTGTCCATTGAAGACACTCCTTGGCATACGTTAGTCGGCTCTCGGACAAATATAGTTGATCAGGCTATATTCTTCCCAGTTCCGATTACAAGTCCCAAGGCATACCTGCACTGCACAACTTATTTATAATACTTATATATTGCTTTACTTATGATACTGACCCTGTTGTAAATATGAAATGAATGCATGCCTACTTTACAAAAACTAAATAAATTTAATTTTTAAAAGTATGACTCTTACTCAGAGTGTTTTTGCCCAGTTGTGTTTATAGTTGTATACCAAAAATGGTTTTGATATACTTAATTCACTATAAACAATGCTCTGATACCAATCTGTCACACCCCCAAACCAGAACGGCGGAAACGTTCGGGGGCGGAGGACGTCATATTCAGTATCATAACAGTTCATAGAAAGGAAGACACTCCTTGGCATACGTTAGTCGGCTCTCGGACAAATATAGTTGATCATGCTATATTCTTCCCAGTTCCGATTACAAGTCCCAAGGCATACCTGCACTGCACAACTTATTTATAATACTTCTATATTGCTTTAATTATGATACTGACCCTGTTGTAAATATGAAATGAATGCATGCCTACTTTACAAAAACTAAATAAATTTAATTTTTAAAAGTATGACTCTTACTCAGAGTGTTTTTGCCCAGTTGTGTTTATAGTTGTATACCAAAAATGGTTTTGATATACTTAATTCACTATAAACAATGCTCTGATACCAATCTGTCACACCCCCAAACCAGAACGGCGGAAACGTTCGGGGGCGGAGGACGTCATATTCAGTATCATAACAGTTCATAGAAAGGAAAGTACACACCACCATATATATTAAGGTTACCAAAATGTTTACATAATTGTATTCGTTACATGTTCAAAAGATAAATACATAAACATCTATCAAAAGAAGTAATTAACGTCAGCACGTTTAATCCCCAAAAGTTGAATTCCAAACCTGCTTAGCGGTTCCCTGAGAATACAAGTTATTTCAAAGAGAAAGTGTCAACAATTAAGTTGGTGAGTTCATAAGTAGTGTTTTGAGAAATGTACGCCATTCGAAAGTTCGTGTATGTTTTCCAGAAAACGCGGCATTTTCAAATGAAAAGAGTTATGATTTGTTGTGTTGAAAATGAATGTATTAGATCCAGAAAATCCCATATTTTCCCTAATAGTTGAGATATGATTTGTTGTGTTTTCCAAGAAAAACCCTTATTTTCTTATAAAAGTATGAAATGCATACGAATGTTCGTGTTATAAGTTGTAAACAATTGCACCAGGAAAATCCCTTATTTTCCTATTAGTTGTTTGTTCTAGATGCGGGAAAAACCCTTATTTTCCTAAAGTAACTGGCAGTCTCTAAGACCGAAAATCGCAAGCAACCGACGTGCTTAAAAGGTGTGGCATAGTTTTATATAATAAAGCTATACGAAGATCGCACTTGTTAGATGAAGGATAGTTTTAGTAACTACTTGTTCATAAAAGCATAATACCATAATAATTGTATATCCAATGAGTTTTATAACCATACTGAACATAATATGCCTGTAGCGACGTTCTTCAGGCGTCGTAGTGTTATGACAAACTGTCACCCCAAAGGACGGACTGTAGCTAACAGTCAGGGCGCGGGATCATGACTTCCCGTATAGATCTATACACATTTGACACGTTCTCCGAACGGGAGACTCTAGTTATAGACAGGACTTGAAGCGGTAACTTTTAGCAAAAAGGTATGATTTGAAGATGTACACGTCTCACGGATTCTCAACTAAGTCTGTATTAAAGTAGTAGTTTTGTATGCAAAGTTTATCCTTTTTCACAATGTTTGACAAGCATAAATCATAAGTTCTTTGAATGCATAAAATGATTTAGTAAAGAATGTTACCCTTGATATGATGTATTTGTATGTAAACATATAAATAAAACATCATTTCTATTTATAAAACATATTGTATCCCAAGAGGGTAAAGCTGTGTTGTGAGGTGTTCTGCATGATGATGACTTCCTAAGATAGTTAAAACAACAGTATGAAAAATATAGCAAAAGATCGACGTTTCACACGATTTTAGTCGTGTGTTTACTTGTATTCCCCCCCCCCCCTTAAAAGTGTTTAAAAAGCATTTAAAAAGCATTTAAAGCGTGGTTGTAGGGGTATGAACTCACTTGATAGCTTGAAGAAAGCGAGACGAAAACCGAGCAGAACTTCTACTCGAGAAAGCGGATTTCTCGGGATTCTCGGGAATCTTGGGAGCGTAAAACTTCATTTCAAACTTGGATATGAAAACCGGGCCCTTGGGATGACTCCGAGGGTTGAAACGCAGAGCTTCGGTGCGAGAAAGGAAGGAAATTAGCAAATATGGCCGGCACCTTCGCATCCCTTTTATAGGGTCTGGAAGCCTCGCGTACGTGGGGCGTACGCTCGTACGCGGGGCGTACGAGACGTCATGGCTTACCGCATCCTCGGAAGAAGCATCGAAGCGAAGTGGACAATCCAGAGCCTAGCATCCGAGTACGCGGGGCGTACGACGGTACGTTGGGCGTACAAGGGATCGGACCGTTGACTCGTTCTTCGGATAATACCGGGGTTTAATTAAATTTATATTTTTATTATTTAGCAAACTTCTAAAATTCATATCTTCATCATACGAACTCCGTTTTCGATGTTCTTTATATCCACGCGAAGGTGAGACTACGATCTACAACTTTTGTTTAGACTCCGTCGGCAAATTTCGAAATTATTTTTATTATTTATTTTTAAAATGTCGTGATTAAGGAATTTCTTTAGAAATTCATAACTTCTTTATCTAACGTCGGTTTTTGCCAGACTTTTTACCGCTGAATTACCATTGTCGAGACATTCGATTCTCATTTAGGTCATTCCGGCCAAAAGTCGCTCGATCTCCGATTCGAGTTTTTAGCTGCCTACTATTATATCCGTAACTTAGAATGGTCATAACTTCTTCGTTATAACTCGGATTTGTGTGTTCTTTATATGTATGAAAACCTTGTTACGATATCTACCACTTAGTATACTTAATTACAGTTTTATAAAAGTTTAAATTTTGACCTGAATTTTGTTGTTGTTACATCCCCTCTTTATCTTTAAACGATCGGCCTAAAAAATCTATAGCCTCACCTCAATCGACAACTTCACTACCGCTCCTCTACCAAACGAGCATCACCACCTCGAAATTAAAGCTTTTAGTTTCATCTTGCATTCCTGCACCACCTCTGTAATTTAAGTCTAGAACTAGGCTCGTGAAATTATGGTGTCGCAACCCAAGTAACAGTCTGATCTGATTTATGGAATGCAATCTCGTGGTTACATGGTTTGACTCGCGACACCAGAGACATATTGTTTCATTGAAGATGGTCGGAAGCTAGTTGCTGCCGGCGGAAACCACCAGTAGGGGTCGCCTAGTTCTTCATCCTAACGAGTTCAAGTCCTCCTTACAACCCACCGTTGTAACATCCATAAAAATCATGTCAAATCAAAACTTTTTAAGACATTTCAAAACCATTAAACATTACAAAATTGTTTTCAAAATAGTATAATATCAGAGTATCCCAAAAACAAAATCATAAATATGAGGAGTTGTACAATCATGCCTTTGCCTTCCCGCGATCATCTGATGTACCTGAAAACAAAACTGAAACTGTAAGCCCAAAGCTTAGTGAGTTCCCCCAAAATACCCATACATATAACAATATAAATATAATCACAAACATCATACTATGGGTCCAGTCAACCATCGGGTTGGAATCCCTAGGCCCTTAACCATCTGGTTGGAATGCCAACATACTATGGGTCCAATCATCCTCGGGATGGAATACCCCAGGCCCACAACCAACAAGTTGGAATGCCCACATACTACGAATCCAATCATCATCGGGATGGAATACTCACGGCCCACAACCATCGAGTTGGAATGCCCAAGTCTATTGGCTTTCGCACAAAGCAGATAAGCCTCAACCACCAATCAAACATGTGCACATATAACAGATAATCACATAACAGTCTATAGACAGATAAACAGATCTAACGGATCATATCAACATAATAACATCCTATCTACCATGATACCAATCTAACAGATCATACTAGCAATACATATCACGATTACAATCCAAAGGTCCGACCTTGGTGCCTTCGACTCTTGAGTATAATGAGGAAAACTCACATTGCAAACGTCGAACTAAAGTAATAAGCTCAAAGTCTCGAATCATAACCACAGACTCCACCACCTATAGTCACCATGAAATCATTCCATAAATTTCCAATTTACCAAAATACCCCCAGAAGTCAAACTGGTCAACCCTTGGTCAAAGTCAAAGTCAACGGTCAAGGTCAACAGTTCATGTTGACCCTACTCGTCGAGTGCAGCTCACTGACTCGTCAAGTCCTTCTAGAACTTGAGAAGTCGTGAAATTCCAAGTTGACTCGTCGAGTTTCTAGACAACTCGTCGAGTTCCTGGGTGTCCAAAAGTCGAGAAACCCCAGCAAACTCGTCGAGTCGTCTTGCTAACTCGCCGAGTTCATGCATAAACCCTTAAGGTTAATCTTCATCAGACTTGCCGAGTTGGCCATGCAACTCGTCAAGTCCCTTCAGTCCTTTCTCCATTCAGATGATTTTAAGCACCCTAAAGCTCCATAATGTAGATTTGAGCTCCTAAAGCATACTTCCTACGTAAAGTTGCAAACTTTACGTACATGCAAGGTGATAATGGCCAAAATCAAGCTAAAAAAGAGGTTCTAGTTAAGGGAAAGGCATTATCATGCTAAAGGATGAAACTTTATGATTACAAGGACCAAGATGAGCCAAGATCTAAAGTTGCAACTTCAGATCTTGGTTCAACACCCGAAATGAAACACCAACATGCTAAAATGGCCCCAAAACTCAAATATAGAAAGATCTAGCTAGAAATAAAGGTAACGACTTGTTACCTTCAAATGATGTTAAACTAGAGTAGACTTTAGATCCACAACCATTCCTTGCCTCAAACTTCTTGATCTTTAAGCTCCTTGCAACAAGATCTTCCTTCCAAGCTTATCAACACACAAATATGGAGAGAAAACACGATTTAGAGTTTCTGAGCTCAAATGGGGCTATAAGGGAGGCTAATGACCCTTTAAATAGGGTGCAAAACCCCGGAAATTAGGGTTTCATCCTCCATCTCCAACTTGTCAAGTCGTGTCCTCCGACTCGTCGAGTTGGTCACTTAAGTTACACGACCAAATCAGTCCTACTCGACGATTTAGGGCATCCAACTCGTTGAGTCGATCTTTCAAAATGAAAAATATAAAACTGTAAAATTTATACCCCAAGAGTTGGGGTGTTACAACCGTTGACTTAGTCAATGAATAAAACCCCAACTTGCCGATTTTCAAGTTCGGTCTTCTCATTCTGACCACCTATCGTCTCCTCTGGCTCCCTAACCCTAAATCAACTACATCCGCTCCGACATCAAAAGTGGTGGCAGTTCCTCTTGCTTCCATCACTCACATATTTCAGTCTAAGAATTCCATTAAAGGGATGTTTTCCAGTCCTAGTATTAGGTTCTAGGTATCGGTTATGCCTGATGGAAGAGTAAATGAGAGGGGTTCTAAATCCACTATAATGTCTCTCTTCTCCCTATCTGGTTTTTGTTATATTGTTATGATGCGTAACTGAATTTTTTTTGTTTCAATTGTCGATGACTTAATGTGGTGTTGAAAAATCCTTTGAAAGCAACCATTTTTCTTAGGCAAAAAGTTGAGTCTATTTGCTAGTCGACAACTATGAGCTCATTTGCATATTTTCTCTAATCCTTATTAATATTTATTTAGATAATTTCTTTTGAATTTTAGATGATGTTATATTCCAATCTTGTCTTAGTGGAAACTTTGAATTCAAAGTAGGGAAAAGTCCCCCTGAATTTCCAAAGTTAGAAAAAGCAACGATAATTTTTGTTCTTACTAAATTTGCATATTCTATATGATCATACACCATTCGATGAAATGCCTCAACTAACTCTTCTTTTTTATTTTTTAAATAAAGAAACATATTACATCTATAAGAGTACATAACATATTGTTCATCATTCTTTAAGAATTTGGTTATATTGTTCAAAAAAGAATGTGTCAATTGCACTGTTTAAGAATTATTCTAACTGTAGTGTTACATGTCATTAGTCTTTGATGAAAAGGGTTAAGCTGGCATTCTGTCAAAATTTGCATGAAAATGGTTAAGCTGGGGATTTTTTTTTCATATTAGAATGCAAACACATGCTCATTCTATGAGAATATAAATATTACATAAAACATGTGTTGCTAGTAATTATGACATAATACATTTATACATGCTTTAGAATGTTTATGCATATAGAAACAAAAAGACTATGATTTAAGTGCATTATGTAATGTATTATGTTAGAATTTCTTTATTTATATGCATTCTGGTAGAATGTCTTTTGAGAATGTTAGTTAATAACAAGTATTTTTGTTTAACTGGTAATACTGACGAGTAATGTATCTTATTCTTTTAGAATTGCATGAAGAATGAATTCAATATTGATCATACAAGAGAAATATTTTGAATCGAGTTCAACAACAAGTATATATGCGAAGATCAAGTGGATTATCTGGACCACTAAAGAAGATCAAGTGTATTTGTTCAATAATTGTTTATTCAAGAATGCTATTTTTTAAGAATTTTATTCATCTTTTATTATATTCTGTTAGAATATGTATAAATATATTAAAATGCATAAGGATATTAGTCAGTAAGAATATGTATGAATTTGTATTTTATTTCGAATATGTATTAAGAATAAAATCATAGACCCAACTTGGATGTATATGAATAATAATCTAGAATTCTTAAATCGGGTTAATTATCAAAAATATATGCATTGGAAATATATTCTGCAAAAATAAAATCGAAAATATATTTACTAGTTTATGGTTGGCATTCTGTCATTCTGACAGAATAAAATCGGATTTTTAAATTTGAATTAATTTAAAATATTCATATATTTAAAAATAAATGAATTAATTATCCCTAAAAATCCAAAATTTTCCTTTTTTAATATTGGTTAATTAACTAAAATTTCATTATGCTAAAATTTGCGTGATTATATGGTACATGTTACCCCATTGTAATATCATAGACCCTTAGATCATGATCTTTGATTTTATTCCATCCGGTGGTCCAGATTTGTACATTCTAGCATACAATAGTTAGCAAAAACAAAATAATCTAAACACACACACACACACACACATATATATATATATATATATATATATATATATATATATATATATATATCATACTATACTTATAAAAGATGCATTTCTCCTAGCATCTCATGCATTTGAAACTCTCACTCCTCTTTTTCCTAGCACCTCATGCATTTGAAACTCCCACACCTCTTCAACTTCAAAATAATTAATCAATAATGACTATTGATTTGAAACTTCCATGTTTTTTCATATTCTCCAATGACTTTTCAAATGTATTTTAATAATGATTATTAGTTACTTATACATCAAGCATATTATATAAGTTGTTACATGTGATTTATGAATCTTTGTTTCTCTCTGTAGTTCTTGGTTTCCTAAACATCTCACTTTGAGTGAAATTCTTTCTGCATCTTCTTAGTTTATAATGTCACCAACTTGGAACATTTCAGTTTTAACAACATTGCACTACACTTGTCCAATCACTCATGCAAGAAGAATGTTGATTACATCGTGTTTTATGTAGTAAAGGCAAAATATGATTTGTTGTGCTATGGATTTAAAAAAAATGGTGGTTTCATATTGTATATATTTAATTGTAGTGGATGTCTAATATTAGGATTTGGTTCGTAATATTCTTTTTCTATGTTAATATATTTTTTTATGTTATATGAAGATTATTGTGCATTGTGGGTTGTTTTGTGGTAACTTTATGTTTGTATTATATTATAGTTTCCTTTTAAGGGTGGCTGTAATTATACTTTATATTCGTAGTTGTATTTTAGTTTGTGTTTATGGTGTTTACGGGCAAGAAAAATATGAGAATGATCGATACTTTGATTGTAGGCGCTTTTTTGTTGTATGCATCATATCCACGTTAAACATAGATGAACATTTAACCTTATGGCTTATGTTATGATAGAGAAAAAAATATATATATTTGTTTTATTTAAGTACCTTTATCTTTGTGTTGAAAAAATCTTGCTACTCAAGTTTTATCTTTGCTCCACTCATATAGAAGAAATTCTAAGATGTTTACCTTTTTTTTTAATATTGGAATGTGATTGTCCTTACTATTTTTTCCCTTTGGTGTATGGCACAAATGAACACAAGTAAGATTTAAAATAATTAGCATTATTAATAGTTTTATTTATAAATAAGTTAAAATTTCATCCAGTTGTAGTAAAGTATGTGAAGTATTTTCAACCAAATATTTAATTTCCTTAACAATTAAATACCAATAGATGTTTATAATTCTCATTTTATTAACAAATATTCTTTTTCTATGATTAGTAAATAAAATTGTTATAAACACTCTCTTAAAGTTTTATCTTTGTTCCACTTATATAAAACAAATTCTTAGATGTTTTCCTTTTTTTTAATATTGGAATGCGATTTTCCTTTCTATTTTTGCCCTTTATTGTACGACACGATTGAAGACAGGTAAGATTTAAAATAATTAGCATTATTGGTAACTTTATTTATAAATAACTTAAAATTCCATCAAGTTGTAGTATTTGAAGTATTTTCAACCAAATGCTTAATTTCATTAACAATTAAACACCAATAGATGTTTATAGTTCTCATTTTATTAACAAATATTGTTTTTATATGATTAGTAAATTAAAATTGTTATAACTATTCTCATAAAACAACATGATAACAATAATAGCTTAAACAACGTAAAATTAGAAAAAAATATATAGATTATGATACATTGGAAAAACGATTAATGTTTGAAATTAACCATAAATGAAATAAAAAAAAATGTTTAAATAAATTGTTTTCTAATCAACAACGTCAATAGCTAAAAATATATCAAATAAAAAACTACATTTAACTAACTAAATCCACACACAACATATAAATGGATTCCATTTAGATGATATGATCCTAAAATACACTTATCTAAATTGATTGACCATAAGTAAATGCTATTATAATGATTTGGATTTAATATATATATATATATATATATATATATATATATATATATATATATATATATATACACACACATATTAGAGTATATTTAAAGTAATTATAATATTTTATAACATCTTAGAGCAATATTCATTTGAAACCTCATCTTTTAATTAATACCACTCAAAATTTTTCTTAATAATGACTTAAACACTCAAAAGTTTTATAACATATATATTATGTTTAATACGCATTTAATGAAAACATTACAATAAAAAGGTGAATTTTTCGTATAGACACACATATAAATAACATATAATTGACAATGAAAACAATCATAAAACCTTTTGTGTTGGTTAGAAAACGTTTTTGTGTTGGTTATAAGTATTTTGACTATTTTTGGAATTATTTTATTATGGTAGAGCTTTTACCTTATATGTTTGTTTTATATATATATATATATATATATATATATATATATATATATATATATATATATATATATATAGTAGTATTCTTTTATTACAATTGTTGTACGTTGTGGTTAAATCGTTAATGTAAATTATATTGTATACATGTTGTGATCATATATTATATATGCTGTTTCAAAAAATAATTAATTAAAATTTATGTATATTTTATATTTTTTAAGGGTGTATGGGTCAATTTGGTACTGTTATAGGCCAAAACCAAACCATAATCATTGCAATTGGTTAATGAATTTTGATAACCAATATGTATTGGTTAACATTTCAGTCCATTAATAGTGTTCAGTTATCGATTAATATCGGTTAACGACAACGGTTCAAAATGAAATGCAAATAAAAAATACATTACTATAAAATATGAGAAAGAATAAAAAATTGCTAAAAAATTCCATTACTATAAAATGTGAGCAACAAAAAATAATTGCTATAAAAGTGAAAAATTAGAAAATAGGTTTCTTAAAATAAAAGTGGTAAATTAATGATGATTAACTAATACCAAATTATATAAGTAAATCTAATTCAAAATTAAGTACTTGATAACCATGACATGATTACTCTTCAAATTCTCAGTTTCCAATATAATTACATATTATATACATTATAATATATATGTATTCGGTTAATAAATATTAGAAATTATACCATCTTTTAGTAATGGTTCGATTATAATGGTTCAATTATATTGGTTGATTTGGTTTTGGTGTGGTTTTTCAGTTAATATGTTCACCCTCAATGTTTTCCATATAATTCTTTTGAAATTCAAATCGTTAATCTTATCATGTTATACTAATCTTGCGCAACACGCAGGTATACGCCTACTATACTTATAAATGAAACATTTTTCCTTTCACCACATTCATTTGAAACTCTCATGTATTTTTCCTTTCACCACATTCATTTGAAAATCCCATAAATTTTTAATTTCTTTCTAATAATGATTATATGTTGGTTAATAAGGTTAAATAAATATCAAACCTAAAGTGTAATCATATATAAACTAAATTTTATTATTAAAAGAATATATATTTTCTTCTACTTATAAAGTTATGTTTTTAACTTTTAACATATTATACTTTATTTATTAGGTCTAATATGTCGTTGTATGTTAACCATTATCATTTTAAAGCTACAACTTTTGAACAATTTGTATAAAATACTTAAAATTTTAATTTAAATATAACGTTACAGGATCAACTTAAATACAAATTTTAGTTCAACTTAAACAATTCAAAGAATATTTTATAAATATTTAAAAGTGATAAATTGTAGTGTCTTTCTAATAAAAATTATAAGGTGGTTAATAAGGTTAAATAAGTATCAAACCTAAAGTGTAATCATAAATAAACTAAATTTCAATATTAAAATAATATTTTACTTCTACTTATAAATGTATGTCTTTAACTGTAACATATTATACTAATTTTATTAGATTTAATATGTTGTTGTATGTAAACCATTATCAGTTTAAAGCTACAACTTTTGAAAAGTTTGGACAAAATATTTAAATTGTTAATTTAAATATAACATTACAGGGTGAACTTCAATATAAATTTCAGTTCCACTTAAAAAATCCAAAAAGTATTTTGTAAATAGTTAAAAGTGATAAATATTAGTGCTAAATGAAAAAACTAAATTGTAATATTAATTTAACTAAATTTTTTTCTAAATTTTTTTTATAATCGTTAAAAGTTTTCAAATAAATAGCTTAAAATAACTTACAATAACAATAGTTAAAAATAATTCTATATAAATGATTATATTGTTACATTTAAAATAAAAAAAATGTTTGATGTTTTTAATAATTACAATGATAGAAATTAAAACGTTAAGCAAATAAATTTAAAAAAATAATTAAAAATTACAACTATAAATAACATTAAACCGTATATTATATTTAATATTATTCATGAGTAACCCGCGGACAGGGATCGTTCAAAAGATTGAGATTATGCAGTTTTAATAGATCTATATATATTATCATTTAATTTAAAATAATTAATATATATTATCAACTTAGTATAGGAATTATTATATCAAATTTAATACCAACATTATTGTTATATTTTAAAAAACATATATTTGTAAAGATTTCAGATATATAGATGTTTCTGCGCAACGCGCGGGCATTCGCCTAGTATATATATATATATATATATATATATATATATATATATATATATATATATATATATGTGTGTGTGTGTGTGTGTGTGTGTGTGTGTATATATATATATATATATATATATATATATATATATATATATGTCCTACTCCTAATAAAAGAATCCTTCTTAGCCATGTGTCCATTCAGTAAATCTTATTCACCATCAACTAAAATTACCACTTTACCCTTCTATTCTTTAACCTTAAAAACACCCTTCTTTTTTTTTAACGGCAAATACAAATATATATACTAAACTACTCCTAAATTATCCCACCTATGTCCACAATGGGACTTGAACTCTCGACCTCAAGGAAGGAGGGCAACACCGGATACCGCTAGGCTAGAAGCCATTTGGTTAAAAAAGCCCTTATTTCTCTCAAAATCCCGCTTCATAAATCCTAACAGTTATATGATATTCAAATTTTGAAATATGAAAATGGTACTATCCCCAAATATGGGTACAATCGACAACCGTCTCTTTTTTCTTCCCCGATCCACGATATCACCTCCTCTTCTGACAGTTACCCTCTCTCCGATGCTTATCTCTCTTGAAAATATTCCACAACTATATATTGAACTCGAGATTAAGAGAAATGATGTGAAAGGTAAAATGATTTGATTCTGCGTTTTTTTTTTTTTTTAAAGAAAGATATTCATCTTTGATTTTTCTTGATTTATGTTCCATTATGGCATGGTTATTTGACGTTTAACCAATTAATCCACATTTTTTTTGTTTTATGTTCTTGTAAATCCGGTTTGGTCAATCGATATGCTAAGCCTCGGTTGGTTCTCCTCGATTTCAGGTTTATTGATCTGTTTTCTTTAAATTAGACTTAAGGCTTTATTTGATGAATCATGAGTTTTAATCTATAGGTTTGACTATTGTTAAGATTGATAGGTTTTAGCCATAAGAACTTTTCTATGTGCGCATGCAAAACCCTATTGCTCGGATCTAGGCTTTCTAACAAACATGCTTTGAATCCAAGACTTCTAATTACTAATTAGGTTAAATAAAAACATTGAAACAGATCTAGAATCATACCTTTGAGTTCCTTGTTGATCTTGAGGTTTTGGAGCTTCTAGAGTCACAAATGTCACTCCTCTAATGGCTTACAAACACCAAAGCAAGGAGGATGATTTGGGAGAGAGGAGAGGGGAGGAATTTCGACCAGAGGTTCCTTACTTTAGGTCAGGTGTCGAATTCCATCAGCCATAGGGTCTATTTATACTTGTAGACTCCTTAAGGGTTACAACCTAAACCCTAATTGGATAATCTTCTCTTAAGGCTATCCAAATCCATTCCTTAGATAAGCCTTTGGACGATTTTGGCTATCCTAACACTCTTAGAATTCGTCCAAAGCATATCCTAATGGATTTACAGTCTAAAGCTTAACTATCAAACAATTGACAGTTTATACCCCTTTATTTAATTAATCTCTTTAAGTCACCAAATTAATTCTAATTAATTCTATGACTTATATTAATCAAATAACAAATATATTATTCATTATATTATTCTCATAATATATTAATAATATTTACTCTCTCTTAATAAATCATCCTATCAAGTTGCTATGGTGAAGGCAACCCAAAAGGACCATGCACAACCGGGTCAAGTACTTGCCCAATATAGTTGCAGCCTTAGACACTATTCCAACAGTCTCCCACTTGGATAAGTCTAGTAACTATAGAAGTACAATTCGGTTTGCAATCGTAGCTCTCAAAGACGCTGTCAACTCTGATCTAATCAATCTTGTCCTTTAGATAAGGGAACGTACAGTCCTCTGTTAGATATCATGCTGACAATCCTATGGAATGGTTAGTCAAGCATTTAGGTTTCTCGATCTCTGATTTATTTGACATAGAACTTAATCGAACACATTAATTCAGTTCTGACCGGGCCCGGCACATAAGTCAAATCAAATCATCGAGCAGCCGAGATATCGCTTTTACCCTCTTAGAGAAAAGTTACAGATAAACTTCGACTTATATGCATTTACTTATTCATTAACCAACTATACACAACAATACGTTTTATAACACCAAGTTACTGATGCGTTTTCGTATTATCAATGTACAATCAATTAACAAATAATAAACCATATATCTAGGTTTTAAGACTATATGATATTATCGTCTTGCGATCTCCTTGTATATCGTATTCCATAAGGTGATTCCAGCAAGCGCGGGTTTATTCCAATGCTCAAAACTAGTTCATAAGCACTCATGAACGTTGCAGCAATCTTTTGCTATGTCTAACACCATTTAGACATTCTACACACCAATTCATGACAATCTTCATTCATATCTACTCCCAACATATGAACGATTGTTGACCATTTGAATAATTCGATTATTCCTAATAAACTCAATTATTCTGGAAGTCAAAACATGCAAAGTGAAACAATAGCTAAACAATTAACATAAGATAGTAACATTACTCATAAATAAAACTCCTTTATTTAATCATCAAATGTCAATTACATTTATCTATTACACGTTTCTAATACTATCTAATCTATGCTAATATCATCCTTCAGCCCAATGCTCCTAGCATGCTGCAAGTGCTTAACCCTACTCAGTCCCTTCGTAAGCGGATCTGCTGGGTTATCTTCTGATGATATCCTCTTCACTACGAGTTGTCCTTCTTCTACACGATGTCTAATGAAGTGATACTTTCTGTCGATATGTCTTGATCTACCATGATCCCTCGGTTCCTTGGTCAAGGCAACCGCACCTTCGTTATCACAGAAAATCTCCATTGGCTCCTTTATGGCAGGTACAACTCCAAGATCACCGATGAAGTTCTTTAGCCATATTGCCTCCTTCGACGCTTCGCTCGCTGCAATGTACTATGATTCGCACGTTGAATCAGCTACGGTTTCCTGTTTGGAACTCTTCCATGTCACTGCTCCTCCATTTAGGGTAAAGACCCAGCCCGACTACGAACGGTAGTTGTCCCTGTCGGTCTGAAAGTTGGCGTCACTATACCCTCGCACCTTCAAGTCATCACTCCCTCCGAGGACTAAGAACCATTCCTTCGTCCTCCGAAGGTACTTAAGGATGTTTTTCACCGCAATCCAATGTGCTTTGCCAGGATTCCCTTGATATCTGCTAACCATGCTCAAAGCGAAGGCTACATCAGGGCGAGTACAAGTCATAGCGTACATGATTGAGCCAACTGCGGAAGCGTATGGTACTCGGCTCATTTCCGCTATCTCAGCTTCGGTACTCGGACTTTGAGTCTTACTCAATTTGGCATTACTTTGTATCGGTAGTTCTCCCATCTTTGAGTTTTCCATACTAAAACGTTTTAGTACCTTCTCTAAGTAAGTATTTTGACTTAGTCCAATTAGTCTCTTACTTCTTTCTCTTACTATCCTTATTCCCAAAATATAAGAAGCCTCTCCGAGGTCCTTCATAGCGAAGCACTTCCCGAGCCAGGAATTTACCTCCTGCAGAGTCGGGATGTCATTTCCTATGAGTAATATGTCATCGACATATAGAACGAGGAAGCTTACTATACTCCCATTGGCTTTGACATATACACAAGATTCGTGTTCGCTTCGTACAAATCCAAACTCTTTGACTTTCTCATCGAAGCAAAGATTCCATCTGCGAGACGCTTGCTTAAGTCCATAAATGGACTTCTCAAGCTTACACACTCTATCCGGATGCTTCGGATCATCAAACCCCTCTGGCTGAGCCATGTAAACATCCTCAGCCAACTTTCCGTTAAGGAAAGCGGTCTTGACATCCATTTGCCAAATCTCATAATTATGAAATGCGGCAATTGCTAGCATCACTCTAATAGATTTAATCTTCGCAACTGGTGAGAAGGTCTCATCATAGTCAACTCCGGGAGTTTGAGTAAAGCCCTTCGCGACCAATCGTGCTTTATATGTGTGTACGTTTCCATCCACGTCGGTCTTCTTCTTGAAGATCCATTTGCACCCAACGGTCTTACGTCCGGGCACGTAATCAACCAAATTCCAAACTTGGTTATCATACATGGATTGGATCTCGCTATCCATTGCCTCTTTCCATTTTGCAGACTCCGGGCCTGCCATGGCTTCCTTATAGCTATTAGGTTCATCAAGATTTATTAGTGTACTATCACTAATATACGTGTCCCCTTCGGTAGTAATATGAAGGCCATAAAACTGGGGATGAACTCTAACTCTATCGGAACGTCTAAGAGGTAAGGATTCGTCAATTGGTTCAACCGGAGTTTCCTCCTCGGGTTGAGTGCCAGCGGTAGAGGTTCCTTCATCTATCGATTCTTGAATCTCTTCAAGTTCGATTTGCCTCCCACTGTCTCCTTGGCTTATGAGTTCTCGCTCTCGGAAAACTCCTCTCCTCGCAACGAAGACAACATTGTCCTTCGGTCTATAGAAGAGATATCCAAAGGATGTCTGTGGGTAGCCGATGAAAATACATCGCTCACTTCGAGGTTCAAGCTTGTCGTGAGTATCTCGTCTTACGAAAGCCTCGCAACCCCAAACCTTGATATGTGCCAACGAGGGAGCTTTCCCTGTCCACATCTCGTGAGGTGTTTTGGCAACCTTCTTATTAGGGACTCGGTTAAGGATATGGGCGGTAGTCTCTAAGGCATACCCCCAAAAAGAGATTGGTAGCGAAGCACGACTCATCATAGAGCGAACCATATCCAATAAGGTTCGATTACGCCTTTCTGCCACACCATTCAACTGCGGTGTCCTAGGAGGCGTCAATTGCGAAACTATTCCACACTCCTTGAGATAATCGTGGAATTCAAGACTTAGATACTCTCCTCCTCGATCGGATCGAAGCATCTTGATTTTCCTGCCCAATTGATTCTCCACTTCACTCTTGAACTCTTTGAACTTTTCAAAGGTGTCTGACTTTTGCTTGATTAAGTAAATATACCCATATCTACTATAGTCATCGGTAAAAGTCACATAGAAGTGGTTCCCATCCTTCGTGGTTGATCTAAACGGTCCACATACATCGGTATGTATTAGGTCCAATAGACCCTCGCCCCTTTCACATGTACTCGTGAAGGGTGACTTAGTCATCTTTCCAAGTAAACAAGACTCGCATGTGTCATCTTCCCTAAGGTCGAATGACTCCAACACTCCATCCTTTTGGAGTTGGGCTATGCGTTTCTTGTTGACATGTCCAAGACGACAATGCCACAAGGATGCTTTATCCATACTAGTGGAAGAATCAATGTTCAAAACATCATTTCCTAAGTTATCAACAATCATAACGGTTTCATATATTCCATTACATGGTATAGCTTCAAAGTAAAAGACACCATTTAGATAAGCCAAAATAGAACCATTCTCATTATTAAAAGAAAATCTAAATCCTTGTCTATATAAACCATGAAATGAAATGATGTTTCTAGCCATTTCTGGCAAATAGCAACAATTGTTCAAATCTAAAACCAAACTATTCCTAAGCACTAAAGAATACACTCCAATCTTGGTTACAGGCGACGATCTTCTGTTCCCCATGATTAGATTGATCCTTCCTTGCTCCACATCCCTACTTCTTCTTAGTCCCTGCACATTAGAACAAATGTGATAACCACAACCGGTATCAAGAACCCAAGAAATAGCATGATTAGAATCGTTAGATTTGATTGTGTATATACCTGCGAAAGATGGCTTGATCTTTCCCTCTTTGATTGCTTGCAGGTAATCCGGGCAGCTTCTCTTCCAATGTCCTATCTTGTGGCGGTGGTGACACTCTGCCTCCTTCGGGTTAGAACAGGGCTTAGCGGGATCAACTTTGGTCCCATTAGAAGAGGTACCATCTCGGGCTTTCACCTTGCGATAGTTCTTCGATGAAGCTTTCCTCTTCTTTCCATTTCCTTGACCAATAGCCAAGACAGGAGCAGCGGACGGATTGGGAGTAGGTGCAACAGACTTGTCCTTGAAGTTGCTCTCAGCGACCCTCAAGAGACCTTGGAGTTTGCTTAGGGTGACCTCTTCTTTGTTCATGTGGTAGGTCATCCTAAATTGGTTGTACATCGGAGGCAAAGAGTGAAGCACCATGTCGATCGCCAAGTCCTCACCGAAGTCAACATTTAACTTGCGAAGGCGGTCGACATACCTTTGCATCTTTTGCAAGTGCACGGTAAGAGATTCTCCATGACCCATCTTCGCGGAAATCATGTTAGTGAAAATCTCATACCTCTCTTGTCTCGCGTTTTGGTGGTACCTCTCCAATAAGTCTTGGTGCATCTCGTACGGGTACATGTCCTCGTAGGACTTTTGGAATTCGGAGTTCATGGTGGCGATCATGATGCAATGTACCTTCGTTGCATCTCGCTCATGAGTTTCAAAGGCGGTGATTTCGGCTGGAGTAGCGATTTCGGTGTTGATTTTCTCGAGCTTCTCATCAAGGACATACTCCTTGTCCTCATAGCGAGCAATGGTGCGAATGTATCTTATCCATTCGCTAAAGTTCGTTCCATCGAAGGTGACCTTTTGGCAAAGGCTCATCAACGTGAAAGAACTAGCAGCAGCGTTGTTAGCGTTTGACATCTACAATTAGAAAAGGACAAAGATAGATTAGAATAAGAATCCCTAATTATCACCCAATAAGAAAAATTAGGGCTAGGATCCAACAATAACATTTACATATTAGAAAAGGGATGCCGTAATCTAACATGCAAATAAATTGAAGGTAAGTGAATGACGATTCACTAATTCTTCATCATAAAACTTAAACTATTAGTCCTAAGTGTTTTTGAGAATTCCTAGGTTCGGATGAGATTCATTGAAACTATTCAATGGCATGTTTAAATCTCGATATGCCCCTCTCGTTTGTGACTGGGATGCCGAGGATCACAAAGCGGGTGTGAATTACCATGCAAATTCACGTGGTGCCTTCATTGTAACGATCACCTATTCGATGTGCCGGTAAACCACACACGCTCCATCGAACTATGATAAACAATGAATCACCCTTTGCCACCTTCGCTTAGAACCAATTTGTGTGCCGGTAAACCACACACGCTCCACTAACATCTCAGCAAGGTGCAAAGTGTAATTTCATGGGATTGCATCAATTCACCTTTCCTAAAGTAACTAGGATTGGGAAATTTAAAAATATGTGTAGTTACTTTGTATTTCTTATTATACTTTTAATGAGAGGATGAGGTTGCCCTATCCTACCCGTTCGGCTAACGACCCTCCACCAATCAAGCAAGCGGTGGGTGTGAGTGTACACCCATTAAGCGCCATTTTATAGGCCGCAACCTTATACCCACCTTATAGATTGGCTTCGTGAATGAGGCCTACTAACGGTAAGACTAGCATTTAGTTATACATATATATATATTATACTAGTAATATCATATTAGTATAGGTTTGTATTTTAAAACTTTTAAAATCTAGGGTTTGAAATTTAAGTTGTCTAAATTAAAGCTTTTTAATCACAAATATAAATTTCAAAACTTGAGGGCAAGTTTTAAATATTTAAAACACGGAGGATCAAATAACAAATAATTCCAATTAACAATTAATATCTTAATTATCTATATTTGATTTTATTCAAAATTTCTTTGAAAGATAATTACCAAAATAATTAAAATAATTAATTAATTATCATATAAGGAAATTAAATATTTAATTAGTTGATAAATACCTTTTGCTAGATCAAGATAATAGTCATATATATCATAAAATCGGATTTAGGTTGATCTATTATGATTAAGGTAAGTTTCCATAAGATAACCACAAAGAAATCCCGAATCTGGTCATTCCTAACGCCTGGACTCGCCGAGTGCACAAGGGGACTCGCCGAGTCAGGCCTACTCGCCGAGTCCACCTTGGGACTCGCCGAGTCAGTGACTCAGAAACCTAAAAAACGAATTTTGCAGGTTTGTTTCAGTTAATCAAGCAACAATTTAAAGAAAACCAAGCTAGGCTCTGATACCACTGATAGGTTTTAGCCATAAGAACTTTCCTATGTGCGCATGCAAAACCCTATTGCTCGGATCTAGGCTTTCTAACAAACATGCTTTGAATCCAAGACTTCTAATTACTAATTAGGTTAAATAACAACATTGAAACAGATCTAGAATCATACCTTTGAGTTCCTTGTTGATCTTGAGGTTTTGGAGCTTCTAGAGTCACAAATGTCACTCCTCTAATGGCTTACAAACACCAAAGCAAGGAGGATGATTTGGGAGAGAGGAGAGGGGAGGAATTTCGACCAGAGGTTCCTTACTTTAGGTCAGGTGTCGAATTCCATCAGCCATAGGGTCTATTTATACTTGTAGACTCCTTAAGGGTTACAACCTAAACCCTAATTGGATAATCTTCTCTTAAGGCTATCCAAATCCATTCCTTAGATAAGCCTTTGGACGATTTTGGCTATCCTAACACTCTTAGAATTCGTCCAAAGCATATCCTAATGGATTTACAGTCTAAAGCTTAACTATCAAACAATTGACAGTTTATACCCCTTTATTTAATTAATCTCTTTAAGTCACCAAATTAATTCTAATTAATTCTATGACTTATATTAATCAAATAACAAATATATTATTCATTATATTATTCTCATAATATATTAATAATATTTACTCTCTCTTAATAAATCATCCTATCAAGTTGCTATGGTGAAGGCAACCCAAAAGGACCATGCACAACCGGGTCAAGTACTTGCCCAATATAGTTGCAGCCTTAGACACTATTCCAACAAAGATAGCATCATCCCTCTTTGTTTGTAAGTTACAGTTATATTACATAATGCAGGTCAATTGTTCGATGATTTGCCCAAATGAAAAACTTTGATGAGTATGGTATCACAAAATGTTATATTTGTCTCCTTTGGTGTTTCTTTTTAACCTAGAATACCATGATAGTTTAGTCTTGCAATTTTATTTTAGTTTTGATCTTGGTAAAAAGGTTATGGAAAAGATAGCCCCTTTAAACATCATCATTTACATGTTCTTGTGGGTTAATACTTCAATTTCTGATGTTGTTGGTTGAACCATTATGCTACAGATCATCACACTATGATGGAAACTATGATGTGAAGACGATAATTGAAGATCTTTTTGGTACCTTCAAGAACAAGCTTGCACTCAACCTTGCTGCCAATAATAGCATTGATTGGTAAAAAGTATGAATTAATAGTTTAGCATTAATGAAATCCAAGTGTGTGGCTTATGGATAGAAAAAGGGAAAAAAAACAAAACAAAAAAGAGGAACTTTATGGATGCCTCCTGATCAGTTTCACTATCAAAAAAATTCGAAGAGGGAAGGTTATATGTGGTATTTTACAAATACTACATTTGGTGGAATGGAATACTTACAAATTTTTTGATAAAGAGTTGAAGGGATTTAGTAAATGTTTGATTTTTAATTTATCTAAAAAGATATCAATTTTATCAGGTGGTTGGATTGTTTTACTAAGGAAGGGCTTTCTGGTCTTTTTTTGAAAAATTCTATTGGAAACTTTTACATTCACAATTAAGGAGTTGATGGGGGTTGGTCTCTTTCCGTTGCAAAGTTAATTCAAAGAATGAAGGGTATAATTGGTATTTTATACGCACTAGAGTTGGTGAGACAAAAACTAAAATGTAACATCCGGATTTTTCAGATATATTATTGTGTATTGTAATTTGATAATTTGTGGAGAGACTTAACGAGTTGAGGGTCCAACTCGCCGAGTCGAGTCGAGATATTCGCGTGGAATTAATGAGTGACTCGACGAATTAGGAAACTGACTCGCCGAGTAGGTGTTGGGCAGATAAACCCTAATTCTCCGGGGTTGGGGCCTATATAAGGGAACTTATGCCCCCATTTCCGCCTCATCAGTTACCATACACCCCTGAGAGCAAACCCTAATTGCTTTTGGAGCTAGAGAGTTAGAGAGAAGCTCATATGGTGGTTCTTGTGCCTCATTTGAGGAAGAAGAGGAGGTTATCAAGCAACGAGTTAGAAGTGAGGTTGTTGGATCTAATGATTCCCTGTCCAGAGCTCCTGAGGAAGGTAAAAAGGCTTCACCTTTCTTCTTATTTTGGATAGATCTCATATCCATGGAGTTTTAGGTCTTTTTGCCATCTTTTGTTTGGGTTTTTGAGTAGCATGAGTTATCAAGGAGTCTAGACCTCGGATCTGGACCTTGTGAGGTCCTTAGAGTCTAAGTGTCCCAACTTTATTCACCCATATGAGGGTTTTTGGGCTTAATCATTCATGAAGGGCATGTATTAGCATTTTTAGAGCAATAATATCATGCATGAACGTAAAGATCGAAGCTTTACGTGACTATTTAGCATCGGGATAACAGATCTAGTGTTTGGAGTAATGGACCTGTTTTAAATCGTCTGAATAAGCATTTGTTCTAAATGAACTCGCCGAGTCGATGAGCTGACATGACGAGTTGATTAGGGTTTGTCCCGAGGAGCTGAGTCATGTGATCACTCGGTGAGTTGGGAGTCAACTCGACGAGATGATTCAACCTTCACAAAACTTCTGAATAAAACGATAGGACTCGACGAGTCAGGTCAAATTCGGACTATTGACTCAAGTGTTGACTTCTGTTGACTTTGGGGTTTGGTCAACATGAGTAACAGAGACCATGGATGGATAAAATGGTCTTATATCCACTTCAAATAGTTAGAAAGAGAAAGAATAGTCTTCAGTTGTTTGAGTTGTAAAAAGAGTATTAATCGGAGATATTTATCCCTTATGTTAGACAGAGGCTAGTCCGAGATTCGGGTGCGAGGTTATTTACTTGCTGCTTGTCAGGTGAGTCTTCTCACTATACTTTACCTACAGTGGTAACTATGTGTGACCAGAGGGTCTTATGTGCTTGCTTGAGTTATGCATGTTTATGTGATATGTATTGTATGTTATATTATGTGTTATTTAGACCGGACCGGAGGGTCCAACGAACTATGAGACCGAAGGGTTCTCAACCAGATCGGACTGGAGGGTTCAATGAGTTGTGGGACTAGAAGGTCCCACTGAGACACATTGACCGGAGGGTCTTACAGACCTATAGCCTCGGGTGGCTAGTTTTTGTGCATGGTATTTTGGGGAACTCACTAAGCTTCGTGCTTACTGTGTTATGTGTTATGTGTTTCAGGTATCTCAGAGGATCGCGAGCAGGCACCGGCTTGATTTTACACACACCAGTGAAAGAGTTACGTTTTGAGGATCCTGGATTTTAACCGAGCAAATATGGAGTTTTGAATTGTAAATTTAATGAATGAGATTTTTGTAAGATACATTATGAGAATGATATGATTTTAAATGAAAATTTTGTTTCGAGAATTCACGGTGTTACATAAAGTAGGATGCTAAAGCTATCAATGGAACGAAAGTATAATGTTTATTACACTACTGTTATATTTATTTTTTTCGTATAACAATGTCATTTTCATGATTGATTGTGTTTTTTACACTCTATTCAAACTTATATTGCATTGTACAAAACCATAATTTTATTAAAACTCAACACATACATAATGTATATCGGATATTCAAAATAATGTACTATATATTAAGCTTAAGTAAAAGAGTGTTTGGGATTTCATCTAAAAACTCATTTTTAACTTATTGACTTTGTGAAAAGTCAATAAGTTAAAAAAAGTGTTTGAATATTTATTAAGGTCTTTTAAACAATTTTTGGTTTAGCCTTTGAAATGTAGATTTGAAAAAGTTATAATTTGTGACTTCTTTGAATAAATTATGGCTTATTAGAATAAAAAAAACAAGCAAAAATCAATAAGTTAGCTAAACATTTTTTAACTTATTGACTTTTGCCACTAAAAAGTTAATTCAAACACATTTGTATAATCTTCTTTTTCCACACATTCATAAATCAATAAGTTCTTTTTGGATAAAAGTCATTTTTAATTTTAAAAAAAAATCTCAATCACCCTCTGATTATTATAAACTTATAGATAACTTATATCTTTGTAATTTAATAAAATTTTGTAAATCTTTCATTTTTTATTTATCATCTTAAATTATCAATAATATTTTTGTTTTTTATCCTATGCGTTTTAAACTAGTTTATATATAGAAGAGATAATAAATTACCTTTGATTTTTTAAAGGTAATATATCTTTTCATATACCTTGATTGAAATAGAAAAAGAAGGTTGTCTTTCCATATATATAATCTCTATATATCATGAGATAATTAAGTATCTTTGATTCTTTTAAAAAGGTAATACTCTCTTCATATACCTTGATTCTAGAAAGGTCCCGTGTTTGCATATATATCCATTGAATGAAGATTCCAATTACCTCTCTAACTTCGTTATCCTCCTCACCACACTAAATATGAGGAATTTAGCAAAAGTTCTAACCATTCTCCTACTCTTTTTCGTTTTTGCTACACCATCGATCGCTGAGATCAAATCCGTGAAGATCCGATCCAATGACCGAGGTCAGATCTTCTTTGATTACTTCAAATTCACAAATACGGGTCACCTCTCCATTGCGGTGTCGTCCCTGTCTGTCACCTCGCTGCCGGTCACCTCCAACATATCAAGACCTCATCTTTCACGTTTTGGTTTTTTCCTTCTCTCAGAGCAACTGGAATATCGATTCTTCCGAGAGCAAAGATGGTCGAATATATCATGCGCCCTCGATTCCCAGTTTATCTCACTCCTCTTTACTTTCCAAGATCTCTCCTATCCTCATCAGTCTTCCTTCAACAAATCCTACACCATGACATATCCAAATGCGTACTCACTCTATTTCGCCAACTGCAACCCCTTATCCCATGTGACAATGGACATCCTTACAAAGTTTTAACATGCATAATGACACTACCAAAGATTATTTATCAGCCGGGATAACAAAGCTCCCCGGTTTTTACTACACTTTCTCAATCATTTATGGGTGTTTTCTATGGTTTTGGATCATTGTATGCTGTTTGAACCATAAATCTTTCCACATGGTTCATTTTTTAATGGTTGTATTGCTTGATTTGAAGGAGATGAGCTTGATCTGTGCGGGGGAGGTCCAAGAATCTGTGAAGGTTACAGGTACTCGTTCATATGAATGGGATATCTTATTTTACATATGTCAGTTTCTCACCTCTGCTTTTTTGTACACTGTGATCCTTGTGATCTTGGATGGATTGTCTTTCTTGAAGCCGAAGTCGTCAAAGATAGTTTTAATGATTGTGATCCCACTTCAGGGTTTGGCTACTCTACTTTCTAAAGTGACAGGGGTAACCCGCTGCAAAAGTGACCCTCCGTTTTCGGAATTTGGGTTACAGGTGGTAGAGGCTGTGTTATACGTTGTTGTAATCATCTCCATATGTTCATCTCTTTGCCTGACTGAAAAGGCTAATAGGAATCATTTGGAGAAGTTTGCTCTATGTTCGTGTTTTTCTGTTGTGGTTGGTGTATGCTTGTTCATTAATCTTATATTGGGAGTGGTGAACAATACATGTTACAGTTACCAATGGGAGTCTAATGCGGTGCAGGAAATAATCACCCTTGTGTTCTATATTGTGATGTTCTTCATGTTCAGACCAGCAGAGAATCTTGAATACTTTGTTCGACTTGATAAGGCGTGCGCTGTGAAGGAAGTTGATAAGACGTGCTATGTGAAGGAACTGGGCGTTTGAGATTTTGTATTTTGCAATTTATACTTTTGTTAAGTGTAGGTTTTTCTTTCCTTGCTTTCTTATAGTTATGTTCCTTTTAAAGGTACGTTCTTTTAAAGCGATTAGAACTCATTTTTGAACAAATATTTATGCTTCTTTTAAAATATTTGTTCTTGTTTTTAATCATTGAAAGTATCTTTTGATATAATGACATTACATTGATGGTATTACAAGACTCCATCAAGCCAAGATCATCTAGTGACTATGTTAAGTTCAAAGCATATATCATAACATCAGTCGAGGCGGTTTCTCGCAGATCTTTGGATCATCATAACTTTTATATGCGAGCTTAGTTTTTAATGTTCTTTATATTCCTAGAATCCTCTCGATGAGCTCTACAACTTTCATTAAGTTCTCAAAATCTAATTCTTGCTCTAACAAAAATTCATATTTAGACCGGTTTAAATTGTTAAAGTTCATGCGAAATTTATAACTTCTTCATATGAACTCTGTTCTCGACTGTTTTAATACGAACTCATATTTACAAAATATTCATTTCTTGTTTAGATTTTTTCGGCTAACAATCAACATATTTGAATTTCAATTTTGTGCCCATATTTCTGTACTGAAACTTCGAAAAATCATAACTTCCACATACGGAGTCAAATTTGAACATTCTTTACATGCACACTCTCTGTTTTATTATTACTATGATTTTCGTTTAGATTTATTATGCTAATAAACAACCTATCTAAAATTCGCTTTTTACGACGCACATATTTGTTTCAGTTTAATCGCGAAACTTCGAAGCATAACTTCTTTATACGATGTCGGATTTTAGAGTTCTTTATATGTATGGAATCCTTGAGACATATACTATAACTTTGGTTAAGATTATTTATCCTAAATAATCTTTCGTTTAAAATTCGTTTTATCACTTATTTGTCTAATTCGAATTTGCGAGCGTTGCAATTATCTCCCTCTTATAAGGATTACGTCTTGGAATCATCAGCAAAATAGGGTTTGTATAATGACTCTACACGTTACCTTTCCATCCTATTTAATAATCGTTACTCTTATGTCTTTTCAAATGAGTTTGTGGCTCTTGGACTTCTTAACTATTGGTGGTGCTCAATCTTGTACTTGCTCTTCATTATAAATTTGAACTTCATTGGAGACTCTTGCTCCTTCTAAATTTGATCTTCATCACTTGTGGGCAGTTGGAAGTATAGTAATGGATGGACCATATTGACATTATTATGAATAGATATGATTCTATTAAGAATGAGTTGTCATATGACAAATATGTAAATGTCTCCATAAATGGAGTTGGATATTAAGAATCTATGTAGATTAGAAACTTTTATGCAAGAAGGATGTTCAAAGGAATGTACTTTGAATGTGAGACTTTGATTTCGTGGAATTGTCTTGTAACAATCTCCAATGTTTTGTAATATCATTGACCAAGTCTTTGTGACTTTGGGGCTATGTCATTACAAAAGGATCATTGTGTAAAATGTTATAATCTAACACATAGCAAGAATTTGGTATTCTTACACTTGTCATAAGGATTGTGAATTGTGAAATGAACATCATTGGAAATGTGTTCAATTGATCTATTTCACAAAGTAAGGACCATAGGTAAATGTAGTGTGCATGCTTGGAGCATGGGATGACTACTGTTTCAATTCAAGTATTAAGTTGATTATCCAAAATATTATACAATGAATAATGTGTAATTGATATGGTGATTAAATAAAAGCTGTTTTATTTATACTCAAAGTGTTGATGCCATATTGGATTCGATTATTCTTGTGTTTCACTTCGCATGTTTTAACTTCCCGAATAACTAGGTTATTCAAACATCCACAGTCAACCATACTTTGGAAGTAGGTAATAAGTAAGACTATCATGAATCCGACTATAGATTGTCTAAGTGTTTACATATAGCATAAGTTTGTTGCAGTATTCATGAGTGCTCCTGAAATAAGATTTGAGTATTGGATTAAACCCAGGCTTACGTGAATCACTTCATGGATTTTATCACAAGTGATTGAGACGATAATATCTTATATTCTTGAAATGGAGAGATATGATTTGTTGTTTCCAAGTCGGTTGCACATTGATAATACGTAAACCCATCAGTAACTTGATGTTATAAAACGTATTGTTGTGTGATTTGATGAGTAAATAGTACAAGCATACGAGTCGACGTTTATCCATTCCTTTTACCCAAAGTGGGATAAAAGCGATATATGTGCGGCCCTCGATGATTTAGTGATGGCACCCTTAGCGCTTGGCCAAGCCTGGACTAAGTTGATGTGTTCAATTGTAGTCAGTTGTCAGTCGTCATAAATCGGAAATCGAGAAACAACACATAGACAGAGAGAATGATTATAATCCATGTCTTATGTATATACGATATCTAGAATGGAAGAATATATGATCTCTTATCTAAAGGACGTGTTGCTGATAAGATCAGAGTTCAACAACGGCTTTTGAAACCTACGATTGCTAATCAGATTCTGAAGTCGTACGTAATAATAGTTATTAGACTTATCCAAGTAGGATACTGTTAGATTAGGTGTCTAAGCTTATAACTATTTTTGGTATGTATTTGATTTGATTATGAGCATGGTCTTTTTGGGTTACCTTCACTCATGCAACTTGATAGGATGACAAGAGGAGAGATAGTAGCATTTATTATGTGAATAATAAATTCATACTCAAAATGGTTTTATTAATATATTACAAGATTAATATATTGTTTGGAAATGATATTATTTAATTAGTATTGATCAGAAATTAATTTGGTGATCAAAAGAGACTGATTAAATAAAGGGGATTGATATTGCAATTAACTGTTAGTTGTTGGTTAGGCTTTGGACTCCTAATAGAAGAGATTGGACGAAATATATGGGAAGGCCATAAGGATTTAGTCCAAGGGGGTTTCTAGAAGGGCTCCATGGATTGCTTAAGCCCTAAGCAAGGAAATTAGGGTTTCCACCATAAAACCCTAATAGCCTCAATTATAAATATATCCCTTAGTATGTGGAAATCAGCCCTATGTCTTCTTTGAGTTGCCCCAACCGATTTCACCTCTCTCCTAAGTCATCTTCTTGCATTGAGTATTTGTGACTCCATTAGAGGTGCAACACTTGGGGCACTAGGCTTTTAGAAATCAAGATCAAGAAGGATTAAACTTGTTATTGCTACATAACAAGAGAGGTAAAGTTTCTAACCCAAATCATATGTCAATTTCAAAATATGTATGCTAGTCATAGGGTTATTTGCTTTAGTATTCAATGGTGTATGTTCAAGTTAGAAAAACCTAGATCAAAGTAATTAGGGTTGCATGTACACCACAGGAATGATGTTATGCTCATAACCCAACATAAAACCCTAATTTTTAGGGTTTGCACCCTATTTAAAGGACCTTAAGTCCTTCTCTCCAGCCTCCTTATCACTTTTCATGTCTAGAATCAAACCCTAATCGAGCTAACCTACTTTTTGAGTGTGTGTGTGTGAGGCTAAAAGTGTGTGTTTAGTGCATTTCTTGAAGAGACTTGAAGATTTAGAAGCTTGGAACTAGAAGGAGCTTGTAGATCCAACATCTACTTCATTTTGGCACTCATTTGAAGGTAAAAAAGTCATTACCTTGATCATTTTCTTGTTAGAACTCTTCATTCCAGAATTTAGGGTCACTTCGAGCTTGTTTTTGAGGCATTTATGGTATTGAGCACATTTTGAAGTGAGGAGTTTAGATCTGGACTCCTCCAGACCCTCATGGACATAAAGTTCTCTACTTTAGCAAGCTTTGGCCTTTCTCCTTACACTAAACCTCTTCCTAAGTCTAATTTTTGGGTGTTTTAACCTCTTGAGGCCTTACATGCACGTAAAGTTACCAACTTTACGTGGTAACTACACCCTAGGAGTCTAGATCTACAGTTTGGAGCCTTGGTTTTGCTTAAAAGTGTCTGAATGAGAAAAGGGCTGAAGGAAATCGACGAGTTGCATAGACAACTCGACGAGTTGGATGAGGGTTTCCCGCTTTCTGGGTTCTTAGTGAACTCGGCGAGTTACTAAGATAACTCGACAAGTTAGTTAGGGTTTTTCCCAATCCTCTGGACACTGCATGGACTCGAAGAGTTGTTTGATAACTCGGTGAGTTGACTAGAGTTTTCACAATTGTCTGAGTTCTGAAGGAACTCGACGAGTTGGGTCAACATGGACTGTTGACCTTGACCGTTAACTTTGACTTTGACCAAGGGTTGACCCAGTTTGACTTCTGAGGGTATTTTGGTAATTTGGGAATTCATGGAATTGGATAAATGGTGGTTGTAGGTGTTTTAGATTGGAGCCGTGTTTCAAGAGTTTGATCTTTTTCAGTTCAGTTCAGTTCGACATTGTGAGGCGAGTTCTTCTCACTATATCAACAGGGTCGACAGCACCAATTCCGACCCTTCTTTTGGACTGTTATCCTGGTTATCGCATGATGATATGCTTAGTGACCTGTTAGGTTGGTATCCTGGTATATAGGATGATGCTATGTTTAGTGAGCCGTTAGGTCGACATCCTGGTATATAGGATGATGCTATAATAAGTGATCTGTTAGATCGGTTTGACTGTTGATACATGCTAGCAATTGTTATCTATGTGTTGATTGTATGCTTGGGGGTGGGTTGAGGTGGACCTGCTTTGTGTTATAGGCCAACATACCCAGGGCGAGCTGGATAGACTACAAGCCCGATGGGGCATACCAGTCAGGCCGAAGGCCCGGAGAACGGTCTAGATAAGCTGAAGGCGGGGTAGGGCGGACCAGACATGCTGAAGGTTCTGAGAGTGGGCCAGACAGAATGAAGGCCCGATGAGGGCGGTCCAGTCATATTGTAGACTCTATATGCATGTTGTTTGTTATGATATGGTCATGGTTTGTTTGGCGTTGGTATTTTGGGGGGAACTCACTAAGCTTCAGGCTTACAATTTTGGATTTGTTTTAGGTACTTCGGATGATCGCTGGAAGGCGAAGGCTTGATCGTGCACCTCCTCGCATTCTATGATTTTGAATTTTGGGATACTCTGATATGAAACTATTTTGAAAACATTTTGTAATAAATAATGGTTTTGGGATGTTTGAAAAAGTTTTAAATTTTCATGAATTTTATGAATGTTAAGTAGTCAATATTCCTCACTAATCCCAATGTATAAATCAAGATCTATCAAGTAAGGAAAAACCAAGTAGGGTCATATCGGAGGTCTGGTCTGTTTGGTATACAAAGTATACTGTTTGGAAATCCCATTTTAAACACCTCACTAAATCCCACCTAGACATCATCCCCATAAGTAAATCAATCAGTATAATGACTTGGAATCATTAATAAATCTTATTTATTGGTTCATAATAACGACTATGAACATAAATATAAGTTACACTGAAGGAAATATGAGTGTAGCCTAACTTACAGATATTTTAGCGAAAACTGGGAAATTATGCGGGCAGAATCCGGACCAGAATACTCCTTCTCTTCGGGCTCCTTGAGCTCCAGAGTTTATACCAAAATATCCTAAAATTAATAAAAATCGGACCTAAGAAAACAAAGAGGATTTGAGAGTGTTTTGGAAGGTTTTTTCTTAAAATAAAGAGGATTCGCAACAAGTTATAAAGGTTCAGGGGGTACAGGCCGCACATCTTACTGGGCGCGCCATGTGCTCGAGCCTTGCTAGTCCATCCCTTTTATGCCACGTGTCGTGTGCAAATCGGTCCACCTCACCCTCTTCTAGAAGGTGACACGTGTCACCATTTTGTGGTGCCACTTGTCGCAACCTCGTGAAATCACATCACCATGTCTCTCGAAAGAAAAGGGCTACCGAAATTGCCACATGGCACACTCCGGTGCTGCCACGTCATCAGTTAGGCAGTTTCAAGAAGATCTTCAGACAACCATAACTTTCACATATGAGCTCCGTTTTCAACGTTCTTTATATCCTCGAAATCCTCTCGACGAGCTCTACAACTTTCATTAAGGTTTCAACATCTAATTTTTGCTTTAAAAAAATTCCATATTTATACTAGTTTAGATTATTAAAGTTCATGCGAAATTCATAACTTCTTCATATGAACTTCGTTCTCGACTATCTTTATATCGACAGTGTAACACCCTGTTTCAAGTCGTTTCATAAATTTGGGGTCGTGACCAGAAGATCAAGTATCATAAGGCTTCGGGCTTTGGGAAAGAGAGGTTTAGACCCATTTGGATGTGGGTAATGTAGATTATGTGATCCAAGAGTTCGGTTTGTGCTTTGGAGTCAAAGGGTAAAATGGGAAAAATGGTGTTTCATATTTCTTTTATGAATTAAGGATTTTAGTTCGATGTGTTTTAAGTCAAAAGTAATTAGATAGGGTTGTAGATATTCTTAATACCTTTCCGTGGATATAAAGATCGTCGAAAACGAAGTTGGAACGAAGAAACTATGATCGTTAGAAATTAGGAAGGTTTTGGACTTAGTCTAGTACGTTGAGCGTACAGGAAGTGCGTTGGGCGATGCTAGGGAATCCCTGAGTACGTTGGGCATACACGATAAGTGCCCAAACCCTATTTTCATGGTTTAAGCCCTATTTAAGCCGCTTAACTTCCCCAAATGCATTCCATTCTCAGCGTCCACCTCTCCAACACCCTCCGTTGAAAACCCTAACCCTAGTTTGAGCCTTTTGAGAAAAAAGGTGCGCTTGAGTGCTTTGGAGTGTTCTTGGTGCATCTTGGAGAAGAAGGAACTCTTTGGAGAAGTGTTGGTTCTTGGTTGCATTGGAGCATTTAGATCCAGACTTTGTTCACCTTGATCTTTCTTCTAGAGGTATAAAGTTTGAATCTTGATGATGTATTTGATAGATATAGCTAGTCTTGGGTGTTATGAGCTTTTGGTAACTTTAGTACATAAAGTTTTGATCTTGAAGGTTTTTGACCTTTACTATGGATAAAGTTGGAAACTTTATCCATCTAAACATCATATTGATTCAGATCTAAAGTCTTGAGACTTGGACTTAATGGATTAAGTTGCTAAAGATGCTCTTTTGGTCCCTTTGAGACTTAAAGACTAGATATTGGTTGGTTGTGTTGGATTAGGTGTCTAATCCAATAACTAAATTAATATAATCTTGAATTATTAGTCAAGTCCTTTTTGGTTGTCTTCAAACCTAGTAATTTAATAGGATGACTTTTAGAGAGAGAGACTGATTTATTGATTTATTATTTAATTAATAAATAGCAATAAATAAATTCATTAATATGTTACTGAAACAATATATCAATTAGAAATGGTAATATTTAATTAATAATTAATCATAAATTAATTATATTAATTTTGGAATTAATTATATTATTAAAAGTGCAAGGGTTAAAGTGCAATTGTTCAAATAGTTGAACAAGAAAGAGTCCAAAACAACAAATAGTAATATTTCACCTTTATGCCTATATAATTCATCAGTTTTAGGATAGCTTTAGGATGGACTGAGTCAATATCATTAACTTTATCAAGTTCACCGGTTCCATTGTTGGTTCATACACCAATTCCAAGTAAAGTTTTTTACTATAAGATGACCCCACCCTTTTAGTTAGTTTTTAACCTATAGACCTACTGAATTCAAGTGTTGTTGACTTGTAAAAGGTCAATGACAAACCTAAGTCACCCTCATCAACTTCTTTTTGCATTGAGGTTACCACTTGTTGAGCAACTACATGGGATGGGGGATTAAGTGGTTCCTCATTTTCAATATCTTCTGTTATAATCCTTCTACGACCTTTTGAGGACATAAAATAGGTAAGAAAGTTGGGTTGTCCATGCTCCATGTAGACTTTTTATGACTTTGTTCTGAGTAACATATTTTGAAAGATTAATCACATCATCATAATTACCTAATGATCGTAGTCCAAAATCGAATCCATCATCGAGCAAACAGAAGTGGCGGTACATGATTTAAGTACCATCATACCCTATATCTCCCATCATCGAGTCCAGCTCATACACAAAATATACATTAATGTCGATCACATCAAAGCACCTAACATCCCCATCAATACCCTATATCTCCCATCATCGAGTCCAGCTCATACACAAAATATA
The DNA here is from genome assembly GCF_051521515.1 of Lactuca serriola. NCBI lineage: Eukaryota > Viridiplantae > Streptophyta > Magnoliopsida > Asterales > Asteraceae > Lactuca > Lactuca serriola. The sequence goes on along the minus strand of NC_136411.1, from coordinate 390,997,154 downwards.
CATTAATGTCGACCACATCAAAGCACCTAACATCCCCATCAATATATACAACTTCTGACAAGTTATAGGCAAGCGTGGGTGGGTGCTTGTGATCTTAACTAAGCCTTGCCCGACTTGTTTTTGTTCTTGGAGATTGTTACTTTTATTTAATCAAAGATAAGATGATTTACGGGTTAAGAAAAAAAAACAGTATTTAACATTCATATTATTTATTCGTTTTTATTTTTTCCTCTAAACTTCTCTAACAATTTTTATTCTTCCTCTAAATTTCTCTAACAATATTGTAAAACAAATCATTGAAATGTAAGGCTAAATTGATTCTTATGTCTCATTTTTTTAAAGAAACAAACAAATTTAAATATAAGAAGTGGTTTGAACTTTTATTTATGTTCTTGGATATTTATATAAAGAAAATCATAAAATTGCGAGCACAGACTCACACGGTTCTCAAGATGTTTCTTCGTTAACAAATTATGCCGCTCAATTTCCCTAATATTATAGGGGTGTTAATCGGTTCAACCCGATCAGGTTTCGGGTTAGTCGGGTTTTTAAAAAATAAAAAATCATCAAAACCCAAGCATATTAAGTAATGGGTTAGTCGGTGAGGGTCAATCAGGTTTCGGGTAATAAGGTCAGATTAACCGGGTTAGTTGGGTGATGTTATGCTTAAATGTTACTAATGCTATCATAGTACAAGATATTAATGTTTATACATATCCCATAGTATACAGTTTTTTTTAACAACTAGAATTCAATAAAACTAAAAACTCACGAGAAGCTATAACAAACTTTTACGTCACGGTGGCAGACTAATTATCCCAAGTATCCCATATTAAGTTCAAGTATACACTTTGTACTTTGAGTTTGAGTCACAACATAATCACCATTCGGATTTAACTTCAAGTCGTATTAAGTTTGCTTGTATCATACTTTCATAAAAAGGTATAGATTTATTTTATTTCTTGAACAATCGTATATAGTTTTCAAGTAATTTAATTATTGTACTTGGTAAAATACATATATATTATGTTCAATACATTGAAATTTTGGACAATTTTCAATAGCTATATTATAAGTATAAGAAACTAAAGTATAATTATCAAACTAATAATATTATTCAGAATATATATATATATATATATATATATATATATATATATATATATATATATATATATATATATATATATATATATATATATATATATATATATAGGAATAAGTTCAAATGAAGACAGTAAATAAAGTGAGGACGTGAAGACACTACTTTTATGTTATTATTCTACCATTAATCTTCTATATATTGTCTTATGTCTTTATTCGGTAATGAATATATGAATAATCATATTTTAATATTAATATTATAACTTACTACAAATAAATATATGAATAATCATACATCGAATATTCACATTAGAATTACAACAATAGAACATATATGTAAAATTCTTTGCAGAATAATAACATAAAAGTAGTGTCTTCACGTCCTCACTTTATTTACTATCTTCATTTGAACCATCCCCTATATATATATATATATATATATATATATATATATATATATATATATATAGATCCGGTAAGAATTTTTTTTAAGGAAGGTAAGAAGTTTTTTTTCTACATATTTTTTTGACAAAAAAAATAAATAAATCACTAGATGATTCATTTGTAAGATGATTCACAAGAAAAAATTCCCAAAAAAAACATCTTTATGATTCATTTTTAAGTAAATTAAGAAAAAATTCACTTTTATGACAATTCTAGTGAATAACAACAAAATCATTGTATAAATGAATCATCGAGATGTTTTTTTGAGAATTTTTTCTCGTGAATCATCTTACAAATGAATCATCTAATGATTCATTTTGTTTGTTCGCGAAAAAAATATGTAGAAAAAAAACTTCTTACCTTCCTACCAAAAATTTCCTTCTTATTTGATCTTCACTCTCTCTCTCTCTCTCTCTCTCTCTCTCTCTCTCTCTCTCTATATATATATATATATATATATATATATATATATATATATATATATATATATATATATATATATATATATATATATAATGCAATCCGAAACCCGACTCTAAATATATTTCGGGTTTGTTGGGTTAACCCAAATAACCCAATTTGGACTTCAAGGCCCTACTAAACTCAACCTTGTTTATCTTATTCAGGTTCGGGTCGGGTCGGTTTGGGTATTTTTAACACTTCTAATTATACCTCATCCCATCATTCACTCTGACTAAAATAAAACTCAAAATAACTTAGATTTCAAAATGGTTAGAGCGGCGACGATCGGTTCTCAGGTACTTCTTCCTATTACCAAAGATGTTCATATTTTCCAGGTGAAAGACGGAGTTGAAGGCATTGGTAAATTTGTTGTACACCTGTGGTTTGTTATGAATTAGATTGCATGGCTTCTCAGTGCATTATCATGATGCTTGAATATACGATTCAAATCTCCAATTCCATTGTTGAGACAAATAGATTGCAAAGATTATATTATCTAATGAGCTTCATCTCCTTGGTAATCTTCATGATTGGTTTTTCTTCCTATAATTTCGGAGTTGTGTATACTAGCCATCCAACTTTCTTATCATCATTCATCCTTCATAAACCCTAAAGCTTGAAACCCTAGCCTCCTCTCATCCATTCTTTAGTTCTTGGTGCCTTTAGTGTGTAACTTGAAGAAGAAACTATTGTGTTTGGTGGAACGGAAGCTAGATCAAAGAGTATCAACACTCTTTTTATCTATTATTTCTATGTAAGTGTTAAAGTTTGCATCTTTATGATTCTAAGCTTCTAGATCTATTCTTTTAATAAAATTTGGTCATGTTTGGTCCTTTTTTCTTTGGAGTTTGAAAACTTCGGGTTTATAAGTGGATTAGAGGACTCTTCTAGACTTGTTGAGTTGAAAAGTGTGCATGCATGACCCTCTCCTTTATCCTTGCAATAAATTATTAGCCTGTTGTGGTTTGCTTTAGATCTAAGGTTAGTGTTTGAGATGTTATTGGCGTGTATGTTGATAAAGCTTGGATTTTTATCCATTAGACACCTCCCAAGATGGTTTTGGAAAATTATAGTCCTTGACTTAAAGGATTAAGTAATTAAATAGAAGTTTTTGTTCTATCTAGGAAGCGCGAAGCGACCAACCTTTGGTCGCCACGCAAAACGTCGCTTGATGCCATGACTATTTGGATTGTAGTGGTAGTGGCACGACCAGGATTTGTTCGCGGCTTGTTGAACATTGACCATTATTCAATCTTTGTTGGACAATGAGATTTTATACATAGGTTTGACCTCTTATTAGTATCGATTGATGAGATGCGTCTAATGGTGAATTTAGTTGGTTCTTGTTAGTTGATTCACTTATGGAGTCTTGTGTGTACGACTTGGACTTCTAGCTTCAAGTGATTTTTCTTATTATGTATTTGACATTATATGTCATTCACTGTAACGCCCGTGTTTCTGGGCTTGCCATTTTTAGCAATGTAATAGTCTAGGTTAACATTTGTAACCGAATTTGAAATAATAAAAAATGTATTATTTGTGAATTATGTGATTTATGTGTTTATTTTCTTAATTATTATAATTTAATGAATTAAGAATAAAATAAGCGTCAAAATTAAAGTATTAGATATGCCCGATATCTTTGCATAAAGTTGTAGGGGCCGAAACGAGGTTTCCGAATATATAGAACGCCCAAATCTAACTTCGTATGAGGAAGTTATGAATTTCTGAAGTTTCGACTGGGCAGTATGCAGCCCGAATACTCGATTTGAGATCGAGCGGTTTTTAACCGAAACAATCTAAACGAGAATCGAAGATCTCGTTGTTAGTAGTGAAACGATGAAAAGATAGGCGAGAACGGACGTCGGACGAAGAAGTTATGAATTTATAACGAAGTTTTTCTGTCCCGGCCTCCTAAAAATAATTAATAAAAATAAATTCAAAATTAGCCGACGGAGTGTAAACGAAAGTTGTAGAGCATAGTCTCACCTACGCGTGGATATAAAGAACATCGAAAACGGAGTTCGTATGAAGGAGATATGAATTTTTGAAGTTTATTAAATATTTAATATTTATTTTTAATTAAACCTCCGATATTATCCGAAGAGGAGTCAGCCGACCTATCCGAAGTACGCCCCGCGTACTGATGTACGCCCAGCGTACAGTGAAGGATGACGAAGTCAGCACTCGAGTACCTCCGATGACGCAAGTGCTTACGATCCGAGGCGTACGCCCCGCGTACGTGCGAGGGTTCAGCCCCTATAAAAGGCTTGCGAAGGCAGCCGATTTTCTTTTACAAATTCCATCCTTTTCTCTCTAGTTTTTCCTCGATTTGCGTGCTGTTTATATCCCGAAGCCCCGGTAATATTTCAGAGCCCCGAAGCAAGATCCGAAGCCCCGAGGATCCCGAAGAGCGTTATTCCCGAGCCGAAGCTCTGCCCGCGAGGAGCCCAGTTTTTGTGAAGATCTTCTAGATCTACGAAGAGACACTACTTCTGCAAGCCGTAGTGCTGCCCGATCGTCTTCCGATCAAGTGAGTGTATAGTCTCTTTCAATACGCGATATTATACAAGTAATCGTTAAAAGTATTTAAAAATACGGGATGTGAGTGTGTAGTCATTTTCATTCCAAGGCAATATTATAAAGTATTCTATATAAAATACGTGCTATGTGTATATATTTTGCTGTTATATGTGTGAATGTATATTCACTCTCTTCTATCTCATAGATCTGATATATTCTCTATGAAATATGTGATATGTGTGCATGCCTCATCTGTTATGTGGAATATGTATTGATTAAAGCATGCTATACAGGTTTTTAAACAATGTATAAAAATGTATATTTTTATCTACTAATATGTTGGGTAGAACATGGGTAGATAATTGGTTTGAAATAAACAGATGAGAGGCCTCGGTGTTATTGGTGTTATTCTAGTCATTCAGCAGAGTATGGATGACGACCACGGACTATTCTAGACTGTCATGTGGAACACTAGCAGGCTCATTACCTGTAGGTGTTGTGAACGACGTGTTCACCGGTGTACTCTATCCCCCACATGGTTGCCTTTAGGGCACTTATTGTTGAGGAAGCCCCTCTACAGTAATGTCCGTCCCGATGAAAATCCTGAATTAGCTTCCTTATAATAGATGTTATTTTAGGGACATAAAGTGAGGATAACGGGAATGGGTAATCGGGTTTTATTGTGGATTGTTGAAATTAAATATAATTATTGTGGGTTGAAAACCCTATATGCTCACCATGCTCCCAAGCCTGACCCACTCAGTTTATTTGTATTAAAGGAAGTGGCGCAAGAGCTTAAGATGGGCGAATCATCAAGTTGTTTTGTTTACAAGTCTGTATATGTATATATTGGTTGAATGACTTGTAATGTTATCGTTTATGCTTTATGATCTGTATCGGAACATGACATCCCAACTTTTGATTATGAAATGAAATCATATTTCTATATGAAATGTTTTGATAAATATCTATTTTATCATGTTTTGTTTTTGGGAACAAATTCCGCATCTCTTTTAAAATTAAAAAGGATTTACTCTAAAAATGTTTAAAAAGCATAAATGAAAATGGTCTTTTCTGGCCGAGATTTTGGGGATGTCACAGTTGGTATCAGAGCATTAGTTTAAGCGAACTAGTAATTTGTAGGATTTCTAGACTTAAACTTAGTATGCTAAGTGGAGATTGTGAGATGTGTGTCTGATACATTTTAGACACGAGCACTAGTTTATTTTAGGAAAGTTGCCTAAAATGCTTCTATGTGCTAAATGTTATATGTTGCCATTATTTGTTCGGATCTACGGTTTGTTGCCAACTGGATCTGAAGGTTTATGTGTTTAGGATTCTAAGCATATGTCTACATTATTAGAACTACCATGTAATCGTTTGGAGTAATAAGGATGAATTGAAATCTTATCGTGAAAAAAGATCTAATTTCACCTTATTCGGTGTATAAATAAAAAATGGTGAGAACAAGAAGCGGAGTTGGAAATGCTGATGAAAACAGGAATCAACCGCCTGTAATTCAACAAGTACCTGTTGTAGCTGCTGCACCTGAGCCGATAACAATGGCTGGTGTACAAATGATGATTCAAACGATGTTGGATCGTCAGATGGAAGAAACAAGACGTATGCTTAGGCAGAATCGTGAAGAACCGTCAATTCAAGTGGAAGAGCCCGAGGAGAATGGAGGGCAGTCTGAAGGAGAAAACTTTAGTGGGGTCATTGGTCAAGACAACCCACCCGTGGTTAGGCGCAATAACCAGTATGGAGGAAATGATGGGCGTGGGTGCAAGTACAAGGATTTCATGGCGTCCAAACCACCATGTCTATCTGGAAGCCCGATGCCGGTGCAAGTTATGGACTGGGTCTCCGAAATGGAGACTATGTTTGAAAGTTGCGAATGCAGCAACAGGCAGAAGACCGCTCTTGCAATCCCTCTGCTAAAATCTGGCGTGTTGAGTTGGTGGAAGCTGTTAGCTGACTCTATGCCCAAGGGAGAAGCAAGCAAAATGTCTTGGGAAGACTTTATGGAACAACTAAAACTGCAATACTGCACTGAGCAGGACCTTCTGGAAATCAGTAATGAGTTTCAGAATTTGAAGAAAGGGAAATTGAGCGTTACTGAATACGCTGCAAGTTTCACAGAAAAGATGAAGTTTATCCCATATTTGGTGCCTACAGAACTCTCTAAGGTCAACAAGTTTGCCCTTGGACTACCAGCGGACTATGGTCCAATGGTTAAGCAAGCAACCACATTGAAAGCCGCCATCTGGGCTGCTAGAAATGTTGAGACCCAGATCAGGGAAAAAGGTCTGGAAAGGTCAAAGGTTGGTGAGAAGAGGAAAATCGATGGATTTTCAGGGTCCATCAAGAAAAGTAAATTCTCGAAGTCTAGTTCGAAGGGAAGTGGAGGAAAGGTAGAGGCGAAATGGTGCGACAAGTGCAAGAAGAAGCATCATGGGAAGTGTGGCGGGGAAACCACATGCTTCAAATGTGGAAAGCCAGGGCATTATGCCAACGACTGCACCTTCACCAAGAATGTTTGTTATGGTTATGGTGAGGAGGGGCACATCTCAAGGGATTGTCTGAAAAAGAAGGAAGAAGAAAGACCCAACATTCCGCCAAAGCCAAAGGCGAGAGCATTCCAGATGACACTGGAAGCTGCTAAAGATGAAGCTAATGTCGCTTCAGGTACCTTTCTCGTTAACAAATTGCCTGCCCAAATTTTATTTGATTCTGGAGCCAACTACTCCTTTATATCGCATCAATTTGGTAGAAAACTAGCTTTGCCTGTTGATAGACTAGATAATGCCTTATTAGTCGAAGTTGCTAGTGGCAAGTTTGTACCTGTTATCCATCGTATGAAAAACATCTTAATTGATCTAAATGGGAATAAGTTCCACGAGGAATTATTGCCTATCGAACTTAACGGTTTCGACATCGTTTTGTGAATGGATTGGCTTAGCGCCAATGATGCCGAAATTTTATGCAAAAAGAAAATAGTGAAAGTGAACTCGCCTGGAAAGGAATCGTTTATGGTGTACGGAGATAAACGCAGAGTAAATTTTGGAATCATTTCCCTAATGAAAGCCAGAAAATGTTTGACCAAGGGGTGTACATCATACTTAGCATTCGTGATCGACGCTAAGAAGGAAAAGAAGGTGATGCAAAATATTCCTGTTGTGTGTGATTATCCGGAAGTATTTCCCGAAGATCTTCCTGGATTACCGCCTGATCGACAAGTAGAACTTCGTATCGACTTGTTGCCCGGAACAATGCCAATTGCAAAATCACCTTATCGATTAGCACTGACGGAGATGAAGGAGCTAATGATGCAACTTCAAGAGTTATTGGACAAAGGTTTCATTAGACCTAGTTCATCACCCTGGGGAGCTCCGGTGTTATTCGTAAAGAAGAAAGATGGAAGCATGAGGATGTGCATTGATTACCGAGAGTTGAATAAGGCAACAATAAATAATAGATATCCATTGCCAAGGATTGATGACCTATTCGATCAACTACAAGGTTCAATTTATTTCTCAAAGATCGACCTGAGGTCAGGATATCATCAGCTGAAAGTAAGAGAGCAGGATATAAAGAAGACTGCATTCAGAACACGATATGGACACTACGAGTTTTTGGTTATGTCGTTTGGACTAACCAATGCTCCAGCAGCATTCATGGATTTAATGAACAGAGTTTGTAATCCGTTCCTAGATAAATCTGTGATAGTGTTCATAGATGACATTCTGATTTATTCAAAAAGCCAAGATGAGCATGGCAGACACTTGCGAGAAGTGTTGGAAGTCTTGAAGAAGGAGAAGTTGTATGCGAAGTTCTCCAAATGTGATTTTTGGATTCATGAAGTCCAATTCTTAGGTCACGTGGTCAACCAAGAAGGGATAATGGTTGATCCAGCGAAGATCGAAGCTGTGATGAAGTGGGAACAACCGAAAAGTCCCACGGAGATCCGAAGCTTTTTAGGATTAGCCGGATATTACCGAAGGTTTATCCAAGGCTTTTCTTCAATCACTAGTCCATTAACAGCTTTGACCCACAAAGGAGCTATTTATGCTTGGAGTGATAAGCATAAAGAAGCATTTGAGAAGCTAAAGAAGAAACTATGCGAGGCACCGATACTTTCTCTACTCGATGTAGTTGAAGACTTCGCTATTTATAGCGATGCGTCTGGAGTTGGATTTGGTTGCGTTTTGACCCAAAGGGATAAGGTGATCGCATATGCGTCTCGACAGCTGAAGGAGCATGAAAGGAACTACCCGACTCATGATTTGGAGTTGGCAGCGGTAGTTTTCGCTCTGAAGATATGGAGGCATTACCTCTATGGCACAAAGTGAAAACTTTTCACTGATCATAAGAGTCTCCAATATCTCTTTGGTCAGAAGGAATTGAATATGAGGCAACGACGCTGGCTGGAATTACTTAAAGACTACGACTGTGAGATACTTTACCACCCCGGTAAAGCCAATGTTGTTGCTGATGCTCTCAGTCGGAAAGTCAATCTTGAAAGGAGAAGGCCAAGAGCATTGAGAATTGAAGTTGTCTCGACTATTTTGGAAAGTATAAAGAAAGCTCAAAGCGAAGCTTCTGAGAAGAATGACCGAAAGGAGGAACGTTTGGGCAAAACGTTGGTGTTCGGTATATGACTGAAGGTGTTCCAAGATCGGATTTGGATACCTAAGACAGGAGGAGTCAGATATCTTCTGATGGAAGAAGCTCACAAAACCATGTACTCGATTCATCCCGGTAGCACAAAAATGTATAGGGGCCTGAAACCCTATTATTGGTGGCCGACGATGAAGCTCGACATTGCGAAGTATGTGGCCGAGTGTGTGACTTGTGCAAGAGTCAAGGCACAACATCAGAAACCATACGGGAGTTTAGAACCATTACCTGTGCCTATGGGTAAGTGGGAAGACATTGCTATGGATTTTGTCACTAAACTACCCAGAACAAAAAGTGGTCACGACATGATTTGGGTGGTCGTTGATCGATTCACTAAGAGTGCGCATTTCATAGCAGCCAATGAGAAATGGTCTATGGAAAAGCTTGCGAATTCTTACGTGAAGGAAATTGTGAGGCTTCACGGTGTTCCGTTAACAATTGTGTCGGATCGTGATAGCCGTTTCACCTCACGATTTTGGAAAAGTCTACAAGAGGAATTGGGTACTAAGTTGTGTTTAAGTACAGCTTACCATCCGCAGACTGATGGTCAGAGCGAGCGGACAATACAAACACTTGAAGATATGTTGAGAGCGTGTACCTTGGAATTCCTAGGTAATTGGGATGAACATTTACCTTTGGTAGAATTTTCCTATAATAACAGTTTTCACTCGAGCATAAAGATGGCACCTTATCAAGCATTGTATGGACAGAAGTGTCGTACGCCGTCTTGTTGGCTTGAGGCTGGGGAAAAGCAGTTTATGGGGCCGGAGATAGTCCATCAAACTGCTGAAAAGTTGAAAATAATTAGGGAGAGAATGTTAGCAGCTCAGGACCATCAAAAGAGCTATGCTGACAAAAAGCGAAGACCGATGACTTTCGAAGTTGGAGATTCGGTTTTGCTTAAAGTCTCGCCGTGGAAGAGACTTATAAGATTTGGTAAAAGGGGAAAGTTAAGTCCAAGGTTTATTGGACCGTTTAAAGTTCTTCAGAGGATTGGGAACCAAGCTTACAAGCTCGAACTACCAGAAGAACTGAATGGAATTCATAACACTTTTCATGTGTGTTATTTGAGGAAGTTAACGGGAGAAGTTCCCGACATGATACCACTTTCGGAGTTGAGGATCGATGAGAACAAAAGGTTGAGTGAGGAACCGGAGGCAATCGTTGACCGAAAGACTAAGAAATTGCGACGTAAGATGGTTTAGTTAGTGTTTGTCCGATGGAAACACACGAATGGGCCAAATCTCACCTAGGAGACGGAGAGTGACATGATGAGTCGCTACCCGCAATTGTTTGTTGATGTGTGATTCCGGGGACGGAATCATTCTAAGGTGGAGAGAATTGTAACGCCCGTGTTTCTGGGCTTGCCATTTTTAGCAATGTAATAGTCTAGGTTAACCTTTGTAACCCAATTTGAAATAATAAAAAATGTATTATTTGTGAATTATGTGAATTATGTGATTTATGTGTTTATTTTCTTAATTATTATAATTTAATGAATTAAGAATAAAATAAGCGTCAAAATTAAAGTATTAGATATGCCCGATATCTTTGCATAAAGTTGTAGTGGCCGAAACGAGGTTTCCGAATATATATAGAACGCCCAAATCTGACTTCGTATTAGGAAGTTATGAATTTCTGAAGTTTCAACTAGGCAGTATCCAGCCCGAATACTCGATTTGAGATCGAGCGGTTTTTAACCGAAACAATCTAAACGAGAATCGAAGATCTCGTTGTTAGTAGTGAAAGGATGAAAAGATAGGCGAGAACGGACGTCGGACGAAGAAGTTATGAATTTATAACAAAGTTTTTCTGTCCCGGCCTCCTAAAAATAATTAATAAAAATAAATTCAAAATTAGCCAACGGAGTGTAAACGAAAGTTGTAGAGCGTAGTCTCACCTACGCGTGGATATAAAGAACATCGAAAACGGAGTTCGTATGAAGGAGATATGAATTTTTGAAGTTTATTAAATATTTAATATTTATTTTTAATTAAACCTCCGATATTATCCGAAGAGGAGTCAGCCGACCTATCCGAAGTAGGCCCCGCGTACTGATGTACGCCCAGCGTACAACGAAGGATGACGAAGTCAGCACTCGAGTACCTCCGATGACGCAAGTGCTTACGATCTGAGGCGTATGCCCTGTGTAGCCTCGTACGCCCCGCGTACGTGCGAGGGTTCAGCCCCTATAAAAGGCTTGCGAAGGCAGTCGATTTTCTTTTACAAATTCCATCCTTTTCTCTCTAGTTTTTCCTCGATTTGCGTGTCGTTTATATCCCGAAGCCCCGGTAATATTTCAGAGCCCCGAAGCAAGATCCGAAGCCCCGAGGATCCCGAAGAGCGTTATTCCCGAGCCGAAGCTCTACCCGCGAGGAGCCCAATTTTTGTGAAGATCTTCCAGATCTACGAAGAGACACTACTTCTGCAAGCCGTAGTGCTGCCCGATCGTCTTCCGATTAAGTGAGTGTATAGTCTCTTTCAATACACGATATTATACAAGTAATCGTTAAAAGTATTTAAAAATATGGGATGTGAGTGTGTAGTCATTTTCATTCCAAGGCAATATTATAAAGTATTCTATATAAAATACGTGTTATGTGGATATATTTTGTTGTTATATGTGTGAATGTATATTCACTCTCTTCTATCTCATAGATCTGATATATTCTCTATGAAATATGTGATATGTGTGTATGCCTCATCTGTTATGTGGAATATGTATTGATTAAAGCATGCTATACAGGTTTTTAAACAATGTATAAAAATGTATATTTTTATCTACTAATATGTTGGGTAGAACATGGGTAGATAATTGGTGTGAAATAAACAGATGAGAGGCCTCGGTGTTATTGGTGTTATTCTAGTCATTCAGCAGAGTATGGATGACGACCACGGACTATTCTAGACTGTCCTATGGAACACTAGCATGCTCATTACCTGTAGGTGTTGTGAACGACGTGTTCACCGGTGTACTCTATCCCCCACATGGTTGCCTTTAGGGCACTTATTGTTGAGGAATCCCCTCTACAGTAATGTCCGTCCCGATGAAAATCCTGAATTAGCTTCCTTATAATAGATGTTATTTTAGGGACATAAAGTGAGGATAACGGGAATGGGTAATCGGGTTTTATTGTGGATTGTTGAAATTAAATATAATTATTGTGGGTTGAAAACCCTATATGCTCACCAGGCTCCCAAGCCTGACCCACTCAGTTTATTTGTATTACAGGAAGTGGCGCAAGAGCTTCAGATGGGTGAATCATCAAGTTGTTTTGTTTACAAGTCTGTATATGTATATATTGGTTGAATGACTTGTAATGTTATCGTTTATGCTTTATGATCTGTATCGAAACATGACATCCCAACTTTTGATTATGAAATGAAATCATATTTCTATATGAAATGTTTTGATAAATATCTATTTTATCATGTTTTGTTTTTGGGAACAAATTCCGCATCTCTTTTAAAATTAAAAATGATTTACTCTGAAAATGTTTAAAAAGCATAAATGAAAACGGTCTTTTCTGGCCGAGATTTTGGGGATGTCACATTCACGTGGTGGTATGCATGTGTACTGATAGTGTATGATTGTATGATTAGACTACCATAGTCTTTTGTTATGATATTTGGAAGGTTGGTCAATGAGATCATATGTGGTCCTATGGGATGATGCCTTGGAGGCTACATGCCCAATATAAGGATAGTTTGGAGCTTACATGACCTATAGGATGATGGTTGGGAGCATACATGCCCAATAGGATGATGAATTGGAGCCTACATGTCATATGAGATGATGATTGGGAGCCTACATGCCTAATAGAAGAATAACTGGGAGCCTAAAGTTGTATGCATTGTATGTGTGATGAAATATGTGGTATACTAGGCAACTCAAATAAGATTCATGCTTACTCATTATATTTAAATGTTTTTCAGGTTGTTCTGGTGAGAAAGAAAAAGGCGCAACATGATTGTACTCGCATCTATATCTTGTTTTTGAGACTTCCTCTTGACTCTATATTATGTTTTATGTATTTAAACCTAATGGATGATTATGTTACTTTTTAAGAAAATGGTTTGTGTTGTTTAAATTGCATTTCAAAAGAAAATTTTGGTTGAAAATTTGAGACGTTACAATACAATTGTTCTCTTTCTAGCCAGCGTCAACAGTGTATTTCTAATCAATGTATCGTTGCTTGCATTGAAGTGTCGTTGAATATTTCCTTGAAGATCACGATGATTGATCAGTAAGTAGATCTAAACTATTTTTTATAATTTTATGAAAAAACATGAATAAGTAGAAGTTTTAACTTAGTAGAAGTTTTGATGCAAGTGATCATGGAGTTACAGTTGCAAATATCTTTGGAGTAAGTCAAAGTTTTCATTTCACTTTTTTTTTTAGCTTTTGGATCTGTTGGGAAAATGGCCTCAGTGACCACTAACAGTCCTTCCAATAGCAATAATAGAGAAAATAATTTGACACAATATATGTGGAAAACTCTAAAACTGAAGAAAACTCACGAGCCTCCAGAGAGATAGATTTATTATATAATAAATTGTTACAATTACATAGACTAATCTCTCAAATCTATCCCAAATTTCACTCACATTCTCCAAAGAGTTAACTAACACTTGCGACACCCCAAAACAAGAAAAGAAAGAAATGATCAAACACTTCAAGTGTATTTTGGTTGAGCGTTTTGAAACCTAAGCCTTGGACTCTATTTATAAACTTGAAGTCCTCCAAACTTTCATCTTTGTAGCAATGTGGGATGCAAACCACTATTTATTCCTTTAGGCAAAGCTCAACAATCTCCATTTTGGATAAATGAATGAAAACCCTAGCCACATAGAAAAAGAACATTGTCTTCAATCGAAAATTATAAGTCTAAAGTCACAGAATTATCGTACTTTGCAATAAAAGAGTATCACCACCTAGAATATAACATATTTTGAAAAGTTATGGCTAACCCACTTGGCTAACAAGCCGTCTAACAATGTATTTCTAACAAGGAGGTCTTGTGTTCACAGACATATACTAACTCGTCGTTCTAAAAATAAGAATATAACATATTTTTCTTTTAATGTTGAATCATTATTTATGCAATTTTACGCTCTCAACTAGTTTTTTACCAAACATAATATTTTAATAACTAGCAACCAACTTTTTAGCTATAAGCAACATTTTCATTTTATTATTATTATTTTCATTTTGATTTTTTTGACATATCTATATTAATAAAATTGAGAGAGAGAGAGAGAGAGAGAGAGAGAGAGAGACCATGGGTGGGTGTAGGGTGCGTTTTTTATTTGTTTAATTATCAAAGTAACAGATTAAATGTAAAAGAAAAAAAATTGTCATTTCAACTTTTGAGGCACCAAAACCACAAAAAAAAAAAAAAAAAAAAAAAAAAAAAAAAAAAATTGATTTTGGACCTTCTATACAAATTGAAAATTTTTTGAACTCTATCCATAATTTTTTGCAAACCACAAGGATCAATTCTGCAGTTTACTATCTGTAGTATTCCAGAAATTATATATAAATTCTCTAAACCCATAAATATTTGGTTATTATCTACAATCAATTTACAAAGGATGACTTATTTGTAGATCTTTAATAATAATAATGAATTCTATAGACTATTTATCTTTTACATGAATATTTAACAGCTCACAGTAATTGAACAAAATCATGGCATGATATTTGAGATAAGATTATGATATGGGATCCAAGCAATTTGATATAGACATAAATAATCAAATGGACCGTCATTAAAAATTTACTTTAATTTTCTAAAGTATTGGTGAAAATATGTTTCTTTCAAGTTTCAACGAAAAATAAAAAATATAGTTTATAAGATCTTGCTTTAGCTTATTGAAACTTGTTGCACACTCATTTTATGATATTGAACTCTTTTTATATTCATTTTAACCTGGCAGTAAATTTCTACCCATAATAAATTATTATCAAGCAGTTAGTTTTTTAGTTTTCAGCAAGTTTTTTTATAGCAAATTTGGCGAGGCTTCTTTATGGTTTTTGGTTTACAAAAATAAAACCTTTAATTGTGATAAAAAGGGTTTGATATTATATGGTAAATCTCATTTTATTTAAAGTGATTATATGATTAATCTGGGTTTGATTTTTGAAGCTGCCTTCATAGTTGGTCTAACAATTTTCTTCCACTAACATGAATTCTCATAATTCACATTCCTGTTTTTCAATTTGGGAAATCAAACAACAAAGTCAAAATCTTTTTACTCCTCATAAAAATTCACTTTTTATAAAAGCACAAAACACCATGGTAAGAGTAGCCGCATTACATAATCAAAGTCAAAGCTTTTTACGAATTTATGTAAGACAAGGGTCAAACATGTTATATGTTGAAAGTAAAAGGGTCTAAGTTAGATCACTGGAAATAGCTGAAGGTATACAGTGTGTTAACAGAATGTCTCGAGTTGCCTCCTTTGCCATCTTCGTCCGTAACACCACAATCTACACAAAAGTCATAAATAACGCTTAGTAACATTTCTGACGTGGCATCAAGCAATGATGACATGGCAATACAATTTATTGAACTTCATGGCCTCAGGATTAATGAAATAATTCCTTGTTTAGTCCCTGTAGTTTTTAACTTAAAATAATTATACTTTTGGACCCTATAGTTTTTAATATGAATTAATTACAGCTTTCGTCCCTATAGTTTTTAATTTCAATAACTACAGATTTGGCCCCTGTAGTTTTTAAATTCAATAATTACAGTTTCGGTCTATGTAGTTTATAATTTGCATTAGTTACAGTTTTGGTCCCTCCCTGTAGTTGTTAATTTAAGATAATTATAGTTTTAGTCCCTGTAGTTTTGAATTTGTATTAATTACAGTTTTAGCCCTTATTTCAAATTTTCAACAACTACATATTTTTCCCTATAGTTTTTAGTTTCAATAATTACAGTTTTGATCCCTGTAATTTAAATTTTACATTAGTTACAGTTTTAGTCCCTGTAATCCAAGACATCCCCACTAACCTGGTCATATTCAAGGTCAAACTTGAGGAATTCTTCATTACAACTTTCCACCATATCAGCCAAGCTCTTCAGATTCCTCACTGGCTTGTTGTTAAAAGCAACAACCTACATAAAAACAAAACAAACAGTGAGAAAGACTAACAAATTAACAATATATGAAAATTATGATTATAGTCATTTATAATTATTTCTTGCTTGTTTTTTTCTGTTTACCTGAGTATTTACTATTTCTTCATACCCAATATTGATATCAGCCACAAGCACCTGAAACGGAAGAAAAAAAAACAACTTTAATATTTGATATGATCAATGGGAGAATGAAAATTTATAAATAAATAAATTTAAAAAAAAAAAAAACAAACCTGGGAAACTACAACAAGTTGTTCATCAATAGATTGTGCCATGGCATGAAGATGTTTGTCCAGTAGTTTCACCGGAGCATCAAAATCATAATCTTTTCCATACTGAATCCCAAAAGTTATTTTTTTTTTTAAAAGAAACGTTATGAAAGAAATTAAAAAATAAATAAATAAATAAAAGCACGCACCTCAGAGCGCAAATATGGGACAGATACAGGAGTGAAAACAAATCCTGCAATGATGTAATAGGAGGGGGGTTGGCCTCCAATGTGTGCAGGTATAAGTCTCTTGTGAGTTGCAAGTTTTATGTTGAATTCATGTATCTTTGATTTTCTAAGGATTTTAACAAGAGCTTTATCCCCTGTATATTTTTGTGAAACAAGGTAACTGAAACCGATTCGCTCCCCATGCCTGAAGGGAACTGAAAACAATCAAAATGGAAAGCTGAGTCGGTGTTTATAAAAAAAGAAAGGGGTAAAATGGTCATTTTTACATGGGCTTTACATGTTTGTTTTGTGATGTAAGTGTAACTCAGGGACTGAAAGCGTTAGGAAACGGTAAATAAGGACGAAATGTGCAAAAAGATTCTTTTTTGGACCATACTGGAAAAATGAGATAAGCTAGGGACCAAAAGTGTATTTATTTTGAAAGTATTTCCAAAAAATCAGAATGGAATAAATCAGAATGCACATCAACAAAACCTTATAATGGTTTAAATAAAACATAAATAGTGATAGTGTAGAATCTTTATCTTAAAAAAATAAATCTTGTAGTTTTGTTCAGAATAATAACAAATATATTAATAATTGTACCACATGTGCAGCCTGTAGCAGAAAGTCATAAACCAGCAAACAGTAAAAATATTTAAAGTGGAAAAGTTTTCAAAGGCTATTAATCATGATAAAGGATGATGAGGGCATTCATGTCTTTTGCATAGAGAAGACAAACATACCTGTTCCATCATTAGCAACATTAACCCCATCAAAGCTAAGGATTATATCAGAAGGATTTAAGACATTAGATTCTGGAGCTGTAGGTTCAATTCTTTTGATTCGAACACCTTTATGTTCATTGCCCATTCCCATTGACATCCTTAGATCTGGATTCTCCATCTTTTGCCACTCAACTCCAAGAATCGGGAACCCTAATCAATTCAAGATTTCTAAACTCTAAGTTCATGAAAAAACAAGATGAAATAAGTAGGTGAAAGTGATGGGAATCACCTGTGTATTCACCATTCTTCTCATAGTCTTGAATAAAATGCATAATAACTGGGGTTGGTATGACATAACCAATATTCTCTGCATCTTCATGTTTAAGAGACTGAAATGCAATACCAACACACTCTCCTTTGTCATTAAAGGCAGGGCCACCAGAATTCCCAGAGTTTATTGCAGCATCAATCTGCAAAATAATCAATAATCAGAAAAACAATACAGAGCAATGATAAATGAAAAATGAAGGGAGAGTGTGTATCAAGATTTCTACTTGCAAACCAAGAAGTTCGGTTGATCCATGAACATAAGATAATATCTCTATGCGAGAGACAACTCCACTGGTAACTGAGATTGTATCTCCTCCAATAGGATAGCCAACAACAGTCACAGCATCTTGTAATGCAGGCAAATCTCCGAACTCCAATGGTGAAATTCCTTCCCAGAATTCATCATCGTTCACAGTCAACATTGCTGCAAACCATGTAAATTTTTTTAGTTTAAGACAAACTATGCAAATAGATAGGTTAAAATAAACTTCATGGCTGATGAGAAGTGAAGTGATAGCTACATTTCAAATATAAAATTGATGGTTTGTGGCATGTTTCTATTTATAATAGCAAAATAATAACCAAGGATTACGCATCAATGAATAAAATATGCACCGACCTATATCGCATTCAGTTCCGATGGCAAGCACGGTGGCCAAATACTTAGTATCGGAGCCACGTTTCTTAACTTTGACCTGAGTATGATGCTCTACGGAATGCGCATTTGTCAAAACTCTCCTTCCTCCGATGATAAATCCGCTACTACTGGAACTATATTGCCTCTTCCGTTGCCATGGCAACGAGAAATTCGGTTCTGTATGAACGCAAAACACCTTAACCACCGCATCCATCGACGGAACAACCTTCCCGACGCTCTCCCATTGCGGAGGACCGTCCGCAACAGTCGCAAGGATGTCGCAATCACCGTTGTGGTCGCTATGTCTAGACGCTCTTCGTTCAGGAGACACAACAATGGCGACGTCATCAGCTTTTTCTTTTCCAGTCTTCCTACGACGTTTGGAACCACGGCGGTCGGATTTGGTAGTATCAGCAGCAGCGTTTAAGGAAGCTACGACCTCTTCCGCAACGGCGGTGTTTGAGTTAGGGTTTGCTTCTGCGTCCACTGCATTTTTAGGTTTCCGTCCACGTTTTCTCACTGCTTTATCCATACTTAGCGTTTAATTTTCCGATCAATGGCGAGTACGTAACATACCGGCGCCTTTAGAGGTCTGGGAATGGCGGAGAAGGATTGGATTTTGATAATTTCCGGCGGGGACAAGACGAAGAGATGACGGAATGGGTTTGGGCTTCATACGTAACGTAAGCTCTATATTTATGAATTGGGTTAGACTCTTAACAGCCCACGTAACGAGCCCAACTGGTTTGATCCAGACCGGTTTTGTGACTTTGTCAGGTTCAAAACCACTACTGAACCGGGTTTTGATTATTTTCAAATTTTATAACAACATTATATTCGTTCGACTTTTAGTTTTATTATATTTTGAATTTTGACGATAACGATCTTATACCATCTTTATGCACATTCTCATTACTTGAGAAAATAATGTATTATATCTAGTATACATGTTAGTCACTAAATTGTTTTTTTACACCACTAAACTTTTTTCGGAAAGTATAATTTTTATCAAATATCATTGGTTATGTCAGTTACTTTGTTTATTTGGAAAAAAAAACGATTAAATATTAATGATGTGGATATTACATGTATAAAATTAATGACTTGAGAGGCAATGTATTATACATTATGTATATATTAATCACTAAGCTATTTTTATGTACGGTTTACCTACCAATAACTTTCTTTAGATCTTCAAACACTATCGTTACACAATGTATTGTAGATAAATGTTGATTCGGCATCTACATAGATCACAAGGATCTAATATGCAATTGTAGGCTTATCTTTAAAGTGTAGGCCATGTAACTCAAATATGAACAAGGTTCCAACAATTTCATCTTTTTTTGCGTTTTCCAACTCGAATACAAAGGGGAAAACTGAAATTCCATGCAATTGTTGTCTATCATCTCAAATTAGAACATTTTGTATTAAAGATATATAACGAGGAAGGTTTCGGTGTGCCTTAATTCTATGATAAGTGGTTTTACATTCGATTTTAACTTATCCTCTTGAACTTTAAGTAAATAAACCATATCACATTAGTAGTTTTCAGGGTCTTTTTTCTTTTGCATTGTGCCTCAAACTTGTTTTCACCAATCATGCGTTGAAATTTATGGAACAAGGGATGCATGTTAGTCAACTTACATGTTGAATTTAAGCCCACTATCATATATTAGATCCACCTCAATCATGTCAATAACAAATTAGTGTTTACCTATAATAGCTTGTTGTAACGGTAATCTTTTAACAACTGAATATAGTTTAATAGTAATCATGTATTAAAAATAATTTAGTGGCTATGTAACATCATGAACTACAGTTACAATTTTTATTGATTATATATTAAATTTTAGTTGGGTGACTCGACGAGTTGGAGGTCCAGACTCGTCGAGTAGAGGCTGAGTTGGTCGCGTGAGTTTTATGACCAACTCGACAAGTTGAGAGACCAACTCATCGAGTTGGAGCTGTTTGAGGAAACCCTAGTTAAAGGACTCTAAGCCTCCACCCCGCCTCCCTCATCACTCTCCACATCCAAAGAACAAACCCTAGTAAGCTAAACCCTATCTTGAGTGTGTGAGGCTTAAGATGTTTATTTTGGTGGGATTCTTGAAGAGGCTTGAGGATTCAGGAGCTTGGATCAAGTGGGAGGCTAAGAATCTGTTATCTACTTCTTTTTGGCATCCTATTTCAGGTAACAAGTCATTACCTTGATCACTCTAACATTAGATCCCCTTATTTGTGAGTTATGGCTTTTCTAGCTTCTTTTTTAGTCGTTTATGATTTTGAGCATGATATGGAGATGAGACTTCGAATCTGGACAATAAGAGGTCCCTTGGACCAAGAGACACAAGCTTTATCAAGCTTAGGACAACCTACATGAGCTAATGTCCTTGTAAAGCCGTGTTTTGATGAGTTTAGCCCTTCTAGACCTGCATGGATGTAAAGCTTGCAACTTTATGTGGTATCTCAGCTTTGGGAGGCTAGATCTAAAGTTTGGAGTGGTGTTTCTACCTTAAAATGTTTGAATGAGAAAACAGACTTAAGGGACTCGACAAGTCGATAAGCCGACTCAGTTTCCCCGATGAGTCTGGACATGGGTAACTCGGCGAGTTGATGAGACAACTCGACGAGTTAAGTTGGGTTTTCGCGGAAATTTTGAAGGATCGATGGGGACTCGGCGAGTCACGTAGATGCACTCGGCGAGTCGAGTCAACATGGACTGTTGACTCGAGTGTTGACTTATGTTGACTTTAGGGTTTGGTCAAAATAGGGATTATGGGGACCATGGAGGGTTAAAATGGTCTTTTACCCATCCCAATAATTGAGAGAGAAAATAACTTAGTTTATTTTGAGTCATGATTAAGTGTTAATTAGAGATAATTATCCTATGTGTTAGGTGAAGGCTATTTCGGAGATTCGTGTACGAGGTTTATTGCTTGCTTACTTTCGAGGTGAGTCTTCTCACTATACTTTACCTAGAGTGGTAACCTTTGTGTGACCAGAGGGTCTTATGTGCTTATATTGAGTATTGTGATATCCTGCATTATGTCTTTGTGATTTATGTTGTGTATTATTTTGAGCTTACTGAGTTAGGACCGGAGGGTCCACCTAAGTTGTGGGACCAAGGGGTCCAACTGAGACACATTGATTGGAGGGTCTTATCTGAGTATAGCCATGAGAGGCTAATGAGATATGTGTGGTATTTTGGAGAACTCGCTAAACTTCGTGTTTACCGTTTTATGTGATATGTGTTTCAGGTTCTTCTCAAGATCATGGGAAGGCGTCAGCTTGATTGTACACACCAGAGAAAAAGTTATGTTTTGAGGATCCTAAATAATTAACCAAATAATTATGGAGTTCCGTTTTGTTAATTAAATAATTGGGATTTTGTAAAATGTGTTATGAGAATTATGTGATTTTAAAAATGAAAATTTTGTTTGAAAATTTACAGTGTTACAAGTTGGTATCAAAGCTTTGGTTTAAAGGATTCGGATGTACCTTCGGGTGTGTCTGGACTCAAACTGACGATTTGAGAAAAAATTTCAAAATACCCTTACTTATTTGTGTTGAGTTATTCTTGAGATATCAGTGATGCATGCTAGAGGATAAGCTAGGTAGTTCATAATTTAGGGCTAGAGTTGCCTGATTTGTGATGCTTTAGCTTAATGTGCCTTGAGTATGTGCAGAGTAAGAGTATCCAATGGGAATCTTTTAGAGAGAGCTTTGAGTAAAGGAGTAATCTAGGGGGATACCTAGATGAGCATTTGAGGAACCTACTAAGAGAGTAGTTAGATACCCACGAGAGGTAGGGTTGCTTGAGTTTGGTGATACCTTTTATGTGTGAATAGAGCAAGTGTAGTAGTAACCTAGAGTGGTTTTACGTGTTGGTGGAGATTATTCGATGCCCGAATGTTTCTTGCTTTGTGATTTGTGCTTTGTGCTTTGTGGAACTCTTCATGATGGGAGTCGGCTACTAAGTGAATATGACGATATTCGGGAGGTAGGTGGTTGGCATCATAAGGAGTTCCTCAGCATCTGATGACAGAGAAGTGTGAGGACCTAGGAAGAGCCTAGGGAGTGAACTTAGTCAAATGAGTACGCTGATAGAGGAGAGTATTCGCTGGAGAGCGAACATGCGTGACGGGATTGGTGATCGAGAAGGTTGAGAAGCTACTTAGGAATTCTGGGACGATCTGTGTGGAAAGTATGGGTAGATGTGGCAGGTAGTATGGGCTCGTACTACTGAAAGAAGAGGACCCATACTTGAAACAAGGAGAATTCTAGAGGTTATAAGTAGCAGACTAAGAGGAGATAACATAGTTTGAGTACCATGATTAGTATCAGATTGAGAGGAGATAACATGGTTCGAGTACCATGATTGGTAGTCGTTAGTGCTTTTGTCCTTACCAGTGGTCTCGTTGTGGTTGTTCGGACTGAGAACTTATGTGATAGGGTGTGGGGCCAGAGGTCCATGTTGGATGAGCTTCAATGGAACGTACCTTGAGAGCGATATTGAGTTAGGTTCCGAGAGATTTTACTGGTGAGATGCCAGTTGGAGTCACAAGACTCATGGATGATTAGAGATGACGTTTCGTGGAGGATTGCGATCTGAGATGGGCAATCAGTTGATAGCGGAGATATCATTTTCTGTGACAAGAGTTTCACTATTCCCGTTTCCTGTGAGAAGCAAAAGAGATAACGAGCTTCCGGTTTCCAAGTTTGGAGGTAAACCCCGTGGGGTAGCATATGGTTGCGACCTTTTCACCAGAATATTTGGGCAGTATGTCTGCCGCGAGGTATCTCTTTTACATGAGAGAGTCATCAGCAAGGACTGAGATGGATGAGGACAGGGGGGATACCCTCGTTGAAAGCAGTAAGGTGTAATTAGTAGCAGTTTCGAGTTATCAGTAGGAATATATCGGGGCGGTGGCCCTTGTGGTTTACATCGGACATCGACTATGAGAGTGAGATCTCTTGCTTCTATGATGATCCAAGCGATGGAATGTTGGTTGAAGGATCAAGGATGAGATGTGTCATAGTGCATTACTGTCATACAGAGGGTCACGTCTACTTTGGAACAATTGAGATGTTTGGTAGTGGGTCGGTATGGGATTTTGGTGACTAGGGGCAGTCACGTTGGAAAGTTTCTAGGGATTTCATCTGAGATTTGGGATATATAGAATTTGCATGGTCTTTAGTGGAAGATCATCGAGTGTTATGTGGTACATTTCAAGAGTAAGTGTGTTGTACCTGGTGAAACAGTATGTGGTGTAGTCTGTTGGTATGCCAATTGGCGATAGTTCGAACCCTAGGTGGGAGAGAACTAGGGTATTCTGTTGGGTGGATCAACGATTTATTTCATGATGAGGTGGTTGCTTCCATCCGCGCTAAGATTCCAGAGATGTTCGGGACTATCAAGACCACCCTGATCGAGACTTTTGATGAGCGTTATGTTGCTCTTACTGATGTTGTTGTTGCTGCAGCCACTACGGCCGTTGCTGCTGCCAGGCCGCAGGGGGTGACGCGTTGTTGTACCGGGAGTTCAAAAACACGAAGCCACCAGAGTTTGATGGGACTCAGGATCCGATAGTTGCGATGAGGTGGATCTCTGACATTGAGGGGTGCTTCTACACATGTTCATGTCCGGAGCATCTAAGGTTCGGTTCGCGCTGAACCAGCTTCGCTTGGGGGCGAAGGATTGGTGGAAGTTTGTGACAACGCACTATTCTTTTGTAGAGCTTGCTGCGGTGACCTGGGAGAGGTTCACCGCTATGTTTCGTGATGAGTACGTTCCCCCAGTGGAAAGGGAGCGTTTGGCCCAGGAGTTCTTGACCCTCAAGCAGGGTACGGAGTCTGTTACTGTGATCACCAGAATGTTTAATGAGAGGGCGATGTTCTACCCTGAGCAGGCACGTATGAGCCGGTATTTGAGCATTTTGAGGAGAGACATCCGCGAGTTCGTGGCGAACTCGACATACCGGACATTTTCCGAGCTTCAGGCAAATGCCTGAAAGAGGGAGATTGAGCTAGAGACTCAGGCCAGGGAGGAGGCGGAGTCTCAAGGGAGGGATTGGCGACCGGCACAGTCCCAGCCAGCTGCCAAGCGAGCTAAGCCCGCCGATTCGAGATCTGGGAACCAGAAGGGCCGCACTTGTGGCAAGTGCGGCAAGAGTCATGAGGGGGTGTGTAGAGCAGGGTCTTGCTACAAGTGTGGCAATGAGGGGCATATGGCCAAGGATTTCCCCAAGGGGTTTGCAGTTTGTTTTCACTGCAACCAGACTGGACACCGGAAGGCGGAGTGTCCGCAGTTACGCGAGACAACTCAGAGAGATTCTCAGGGGCCTGCCCCCGCTGCTATTCGAGCTATAGAGAGTCGGCCGGTGAAGGTCGAGACGCCGAAGGCTTGCGGGAGAGCCTTCCAGTTGACAGCGGAGGAAGTCCGCGCAACACCCGATGTTGTGGCTGGTATGTATTCTTTCATATGTTTATTTTGAATTTGTGGTGTTATGCTTATATTGTGATATGCGTAGGTATATTTCTTGTATGTTCTGTGCCTGCTTTGGTGTTATTTGACTCAGGTGCGAGTCGGTCTTTTGTGTCGTTAGCCTTTAGTCAGCACATCAGAATTCATCTTGAGGCGTTGAGTCGACCTTTGCGAGTTTCCATAGCTGACAAGAAAGCAGTGTATGCCACCGATGTGATTCGAGGATGTGTGCTCGAGATATTCGGCGTTGAGTTTCCGATTGATTTGGTCCCAATTGCTATGGGAGATGCCTGTGTCATCGTGGGCATGGACTGGTTGAGCAGATTTGGAGCGGTTATCGACTGCGAGCGATAGCTGGTGACCATACGAGGCCCTAGTGGGGGAGTTCTTACGGTTTATGGCGAGGGTACCCATTCTGGGTCGACGTTTTGTTCAGCTGCGAGAGCGAGGCAGAGTCTATAGCAGGGCTGTAGTGGGTATATGGCTTACGTGATGGATACGAGGATAGGTGCAGAGAGACCGTGGTCGGTCGATGAGGTCCCGATAGTGTGTGAGTTCCCAGATGTTTTCCCCGAGGAGTTGCCGGGTGTGCCTCCCCAGAGGCAGGTGGAGTTTCATATTGACTTGGTTCCGGGAGCAGCGCCTATCGCCAAGGCGCCTTACCGCCTTGCACCTCCAGAGATGCAGGAATTGTCCTCGCAGCTTCAGGAGCTGCTAGGGAAGGGGTTTATATGACCGAGTAGCTCGCCGTGGGGGGCGCCGATCCTTTTTTTCAAGAAGATGGATGGTTCACACCGGATTTGCATTGATTACCGGGAGTTAAACAAGCTGACGGTCAAGAACCGTTACCCCTTATCGAGGATCGACGATTTATTCGATCAGTTGCAGGGAGCGTCTTGGTTCTCCAAGATTGATTTGAGGTATGGATATCATCAGATGAGGGTGCGTGATGAGGATATCCAGAAGACGGCGTTCAGGACTCGTTATAGGCATTACGAGTTCATGGTGATGCCTTTCGGGCTCACCAATGCACCGACGACGTTCATGGATCTCATGAACAGGGTGTGCAGGCCGATGTTGGATCGTTCGATAATCGTGTTTATTGATGATATATTGGTGTATTCGAGGTTCACAGAGTAGCATGAGGAGCATTTGAGGGAGATCCTCGGAGTTCTGAGATCGGAGAGGCTGTACGCCAAATTCTCCAAGTGTGATTTCTGGTTACGGGAGGTCCAGTTTCTTGGGCACCTCGTCAACCAGAATGGGATATTGGTCGATCCGGCCAAGATTGAGGCGATGATGAGTTGGGAGGTGCCGAAATCCCCTTCGGAGATCAGGAGTTTCCTGGGGTTGGCCGGATATTATCGGAGATTCATTGAGGGTTTCTCCAGGATTGCGGTTCCTCTCACCAGGCTGACCCGGAAGGGTGTGGCTTTTAGTTGGGCCCCGGAGCAGCAGGCCTCATTCGAGACACTTCACCATAGATTGTGCGGAGCCCCAGTGTTGGCTCTTCCGGAGGGAATGGAGGATTTTGTGGTATATTGTGACGCATCGTATCGGGACTGGGTGCGGTGCTGATGCAGAGAGGGCATGTGATAGCATACGCATCGAGGCAGCTGAAACCTCATGAGACAAGGTATCCTACGCACGATCTGGAGTTAGGGGCTGTGGTGTTCGCCCTCAAGATCTGGTGTCACTATTTGTATGGGGTTTGATGTACCATATACACGGACCATAAGAGCTTGAAGTATCTGATGGATTAGCCCAACCTGAACATGTGCCATAGGAGATGGTTGGACGTGGTAAAGGATTATGAGTGTGAGATCCTGTACCACTCGGGCAAAGCTAACGTGGTAGTCGATGCCTTGAGTCGTATGGCAGAGAGTGCCCTTTTGCGAGATGTTTGTATGACGTTGACAATGATGACTTCGGTGTTGGACACCATTCGTGAGGCCCAGGTGGAGGCCATGAGATCGGAGAACTGCAAGCGAGAGCGTGTGATTGGGCAGATATCAGAGTTCATTGCCGATAGTCGGGGGCTTATGACCTTCCAGGGACGGATTTGGGTGCCATTTGAGGGTGGGGCACGTGCTATTTTGATGAAGGAGGCGCACCGGTCGAGGTTTTCGATCCATCCCCGGGCCATTAAGATGTATTTGGACCTGAAAAGAGATTATTGGTGGCCCTGTATGAAGAGGGATGTGGCTTGGTTTGTAGAGAGGTACTTGACCTGTCGCAGGGTTAAGGCTGAGCACCAGTGTCCGCATGGCAAGTTGCAGCCGCTTGAGGTTCCCCAGTGGAAGTGGGAACAAATTTACATGGATTTTATCACCAAATTATCGAGGACTGCGAGAGGCGTCGATGCAATTTGGGTGATCGTTGACCGGATGATGAAGAGCGCTCATTTTCTTGCAATCAGTGAGAGCTCTTCCGCACAGAAGTTGGCTGAGATATATGTGAGAGAGGTGGTGTCTCGGCATGGGGTGTTGATCTCGATTGTGTCCGATCGAGATGTGCGTTTCACTTCCAGGTTTTGGAAGAAGTTTCATGAGGAGTTGGGTACAAGACTGCATTTCAGCACTGCTTACCACCCTCAGACCGACGGTCAGAGTGAGCGGACTATTCAGACGCTCGAGGACATGCTTCGTGCATGTGTATTGGACTTTAGAGGGAGTTAGGACACGTATCTGCCTTTGGCTGATTTTTCCTATAACAACAGCCATCATTCGAGTATTGGTATGCCTCCCTTCGAGCTGTTGTATGGAAGGAGGTGTCAGACTCCCATTTGCTGGGGAGAGGTAGGGCAGCGTGTGATAGGTAGCACTGAGATAGTGCTTCAGACATCAGAGCAGGTACAGCAGGTTAGATAGAGGTTACTGACGGCTCAGAGTCGTTAGAAGAGTTATGCGGACCGATGACGATCTGAGCTTGAGTTCCAAGTAGGGGACTTGTACTCCTGAAGGTATCTCCTTGGAAAGGAGTGATCCGATTCAGGAAGAGGGGCAAGCTGGGGCCCCAGTACATCAGACCGTTCAGGGTGACCGCGAGGGTGGGCATGGTAGCATATCGATTGGAGCTACCTGCGGAGCTGAGCCAGATTCATGATACCTTCCACGTGTCTTAGTTGAGGAAGTGTATAACCGAAGTGTCGGTAGTGGTTCCACTGAAGGATATTCAGGTGGATGCGGGCTTGAATTATGCGGAGAAACCAATCGCGATTCGGGATCGGAAGATCAAGCATCTGAGGTACAAGGAGGTGTCATTGGTGCAGGTCCAGTGGCAACATCGGAAGGGGTCCGAGCTGACCTGGGAGCGGGAGTTGGAGATGCGGGAGCAACATCCAGAGTTGTTTATCAAGTAGGACTTCGAGGGCGAAGTCTGATTCTAGTGGGGGAGAATTGTAACATCCGGATTCCCAGGTATCGTGTTTTAAGTATTATCGTTAAATTTTATGGAGGGACTCGGCGGATTGGCGCTCAGACTCGCCGAGTGGAATCGCACATTGCCAGCCTGGATTAATGAGTGGACTCAGCGAGTCCATACGTGGACTCGGAGAGTCCGCGTTGTTTAATGAAACCCTAATTTTCGGGGTTTGTGCCCTATTTAAAGGCCTTATGGTCGTCATTTGCGGCCACCTTGTTCCAGAGAAACCCTAGAGAGAGAGAGAGGAAAGGCTTGAGTGCAAGAAAGGGCTTATAATCTCCATTTTTGGGGTGATTTTGCTAGAGAAAGAAGAGGGGATCCATTTAAAGCGAGAAGGGAGCTTGGATTGGAGCTGTTCATCGTGAGAGTTCATCTTTGGAGGTATAATTCCTTCTACTTCGTGTTGATATGATAGATTTCATGATTTTAGGGTTTTTACCTCCCCTTTTTATGAAATCTAGGGGGTATGAGGTCTCCTTTGTGTTGATGATATCATATCTGAGCCTTGAGAGGTCCATAGAGTCACTACCCTCTAGCTTTTTGCAAGCAAGTAAGCAATTGGAGACTAGGTTGCCATTTCTAGAGTTATTTCTCCATTTGAGGCTTGATATGGGTTGCATGCACGTAAAGGTTGCACCTTTACGTGACTTTTGAGTGTTTGAAGGATGGATCTACTGTTTGGTGAAGTAGATCTAGCCTTAAGAGATATTTTGAGAGTTTTCATGGGAGAAACTCGCCGAGCCCATAAGGGACTCGACGAGTCGAGTCGGGTTGCCCCGAGACTCGCGACCTGTGACGACCCGGGGAGTATATGGTTGACTCAACGAGTCAAGAGAGGACCAAGGGAAAAGAGGACAGGCGTGTACTCACCGAGTCACCCTATTTCACTCGGCGAGTCCGGTCAATGTTGACCGTTGACTTTGTTGACTATTAGGGTTTAGTCAGTGGTTGGATTTATGAGTCACTAAAGGGGTAAGATGGTCTTTTACCCTTCTTAGAGGATTTATAGAGAGGGGTTGGTCTAGCCTTTAGAGTTTGTATTAACTAGAGTATCTATTTTGTGAATAGGCGAAGGCTAGTGCAGTATTTCAGAGTTCGAGGTTTACCGAGTTATCCGAGGTGAGTCTTCTCATTATACTTTACCTAGAGTGGTAATTAGAGTATCTGACAGAGTAATTGTATGTTTCTGCATGATGTGATTTCTATGTGCTTTATGCTATGTATGTTACAGAGTTCACAAAGTTAGGACCGGATGGTCCACAGAGTTAGGGCCAAAGGGCCCATAGAGTTATGGGACTGGAGGGTCCCACTGAGGCACATTGACCAGAGAGTCAAACAGAGTTATAGCCTCGAGTGGCTAATATGCATTGTGTGTGGTATTTTGGGGAACTCACTAAGCATTTATGCTTACAGTTTTGTGTTATGTGTTTCAGGTACCAGTGAGGATCGTGGAAAGGCGCCGGCTTGATCAGTACACACACGAGGAGTTTTTACATTTTGATCTTGGGATGTGATGTTATGTTTTGACTATGTGATACAATGGTGTTTTTATAACAGTTATGAATGAAAATGTGTTTTATAAAATTTGAAAATTTATCTTGCCATTTTTGGGTGTTACATTTTCTGTCTTAAAACGTCCGAATGAGAAAACAGTCTTAAGGGACTTGACGAGTCGATGAGCCGACTCGACAAGTTGGCTAGGGTTTCCCTGATGAGTCTGGAGACGGGTAACTCGGCGAGTTGATGAGACAACTTAACGAGGTAAGTTGGGTTTTCGCGACAATTCTGAAGGATCGATGGGGACTCGATTAGTCACGTAGATGCGCTCGGCGAGTCGAGTCAACATGGACTATTGACTCGAGTGTTGACTTCTGTTGACTTTAGGGTTTGGTCAAGACAGGGATTATGGGAACCATGGAGGGGTAAAATGGTCTTTTACCCATCCCAAGAATTGAGAGAGAAAATAACTTAGTTTATTTAGAGTCGTGATTAAGTGTTAATTAGAGATAATTATCCTATGTGTTAGGCGGAGGTTATTTCGGAATTCATGTATGAGGTTTATTGCTTGCTTGCTTTCGAGGTGAGTCTTCTCACTATACTTTACCTAGAGTGGTAACCTTTGTGTAACTGGAGGGTCTTATGTGCTTATATTGAGTATTGTGATATCCTGCATTATGTCTTTGTGATTTATGATGTGTATTATTCTGAGCTTACTGAGTTAGGACCGGAGGGTCCACTCGAGTTGTGGGACCGGGGGGTCCCACCGAGACACATTGATCGGAGGGTCTTATCTGAGTATACCCATGAGAGGCTAATGAGATATGTGTGGTATTTTGGGGAACTCACTAAGCTTCGTGTTTACCATGTTTTGTGATAAGTGTTTCAGGTTCTTCTCAGGATCGCGAGAAGTCGTCAGCTTGATTGTACACACCAGAGAAAGAGTTATGTTTTGAGGATCCTGGACTATTAATCAAACAATTATGGAGTTCCGTTTTGTTAATTAAATAATTGGGATTTTGTGAAATGTGTTATGAGAATTATGTGATTTTAAAAATAAAAATTTTGTTTGAAAATTTACAGTGATACAGACTAACTTTGTGTATGGAGCATATTATGTTACCATATCAATTCATTAACTATGTCAACATAATATATAAGTAATTAAGATGTAATCGATTTTTATCAAATAAGCAAGGCGGCGGCATAACATATAGTACTCGATTATAATGATAGCTTTCGAACACATGAAGAGAGTTATATGGTAAATCATGTACAAAAGATAAATTAATTACTAAATATGTACATAAGACATAATATATTATAATTTTAAGTCATTAACCCAAAAAAAATCATATTTTTTTGCAATAAAAGAAAGAAATGCAAACATTACATTTGATTCTTTCTCATTGAATCAGTTTAATTTTAGGTTTAATTTTAGTATGGAGAGGTGTTTGTTTGATTCTTTCTCCAAAAATGGGGTTAATTTCGTATGGAGAGGTGTTTATATTATTCTTTCTCCAATAATGGGTTTATATTATTCTTTCTCCAAATATGATGGGGTGTTTATAATATTCTTTCTCCAAGAATGGGTTTAATTTCATATGGAAATGTGTGTTTTTCATTGTTTTATGAAATTGAATTGCATACTAGAATTTTAAATTATTTTTATTCATATAACTTCTAAAAATGATATTTAAAAAAATAAACTTTAATTCAAGTACATTTATTTTTAAAAAGTAATTGAAATTACTTTTATTATGATTATTTAAGATTTGTATATATTATTTGACTATTTATTTGTAGAACTATTTTAAAATGATAAATAATTGGATGAAATCTCCCTTTCTAATAAATAAATAACTTCAATATAATGTTGCCATGTGTCCACTTAATTAAATGCCACGTGTCAGTCTATGAATATTGCCTGCGAAATAGAAAATAAAAAAAATTATATATATATATATATATATATATATATATATATATATATATATATATATTCCTACAAATCAGTATATCAGTTACAATTGATTGATACTCTAAATTACCGGCATTTCTATTTTAAATATATAGGATACAAAAGACTATACATATAAAATCCCTAAAAAACAACAATTGATTTTCCAAATTCTCCCTCTTAAACCTCTTTAATTCCATGATTCACTCCCATAAATACCTCCTACAGTCTATGTCAAATAGTTCAAGATTTACCTATGAAAAATAACACGTTAGCTGCATTTAAATTTTAAATTTTAAATTATATTATACAGATATTATAGAGAAATCGAGATATGATATCCTTGAAAATCAGCTATTCAATTTACAATCACTTTATAATTATACCTATAAATACGTATAATGTCCGATCCATAAAATTGTTTTCTTCACTTCTCTCTTCAAGGCTTTCGGAGTATAATTCTTCCGCATCTTTGCATCTACATTCACAGATTTCGATCCATCAGGTTAATATACACAACTCTTCAATTCAATCGTCCTTTATATGTACATTACTGTCATCTATATAAATATTTTGTAGTATATTGTTGTTTTTTATGCTTTTATACAAATGGTTAACTTCAAGTAATATACATAAAATGACCAATTCATGGCTTTTGTTCACAAGTATCTCTGTATTTATGAAAAATCCTCATTTTACCCTTTTACTCTATATTTTTATTTTTACATAATAAAGCTCCAGATGTGCAATGTGCTTGCTTTATTCAATCCTCTCTCGCTGCTATATATAAGAATGACATATGAATCCTCCGTATTTGAATCTATGTTGTCACATTTTAAAGTTTCATCATATTAATGAAAAAAACATCTAAAATTTATAAATCACATAAAACATAGGTTTCTCACAAATCACATTCGGCTTAAAATATCCTAAGCTCCACTTACCATTGTCTAAAGGAAAGAAAAATAAAATAAAACCAACAATTCATTGCTTTTATTCGCAGGTATCTCTATATTTATCAAAAATCCCCATTTTACCCTTTGTGACAACCGTCAAATTTTGGTCAAGTCAAAGTCAACTAAAGTCAACAAGTCAAACCGGTCAACTCGACGAACCCTTGTGTACGAGGGCTTACGTTATGTATTTACTAGACAACTCTCCATTCTAACGAGAAATCATAAATCGAAAAGTACGTAAATCTAGATCTCCTTAACCTAAAACTGTGGTACGTGGCGAGCCAAACCGATAAAACAATGTTGCATACTCATCGGGAGTATGCAAGATCCTTAAACAAGGCTTAACGGGGTTTACGGACCTTGCATTGCGAAGCCGGACACTCACATTCGTCACACACGAAACCGCTCTCAATCGTTTTCACTCTATCTCTTCTTATCGAGAATCTCTCCCAAATCTCTCTAAGTATGTGAAATCTCTCCCAAATATCTCTTTGTATGAGAAATCTCTCCAAGAATGTCAAATCTCTCCCAAATCTCTCTAAGTATGTGAAATCTCTCCCAAATATCTCTTTGTATGAGAAATCTCTCCAAGAATGTCAAATCTCTCCCAAATATCTCTTTGTATGAGAAATCTCTCCAAGAATGTCAAATCTCTCCCAAATCTCTCTCGAAATCTCTCTCAACTTTCTATAATCACTCGGGACATCCCGACCCTTGAATTCGGCGAAAACAGCCCAAAAACGGAAGTCTACGCGAAAAACGGACTTAAGGAGCCGAAACCCCTCTTAGGACCCGAAAGTCCTCTTAGGACCTGAAACCTTCTGAGCCAAAGGCTGCTGAACCGAACCTCACTCAATGAACCCAACCCGAAGGTCCTATCGGGCCCGAACCTCGCATGCCACACCCGAACCCGAACCTTCGGTCCATTTCGGATCATGGTGCCCTCGGTCTAGTTCGCTTCTGACCCTTCGGACCGAGCCTTCGGACTGACCCTTCGCCTCTCGCTTCCTCACCCCCCTTCGCTTCGCGCCTAGCTGCATTAGGGACCGAACCTCGGCCTAGGGACCGAACCTCGGCCAGGACCGAGAGGTCTCGCTGGGAAGCCTCTTTTCTCCCGGTTTTCGACTAATGTTGCGTTGTAGGCCCGTTTTTAATTGTTTTAACACGGGATTTTCACCCAAAATTTTATTTTAACATATAAGGACCCTTAATTATTAATTAATCATGTTTTAAGGATAAAACCTTATCCACAAGAGAGTAGGTGAAGTACAAAGGTAGAGTGTTGACTTAGCTTTACTTTATGACACAAACAACCACTCCCACACCCACTCTATGCCCAGCCACACCTCCCCACCTTACCTAGGTCACTTTAATGTCCTTTCCACTCAATTATCACCCTTTCCCACATTTTAGAGCTGGAACAAACCATTCTCTCTCCTCACTTCTCTCATTTTCTCTCTTTTCACCAAAAAGATCAAACTCTTTTCTCTCTCACTTCCTCTCTCTAGAATTCGAGATTCAAGGGCTGATCTTGGGTTTTCCTCCACATTTGGTAAGCAAAATCCATTATCCTTATGATTATTTCACTTCTTTCTACTCAAATCATGGATATCTTACACAAACTCCATCATAATTGTGTTAGATCTTCGAATCTTCAAGTGATTCTTCAAGTGTTCTTGGGTTGAACACTTCTCTTCTTCAACACTCATCTTCTGAAATCACTCAAGGTGAGTTCATACCCCTGCATTTTCATGTTTTCTCAAGTTTTTAGGGGGGGGGGGGGGTGGGGGAATCCAAGTTAAAACACCAAGAACATAACTAAACTTTTCTAACAGCCTTCATCAGAAAAGTTCAACTCCATTCACGGACTGTTTTGGACAACTTAAACATTTTAGTTTTCAAAACTGTTTTAGGTGAAAGTAGTTCCACTTCTTAACTTTAAAATGACTACTTGAACATCTCCACAAGATTTTTCTACAATTTATGGTGATTTTTACAAAACAACCTGTCTTTTCAAACACAAATCCGGACCAGTCTGTGAATATGAGAATTTTAATACAAGTTAAAGGCTTCCAAAAATCATGATAAAAATTATGAGTAAACTAGACACAATTTAGGAACTCTCAGAATTTACGGATCTAGTTTTCGCCTTCGTATGATTTTTCTATGATTGTTCTAAAACAGTGCAGAAAGGTTAAGAGTTAGTTAACAGCTTCTAACTTTCAAAACACTTTGTAACATGTTGAGCAAAGTGTTAAATCTTTGATGACTTCATATATTACATGTATTTCTTGTAATGATATATTTATATAATAGGAAAATTACTTACTGAATTTATAAGAATCCTCCATCATAACCGTTAGTACAGAACAAAGCAAGATAAACATAGCTATATTATACTATATATTTGACTTACATAGAAAGGGTTCTTATACACCACAAATAAACATACTAAACTATAATAAGTATAGTTAGGTTGCATATACATTTCAAACATTTTGATAAACTATAATAGGTAAAGTTTATGATCATTTACATTACAAAAGGTTTTCACACGAATAGGGTACATTCCAAAGTACCGGGTTTTCACATAAATGAGGTACATTCCAAAGTACCGGGTTTTTTATACAAAAGGGGTACAAATACAAAGTACCGGGTTTTTAATTACAAAAGGGGTACGGATACAAAGTACCGGGTTTTCATATAAATGGGGTACATTCCAAAGTACCGGGTTTTATACAAAAAGGGGTACAGATACAAAGTACCGGGTTTTTAACTACAAATGGGGTACATTCCAAAGTACCAGGTTCACATAAAATAGTTGTTATGATATTAAAACTATATTTCATCTAGAATTGTTAGACTTCAACTATAATCGTGGAGCGTATATGCTTGAGTCATATAAGAAATTAGTCTTGATTGGCTTAGAATTGGTGGTGCCCGCCTCATCTCCTGTTCCTCGTTGGGTTGTGGACCTAGGGCAGACCCACTATATTCAATGTTTTATCTAACTTAAATATTATAGAACTTATATACGCTGGACGATTATAGGGTAAATCTATGGGTCATTCTAGGGTTCATTAACGCATCATATAGGAATATTCTGTTCACACTTAACTAAGAAAATATTGGATTTTCTGGAAATCAAACTCTATCGATTTTACAAGGAAAACGGTTTCTACTTCAAACAAAACTCTTATGAACCCACCAACTTAATTGTTGACACTTTTTCAAAACTACTTGTATTCTCAGGAAATCAGTGAAACAGGAAAACTTCAGTGCTTTGAGGATGGGACGTTAAACCGTCAACAATTTATTTTTGTCATCATAATGTAATTGATTTTGGAACATGTAAACATATACTTTGGTGTAACTTTTTCAATTATATTTATGATGGTTGTATTTACTTTGAGCACTATTATATACATTGTTGTGATACTGTACATGAAGTCCTCCACCCCCGGACGTTTCCGCCATCCTTGGTTTGGGGGTGTGACAGATTGGTATCAGAGCATTGTTTATAGTGAACTCATTATATCAAACCACATAAGATATACAAACTATAAATGCATTGGGACTAGAGTCTCTGATTTAAAGTTTTCAAAACAATTGTACTTTTAGAAATAAATAGTTTCTTATTAAAAGTATACATGCATGCATACATACTAAGGTCAGCATCGTTCTAGAACAAAACAAAAGTAATGATTGTTGGATATCACAGGTAAGCTCGGGGATGTATAGTTAGTCTTGGGAGTGGCATAGCCTGATCAACTATGCTGGTCCAAGGAGTGATTGGCACATGCCCAAGAATGGTTGTGATATGGCAACAAGTCTAAAAACTTACCAACGCTACCACAATGAAATACCATAGGGGTATTTTGCGTTATTATAATTACTTATCTGAGAACTAAATAGATTTTTATCAATAGGTCAATAATTGCTTAGTGGATACATTAAAATTATATGAATCCAGGACGTCATAGACTTAGAATCTGTGGATCTTTGTTTTACTTCCTGTTCTCGTTGGATTGGGGATTTAGAGTTAGGGTCGCTTATTCGAAGGTCTATCCTGTCCCAAATACATGTGACTAGTATGCACTAAACAATGTATTGAAGTACCTGATAAAGATCATCTTATAATTATCTAATTAGTACGTCTAATTAGTTATTCCCATTTCTCGCGAAGATGTCCTGGCTGGATTTCATCCCCACGACGACCCGTACTACCCTAACGACGACAATACTGAATGGATCGGAGAGGAGCCAGAGAATGATTACCCAATCCTTGTGGATGGTCACCAAGCTGAAGGCTTTGCTGACGGTTCCGACTCCGAACCTGAAGTGGAGAACCTACCCCGGTGGCTCTTGTTCCGAATCCTAGCCCTCGTTCGGCTTTTCAAGGCCCGGCGCCTCCTTGGGTAGAGTGCTTGGAAACCTGGAGCGAAGAGCAAGACCAAACTATGCCGTTTAGTGGAGACTGAAGCTTCTACGACATAAGCGAAGGAAGCTCAGTAGATGGAATTCTTCCAATCCTGGTCCGTAGAGTTGCCCGAAACGAGATTCAGGGCAGAACAACTCTCCATCATATCGTAGAGGTCGATACAAATACAAGAATGCATAAAATCCGCATCAATCACCTTGAGCACACTCGTGAGAAATCTGAGAGAGACCTTGAAACCCTGCTGCAAGCACTGGATGGAACACGAACCGAAGTCATAAGAACTCTGAGTACGCCAGAGGGTGTACGAAAGGCACATGCTTGATAAGGAGCGGCAACTAGCTGAACTGAAGGTTCACCAGAGGGATGACCGCCGCCAGTAGTAGATACCTTACTTTCTTTCCATGTTAAAAAGGAATCGTTTTTCCTATCAATGTCCTATGTGGCATCCTCTATGAAACTATCTTGTACTATAGGTACTTTTGGTTAGGCCTTTAGGCGGCCAAATACTCTCCTGCTCCGGATATGATGTGAGACCCTCTACAAGGTCAATTTTCCCAAGCCTGCTACATCTTAAACATCAATGACCTTTTCAGTCGGCTAAATCCTGTGACACTCTTTGTTCAAATACTTCCATCATGCTACCATAGGAGTTTATCTGAAACCCACTCTAGTCAAGTTGTTGGACTAGAGTAACTTAGCTCCGGGATCATTCCTAATTCTCTTTCAAAGGTTGGATCAAATTTCAAGGTTACACTTGGATACAAAACCTACTAAACTCATGAAATTCATTCATATGGACTTCCTTTATTAATTACATATAAGGCATTCTTAAATCGGAGCATAATGCAGAAAACTCTAATTCAATGACAACTGACTTGGATGTTAACCTATGGGGAGATTATTGTTACACATTGTTAGGGGTTCTCAATTTGATATTAACCTATGGGGAGATTATTGTTACACATTGTCGGATTACATCCAAAAGAATCCAAACATTCTCCAGATTGTCATAATCCTTCAGTTTGCAAAGATTAATGTCCGGCAAGGTATAATGTTTTTTTTTAATTATGTTTTATATTGCAATGATTATTTACTTTTTTTTTGTTTTTTTATAGATCGGCAATATGTTAATACATAGTATGATGTATCAAAGTTCATCATCAATAGTGACATTGATGAGATAAAAGTTTTCAAAAAAAGGTTTCTCACATTATGTTATTTTTTTGTTAATAATAAATGGCAATGTATGTTATAAATGATGTAACTATGCGGTTAATTAATAGTTTGAATCAAGATGGTCCCAATGAAAACTCATCCATTACTTTCTCCTATATGAAATCTAATTGAAGTTCTGAAAAGGATGATTTTTGTGCTTAATCATGAGCTGAAAAAATCGCTGATATTTTCGAACCGACCGAGGTAAGAAAATTCTGAAATTTCTATCAATCTTTCTAATTTCTGTTTTTAACACATTTCGTTATTTAATATCAATACTTATAATATTATTGTCTTTTTTAAATCAGATAAAAAAGTATGTTATTGTTTTGACCATAAAAGGAATTCTTAATAACACACCTTGGCATTACCCGACATGTACAAATTGCAATACAAAGGCAGTTCCAAAAAATCCTTCCGATTGTCACATATGATTGTCGAAATCCAAAATGCACAAAAACTGAAACATTGACAGTTTCGAGGTTAATACATTTTGAAAAACTCAATTTTCATATAATAGTAATTTCCAAATTATGTTGAATAATTTTGAGAATTTTACATTTCTTGAAAGTTTCATGATTCCGGTAAGAGTTCAAGATCATACCAGAAGTATTACTTTAACAATGTTTGAACAAGATGCGAAAAAGCTTCGAAAAATTTCTGCAAAAGATTTAGTCGTAAAAACAGCTAAGGTGAATGTTTTTCTTATTATTTTTAAAAACAAAATATTGTTATTATATTTAATTACATCTTTTTATGTTTTTACTTGCAACTTGGTTTTTCTAATAACGTATACCCGTCCGATATTAATGTATTGAAAGATATGAAATTGGCTTTCGTAGTTTCGGTTTCAAAATACAATGTGCAAAGGAACACCAATCAATATACTATTTACAGGATTAGTGATGATGAGATTATGATTGAGGAGTTGGAAAAAAAATTAGAGTTGCAGTGGTTATTATAATTGATTTTTTTTTCCAAAATATAATATACTTAAAAAAGAGCTTATTAATTTTTCTTTTGTGTTTTGAACAAGGAGCTAATTCACATTTGTTTGAACATGGTACCACTGACTGTGAATCTCAAGATAACATATTTATAAATGTGTACTCTAAGTTATCTAAATATCTCATGTTAGTATTATCTTTAACTTTAATAACCTTTAATAATACTATTTTTCTTTTATAATTTTAGGATGTCATATCTCAGACTGATGATAATGTAACACCAATGAATGTTTTCAAATCGACAGCCACAAGCCCAAAAAAGAATTTGGATGCAACAAAAGGTTTGAAGCGAGCTATCGAGGATGATTTTGTTTTGGATGTCAATGACAACATGTCATCATCAAAGACTACAAAAGGTACAAGAGGTGAAGCTGGACAACATAAATTTGTCAAAGTTAAGTTGGAAAAGTGATTGGTCACCTACCTTTTAAGAACGATAATCAGTTTTTAAATTTTTTCCTAAGGGTTTTAAGACATTTTCATTTTTTTGGTTAGAGATTTGATGGATTTGGTTGTTTTTTTGGTTTAATTTGACTGTTTCTTAATAAATTCCAGGATGACTTTATATTATGTGTTTATTTCTTAATAATTTGTTTCTAATTTTCATAAAGTACAATTAGTAAACCACTATCATTTTCAATAAAATATATTGCTATTTTCTACAATTTTAACAATAAAATAAAAGGTTATTGATTTAATTTATAAAATCATCCATGCAATTTCATAAGTAAAGAAGTTTATACCTTTTTTAGATCTTCATTGTTGAGTTTGAAGGATTTATCGGATTTGAAGTTTCAGAAGCTACGATAGACCACATGGAACTTTATAAATGAGTTGATCCGTCAAAACAATTTTGAAATATGAAAAATTAACATCAAGAAATCATTAGAGACATGTGAGCAATAAAAACTTATAAAGGAGAAGGGATGGGATGATAAAAAGTAAAACCTTTAGCATTCAAATTTCCGAGAAAGCTCTATCAGTTCCTGAAGATCAATTCACAGAGAATGACAAAATAGTTAGGGAACTTAATAAAAGCAAACATAATTTGATTTACACTTGAACACGATCCAACAAAACAATTATAGGTTCCTATATAATAACGGATCAAACCTGTTGAATTTTGTTAAATTCTTCTCTCTTAGAATCTTCAAGGGAGACAACACTAAGAACAACCTCCTTTACTGATGATGCATGTGTACACAAATTGAGACAAGTCAAACCACATCCACAGATGTTTGATATTGCATGATTGAACAGAGAACTTGGAGACAGTTACTTTACATCATAATCATAGAAATACTTATCAGTTCAACACAATAAACTTGAACTGATAACTGATAAGCACAATAAAATAACAACTATTCTCTGACAATCACAAGAGCTTCGAGATTTTTGTTGCAAATTTGGCTATATGCTTTTATCTTATTGCTGTTTTGTTCTCTGAAATGTGTAAAATGGCTATTGTTCCCTTAAGTAAAAAGACAACCATGAAAGTACTAGATCAATTACTTTTCCCCTCTGTTTCTTTATCTGTCAATAATGAGCCAACATGGAAACAATAAACAATGACAAAAATTCCTGTTATGGCAGTTTTTAATATTAATTGAATAAGAAGTGAGGTGAAAGTATCAGAGCATTTCCCTTCATTCGAAGATCTGAAATTCATCATTTATCTACATTATGTCTTCCTTCCGGGAGAAACTCAAAGCCTTGGCTACAAGAACAGGAGACAGCAAAATGTGAATATCTGTAAGACAGAAGCAAGCTGTTTCAGCACAAGGTAATGTCAGCTGTTATGGTCGGTTCATGCCCTGCAGGGTTGTAAGTTTCCAAAAATACCCTCTATCCATAATGTGTCGTTAGGAAAGAACAAGTGGCAAAACTAGGTGTTTTGATCAACCTTCAATTCAGAATAAAAAAAACCATTCTTTCATATTCCAATTTTGGTTGAACTCTTGTTTCAAATCAATTAGTTCCAATCAATCCACAATTTCAGGCTTCAATTTAGTAAACCATATATAGAGAAATCAGAAACCTATATTTTTTACTTTAAAATCAATGATGTCTGACCTGGAGATCTTCACTTTGCGTTCAATTTTACGAAAAATCCATCCTGTCAGGAGTGAAAAAAATTTAAAATTGACAAGTATTGAAATAAAATTAAAACCCTAGATCCAAAAAACCTAAAAACCTTTTGCTGATATACGTTGATTACGCTCTAATCCCTCTCCGTTCTCAGTCCCGACTCTCTGTTTTCACCATCTTCTTCAGCTGTCGGCCTTTGTTTTCACCCTCTTCTTTAGTCCTGAGTGAAATACGTCTTACAATCCCCTTCGATTTTTTCCTCCGACAGTCAGCCTACGATCAAGGTCCGCTGGTACACTCATACGGCGTCACTACCCTGTAGGACTCTCCAAATATCGTCTGCCACTGCTGCACGACTCTTCGTTGGTACATGTCTTCATTTGCTTTTGAAAATCTTTTGATCACTTGACTATATTCTGCATTCTTGAAGATAGTTCTGGTCGTACCTTTTATGTGATACAAAACAATCAACTTTAATATTATACGGCTCTTTCAAAAAAAAACTTTAATATT
The DNA here is from genome assembly GCF_051521515.1 of Lactuca serriola. Classification (NCBI taxonomy): domain Eukaryota; kingdom Viridiplantae; phylum Streptophyta; class Magnoliopsida; order Asterales; family Asteraceae; genus Lactuca; species Lactuca serriola. Next base: position 390,955,072 of record NC_136411.1, on the reverse strand, counting down.
AAAGGGTTATATGATATATAATTATTATTGTTTGTTTTCAATTTGTTTTAATAAACTTTTATAATTTATAATATAATTGGTTTGTTTTTTAATTAAGATTAAGATACCTATTCATTAATAATTTAAATATATTATTTGATTAATAATTAACACATTTTAGTATGAAAATGTAATTAATTTCGCAACCGTGGTTCCCACGGGTTATAAACTAGTATATGATATAAATGAAATGAACTATGTTTATATGAAATTTATTTAAAAATATATATTTTTTTTAATTATACAATATTTTAAAAAGTTTTTTTAATTATCATTGTACATTGTATATACGATTCTATTTATACATAACAAACAATTTATATTTATACTATTCATTTCAATCCTTGGAATCACCAAATAAGACATGTTTTTGTGATTCCATTTTTTCGTACCAAAATATAAGAATTTAGAATTATAAAATAAAATTTTATGGGTATGACATACATTAGAGACTTTTGGAGTTTGTTGACAAGTAATGAACTAGTCAATATCATAAAATTGATCATTATCTGTGATGTTTGATTATTTAGTTGGAATGTAATATGTAAAGTCGCAATTTTTATTTGATAAATTAAGAATTTTTCATAAGAAAAATGTTACATAGTTATAGTCGAGTGTGACATCCTGGAATTTAGGTGTAAAATCTCTTTATAATCTGATGTGTTGGGTTTTAATGCATATTTTGAAAGATAAATAGTTTCATGAGAACTATTATAAGATATTAGTTGGTATCTTACTTCCAAATATGGAAAATCTCAAGCGAATCACACAACATAAACTGCAACCATAGTTAATACATTTGAAAAACTGAAAATTTGTATTAAGCAGTTGTGAGCGAAGAAAACATTCTAGTCTCGTAGTACATATTCCCTTGTATTCGAAAATATAAAGAATGTCCAAAACAGAGTTTGTATGCAAAAGATACAACAATTATAAGAAAACAAACTAGTATAACACTCATTTTCTTTAATTTGCTAAAATAGATTCGAACCGTTGAGACACTTGCACACCTCATATAGAAAATTTGAGAATGTTTTTGGACTCAGATTATGGTCTAATATTTAATTTCATACTCGAAATATTTTAGTAAAAGTATTTACAAAAGTTGAAAAATTGGACGTTTCGGGTCATTTAGACACGAAACTTTAAACACGGTTTCCCGGAGTTCTACAACTCGAAAAATTATTTCCTTTGGGTTTTTAGAATCCTTGAATCTATTCTATCATATGACACTTTCGAAAAAAGAATAGATGTCGAGATCTTGGCACACAAATTTAGGAAGGTTTTGGGGCATTTTTTAGAAAGACATCATGCAAGTACATGTCACCTTGCATGGATCAAAAAATCAACCATTTTTCTTCTCCTTGGCCCATACTCACATCCCAAATCCTTCCCCCTTACCTCTTTGGAGTGCACTCTTCCCTCCAAATACAAAGCATGGACTCTTAAAGTGTTTGACCTTCCAAGAAGTTATGGCTTGCATGGACATGTAAGGCATACATAAGGGATATAAATAGAACCCATTTTGTCTCCATTTTGATCACCAATTCATCGAACAAACACTCTCAACCTCTCTCTCACTCTCTTGCTCTTTCTCTCGGCTAGAACTCCCCAAACGGAGCAACCCCTCCCACCACCATCAACCACCACCATCGTGTTGTCATATTGTATTGCTATATTTTATTTGATATTTCCAAGTCCATACCTTGAGTTTTGTTATTATTTTGTGGGGATATTTTGAGCCCAAAACAGACCCAGTTTAGATCGTTTCTAGTTCGTCTTTCTCGCGGTGCTTCTGGGAAAACAACCACATCCCCAAGTCTAAACCGAATTCACACATCTAAGGTGAGTGCTTACGACTACTTTTTATAGTTTTTATATATTTCCTAGGGGGGTAAATGTGCTCACATATCTCATTTACACAAAAGCACTCTTGAAAAACATACTACAAAATGCTATGACTTTATGTGAAAAATTATGGTCCATTCAAGACCTGTTTTGTCCATCTTAAACCATATGGTTTGCAAAAAATGTTTTGTATGCAAGTATTTCAGATTGATACCATTTCAGGGACTACTTGCACACGTTCATACGATCTTTATATAATTTATTATGATTTTTGTAAAACTGTATATAATTGCAACCCTTTTTTGGACCAGTATGAAAAAATGGTCATTTTCACCTTAGTTAGGGTTCATATCAGGTCCTGGAAAAAATTAGGGACAAAGTAGATTCAATTTATAAACCTTAAGAGTTTATGGATCCTAATTCCGACCCCCAGTGATTTTTCTAGAAATTTTCTAAAACAGAGACAGAATTGTAACATCCCAAAATTTTCAACAAATTTAAACCTTTCAAGAATGACCCATTTGTTAATAAAAGTGTTACAGACTATTAATTCTAAAACGTTATTTAAAATCAGAGTCTTTCAGGATCGAATGAGTTGTAAACCAATGATGTGTAGGGTTACGCCTTCGCGTTGCCTCGGTCCACTGAAGTATCTGAAACAATAAACCAAAACTGTAAGCACGAAGCTTAGTGAGTTCCCCCAAAATACCAACACACGAATAAATAACATATGGAAAATAACAACATGTATTAGGTCCGCAGGCAAAAGGATTGGATTACCCTTGAGCCCACAGTATGAGTCTGGCTTGCCTATCGGGACCACAACTCATATATGGCTTGCTCCTGAGCCCATAGCATAAGTCGGGCTTGCCCTCGGGCCCACAACTTATGGCTGGCTAAGGTTTGCTCCCTAATCCAATCAGTCATCAGATTAGAATACAAATGTTCGGCCCTCAGTACGAGTTTGGCATACCACAGGTCCTCAGATCGTATCTGGATATGCATTTGAGCCCTCGGTATGAGTCTGGCATACCCCTCTCATCCCTCAGCTAATATTTGGATTACTCCAATACCCTTAAGCCCTCAGTACGAGACTGGCATACCATCCAGTTCTCAGCTCATATCTAGAATGCATCTGAGCCCTCAGTATGAGTCTGACATGCCCTACCAGACCCTCAGCTCATATCTCGAATGCTCCAAGGTTTGTTGGATACAACAGGAAGCAGTACAACCTCAAACCGACAACAAAATATACAGATAATCATGCAGACAGAATCACAAGTAGTTCTACCGATCTACCAGACTAGCATATCAATAACTAGCATAATCATGCATATCTATTCCATACTCAGCATAACAACAAATATCAGGTTGTCAAACCAATGGGCCGGCCTTGGTTCCTTCGACTCGTAAATATAGTGAGGAAAACGCACCTCACAAGCAACACAAAACTGATAAGGTCCGACTCCGAATCTCATCTCTCAACTCAAATGCCTACAACCATCAATGACCAATTCCATCAAAATCTATCACACCCCCAAACCGGAACAGCGAAAACGTTCGGGGGCGGAGGACGTCATGTACAGTATCACAACAATTGTATAATATGAATCAGAGAAACATAACCATTACATTGATAAGGTAAAGTATTTACATCTGTTCGACACATAGTTTGTATGACATCAAAAGTGTATGGCAAAAGTATAAAAGACGTGACTCCATACAACTCCGTCTTCTCAAAACCTGTGGGTGTACATGTCTTACTGGTCCCTTGAGAATACAAGTAGTTTTGAAAGTGTATCAACATTTAAGTTGGTGAGTTCATAAGCATGTTTGTAGTTGAAATCTATCATTGGTTCCTTGTAAAATGTAAGTATGTTTTCCCAAAAAATCCTATACTTTTTGTTGTAAATGTGTTGTAGTCTTAATACCGTAAGACCAAAATATTTAAATGTTATTGTACTCTGAGATAGTATATGGTAGTTTGAATTCACATAAAATCATGAAAAGTATGTTTTCTATGTACTGGAGTAGTTTTCTGTAATTGTACTTGTATAAAAATTGTGTTATTGTAAGCACGTGGATTCACCCGTTGTACTTGTAAATGTCACACCCCGAACCAGACGGCAGAAATGTTCGGGGCTTGCTGTCACTTCATCTTTGTAGTATCATCACATAGTATATAATTGAAACATAACATCATCATCATCATCACACATGTAATATAACAACATACATTGTTTACATCGAGTATTGTGTTTTGAATATTACATGCCAAAATAGTTAAAGTATGATGGAACAAAATATAACAAAATATCCATTAGTTCGTTCCGCCCAACCTGCTCAACGGTTTCCTGAGAATACAAGTTAATTTAAAAAGGTCAACATAAAAATGTTGGTGAGTTCATAAGCATGTTTGAGAAAATGATTTGTATAACTTTGTAACCACCAGAAAATCCTCTATTTTCTGAAAACAGTTTAGTATGTTTGTGTCCGATCTTGTATTAATGCATGTGTGTTAATGCTTACTAGAATGCAAAAAGAGAATGAAGAGAATGTAAAGAGAATGCCCCCAGACAACCCGATGTTGTCTGTGAAAGAGAATGTTGGTATATCAACCCCCGAGGTTGAGTACCGGCGCGAGTATGTTCCCGAGTAATCTAATGAGAAAAGAGAATGGTCTCCCGTAAATTTTATAATGTTAATTCCTCTAAGTGAGTCGTTATAACCATACTAGATAATGACAATTTCTCCTGTCTTGGCGTTTATGGATGCCGACGGAATAAGGTAAGGTTTTCGTCACCCTAGACTGGTTTAGTCTAGCTGTAGCGAATAGTTCAGGTGTGGGATGTCATCCCCTTATAGATCTATACACAAACCCCCGTTCTCCCTCCAAAAGACTCTGGTTATAACTATAGGCTACGATCATACACTCAATAGGTGTCAACCGACACGTCTCACTAGATCCTTAATCGAATTTACGCGAAGAGAAACATATAATGTATATTCCAGGCCCAATGAACATGTAAGTGAACAACTAAGGCCCACTAAGCATGTAAATCATTTCTAGGCTCATAAGGAATGAGATTATATATCCCGGGCCCAATATATATGTAAAAGGACAACTAAGGCCCATTTCATATTTATATTATTTACAGGGCCAATAAGCACGCAAGGAGTATCCAAGGTCCGTCGAGCATGTAAATGGGTCAACAAGGCCCAATAAACATGTAAAGAGTAAACGTGACCTATCAGACATAGAAATGGGCCACTAAGGCCCAATAAGCATGAGAATAACGTAATTAGCTCGTTTGTTATTATATTGCTTGTTTTAGCCCAATTGTTTACCAAAATGACATAAAAGTCCCACTTTTTGTAAAAAAACGACTTTCTTGGCCCATTAAGACGAAAATTTACATTTAAGGCACATTTTTATAAAAATAACATTTTGGGCCCCTTTTATGAACAAAACTTGCATTTAAGACCAGTTTTTGTAAAAATAACATTTTAAACTCCTTTTTGTCAAAATATCATTTTTGGCTTGATTTTTATGAAAATGTGAATTCTTGGCCCATTTGTAAATAATTTTATCTTTTTGGCACAAGTTCTAACAAATTTACATTTCCAGCCCTTTCTATCCAAAACTTACATTTTTGGCACAACTTTGTTTTAAAATGACACTTAAGCCCACAAAAGTCCAAAATTTTGCAATTTTGGCCGAAAAGTCGTGAAAAGCCCAATTAAGGCCCAATTATGATTTTTTTTTACATTTTTAGTCCTTGTGGGGTCTCATATGACGTAACTAGCCATGTTTAACAAAAATAACCCTTTTGACCCCTACTAACCGTGAGTTACACAAATATACCCATTTTTGGTCCTTTTTGTTACTTTCAGCCCCCTTATGCCATTTTCTTGGTTTTAAGTAACTTATATGTATTTTAAAACCATTTCATGGTAAGTTAAATTGAAATGAGTGTTATGTTCTACAATTAGCATCATCTTTTAGTAGATCTTTAAGTTCATGGAGTTTAAAACACATAATCACTTATATAACATGAAAAACACACAAAATCATGCATACACACATAGATCCACACAAAACAACTTGTATTCTCCCCTAAAACATAGTAAAAACCAAAAATAGGGGCTATGAACTCACTTTGCTTTGAAGATTTCAGTTCTTGATGAAGATTAGAGGAGTTTTCAGCTTTACAAGCTCCCCTGAAGAGATTTTTCGAGATCTATGAAGTTCTAAGAGTATGGATCACGAAATGAAGTGTTAAGGAGTGAGGGTTACCATAAAATTAAGTTAATCATCAAGCTTAAAGAATAACTTACCAAATGAATGAATTTTTGGATGGAGTGTTCTTGGATCAACACACACAAAATCTTGGAGGAAAGGAGAGGTTTCTCGAGTGTTAGAGAGGATTCTTTAGTTTACCAAATGAGAGAGATGTGAGTGGTGTTGTGATTCTCGGCCAATATTAGAAGAAGAAGAAGAAGAAGAGTGATTTGATGTTGCATGGTGATGTGGGATTACATGGTTATATGGTGTGTAATATGCCTAGATACCCATTATATAATAATTAGGTGGCAACACCTTAATTATCATCTTGTTATTTTATTTTTATTTTATTTTTTTATAGAAGTTGGGCCGAGAATGAGGGAGGAGAAAAGAGAATGGAAACACTTTGGGCCATACTAGCTCATGTTTGACATTAGGAGGCCCAAGTTGAGAATTTTCGGCCCATTGGGCCCTTCTTGAGGGTTCATAGCCCAATTACCATGAGAAGATGGGTTCACGACCCATCATGGTTCATTAGAATGGTTCACGGCCCATCATGACCCATGATAAATAAGTGAGTTGTTTTAGGCCCAACATGGCCCAATTGATATGGTTTGACGAATATGGGCCCAAATAGAGCCCAAATGGATTTCATTGGTCCAAAATATCAAATAGAAGGTTTACTGGCCCATTAGGCCCAATAAGAGGATCCTAGTCCATAATAAATTTGAACCGGGATTTTTAGGGTTTCAGACTCATAGTTAAGTATATGAGATGCATTGAATTAGGTTTTGAACTTCACTAAGGAGTTTTAATTCAAATGAATGATTTTGATTGAGTATTGAGTATAATACATAGATTACAAGTCTTACAATAGTTTATGTTTACATGAGGACAAAATATCCTAGATAAAAATGCTAGTGGTGACATCATCCCCCCCCAGTAAGAGGGAATTTCATCCCAAAATTCTTTTGAAATGCAGGATCATGAACGAGAGAATAAGTGAGGGTACTTCTGCTTCATCTAGTCTTCGTGTTCCTAAGTAATTCCTATCCACGCTTAGCGTTCCATCGAACATTCACAATCGGAATGCGGCTCTGTTTTGTACGCTTCACTTCCCTATCCATTATCTCAACCTGTACATTGCTAAGCTCCAAAGGTAGCTGCAACTTATAGGATATTCTCGTTTATTTCGATCTCTTCCATAGGAATGACAAGGGTTTCATATGTTAATCACTTTTTCAAATTTGAAACGTGGAACACAGGGTGTACATTGCTAAGCTCCAAAGGTAGCTGCAACTTATAGGCCACCGGACCAATTCGGGCAAGAATCTCGAACGATCGGATCTATCACAGATTTAGTTTTCCTCGTTTCCCAAAACGGATCATCCTTTTCCAGGGAGAGATCCTTAATAGTGCTCGATCTTTGACTTAGTATTCCATAGGTTTTCGTCGTTTGTCAGTGTAACTTTTTTGTCGGTCACGTGACGCTTGGAGTTGGGATTTGATTTGGATTATCTTCTATGTAGTTTCCCAAATGAAATCTGGTCCTGTAAGGGTGCTGCTCGGTGATTGATCTCTTGCCAGATGTGTATCACCAACCTCAGCCCAACATAGAGGCGATCAACATTTGCGACCATATAAGGCCTCAAAAGGAGAAACCCTTATACTCGTGCGTATCCCATGACTTACCAAAATCGATCACACAGGCTCGAAGCATGTCTTAGAGTGTTTGGATAGTTCGCTCGCTCTGGCCATCGGTTTGAGGGTGATAGGCAATGCTCATGTCCCCATAGCCTTCTGGAGTGACTGCCAAAACTGTGAAGTAAATATACTATCATGATCCGAGATAATAGATACTGGCACTCCGTGAAGTCTCACGATCTATTTGATATAGATCTGTGTTAATCTTTCCATCTTGTACGATTCTTTTATTGGTAGGAAATGAGTGGATTTAGTTAATCTATCGACAATCACCCATATAACATCCAATCCGTCTGTTGTCTTTGGTAATTGGGTTATGAAGTCCATAGTAATCCTTTCCTATGTCCAGTCGGGTATTACTGGCTGTTGTAGTAATCCCGAGGGCTTTTGATATTCCATTTTCACTTTGGCGCAAGTGAGACACTTGCTCACGTAAGTGGCGATCTCCGCCTTCATATTTGGCCACCAATAATGTTGCTTAATGTCCAGGTACATCTTATCCGAACCCGGATGAAAAAAATATCGCGTTCTATGAGCTTCGTTCATGACTATCTCTCTGAATCCCCCAAGTTTAGGGACCCAGATTCTATTCATGAAGTAGTAAGTTCTGTCCTCCCTAGCTTCAAATTTTTTATCCATTCCACGTGGTGTTTCATTTGTGGTGTTCTCTGGCTTCAATGCATCTTATTAGGCTCTCTTGATCTGTGAGGTTAGGTGGGAGTGGATGGTTATTGATAATGTCTTCACCCGGCCACATGAGTATTCTTCCTGCTCAGGGCATCAACTACCACATTAGCCTTGCCTGGGTGGTACTTGATCTCGCATTCGTAATAACTTAGCAGCTCAAAACCCACCTTCGCTGCCTCATGTTTAGCTCCTTTTGGTTTAGAACGTGCTGGAGGCTTTTGTGATCAGTGAAGATGGTGCACTTCGTACTGTAGATGTAGTGCCTCCAAATATTTAGAGCGAAGACCACATCTCCCAGGTCGATATCATGGGTGGTGTAATTTACTTCATGCGTCTTCAATTGCCTGGATGCGTAAGCTATCACCTTTCCACACTACATGAGGATACAGCCTAAACCTTGGTTCGAAGAATCGCAGTAGACCACGACGTCTTCAATTCCCTCTGGTAAGGATATCACTGATGGACTATAGAGGGATCGCTTCAAGGTTTGGAAGGAAACTTCTTGCTTTTCCATCCAGTTGAAAGATACACCTTTTTTTATTGTTAAGGTGGTGAGGGGTTTGAATATATTGGAAAAATTCTGGATAAACCTTCGGTAGTAGCCTGCGAGACCCAAGAATTGTCAGATTTCTGTGGGTGTCTTTGGTATCGCCCAACCTTCAATGGCCTTGATCTTGGAAGGATCTACGTGAATCCCTTCCTCACTGACTACGTGACCCAAAAAAGTTTACATTGGGAATCCAAGACTCGCATTTGGAGAGTTTTGCATATAATCGCTTAGTTCTTAGAGTTTCCAAGAGTTGTCGAAGATGTTGACCATGCTCCTCTTCGCTTCGGGAGTATATAAGAATATCGTCGATGAAGACGATCACGAAATTATCAAGGAACGGACGGCATACTCGATTTATGAGGTCCATTAATGTTGCGGGGGAATTTGTTAGACTGAAGGGCATCACAACAAATTTGTAATGACCGTATTGAGTTCGGTAAGTAGTTTTTGGAATATCCTCTTCTCGGACTCAAAGTTGATGATAACTAGATCTTAGATCTATTTTGGAGAAGTAACTAGCTCCTTGCAGATGGTCAAATAGATCGTCGATCCGAGGGAGTGGGTATCTGTTTTTGACAGTGAGCTTGTTCAATTCCTTGTAATCGATGCACATCATGAAGGATCCTTCCTTTTTATTGACAAACAAGACCGAAGCTCCCCAGGGTGAGAAGCTTGGTCTGATGAATGCTTTGCTCAGCAATTCACTTAGTTTACTGATAGCTCTTGCATTTCGGAAGGAGCTAACCTGTAAGGTGATTTAGCAATTGATGTGGCTCCTGCTATTAGGTCGATTCGAAATTCGACCTGTCTTTCTAGGGGTATTACTGGAAGGTCTTCTGGAAATACATCTGGGAAGTCACATGCCATTGGGGTGTCTTTAATGTTTACTTTTTCTTTGGTTTTATCCACAACATGAGCAAGGAAAGCACAATTTTTCTTGTGTAGGCACTGTTGTGCCTTGATGCATGAGATGAGTCGAAGATTGGCACCAGGTTTATCACCATAGATTATTAGGGTTTCATGATTGGGAAGGTGAAGATGGACGACCTTCTCGCGACACATAATATCAGCGTGGTGGGGGCTTAATCAATCCATGCCAATTATCACATCAAAACTCCTAATATTTACTGGCATCCAATCTATTTAAAATGAATGGTTGTTTAGTCTTAATGTGCACCCTACGTAAACATCTTTGGTTGATTCGGTTTTCCCATTAGCCATCTCCACCGTGAAGGCTTCGCTTAGGTTCTGAGGTTATTGATTTAGTAAGTGTTTGAATTTGTTACTAACTCAGCTCCGCTATCGAACAAGATGCATGCGAAAGTGTTGTTAAGTGGGAACGTACCGGTAACAAACATCGGATCTTGAACTGCTTCAACTTGACCCAACGTCAATAACCTTTCTGGTCCTCCTGCCCCTTGGTTGTTGGCTTTGGGGAAATCGCGTTTGAAATGACCAGTTCCTCCACACCCATAACAAGTGTAACTAGCCTCAACATTATTGTTGTTGCGATTGTTGTTATTGTTATTCAGCTGTTGGTTCTGTTGAGGTTGAGTTCTGCAGTATCGTGCGGTATGACCCTTTCTGTTGCAACTCGTACAATGCATCTCCCTGTATTCTCCATGGTGAAAATCACATTTGTTACACTTAGGTATGGTCCTTGAGTATGGCCTGGTAGTAGTTGGTGTAGATGAGGCTGGAATATGTGGTGCCGAGGCAACCTGGGCAGTAGCAGCGTGGACTGCTACTGTTTGTTGCTTCTTTGATGACTCCTGGTTTTGTCGCCCTTTTCACTTTTTGTTCTTGCCTTTCTTGTTATCACCTTCCTTTTTGACTTCAGTTTCCCCTACTTTGGCACCCTTCTTGTTTCCATGGCCGTATAGCTTCTTAGCTAGCCTTTTAGCATTGTCATACGTTCCAGGGTTCGCTGTGATTACATTACCTTGAATTGAAGTGGTCAATCCCCCGATGAATCTTTCAATCTTCTTTCCTTTAGACGTGATCATTCCTGGACACAAGAGTGACAACTCACTAAACCTCGAGATGTAAGGATCAATGTTGGAGTTTTGGACTGTGATGTTCCACGGTTCTTGCTCCATCTTTTGGATTTCTCCTCTTGGACAATATTTTTCCATCAACATTTCCTTCAGCTCCTCCCACGGCATAGCATTCACCATTGGGAGTGTCATGACCTCTACGTGACCATTCCACCAAGAAAGAGCTTGATTGACGAATGTGCAAGCTGCAAACTTCACCTTACACTCCTCGGGACATCCACATATCTCGAATACCGATTCCACTTTTTCTATCCACCTCTTTAGAGTTATTACGTCTCCTGTCCCATTGAAGGTTCGATGTTTGGCATTCATGAAATCTTTGTATGTACAGTCCTTGTGGATCCTTGGTTCGTCCCCTGATTTGAACTTCCGGCTCCTTGCCTGTTACCTCCTTCGTTATATCCGCTGTGAATCTGTGCCAGTGCTGCGGTGATCGCAGCTGACACCGCCGCTTGGAACGCAACTGAGTTTATCTCCGTTGGTGTTGGTGCTGTGTTGTTTTCGCGATTCGATCTCTGAGGCATCTTCTGTCATGGAACGGAAAGATGTTGACTATCCAGTGTATTCTACTGGTGCTGACGATGAGGTAGACGCACCCTGAAGTCTTGCCAGGTGATGCTCGGTGGCCTGAAGTCGGGCTTCCAATGCTGTCTATCGCGCATGGTAGTCCCTGACTACCTCATGTGTCATCGTTTCCGCACGCTCAACCACAATCTCATGGCAACCATTTGGCTAGCGGTTGCCTGTGCCTGCTCGCCGATGTTGCGTGTCCTCCTTACTATCACAGGGCGGGCTCGGTCTGCAGGTCCATCGTGACTCAAGTCATAGTAGTCCCTGTTCATACCAAATGGAGGTCACACCCGTTGCTGGCGGCTCCACCTCCAGATCTCGTGTGCCCATGGGGGCGTAGGACCATTGGGGCCCATCCTATATGGGGGCACCCTGGCCATGTATGGCGGATCGATGACTTCGGACTTTGCGTCCGAGTCATCCGCGTCGCTGCCATTATCCTCCTCCTCATATGAGTTAGCTACCGGTTATGCCGTTCCTCCCATAGGTTCTTCCTCGGGTTCTTTCTCTGGCTCTTCCTCTGGCTCCAACCATCCACCATTCCCCTGGTTGGGGAAGTAGGGATCTCCTGGATGGTGGAAACAGGCCATAATGTCTGCACGAGGGGTGAGAAAGGTGTAAAGAGAGTATATGTAGATAGGATTTCAAAATACTCCTATTGTATTTTAATTGTTTAAGTTTGAGTTCCTTAGAGCTTTTGGATACGTGGTAAGTTTCTAGATTAATTTCCCAACATGGTCACTCCCAAACACATGTTGGTCGTATTTTGAATAAATATAGTTGATCAGACTATATTTAACCCCAATACGACTACATATTGTTCGGGTTGGACCACGGTGTTCAATTTCCTCCAGAGACTTTTCGGGTTATGTTATTAATGCACACCTAGGTATTAATTTATTCAAAGTGTTTTAGTCCCACTGTATTTATAGTTGCATGTATTGTATGATTAGATATGTCAGTTCACTATAAACAATGCTCTGATACCAATCTGTCACACCCCCGAACCAGACGGTGGAAACGTCCGAGGGCTTGGAGTGACTTCATCTTTGTAGTATCATCGCATAGTATATATATGAAACATAACATCATCATCACACATGTAATATAACAACATACATTGTTTACATCGAGTATTGTGTTTTGAATATTACATGCCAAAATAGTTAAAGTATGATGGAACAAAATATCCATTAATTCGTTCCGCCCAACCTGCTCAACGGTTTCCTGAGAATACAAGTTAATTTAAAAAGGTCAACATAAAAATGTTGGTGGGTTCATAAGCATGTTTGAGAAAATGATTTGTATAACTTTGTAACCACCAGAAAATCCTCTATTTTCTGAAAACAGTTTAGTATGTTTGTGTCCGATCTTGTATTAATGCATGTGTGTTAATGTTTACTAGAATGCAAAAAGAGAATGAAGAGAATGTAAAGAGAATGCCCCCAGACAACCCGATGTTGTCTGTGAAAGAGAATGTTGGTATATCAACCCCCGAGGTTGAGTACCGGCGTGAGTATGTTCCCGAGTAATCTAATGAGAAAAGAGAATGGTCTCCCGTAAATTTTATAACGTTAATTCCTCTAAGTGAGTCGGTATAACCATACTAGATAATGACAATTTCACCTATCTTGGCATTTATGGATGCCGACGGAATAAGGTAAGGTTTTCGTCACCCTAGACTGGTTTAGTCTAGCTGTAGCGAACAACTCAGGTGTGGGGTGTCATCCCTATATAGATCTATAGACAAACCCACGCTCTCCCTCCAAAAGACTCTGGTTATAACTACAGGCTACGATCATACACTCAATTGGATTGTTACCTGGTTATGTTATGTTCGTTTGATCTGTTAGATCGGTATCCTAGAGGGTAGGATAATATTACATGGTATGTGTTGATTTGTTAGATCGGTATCCTGATAGATAGGATGATATTATGTGCTATGTGGTATGATCCGTTAGATCAGTTGTTGTCTATAGACGGTTATGTGATTATCAGTTTTATATATGTGCACATATTTTTTTGGCGGTTGAGGCTTATATGCTTTGTGCGGAGGCCAATAGACCTGGGCATTCCAACCTGCTGGTCGTGGGCCTGGGGTATTCCATCCCGAGGATGATTGGACCCATATTATGTTGGCATTCCAACCTGTTGATTGTGGGCCTGGGGTATTCCAACCCGATGGTTGACTGGACCAATAGTATGCTGTTTGTGATTTTATGTGTATAGTTGTGAGTACGGGTATTTTGGGGGAAATCACTAAGCTTTCGGGCTTACAATTTCAGTTTATGGTTCCAGGTACATCGAGGGATCGCGGCAAGGCTAAGGCGTGATCGTATAGCTCCTTATCTTTTGTTATGATTGCTGGGAAAACTCTGATATAAACTATTTTGGAAACAAAGTTGTAATGAATATTGATTTAAAGTGTTTTTGAAAAGTTTAAATTTTGCTTGATTTTTGGGTGTTACAAGTTGGTATCAGAGCCTTGGTTTGAGTGAATTGGAGGAACATTCGTGTGAATCCAATCTCAAATCAAGGAAAGGTTTTCAAAATGATTTCTAAAATGGTTTTCAAAATAAGTAAAGGAGGATGCAGGGTGTACGATCAGCCGGAGCCAGTAAGTAGACCCCAAAATACCACACAGTTATTTGATATTGTGATATGTTAGAACAACATGCTAGTACTAGGCTAGGGATCTTCAGGAATTGTATGATAGAAGTGCCTGATTATATGATGCCTGATAGCCTAGGGATTTCCTCATATGAAATTGACATCATTACTGTAGTTGCTTAGTGTATGCATCACGGTTATACATAATTAAGATATTATAGCTTGCGAATGTTTGATTTAGCCTTATGTTCTGTTCATTTTTGATTGGGAGCTTAGGGTAGGATTGGATATTCGAAAGTCTATGGGGTCCAGCGTTATGTATGGCTAACATACATTAGTGCTGCAGGGTTGGTGGGAGTTTCATGGATGAGTGGGTTGTGTGAGACCGGTAGGTCAGTTGTGAGACAGTTAGCCTTTCTCTAGGAATGAGGATTGAGCGCTCACTATGTTTTTGTATATTGTTAGGGTGTTGTGGTGACACTTGAGACAAATATGGGTAGGTGGGGAAGGTAGTATGGGCCCGTACTACTGAAAGCATAGGACCGATACACATAGCAAGGAAGTCACAACCCCTAGGGTTGGGATTGGGAGTTAGCTCCTAGTTATTTGTGCGAGTTATCTGATATATTCTTGTTGTATTTTTAGTATGGTGGTTACGAGGCGTTTCATGTCGGGATCCAGATCGGGATCAGGGCAGGGTGATCAGGAGGCCCCAGTAGCCCCTGAGGTTATCATTCAGGAGGAGCCAGTGTTGACAGAGGATCGAGTCAGGGAGATCATCCGTGAAAAGGTGGTCGAGATTGTCCGGGGTCAGATACCGGAGCTGTTTGGGACTATTAGGTCCGCCATGATTGAGTACTTTGATGACA
This sequence comes from Lactuca serriola, assembly GCF_051521515.1. Lineage (NCBI taxonomy): Eukaryota > Viridiplantae > Streptophyta > Magnoliopsida > Asterales > Asteraceae > Lactuca > Lactuca serriola. Next base: position 390,939,853 of record NC_136411.1, on the reverse strand, counting down.
GATACGCAGCCCTTGCGGAGACGGCTGCCGCGGCAGCTACATCAGTTGTAACAGCGGCATGAGGTGGAGTGGGAGCTGGTCGGGGATTCCAGTACAAGGACTTCGACAACACGAAGCCCCCTACTTTTAATGGGACCCAGGACCCCATCAAGGCTATGCAATGGGTCTCCGATGTGGAAGGATGTTTCTTTACATGTTCATGTCCTTCTGACCAGAAGGTCAGATGTGCCCTGAACCTGCTCAGGCACAGGGCCAAGGACTGGTGGAGGCTGACGACAGGGTTGTATTCTGATGAGCAAAGAGCTGCTATTACTTGGGAGCAGGTCCGAGACAAGTTCCGTGCCCGATACATTCCGAGGGTTGAGCGGGAACGATTGCCTCATGAATTTTTGAGTCTAAGACAGGATAGGGAGTCGGTAACGGAGATCACCCATATGTTCACTGCGAGGGCGATGTTTTGCCCAGAGTTTGCTTCCTAGCAGGCTCAGATGACCCGTTATTTGAGCATGCTCAAGACCAATATCCGACAGTTTGTCTGTACCCAGCGATGTGATACTCTTCTGGATTTACAGGAGGCCGCGAGACGACATGAGTTGGAGATCGAACTGCAGTTGAGGGAACAGCGGCAGGCCCCGACGTAGTCGTAGCCGGCACCGAAGAGGCTAAAGACCGCCGATACCAGGATTGGGGGACAACCAGGCCGCACTTGTGGAAAGTGTGGAAAGGCTCATTCAGGGATGTGCCGATCAGGGAGTGGGTGCCACCGGTGTGGCAAGCAGGGCCATTTAGCCATGGATTGTAGACAACAGACTCCAGCTTCCCGAGTCAGACCTTGTTATCACTGTGAGCAGGTGGGCCATATGAAGGCCCAATGTCCTCTTCTAGCTTCCAAGTCGATGCTGGCTCCAGCGACAGCTACTCTGAGGATTACATACGGGAGGCTAGCTAAGGTAGAGCCTCCGAAGGCTCAGGTTCGTGCCTTCCAGCTTACGGGCGAGGAGGCCAGGGCAGTATCAGATGTGGTTGGTAGTACGTTTCTCTCCCTTATCTCATTTATTATGTCTGTGTTATGCTTATCTGTTGTACCTGGGTTTAGGTACGTTTTTAGTGAACTCATTGCCCACTTTGGTTCTATTTGACTCGGGGGCGATTCGGTCCTTCGTATCCCAGGCTTTTAGTAGGCAGTTCAGTGCGCCAGTGGGCGAGCTAAGTGTTCGTTGCGAGTCTCTATCGCCAACGAACACATGGTTTCTGCTTCTTCGGTTTATCGAGGGTGCGAGTTGGATATCTTTGGAGTGTCCTTTCTGATAGATTTGATTTCGATTCCCATGGGGGAGATGTATGTAATCGTAGGGATGGATTGGCTTAGCCGGTTTAGTGTCATGATAGATTGTGAAGGTCAGCGAGTTGTAGTTCGAACCCCAAGTGGGGGAGAACTGTCGTTTATGGTGAGGGCACCAGGTTGGGATCTGGGTTTTGTTCAGCTGCCAGGGCTCGGTAGTACATTCAGCATAGGTGTGCGGGTTACCTAGTGTTTCCGGAGGAGTTACCCGGAGTGCCTCCAGTGAGGCAGGTTGAGTTCAGGATCGACCTAGTGCCAAGTGCGGCCCCTATCGCCAAGGCGCCGTACCTGTGGCACCGCCAGAGATGCAGGAGTTTTCATCCCAGCTTCAAGGGCTGCTGGGAAAGCAGTTCATTCGAACTAGCAGTTCTCCATGGGTTGCACCGATCCTCTTCGTCAGTAAGAAGGATGGCTTGCACCGGATGTGCATTGATTATAGAGAGCTGAACAAGTTGACGATGAAGAACCGTTATCCTCTCCTGAGGATAGATGATCTCTTTGATCAGTTGTAGGGGGCATCTTGGTTCTCTAAGATGGATTTGAGGTCGGGATATCATCAGGACCGGGTCAGAGAGGAGGACGTGGAGAAGACCGCGTTTTAGACTCGTTATGGGCATTACGATTTTGTGTAGATGCCGTTTGGGCTCACAAACGCGCCGACAATATTTATGGACCTGATGAACCGGGTCTGTAGACCGATGCTGGATTGCTCGGCCATCGTAGTTATAGATGATATCTTGGTTTATTCCAAGACTCGAGAGCAGCACGAGTAGCATCTCAGGGAGTTGTTGGGAGTTATGAGACGAGAGAGGCTATACGCCAAGTTCTCGAAGTGTGAGTTTTGGTTAAGAGAGGTCCAGTTCCTTGGGCACCTTGTTAACCAGGATGGGATTTTGGTCGACCCGGCCAAAATCGAGGAAGTCATGCAGTGGGAGGTTCTGAAATCTCCCTCAGATATCAGGAGTTTTCTGGGATTGGCAGGGTACTATCGGAGATTCATTCAAGATTTCTCCAAGATAGCAGTACCCCTCACTCATCTAAGGAGGAAGGGGGTGGATTTCCCGTGGGGCCCTAAGCATTAGAGGGCGTTTGAGACCCTCCGTCAGCGGTTGTGTGAGGCTCCCATTTTGACACTCCCGGAGGGAGTTGAGGATTTTGTGGTGTTCTATGATGCATCCATCACAGGTTTAGGGGCGGTCCTCATGTAGAGGGGACGGGTGATAGCTTATGCATCACGACAGTTGAACCCGCATGAGACGAGATACCCTACGCATGGGTTAGAGTTGGGGCGGTGGTGTTCGCTCTCAAGATATGGAGACATTACCTTTATGGGGTCCGTTGTACCATTTACACGGATCAGAAGAGCTTGAGACATGTCACGGATCAGCCGAACCTGAACATGAGGCAACACAGGTGGTTGGATGTAGTCAAGGAGTACGATTGTGAGATCCTTTACCACCCTGGTAAAGCGAATGTGGTGGTGGACGCTCTGAGCTGCAAGTCAGCTGGGACTTCTACCCCAACGATATGTATGAGGATAGTAGTGGATTCCCCTCTTGTGAGTTTGATCAGAGATGCTCAGGTCGAGGGCATGCGGCTAGAGAATTGGAAGTTGGAAAGGAGCAGGGGTGAGGACACCCGGTTTATACAAGATAGCTAGGGATTATTAACCCGATGTAGTCGTGTCACACCCCAAAACCGGAACGGCGGAAACGTTCGGGGGTGGAGGACGTCATGTCAAGTATCACGAGATATGTATATGGTAAGCAAGTAATGAACAACCATTTCACTTAGAAAGAAAGCGTTTACAATGTATGTGTTCACAAAACATGGAAGTCATAAACAAATAACAAAACAAGACTTGAAGCTATAATGCTCCATCTTCTGAAGTCCCAGCACGAGCACCTGTCTAATAGTCTCCTGAGAATACAAGTTATTTGAAAGAGTTGATCAACAATTAAGCTGATAAGTTCATAAGATTTTAGTGATGTGAGTAAGCTGTAAAAATGTGGTTGAAAATGTATATGTAAAGTACTGTAAGCTGTAAGGTGTTGTTTTGTAAAGTTTGCCTGTTCCTCTAGAAAATCATATATTTCCTACTTAAAATGGGAGTTGAGTAAAATGACACTACAAGCCTTTCTATGTGTAATAAGTGGGTACAAGTTATATATACTTGGAGTAAACAAACAATCGATTATGCGTATCTTCCCATAACCTACAACCCAACGGGGTACAGTAAGTAAGGCGGATATCACATATTCCATTGGTTGTTAGATCGTTGTCATATATAACCTTGGTGTATTCACTTGTTACTCATGGAGTTATTTGTAATGGTTCCTTTATATATAATAGAGAGTTCCTTTTAAGAAAACCTATATTTCTTTTAATAAAATATTGACTATGGTGATTACTTTTATAATAGCTTTGTTTATACTGCTATATATAATTTGGTATTGGGTAGATAATAGATTGGGTGACCTCGGTGTAAACCCACATCCAACGGGAATAGGACGTACAACGAAGAACACACATCTTATTAGCTGTCGGATATTAGTTTTATATATAAACATGGTGTATAAACTAAGGTGTTATAGAGTTAACTCACTTAAAGTCTTTAAAACTATATTGGCTTAATAAAATGGATTAAGCCCTTAACTGGGAAATCGCTAGTTTTGTATATCAAAAGTACTGACTTTGAAACGAAAGTTTTGTACTAGAAAAACTGTGCATTGACCCTGTGTCGTATGACCTGATCCATACCTGGTACCCTTATGATGAATTAATGTATACTAAGCATAAATATATATAGATTAAGGTAGATAATAGATTAGGTGACCTCGGTGTAAACCCACATCCAACAGGAACAGGACGTACAGCGAAGAACACACATCCTATTAGCTGTCAGAATCTACTTAACATATATGTATCCTATAGTGTATACATTACGGAATCATAAGGTTAGCATCATGGTTCTAACTTTTTAAAAATAGCCTTCTACCAAGACTCGATTGTTTTGAAAGCAGTCTTCTACCAAGACTCTACTGTTATGAAAGCAATCTTCTACCAAGACTCTACTGTTATGAAAGTAGTCTTCTACCAAGACTCTACTGTTCCTTTGTCAACTGAAAAGTACATTCTCCCTAGTTTATAACCTATCTCGAATAGAGAATAGATTAACCTTCAAGTGTTACCGACACTTTATGAAAGTAATGGGAGAAATAAGTACCCTGATGTCGTTTATAATGACATACGGAGGTACTATCAACCTAAAAACATATGTGTTTTATTAAGGTCATAATGTGATAAGAAATTCCCATACTAAACGTTTTCCCTACGAGAGATTCTGGGAATCAAGGTTGACTTTCGCAACGAGTTGCTAGGCCACGTTATCCACATTAAAGTTATGTGATCACGTATACCCAATATAACTACCACAATGCGTTGTGATTCATTGGTATAGTTAGATCGTGAAATTGTTCCATGCTATAGCACCTTATTATGTTCTGTTCTGTTCTGTTCTGTTATGTTCTGTGTGTGCTTCATTGTACTAGAAGTAATGAATGGAATTCTCTTAAACTATACCTATAATAGCTTACTAATGCTCTAACTGGACTGATACTAAAAAGACTCATTTATCTACAAAGTTATTCTTATACTTTAAAAATGGAGTTTTGTATAACTATAAAGTAGCATAACCTTTAGAAGAGTTTTGAAATGTTTTAACAACTTATAAATAACATAAGTAACATTTTGAAAGATGTTTATAACAAACATTTACACAATTATCATTGTGTTCAACTTGTATTCCCCCCTTAAAACAATTAAAATAGTTAAAAGATTCATTACAAGGTATGAACTCACCTGATGTGGGTGATTCAAACGGGTATGCGTGTAAGGATGAGAAGTTCCACGAATGAAGTCCCGAGACACAATAAGTCCTAAATGATATATAAGGACACATATTGACATGAATATAGTGTTTATAACAACTATATGAAAGGAAACACCTTCCGGGACTAGGAAACACCTTAACCAAGTGTTGGAATCACATGTAATTCAACATAGGAAGGTATAAAGGCACTTATATGAGTTTACTACCATGAGTTCATGTCCCAAGGGAGTTTATGGTCGTAAACTCATGGTTACTCATGTGTTAGTGCAAGTTTGAAAGCTAGGGAATGTTTTAGGGACATTAGCTTTAACCTAGGATGAGAAAGACCACTTCTTTTGGCACTTTTGGGGTGTTCACGGCCCAAATGAGTTTACTACCGTAAACTCATGGCCAAATATACTTATGAGGGTCCTAAAGGTCATAAAGAAGCATTCTAAATTCATGCCTAAGCCCTTGGAAGTGTTTGTGGCATCAAAACACCTCTATCTTGAGTTTACGGCCCATGGACCATTTGGTCATGTGTTTGCAGCCGTAAACACTTATGGGTGATGATATTTTGATTGTTTTGGGTCCTAGACACATCAAGTTAAAGTTCTATGCTTGTCTCTTGGCTTATGGAAGGCATTTAGGGCATTTTGGCACTCTAAAATGGAGTTCACGGCCCAAGAACTTCCTTGGCCGTGAACTCACTTCTAGCTTTGTTTCTTAATGTTTTGGGGGTCTAAAACAAGTAATGGTAGTCCCTAGGTTTAGTCCTAAGGCTTGGAGGGACATTGGGCACACTTTGGCCCTTATAAAGGAGTTTACTCTCCAAGATGTTCTTGGGCGGTAAACTCCCAAATCTTGTTGTTTTGGCTTGATTTTCATGTTATTAAGGCATATAACACATTTATATACACTCTAGGTTGAAGTACTCACAGTTGGGGGTGATCGGGTGACGATCCTTGAGAGAGAAAATCGACTTTTCTCTAGCTACAAATGTAACAAATGAATCCAAAATGGCTAAATTTTCTTTATATAGCCTTGATGGTTTTTGGTCCGAATACCATTTTTGGACTGTAATATTCCAAACTCTTGAAGGTTTGGGCACTTATTGCAACATATTAAACCCTAGTGTATCCTCTCTCCTGATATCCTCTGGAGCACTAACCTTAAAACACTCAAACTTATCCCAAAAGTTTGATAGTTAGTTGATACAAATTTGACTTCAATTGTAGTGGATGGTTTTACTGAATGGAAATTTTTGGGTTGTCACAAGTCGGGTGTGGGTTCCGATGTCTGGTAGGGTCAGACAGATAGTCATAGAGGAGGCTCATGAGTCTCACTTTTCTATTCACTCGGGGGCTACCAATATGTACAGGGATTTGAGTTTGAGCTACTGATGGCCGTGCATGAAGCGAGAAATCGCTTGGTACGTCGAGAGGTGCTTGACCTGTAGGATGGTCAAGGCCGATCATCAGAGGCCACACGAAAAGCTGTAGCCCCTGGAGATTCACATGTGGAAATGGGAACAGATCACGATGGATTTTATTACCAAGTTTCTGACAACGACAAAGGGGTATGATGCCATCTGGGTCATTGTGGATCGATTGACCAAAAGTGCCCTTTCTTGGCCATACGGTAGAGTTCATCGGTCGAGAAGTTGGTTGACGTTTACGTCCGCGAGATCGTGGCTTGCCTTGGGGTTCTAGTCTCCATTTTCTCCGATCGAGATGTTAGGTTTACCTCCTGTTTCTGGCAGAAGTTCCACGAGGAGCTTGGCACGCGGTTTCACTTTAGCACAGCGTTCCATCCGCAAACAGACGGTCAGAGCGAGCGTACCATTCAAACCCTCGAGGATATGCTGATGGTGTGTGTTATTGACTTTGGTACGAGTTGGGATTCCCACCTACCACTTGCAGAGTTCGCCTACAACAACAGATATCATTCCAGCTTTGGCGCCTCGCCTTTCGAGCTATTGTATGGACAGAGATGTCACACCCCTGTTTGTTGGGGTGAGGTCGGACACAGGGTGATAGGACTGACAGAGGTAGTCTTGCAGACTACCGAGAAGATTCAGCAGATTAGGCAGCGTCTGCAGACCGACCAGAGTCGACAAAAGAGTTACGCTGACAGATGCTGATCCGAGTTCGAGTTTTAGGTGGGCGATAGGGTACTCCTAAAAGTCTCACCATGGAAGGGTGTGATCCATTTCAGGAAGAGGGGAAGTTGGGTCCCTGTTACATCAGGCCGTTCAGGATCATTGCTAGAGTTGGCAAGGTGGATTACAGGCTAGAGCTACCGGAGGAGCATAGTCGGATCCACAACACTTTCCAGATTTCGCAGTTGCGAAAATGCATTATAGATCAGGAGGCGGTAGTATCGTTGATATTTAGGTCGATGAGCGCCTGAATTATGTGGAGATGTCCGTGGCCATTCTGGAGAGGAAGAGGAAGGTTCTACGGAACAAAGAGATACCTTTGGTAAAGGTACAGTGGGAGCATCGGAGAGGATCCGAGTGGACTTGGGAGCCAGAGCTAGAGATTCGAGAGCACTATCCGGAGCTGTTCGCCACGGTAGACTTCAAGGACGAAGTCTATTTCAAATGGGGGAGAATTGTAATGCCCCATTCTCAGGTCTTGAATTAATATAAGAATTTTCTTGTTTTCAAGGTCTACTCGACGTGTTGGTTGCCCTGCACGTCGAGTAGCAGCGGGTTGGTCCACATGTTTTAGTGACCTACTCGCCGAGTCCAATGAGGGACTCGACGAGTAGGAGCTAGTAGATAAAATCCTAAATTATGGAAATTTGCACCCTATTTAAGGACCACTTATTTTCCCTAGCCTCTCTTATTGCATCCCTCGAATTCCGAACCCCTAATTTGTGCTTTCCCTCTAATTTTGTGTGCTTCTTATCTTGAAAGAAGATTCTTGGAGTAAAGGGCTTGGAGTTCAAGAGGTGTGAAGCAAGGGGCTGAATTAGATCCGAAGTATTCTCTATCTTGACATTGTTTTGAAGGTAAAAAGTTGTTACCTTGACCCCCCCTTTGGTTATATCTCTTCATTTATGGGTTTAGATCCCTTTTTGGGGTTTTGAAGTGGATATCCGATTTGGGTCAAGATCTGAGGTTGCAATCTCAGATCTGGACTCCTTTAGCCCTTCTTTTTCATAAAGTTCCAGTCTTTGTTTATCTATGGACTTTCCCTTACCTTAAGCCACCCCTTTAGCTTGTTTTGGGCCCTTATCATCTTGCATGCACGTAAAGTTTGCAACTTTACGTGATACACATGCCCTAGGAGCTCAGATCTGCAGTATGGATTCTTTGCATGGCCTGAAAAAGCATCTGTATGGATGAAGGATTGAAGGGACTCGGCGAGTCGCAAGGTCGGCTCGGCGAGTCATATGAAGATGGTCATGAACTCAACGAGTTGATGAACAACTCGGTGAGTCCGATGGAGATTGCCTTGGGGTCGGCGAGTCAGTCTATGAATCGGCGAGTCGGCTAGGGTTTTCCTAACCTTTGGACACGCACGAACTTGGCGAGTTATAGGAAAATCGATGAGTCTACCAAGGATTTCACGACTTCTCGAGTTCAGGAAGGACTCGACGATTCGGTGAACTACACTCGACGATTCGGGTCAGCATGGGCTGTTGACTTTGACCAAGGGTTGACCAGTTGACCTTTGGGGGTATTTTGGTGAATTGGGAAATTTAAGGAAAAGGGTTTTATGGTGATTATAGGTGGTGGAGTTCGTGGCAGTGATTCGAGAGTTAAGCTTTCTATTTCCAGTCAGCAGTTACAAGGTGAGTTATCCTCACTATACTCAAGGGTCTAAGGCACCAAGGCTGGCCCTTTGGATTGTTACTTGGTTATGTTATGTTCGTATGATCTGTTAGATCAGTATCCTAGAGGGTAGGATAATATTTTGTGGTATGTGTAGATTTGTTAGATCGGTATCCTAATAGATAGGATGGTATTATGTACTATGTGGGATGATCCGGTAGATCCGTTGTTGTCTACAGACTGTTATGTGATTATATGTTATATATATGTGCACATATTTGTTTGGCGGTTGAGGCTTATCTGCTTTGTGCAGAGGCCAATAGACCTGGGCATTCCAACCTGCTGGTTGTGGGCCTGGGGTATTCCATCCCGAGGATGATTGGACCCATAGTATATTGGCATTCCAACGTGTTGGTTGTGGGCCTGGGGTATTCCAACCCGATGGTTGAGTGGACCCATAGTATGTTGTTTTTGATTTTATGTGTATAGCTGCGAGTATGGGTATTTTGGGGGAACTCACTAAGCTTCGGGCTGACAATTTCACTTTATGGTTTCAGGTACATCGGGGGATCGCGACAAGGCTAAGGCGTGATTGTACAACTCCTTATCTTTTGTTATGATTGCTAGGAAAACTCTGATATAAACTATTTTGGAGACAAAGTTGTAATGAATATTGATTTAAAGTGTTTTTGAAAAGTTTAAATTTGGATTGAATTTTTGGGTGTTACAAGTTGGTAATAGAGCCTTGGTTTGAGTGAATTGGAGGAAAATTCGTGTGAATCCAGATTTCTAAAATGGTTTTTAAAATAAGTAAAGGAGGATGCAGGGTGTACGATCAGCCGAAGCTAGTAAGTAGACCCCAAAATACCATACAGTTATTTGATATTGTGACATGTTAGAACAACATGCTAGTACTAGGCTAGGGATCTTCAGGAATTGCATGATAGAATTTCATGATTATATGATTCCTGATAGCCTAGGGATTTCCTCATATGAAATTGACATCATTACTGTAGTTGCTTAGTGTATGCATCACGGTTATACATAATTAAGATATTATAGCTTGCGAATGTTTGATTTAGCCTTATGTTCTGTTCATTTTTTATTGGGAGCTTAGGGTAGGATTGGATATTCGAAAGTCTATGGGGTCCAGCGTTATGTATGGCTAACATACATTAGTGCTGCAGGGTTGGTGGGAGTTTCATGGATGAGTGGGTTGTGTGAGACCGGTAGGTCAGTTGTGAGACAGTTAGCCTTTCTCTAGGAATGAGGATTGAGCGCTCACTATGTTTTTGTATATTGTTAGGGTGTTGTGGTGACACTTGAGACAAATATGGGTAGGTGGGGAAGGTAGTATGGGCCCGTACTACTGAAAGCATAGGACCGATACACATAGCAAGGAAGTCACAACCCCTAGGGTTGGGATTGGGAGTTAGCTCCTAGTTATTTGTGCGAGTTATCTGAATCCTATGGTATTTTCAATATGGTGGTTACGAGGCGTTTTGTGTCAGGATCCGGATTGGGATCAGGGCAGGGTGATCAGGAGGCCCTAGTAACCCCTGAGGTTATCAGTCAGGAGGAGCCAATGTTGACAGAGGATCGAGTCAGGGAGATCATCCATGAGGAGGTGGTTGAGATTGTTCGGGGTCAGATACCGGAGTTGTTTGGGACTATTAGGTCTGCCATGATAGAGTACTTTGATGACAGATATGCCGCCCTTACAGAGACGGCTTCCGCGAAAGCTACATTAGCTATAACAGCGGCAGGAGGTGGAGAGTTGTTTGGGACTATTAGGTTTGCCATGATTGAGTACTTTGATGACAAATACGCAGCCCTTGCAGAGATGGTTGCCGCGACAGCTACATCAGTTGTAACAGCGACATGAAGTGGAGTGGGAGCTGGTCGGGGATTCCAGTATAGGGACTTCGACAACACGAAGCCCCTACTTTTAATGGGACCGAGGACCCCATCATGGTTATGTGGTGGGTCTCCGATGTGGAAGGATGTTTCTTTACATGTTCATGTCCTTCTAACCAGAACGTCAGATGTGCCCTGAACCTGCTCAGGCTCAGGGCCAAGGACTGGTGGAGGCTGATGACAGGGTTGTATTCTGATGAGCAGAGAGTTGTTGTTACTTGGGAGCAGTTCCGGGACAAGTTCCACACCCGATACATTCCGAGGGTTGAGCGGGAATGATTGCCTCAGGAGTTTTTGAGTCTGAGATAGGATGGGGAGTCGGTAATGGAGATCACCCGTATGTTCACTGCGAGGGCGATGTTTTGCCCAGAGTTTGTTTATGACCTGTTATCTGAGAATGCTCAAGACCAATATCTGACAGTTTGTGTCTACCCAGCGATGTGATACTATTTTGGAGTTACAGGAGGCCGCGAGACGGCGTGAGTTGGAGATCGAACTGTAGTTGAGGGAGCAACGGCAGGCCCCGGCGCAGTCGTAGCCGACGCCAAAGAGGCCTAAGACTGCCGATACCAGGATTGGGGGACAGCCAGGCCGCACTTGTGGAAAGTGCGGAAAGGATCATTCAGGGCCGTGCCGATCAGGGAGTGGGTGCCACCGATGTGGCAAGCAGGGCCATTTGGCCAGGGATTGCAGACAGAAGACTCCAGCTTCCCAAGTCAGACCTTGTTATCACTGTGATCAGGTGGGCCATATGAAGGCCTAATGTCCTCTTCTAGCTGCCAAGTCGGTGCTGGCTCGAGTGCCGACTACTCTGAGGATTACAGACGGGAGGCTAGCTAAGGCAGAGCCTCCGAAGGCTCAGGTTCGTGCCTTCTAGCTTACGGCCGAGGAGGCCAGGGCAGCACTGGATGTGGTTTCTAGTACGTTTCTCTCCCTTATCTCATTTATTATGTCTGTGTTATTCTTATCTATTGTACCTGTGTTTAGGTACGTTTTTAGTGAACTCATTGCCCACTTTGGTTCTATTTGACTCGGGGGCGAGTCGGTCCTTCGTATCCCAGGCTTTTAGTAGGCAGTTCAGTGCACCAGTGGGCGAGCTAGAGTGTCCGTTGCGAGTATCTATCGCCAATGAACACGGAGTTTCTGCTTCTTCGGTTTATCGCGGGTGTGAGTTGGATATCTTTGGAGTGTCCTTTCCGATAGATTTGATGCCGATTCCTATGGGGGAGGAGTGCGTAATCATAAGGATGGATTGGCTTAGCCACTTTGGTTCCATGATAGATTGTGAGGGTTAGCAAACCCCAAGTAGGAGAGAACTGATTGTTTATGGCGAGGGCACCAGGTTGGGATCAGGGTTTTGTTCAGCTACCAAGGCTCTGCAGTACATTCGGCACGGGTGTGCGGGTTATCTAGCGTACGTGGTAGATACGCGGTCCAGGGAACAAGTTTCAGTTTCATAGGTTCTGGTAGCAAGAGAGTTTGCTGATGTGTTTCCGGAGGAGTTACCCGGAGTGCCTCCGGAGGGGCAGGTTGAGTTTTGGATCGACCTAGTGCCAGGTGCGGCCCCTATCGCCAAGGCATCGTACCATTTGGCACCGCCAGAGATGCATGAGTTGTCATCACAGCTTCAGGAGCTACTGGGAAAGCAGTTCATTCGACCTAGTAGTTCTCCATGGGGAGCACCGATGCTCTTCGTCAGGAAGAAGGACGGCTCGCACCGGATGTGCATTGATTATAAGGAGCCGAACAAGTTGACGATGAAGAACCGTTATCCTCTCCCGAGGATAGATGATCTCTTTCATCAGTTGCAGGGGGGGCATATTGGTTCTCCAAGATATATTTGAGGTCAAGATATCATCAAGTCTGGGTCAGAGAGGAGGACGTGGAGAAGACCGCGTTTCAGACTCGTTATCGTCATTACGAGTTCGTGGTGATGTCTTTTGGGCTCACCAACACGTCAACATTATTTATGGACCTGATGAACCGGGTCTGCAGACCGATGCTGGATCGCTCGGTTATCCTGTTTATAGATGATATCTTGGTGTATTCCGAGACTCGAGAGCATCACGAGGAGCATCTCAGTGAGTTGTTAAGAATTCTTAGACGAGAGCCGCTATATGCCAAGTTCTCGAAGTGTGAGTTTTGGTTACGAGAGGTCCAGTTCCTCGGGAACCTCGTTAACCATGATAGGATTTTAGTCGACCCGGCCAAAATCGAGGCAGTTATGCAGTGGGAGGTTCTGAAATCTCCCTCAGATATCAGGAGTTTTCTCGGATTGGTAGGGTACTACCGGAGATAGCAGTACCCCTCACTCATCTAAGGAGGAAGGGGGTGGATTTCCCGTGGGGCCCTAAGCAGTAGAGGGTGTTTGAGACCCTCCGTCAGCGGTTGTGTGAGGCTCCCATTTTGACACTCCCGGAGGGAGTTGAGGATTTTGTGGTGTTCTATGATGCATCCATCACAGGTTTAGGGGCGGTCCTCATGTAGAGGGGACGGGTGATAGCTTATGCATCACGACAGTTGAACCCTCATGAGACAAGATACCCTACGCATGATTTAGAGTTGGGGCGGTGGTGTTCTCTCTCAAGATATGGAGACATTACCTTTATGGGGTCCGTTGTACCATTTACACGGATCACAAGAGCTTGAGACATATCATGGATTAGCCGAACCTGAACATGAGGCAGTGCAGGTGGTTGGATGTAGTCAAGGACTACGATTGCGAGATCCTTTACCACCCCGGTAAAGCGAATGTGGTGGCAGATGCTCTGATCCGCAGGTCAGCTGGGACTTCTACCCCAGCGATATGTATAAGGATAGTAGTGGATTCCCCGCTTGTGAGGTTGATCAGAGATGCTCAGGTTAGGGGCATGCAGCTAGAGAATTGGAAGTTGGAAAGGATCAGGGGCGAGGACACCCGGTTTATACATGATAGCTGGGGATTATTAACCCGATGCGGTTGGGTGTGGGTTCCGATGTCTGGTGGGGTCAGACAGATAGTCATGGAGGAGGTGCATAAGTCTCACTTTTCTATTCACCCGGGGGCTACCAAGATGTACCGGGATTTGAGTTTGAGCTACTGGTGGCCGTACATGAAGCGAGAAATCACTTGGTACATCGAGAGGTGCTTGACCAGTAGGATGGTCAAGGCCGAGCATCGGAGGCCATACGGCAAGCTGCAGCACCTGGAGATTCCCATGTGGAAATAGGAACAAATCACGATGGATTTTATTACCAAGTTGCCGAGAACGACAAAGGGGTATGATGCCATCCGGGTCATCGTGGATCGATTGACCAAAAGTGCCCCTTTCTTGGCCATACGGGAGAGTTCATAGGCCGAGAAGTTGGCTGACGTGTACGTCCATGAGATCGTGGCTCACCATGTGGTTCTGGTCTCCCTTGTCTCCGATTGACATGTTAGGTTTACCTCCCGTTTCTGGAAGAAGTTCCACGAGGAGCTGGGCATGCGGTTTCACTTTAGCACAACATTCCATTCGCAAACAGACGGTCAGAGCGAGTGTAACATTCAGACCCTCGAGGATATGTTGAGGGCGTGTGTCATTGACTTTGGTAGGAGTTGGGATTCCTACCTACCGCTTGCAGAGTTCGCCTACAACAACATATATCATTACAACATTGGCGCCCCGCCTTTCGAGCTCTTGTATGGACAGAGATGTCACACCGCAGTTTGTTGGGATGAGGTCGGACACAGGGTGATGGGATGGACAGAGGTAGTCTTGCAGAGTACCGAGAAGATTCAGTAGATTAGGCAGCATCTGCAAACCGCGCAGAGTTGAAAAAAGAGTTACGCTGGCAGATGCCGATTCGACTTGGAGTTTCAGGCGTGCGATAGGGTACTCCTAAAAGTCTCACCCTGGAAGGGTGTGATCCGCTTTAGGAAGAGGGGGAATTTGGGTCCCCGTTACATCGGGTCGTTCACGATCATTTCCAGAGTTCTCAAGGTGGCTTATAGGCTAGAGCTACCAGAGGAGCTTAGTCGGATCCACAACACTTTCCACGTTTTGCAATTGTGAAAATGCATTACGGATCAGGAGGTGGTAATATTGTTGGATGATATTCAGGCTGATGAGCGCCTGAATTATGTGGAGAGGCCTGTGGCCATTCTAGAGAGGAAGAGGAAGGTTCTACAGAACAAAGAGATACCTTTGGTAAAGGTATAGTGGGAGCATCAAAGAGGATCTAAGTGGACTTGGGAGCCAGAGCTAGAGATGTGGGAGCACTATCTGGAGCTGTTCCCCGCGGCAGACTTCGAGGACGAAGTATAGTTTAAGTGGGGGAGAATTGTAACCCCCCGACTCTCAGGTATTGAATTAATATAAGAATTTTCTTGTTTTCAAGGTCTAATCGACTAGTTGGTTGCCCTACTCGTCGAGTAGTAGCGGGTTGGTCCATGTATTTTAGTGACCTACTCGCCGAGTCCAATGAGGGACTCGACGAGTAAGAGCTGGCAGATGAAACCCTAAATTCCGGGGATTTGCACCCTATTTAAGGACCACTTATTCTCCCTAGCCTCTCTTATTGCATCCCTCGAATTCAGAAACCCTAATTTGTGCTTTCCCTCTAATTTTGTGTGCTTCTTATCTTGAAAGAAGATTCTTGGAGTAAAGGGCTTGGAGTTCAAGAGGTGTGAAGCAAAGGCCTGTTGTAGATCCGGAATCTTATCTGTCTTGGCATCATTTTGAAGGTAACAAGTTGTTACCTTGACCCCCCTTTGGTTAGATCTCTTCATTTATGGGTTTAGATCCTTTTTTGGGGCTTTGGAGTGGATATCTGATTTGGGTCAAGATCTGAGGTTGCAATCTCAGATCTGGATTCCTTTAGCCCTTCTTTGTCATAGTGTTCTAGTCTTTGTTGATCTATGGCCTTTCTTGGTGAAACTATGATGATTTTGAAGAAATCTTATGAAGATTTGAAGATTAGTCGAAGATCTGGGCGAAAACACTTGATGATTGAGAGAGTTTTCGGATGACTTTTGAGAGAAAAATGGGTGTGTATTTGGTGAGAAAAGTGGGAAATGAATTGAGTGTTCAGTTATAACCATATATATAAAGGAGGTGTTCGGTCTTAATGGGCTTCCAAAACGGTGTTTTCGGTCCTAAGAGAAAAGAGAAAAAGGAATTCGGTCATAAAGTCAATAGGCTAAAGTGATTTCTGTTTCTAGTCAAATGGAAAAAGGAATTCGGCCATGCTTTACATCATTTAGGGATTTCGGTTTTGGCTTTGGTATTAGATTCTAAAACCGAAATCCATATATATATATATATATATATATATATATATATATATATATATATATATCATTATTTCATTGAAGTGTTAGGCTTATATATGCTTCCAAGGACATGGTTTTCCATATATCCTCACAAGCATGCAATCTAAGATTTTAACGTTCTTATTGTATCAATGAAGTGATGTGATTTCACAAAAACTTGGTTAAGATTTTGGCTTTTATTTCAACAAGTTTGACGTGAAACAACAGGTTGTTACAAAATCCCAACAATACCCAAATTACCCTCAAGGTCAAATTTGGTAAAAGTCAAAGTCAACGGTTGAGGTTAACAGTCCATGTTGACCCAACATGCCGTGTTTACTAGCAAATACACCGTGTTTTGATAGAATCCAGACGATCGGGAAAACTCCAGCCAACACGCCGTGTTGGCTTTGCAAACACATCGGGTTTGCCCGAGTGCCAGCTGCTTAATACATTCAGTTGTTTTCTTCGATTCAGGGACTCCAAGGCTCAGATCTAGACCCAAATGCTATCAAGAAGGATAAAGCTTCCATCTTATCCTTTGGAACTGCTCCAAGGGTCCCAAAACCCAACCATAAGGCTTGAAGGTTCAAAGGCTTAACTAAGAAGCACTAAACCCTTGAAGTTTGAAACCCATCCTTTATAGACATGCATGTCCAATGCATGTCTTGAACCTAAAATAGGTCAAAATGGGGATTTATGACCTACTCTCCATGCATGGCATTAAAACTTGACTATAGGACATATCCAAGACTCTACAAGGTCACTTAGACCTGGAGATTCATAAAGTTGCTAACTTTATCAGATCCAACCATTCCGGCCCTCACTCAAGAACAACAAGATAAAGGGCCAAAACTCAAGATCTAGCAACATAGAGGAATAAAAATTGGATCTTGGATACTTACAAAGGTCTAGAAGGGTGCCAAACTGAAAGATGAGGGCTTGCTTGCTGGATCCTTACTTCCTTATTCCAACTTCTTCCTTCTTTGACTCCAAAAACACCACACTAGCTCACAAATAAGAAGGAAAGATGATTAGGATTCTCAAGGGTCGATATGGAGAGTTGGAGGCTGACAAAAGACCACTCCTTGGGACTTATGGAGATTATATAGGGTGCAAGACCCTGAAAATTAGGGTTTTCTCAACCAGCCGCCAACACACCGTGTTGGTCCATAAACATGTCGTGTTGACCTTAAAGAAAGCCCCAGTTCTTCAATTTAGACACGCCATGTTGGTTCCTCCAACACACTATGTGTAATCCCTAGAAAGGGGATTTATTTCCATAATTACTCCTCAAGATTCCAGGTGTTAAAACTCTCCCCCATTTAAATTAGATTTCATCCTCGAAATCATTCCTTACAATCTCCCCTACCGAAATGACAATCCTGACTGAACTCCCTGAACCCCAAAAATGACTAGGGAAGTCACCCCACTCTGATGACCACACACCATTACTGATGTCGAACCCAAAATAGAAGATACCCAACCGCTATACCTGAAACTAAAAACCATGAACAATGTCGGACTCCATGACAGATAGCACCAAACAAAATTGCCCCCACAAGGACTAAACTTCACAATCCGAACCGAACAAGCTATCCAGACTGAGCGAATTTACAGATACCCGAGAACATAAATCCCCGACCACTTACCATATCTCTAATAAAGGACAACCATCACTACTCAACTTAAAACCAAGAATTCAATACCTTATATAAAAAGAACCCAATCACACGAATCACGAATCTTACATTACTCCAAATTCCATAAGATGCACCAAAATCCTTTAATTAACCCGTGACTCCCTGTCATGCTACTCCAACCACTGCTCCTACGAGCAAATATGAGAATTCCAGGAATCCCATATTTTCCTCATATCTTTAACAATTCACATGTACCCCCATCAAGCAAAACACCCGATAAATTAACGAAGAACTTTGAGTTGAGACTTCATAACTGGTTCCCAACCTTGATAATCAACCCCTCATAACAACTTGCGAGCAAACGGGGTTATAATGCAAACATTCTAAGAGACTTTCTGATACACGACCGATACTTCTAACCACCTTTAATTGTTCCCTTAATCCAAACCAGTTGAGTGTGTCTCCCGACTTCCATTAATCCATTAATAGCGGAAGTACCATACTTAGATGGAATCAACAGTCATGATCACTGGACCCATAAACTATGTATGGAATACCTTTACAAGGTCCTCAACATAGGTATGGATTTCCACCGAGCCCTTAGCATGACTCTGGAATGCTTTACCTGGCCCTTAGCCCATGACTGGAATGTTCCCGCTATCATGCCGATCTTGTTGACATTTCTTATTCCGCCTGGCACTCGCGACCCCTATCACATGCCAACAAGCTCTCAACCTCTTTTCATTACGTTGCAAGGACCTAAACAACATCCTTTTCAATGCTAACCGAGCATAACAATGCCATAACTATACCATACCCAATTCCTTCACATAACAAGCTGCTACCAATGCAAAACTCAACGTAATCATGGTCATACCCGATCCAATAATAGGATAACCGGTTGTACCCTTGATCTAATTTCAAGGTTATCACCACCAAGCGAATAATTCAATCTAAGCCCCAAACTAGACTATAATCAGAAATCCTTATACCCAACTGGCAATTTTCCTTCCGCCACCGATACTCGACCCGAGTAATCCTAGTGCTTCTTATATATTCATTGGCACCCCCAGTAGGAATCAATATCTGCAACGAGCTCCTTGATAACTCCTTTCCCGATGAGTGATAACCCACAAGTCTCCTCTACACATGCATATGATCATTACCCATTATATACCTCCCTGAATTCGAGATTCCACATACTCGCATTGCAGGTCCCTAAAAACCATTCCTCAATACCACGATCTCGAACAGATCAAAGATCCTCAAAGTAGAATACTCAGTTCTCCCCCACTTAGTATGGGCTTCTACTATCTTTCACACCTACTCATACCTGTCCCAAGAATTGTCTTGTAATTTTGCAAGCCACTTCCAATACTACGCCTGATGACCGCTAAACATATGTATGTGTCCCATGAGCACATCCAATAAGTTTTCCTAGATTTCACTGGGACTTTGAATCTTTACCAATGCTCTATCTAACAAATATATGCCTATCAAGCATATATTAAACATCCTAGACGTTCCTTCTAAGATTCCTTTCCACTTCACCCAACTTTTAGCCAATGAAGAACTTCTACAAATATAAAATCATCATCGGACGAATACAATTGCATGCTGCTAAAATCAAACAATATGTTGACTAAAATATCCTACACTACAACGGTTTGGCTCACAAGATAGCTGCGAAATAGCACCAAATCATGAAATCTAAAACTATTTAATTTTGGGAGCATGCAACCTAATGTATTTATCAGATAACTAACCAATATCAATATAGGTTATAAGTATAAAATAATAAGCAAATTTCCTAGGCTATAAGGCATCTTAAGCATCATGTAATTTTAACTGTCAGTTCATGAATAGAATCCACAACCTACATACTAGCATGCATTTCCAACATTTCACATTTCAACAATTATAACAAATATGGATATTTTGGGAATCACTTTCCTTTTTGAGATTTGGCTGACTATATGTATCACATTTTTTTCCTTTTAGTATTTTTTTTTATGAAAAGATTTATTAATTACTCAAATCCTTAGATTGAGTCTTGAATAACATGAGTGTTTATCCAGTTCACTCATACCAAGGCTCTAGTACCAACTTGTAACGTCCCGATTTTCAATACAAAATTTTCATTTTTATTTATTAAAATATATCAAAGTATGATTACATTGCGCAGAAACATGTTGCGAATACGTGTGGGTACAATCGATCCTTGCCCTTTTCACGAACCCATGGAGTATTTGAAAAACTTTTATAATCAACTGGGTAAGCACGAAGCTTAGTGAGTTCCCCAAAATACCATATAGTCACAATGCATACATATAATGGCCTTCAACATAAAGTTAGTCCCCTCTTGGCCTTCAACATAAAGCTAGTCCACCTTTTTTTTTCCTAAAGTATATAGTTGGTCTGCACTTTGGCCTTTAGCATAATGTTGGTTCGCTCGAGTCTATTGGCCTTCAACATGAGGTTGGTATGCCCTCAACCCCCCACATAATATATCATCACATATACAACATACAAACAATCCAACATAACAGGCAACTAACTAAACTATTCTAGTGGGCTAATTACATACTACATGGCAACTATATCCTAATATACATAGGATATATACTAGAGCACATAATATAGTGATAAAAATCACCTGGAAAATTACTCAGACGATTGATAGCTATCTGGGTGATCCTACAAGCGATCGAACTGGAGGATAACGTGCCAAACAAGTATTAATCTATACAATCGTAACCTATTAAACCATATGGCAATCGGGTATTGAAAGCTAGATTTTTCACTAATCCCAATGAATACTCAGAGTTTTATCAAATAAGGATTAGCCAGGCATGACCATTTCGGCATATAATTTTTCTGAAATCCAACAATCAAGCCAACGTGAGCATTCTAGACACCTCTTCCGTAAGTAGATCAATCAACATTATGACTAGAATTACTGATAAATCTTATTTACACATTCAAAAAAATGACTATGAATATAAATATAAGATACACTTAAAGCATAGTAAGTATAGCCTAACTTACAGAGAGTTTCTAGCGAAATCGAAATATTAGTAGACCTCCGATACCAAGCACTTCAATTCGTTAGACTCTCGTATGCCAAAATGCCTCACTAATTAGATTCTTAAGAACTACAAAAATACCATAGAAGTTTGATTCTAGAGAGAGAGTTGAGAAGATTTGGTGTGAAGAATTACTAGACCATTGAACACTATTTATTGATCTGGAAAGGTGGATGTGCGCCACACACTTTTTTCGAGTGGGTGACGTGGATCCATGCAGAGAGTGACACATGGCGAAAATATAGTGGAGTGTCAGTGCACACCGCACACCTTGTCGACGTGTGCGCCTGCGTGTCCGGATTTTCAGATTCTTCAAAAAATCATGCATGCTCCATACGAGCTCTGTTTTCGACGTTATTTATATCCACGTGTAGGCATCAACGAGATCTACAACTTTCATTTCAGCTAATTTTCACTTTATTTTTAAAGCTATATTTTTAACAGGATTAGACTATTAATGCATATATAAAAATCATAACCTTCTAATACAACATCCATTCTTGGCTGTCTATATATCGATATACTCTTATTAATAGGATCTTCGACTCTCGTTTAGATTGTTTTTCCTAACAATCGAGTGATCTTGATTTCATTTTATGTGTCGCATACTACTATGCTGAAACTTCTAAAAATCATAACTTCCTCATACGAAGTCATATTTGGACATTCTCTATATGCACGCTCTCGGTTTTATGACCACTACGACCTTTGTTTAGATTGCGTAGGATAATTAGCAACCTATCAAAATTTTACTTTTTACGATACGCAGAGTTGTGACTGTTTAATCGTGAAATTTCGAATTAGCATAACTTCTTAATACGAAGTCGGATTTTGGCATTCTATATATCTACAAAATCGTATTGACATTTCCTACATGTTTATGACGATTAGTTGAGCTAAAGAGTGTTACATCTCTACTTGAAATTTTATAAACAACAATTTATATTGAATCCTACTAAAATGTGAACTGAGGTGTTACATGGGTGACGTAGTGGTCATGTGGCACGTCCTGGTGGCGCCACGTCACCCCTTACCGGGTAAACTATTGAATCTTCTAAAAATCATTTTTTTCATACGAGCTATGTTTTCAACGTTATTTATATCCACACGTAGCTATCAACGATTACTAACATTGTCCTTTAGATTCCATTAGCTAGTTTGGATCCTATTTTTAATTCATATTTTTTAAAAGGGGTGCATAGAAAATGGTATTGTTAAATACGTAACTCTCTCATACGAACTCCGTTTTCGACGTTCTCTACGTCCATGGCTTGTATGCTCGAGTCCTACACTTTTACTCTTCGATGTTTTGCTAAAACTCGACTGATTTCCTTTTTGCTAATTACAACGCTCCTCTCGTTGTATAACTGAATTAATAACTTAGAAAATTCACAACTTCTCCATACGTAGTCAGATTTTTATGAACTTTATATTTTCGGATTCACGTTGATATGTACTATCAGACCATATAATTATTTCTATAAAATAATGTAACTTTTTGCGTGTCTAATTTTTATTTTTCTGACGATTTAACCGATTTTTCCTATTTATTGTAATGCATAATATTGTATTTTATTGTAATCTTTACAAATATTACCTATTTAGATATGATCGGAGATTGGTGAAAATTTTGGCGATTGTCACATCTTGCATTGAAATATGAGATTAGGTTTTGGGTTTTAAGGTTAAAGGTTTGTGGTTTATGGTTTATGGTTGAGAATTAGGGTTTGATGGTGTTTTTATAATCAACATGGATTTTATGACATTTGGCCACAATGCCTTGATTATAATGCACAAATAGGCTTCAATGGAAAGCTAGATGGGTTATGTATTATTCTAGAACCTACATGATTAAGGTTTAGGTTTTCGCAGTAAACACGATGTGTTAATATAAGAAACATGACACGTATCTCGAAATGACCCGTTAGATTTGGTCAGGACTTACAAAATTACTAAGGTGTTTAGAAGGGTCTAAAAGTCGGGTTGATGCTTTTTTGTGTGGAAATCTATTATAGGTATCTTCTTATAGGCCTATATTCCTTCCAAATATTATATTGTTGTATTCACATCATGTTTTGTTGATTTCTACAGTTATGTGAGTTTCATTTCTTTATATGTTATATCATGTGTTTTGTGAGTATGTGATTGCATGAATGGTATGTTTTGTATGTCAAGACAAGTTGATGTAAGACTATTGTTGGTACACCGGAACAACAACGAATCCGATTTTGTTTCTCATAGGGGGCACTATCGACTTGATCATATCCAGTTAAAATGGTAAAAATGATTAGGCTGCGGTTGATAAGTTGGTGGTTTAGACACTTTAAACTTTTAGTCGTTTATGTTGTGTTGATTGATCTAGCAACTTCGACATATTTTAGGTTTTTAGTCTTCTACTGTGTATAATAATTCAAATTTTTTTATCAAATTAGTTTTGTTGATTAACCATTAGTCATCAAATTAGTTTTGTTTATTGACATGTAGAGTTAGTTATTCAATTTATTTAACTTAGAATTTATAATAATAAAAATACATGTATTATACTGATACAGACATCACAATTTACACAAAAAAATGTCAAGTGATTTTGGGTATATAACTTCACTGTTTATAAATCACATATAAAAAACACAAAAACCTGATCAAGTTAATATAGAAAAACAGAGAGAAAAGACAGAGACATACGTGCTGGATTGGAGAGACATGGAAACTAGGAGGGTGAAATTTTGAGAAATCGAGACATAATTTTGATTAGACTAAAAAATTTATTTATTGTAAACTATGTGGTAATGAAGTGTAAATATTAAACCAATTGGATTGTGGTGACTTGGTTGGGCATGTGGAAGATATAGTGGATAACCTATTGACACATGTTCAAATCCTGACAGCGCTTAGTACTTGTGGTCATGGAGGTTTGCCTGCAGTGACTCCAGGGCATGAGGCAAAACTTCATGTTTGCAGCGGGGGATTAGTCGGTGCGCGAAAGCTGGTCTGGAAACCCTCGTTAGCGAAGTTCCATTTTCAAAAAAATGTAATATTACATTAATTTTCTATAAAAATTAACCAAAAGCATTTTTATTCCATGCCTTTTGGGCTAAGCATTGAGGGCCTCGTATATCATTTTCAAAGTTTGGGCTTAATTCCTAGATAAGAATTCTCATCCTACAAAATCCATTAAGGGCATGTGCCGCCATTGCTAACAAGGTGGATCCACCCATGGGCTGTAATAACATTTGTATGGTAATACATTACTTATGTACTCTAACTTTTAGATATATGGTAATAGTTGCTTGTCCTCACCAGAGACAAATGGAAAATTCTATGCTTCTTCCTTATATGCGGTAAAATGTAATGATGTAATGTTATCACTAATTGTTTCGCTTACCCGTTGATATTAACATTGTCAAATACTTTGGGGGTAATTAAGAAGAAGAAGCCATTTTGACTCCATCTTGCTCGTCTGAACTAAAATGATTTTCATGTTAACTTTATCTAAGTCTTTCGATATCCAACTTTAATGATTTTTCTTTATGTTTTAAGACCATATGCTTTTATTAGAATGTTTTATTCTATCTATGAAAGATTTTATTTAGGAAATAATCATCATCCTCCTTAATAAATGAAGGTTTTTTTTGTCACATGTCAATGTCTCATGAGTTTTGACACTTGTCATTTTATGGTATTTTTGAAATAAATATTATTCATTTATCAATTTTTGGTTTGTTTCCATTTTTAAAATCAAAATCATATACTTATATATGTAAAGTATTAAATATCATATATATGATATTAAATTGCAATAAATACGTTTCTTCGTTTTCTTCATTTTTTATTTTAAAGTTGTATATTAAAAAATATTTTTTGTTTACACTTTAATGTTTAATATTTTTTTAAATCAACCCGTGTAATACACGAGTCTCACACCTAGTTTATACAATAAAAAAATGTTTCTAACATTATCTAGTTAGTTGAACTGTACATCCTTAGTGCTCACTTAATTAAATTTCAAAATAATCATTAAATTTAAAATAATTTGTTATCCGGTAAAATTCAAACATCTAACACAAATTTTACAGGGGCTACAATTTATAACCAGATAGAGCAACACCGATGTTTGCAATCCCTTCCTTCCACCATACCCAACGATGTCCATTCCATATTTATTGGTCATCACCACCGCTTTTTCCAACAACCACCTTCAAACGACATTGATTTTGTTCTTCTTTTGGGTGGCGCATCTAAACTTTTACATAAAAATGTAAGGTGTGACAGTGGCAAAAATCACAAACACCACTTTCAAGAGCCACCATTGTTGCTAGACGACTTTCTAGAAAGAATACAATGATATTCGCACGAGAACGGGTTAACTTGGTTTATAATGTGATGAGTCTTGATTTTAAGATCAAAGAAAGGAAGAAAGTGGCAGATTCAAGTGTTTTTATAAATGTTTCTCGTTGGAGATCTGGTAACATAGATTAATATCGAAGAAGGTGTATTTGGGTTACAATGGACATGAAGATGAAAGTGAATGATGGGTGTGGTGTGGTGTGGGCCCCTTATTTAGAATTAATTTTAATAAAATATATTAATAAAAATCCATACAAAAGGGTAAGAAAATCATTGAAAGTTGATGAAGAACAAAAAAACGCAACAAAGTTCAAACTTACAAACAGGGCCGACGGGGAGATTTTGGAGGCCCTATGCAGATTAGTAAAAATAGGCCTTAAAACATGAAAATTCTAAAAAGATGTGCAAAACAATTTTAATTTTTTTATTTTCTATTGCAACATAAGTTAAAATTCATTCAAAATAATACAAAAAAAAACACTTGTCTCTACTTAAAAAGTGTCATCCTCCTAGTATTGACTCCTAGTATTGACTGAAACAAAATTTTCAATTACTTCTTCATAAATAATTTTATCCAAAAAATTTATTTCAATTGTAATGTAACAACGCAAATTTTCAAACAAATTTTTCATTTCAAAAATAAAGTATTTTCATTCAAACAAGGCATAATTATTCCAAGTGTCATGTCAAAATACAAATCATAGAATTCCCAAGATCTCAAAACATCAATCAGTGTGTACGGATCACGCCGACGCTTTCCCACGGTCCTCGCTAGTACCTGAAACACATACATAACAACTGTAAGCATAAATGCTTAGTGAGTTCCCCAATATACAACTTACGCACATACGCCTTTCCAGGACCTGACCTTCCGGTCCATGTGTCTCAGGGGACTTCCGTCCCTACTGGGTAAACCTTCCGGTCCTACCCACGCCGACCTTCCGGTCCACAACACAACGCCTTCCGGCCCATAACATATTCGCCTTCCGGCCCATAACATAATGCCTTCCGGCCCATAACATAATCGTCTTCCGGCCCATAACATACATAGCACATATAACAAATAACTTAGCACATATATCACATATCACATCTGACCTTCCGGTCATACAGTCAAACCCTTCCGGGTACAGTATAGTGAGAAGACTCACCTCGTGAATATCGAAAGCTAGCAAATCCCGAAATCACTCGTGCTCGATCCGCCGAGCTACAATCTCCCTATAACATCATATATCTCTTATTAACACTTTTATCTTCTAAGTTTGACTATCCCTAAGAAGTCAGGCATAGGTCAACTCTGGTCAACGGTCAACGGTCAACTTGACCGGACTCGGCGAGTGCTATGGCGACTCGGCGAGTCTAGACGTCCTCACCAATTCTCTAATATTCCCTTTCTACTCGTCGAGTATCCCTCTTGACTCGACGAGTTCCTCCTGGAAGAATCGCGGGGCCACCCCGACTCAACTCGCCGAGTCTGAAGAACAACTCGACGAGTCCCAGTTAATCTTCAAGCTACTCGTCGAGTCTGTTCATCGGACTCGGCGAGTCCATGCCATGCAACCGCTCAAACTGCTTTCTAAGGTCAGAACTGCTCCGACCATTCATAGGTCTGGCCTTCCTAGACTGATCCATCACGTAAGGTCCTCATTTCGGTGCTCATAATACACCCCATGACTCATAATTTACATTTTGACCTAAGGCATAAGGATTCCAATCCAAAACCTCCATTAATTCCCGAAATGCTCAGGCATGGGACATTCTGGACCTCCAAAGGTCCCAATACAGGGTTCCAATCGTTTGGGGGACTAAGGTAACATTCAATCTAGCCACAAAAGGGTTCCATAAACCCTAAATCCATATACACATCAACATAGAAGAGTGCAACTCGAATTGTTACCTGAATAATGTGCTCTTTGTGTCCCCAATCTTCAGAACGTGGCTTCTCTTGTTGTTTCCTTAACCAAGCCTCCTCTTCTTTGCAAGACAATGCTTCCAAAATCAACAATGGTCTTCTACTTTGCTCCAGATGCTCACAACCGAATTAGGGTTTCTCTCTGCAGGCTAGGGTGAACAATGACGGCCATAAGGTCCCTCATATACGTCCCAAACCTGAACGGTTAGGGTTTTCGCTAAACAGCGCAGACTCGCCGAGTCCATATCCGGACTCGTCGAGTCCAGTCGCGAACCCGCGACCAGATCTGCGATCCTACTCGGCGAGTCTAGGCTCCAACTCGCCGAGTCCCCTCTTAAAACACCCCAAAAACATAATTATAACAATACCTGAAATTCCGGGCTGTTACAACTCTCCCCCACTAGGACTAGACTTCGCCCTCGAAGTCTCACTCTGAAAATAGCTCCGGATGCTGCTCCCGCATCTCACGCTCCGGCTCCTAAGTCATTTCCGATCCCTTCCGGTGTTGCCACTGAACCAACACCAGAGGTACCTCCTTGTTCCTCAGAACCTTGATCTTCCGATCCCTGATGGCCACTGGTCTCTCAGCATAATTCAGGCTTGCATCCACCTGAATATCCTCTAATGGAACCACTGTCGACTCATCGGCTATACACTTCCTCGGTTGCGACACATGAAAAGTGTCGTGGATCTGCCCCAACTCTGCTGGCAACTCCAAACGATAGGCTACCCGGCCTATCCTTGCAATCACACGAAATGGCCAAATATACCGGGGTCCCAACTTGCCTCTCTTCCTGAATCGAATCACTCCTTTCCAAGGAGAGACCTTCAGGAGAACGAAGTCGCCGACTTGAAACTCAAGCTCGGATCGGCGTCTGTCTGCATAACTCTTCTGTCGGCTCTGGGCGGTCAATAACCTCTGTCTAACCTGCTGAATCTGCTCTGTCGTCTGAAGCACGATCTCTGTACTGCCCATCACTCTCTGTCCCACCTCTCCCCAGCAAATGGGGGTCCGACACCTCCTACCATACAATAGCTCAAAAGGTGGCATACCAATGCTCGAATGATGGCTGTTGTTGTAGGAAAACTCTGCCAAGGGTAAATACGCATCCCAGCTACCCCCGAAATCTAACACACACGCTCGAAGCATGTCCTCCAGCGTCTGAATCGTTCGCTCGCTCTAACCGTCTGTCTAGGGATGGTATGCGGTACTAAAATGCAATTTAGTACCCAGCTCCTCATGGAATTTCTTCCAGAATCTGGAAGTGAAGCGCACATCACGGTCTGAAACAATCGAGATCGGCACCCCATGCCGAGATACCACTTCTCTCACATATATCTCCGCCAACTTCTCCGCTGAAGAACTCTCACTGATGGCAAGGAAATGTGCACTCTTCGTCAATCTATCCACAATCACCCAAATTGCATCGACTCCTCTGGCAGTCCTCGGCAATTTGGTGATGAAATCCATAGTGATTTGTTCCCACTTCCACTCGGGAATCTCCAATGGCTGTAACTTGCCATGCGGTCTCTGGTGCTCGGCCTTAACCCTACGGCAGGTCAAGCACCTCTCAACGAACCATGCGACGTCCCTCTTCATACAGGGCCACCAATACTCTTTCCTCAAATCCAAATACATCTTCGTAGCCCCGGGATGGATCGAGAATTTCGATCGATGAGCCTCTTCCATCAAAGTAATACGCGTACCACCCATGAACGGTACCCAAATCCGACCCTGAAACGTCATAAGCCCTCGTCCATCCTTAACGAACTCTGAAACCAAACCAACGACCCGCTCTCTCTTCTGCATCTCTGGTCGCACAGCCTCGGCCTGTGCCCCACGAATAGCATCCAATACTGGAGCTATCACAGTCAATCTCAAACACACACCTCGCGGTGGAGTGCTCTCCGCCCTGCGGCTCAATGCATCGGCTACCACATTAGCCTTGCCTGGGTGGTACAGGATCTCGCAATCATAATCCTTGACCACATCCAACCACCTCCTCTGATGCATATTTAGGTTGGGCTGATCCATCAAATACTTCAAGCTCTTATGGTCCGTGTATATCATACATCGAACCCCATACAAGTAGTGACGCCAAATCTTGAGAGCGAACACTACTGCCCCCAACTCTAAATCATGCGTGGGATATCTCGCCTCATGAGGCTTCAGCTGCCTCGACGCATAAGCTATCACATGACCCCTCTGCATCAACACTGCACCCAGCCCCGAAATCGATGCATCGCAATATACTACAAAATCCTCCATCCCTTATGGGAGAGCTAATACCGGCGCTTCGCACAACCTTTGGCGAAGTGTCTCAAAGGAGGTCTGCTGCTCGGGTCCCCATGAGAATGCAACACCCTTCCGGGTCAATCTGGTGAGCGGCACTGCGATCTTGGAGAAATCCTTAATAAATCTCCGATAATACCCTGCCAACCCAAGGAAGCTCCTGATCTCAGAGGGTGACTTCGGCACCTCCCAACTCATCACCGCCTCAACCTTGGCCGGATCGACCAATATCCCTTCCTGATTAACAACATGTCCTAGAAATTGGACTTCCCGCAACTAGAAGTCACATTTGGAGAATTTTGCATAAAGCTTCTCCGACCTCAATACCTCAAGGACCTCCCTCAAATGCTCCTCATGCTGCTCTCTAGATCTCGAATACACTAGAATGTCGTCGATAAATACAATCACCGACCGATCCAACATCGGTCTGCATACTCTGTTCATGAGATCCATGAACACAGCCGGGGCATTGGTGAGCCCGAAAGGCATCACCACAAACTCATAATGCCCATATCGCGTCCTAAACGCTGTCTTCTGGACGTCCTCATCCCGCACTCTCACCTGATGGTACCCTGACCTCAGATCGATCTTGGAAAACCAAGATGCTCCCTGCAACCGATCGAATAAATCATCGATCCTCGGTAACGGGTAACGGTTCTTGACCGTCAACTTGTTCAACTCCCGGTAATCAATGCACATCCGGTGTGAACCATCCTTCTTCTTGACGAACAGAATAGGCGCTCCCCACGGCGAGCTGCTCGGCCGAATGAATCCCTTCCCCAGCAACTCCTGAAGCTGCGAGGACAACTCTTGCATCTCTGGAGGTGCAAGACGATAAGGCACCTTAGCAATAGGCGCGGCCCCCGGAATCAGATCGATACCAAACTCTACTTGCCTCACAGGAGGTACTCCCGGTAGTTCCTCGGGGAAAACATCTGGAAACTCACGCACCACTGGGACCTCCTCAACTGATCTCGGTCTCTCGGAAACCTCCCACGTATCCATTACATACGCCACAAAACCCTTACAGCCCTGCTGTAGACACTGCCTCGCCCTAGCGGCCGAACAAAAAGCTGACCCCGAACGGGTACCCTCGCCGTACACCGAAAGAACTCCCCCACTAGGGTCTCGTATAGTCACCAGCTGACGCTCACAGTCGATGACAGCGCCGAATCGGCTCAACCAGTCCATGCCCACAATGACACAGACATCACCCATCGCAATAGGAATCAGGTCAATTGGAAACTCAACCCAGAAAATCTCTAGCACGCATCCCCGGAGAACCTCCGTGGCACAAATCACTCTCTCGTAAGCTATAGAAACTCTCAGAGGCTGACTCAACGACTCACGACTAACACTGATATGCTGACTAAAAGCTAAAGATACAAAGGACCTACTCGCACCCGAGTCAAATAACACTAGAGCAGGCACAGAGTTCACAAGGAAAGTACCTACGCATATAATAACATAAGCATAACATCTCGACATTAAAATAAATACATGAATTACAACATACCTGCCACAACATCGGGCGCAACGCGGACCTCCTCCGCAGTCAGCTGAAAGGCTCTCCCACGAGCCCTCGGGGCCTCGGCCTTCACCGGTCGAGTCGCAGTAGCTCTGGCAGTAGGTGCAGATCCCTGAAGAAGCTGAGGGCACTCGGCCTTCCGATGGCCTGTCTGGTTGCAATGAAAGCAAACCGTAAACCCCTTGGGGCAATCCCTAGCAATGTGCCCCTCCTTGCCACACTTGTAGCAAGCACCAGATCGACATGCCCCATCATGATTCTTGCCGCACTTTCCGCAAGTGCGGCCCTTCGAACCTCCCATCCTCGAATCGGCGGACTTAGTCCGCTTGGCTGCCGGCTGAGACTGAGCCGGCCGCCGGTCCACCCGCTGAGACTCGGCCTCCTCCCTGGCCTGGGTCTCCAAATCGATCTCGCGCTTCCTGGCATTCGCCTGAAGCTCAGCAAAGGTATGATAGGTGGAGTTTGACACAAACTCCCGGATATCCCTCCTCAAAACACCCAAGTACCGGCTCATCCGAGCCTGCTCTGTGGACACCAGCTCGGGGCAGAACATCGCCCTCTCATGAAACTTCCGCGTGATCACCGCAACCGAATCAGTACCTTGCTTGAGGGTCAAGAACTCCTGAACCAATCGTTCCCTCTCCACCGGGGGAACGTACTCGTCTCTGAACATAGAAGTAAACCCCTCCCATGTCACTGCTGAAATCTCTGCCAAAGTGAAGTTCGCCGTCACGAACTTCCACCAATCCTTCGCTCCCAGACGGAGCTGGTTCAAAGCGAACCATACCCTCAGGTGCTCCGGACATGAACAAGTGTAGAAGCACCCTTCAATATCAGCGATCCACCTCATCACAGCAATCGGATCCTGCGTCCCATCGAACTCAGGTGGCTTCGTGTTGCTGAACTCCCGGAACAGCAACGAGTCACCCCCCTGTGGCCTGGCAGCGGCCACAGCTGCGGTAGCTGCAGCGGCTGCAGCTTCAGTCAATGCGGCGTACCGCTCCTCAAAAGTCTCCATCAAGGTGGTCTTAATAGACCCAAACATCTCCGGGATCTCAGCCCGGATCACTGCAGCTACCTCCTCATGAATCATCTGACGAATCTCCTCGTCACTCACACCGCTCGAACTCGCTCCGTGGCGTGGTCTAACCATGATGTCTCTGAAATACAACATAAAACTATCAGAGACTCCATCGAGTATAATCGCACTCGATAACGCAACCCTACTCAGTCTCCGATATCCAGGGATTCTTACTTGGGTCTCCCACTGACCCGGTGTCTTCGGTAGTATGGGCCCAATACTACCGACCACACCGCATCAGCATTCATCCCAAGTCTTCCTCCCCAAACCCTAGATAGTGAGCACTCTACTTTTGTTATGCACTATCTACCCGCACACTAGCAAAACATCTCATATCGGCAAACTTCCCTAGACTAAGGCATCACAAATCAGGCCACTCTAGTCCTATCATGAATACCTAGTCTTCTAGCATGCATAACAATTCATATCATAACTTATCTCATAACATAACATTGTAAGGTATTTTGGGGATCTTTACCGTTCGGGCGCTGACTGATCGTACACACTGCTTCTTTCTTGTTTACCACAAAATCATTTATAAAACTTTATGCCTTTGTTTTAAAAGTTTTCCTCAAATCCTCGGTTTGAGTTCAGTTACGCCCGAAGGTGCACCCGAATCCCTCAAACCAAGGCTCTGATACCAATTGTAACAACGCAAATTTTCAAACAAAATTTTCATTTCAAAAATAAAGTATTTTCATTCAAACAAGGCATAATTATTCCAAGTGTCATGTCAAAATACAAATCATAGAATTCCCAAGATCTCAAAACATCAATCAGTGTGTACGGATCACGCCGGCACCTTCCCACGGTCCTCGCTAGTACCTGAAACACATACATAACAACTGTAAGCATAAATGCTTAGTGAGTTCCCCAATATACAACTTATGCACATACGCCTTTCCAGGCCCTGACCTTCCGGTCCATGTGTCTCAGGGGACTTTCGTCCCTGCTGGGTAAACCTTCCGGTCCTACCCACGCCGACCTTCCGGTCCACAACACAACGCCTTCCGGCCCATAACATAATGCCTTCCGGCCCATAACATAATCGCCTTCCGGCCCATAACATACATAGCACATATAACAAATAACTTAGCACATATATCACATATCACATCTGACCTTCCGGTCATACAGTCAAACCCTTCCGGGTACAATATAGTGAGAAGACTCACCTCGTGAATATCGAAAGCTAGCAAATCCCGAAATCACTCGTGCTCGATCCGCCGAGCTACAATCTCCCTATAACATCATATATCTCTTATTAACACTTTTATCTTCTAAGTTTGACTATCCCTAAGAAGTCAGGCATAGGTCAACTCTGGTCAACGGTCAACGGTCAACTTGACCGGACTCGGCGAGTGCTATGGCGACTCGGCGAGTCTAGACGTCCTCACCAATTCTCTAATATTCCCTTTCTACTCGTCGAGTATCCCTCTTGACTCGACGAGTTCCTCCTGGAAGAATCGCGGGGCCACCCCGACTCAACTCGCCGAGTCTGAAGAACAACTCGACGAGTCCCAGTTAATCTTCAAGCTACTCGCCGAGTCTGTTCATCGGACTCGGCGAGTCCATGCCATGCAACCGCTCAAACTGCTTTCTAAGGTCAGAACTGCTCCGACCATTCATAGGTCTGGCCTTCCTAGACTGATCCATCACGTAAGGTCCTTATTTCGGTGCTCATAATACACCCCATGACTCATAATTTACATTTTGACCTAAGGCATAAGAATTCCAATCCAAAACCTCCATTAATTCCCGAAATGCTCAGGCATGGGACATTCTGGACCTCCAAAGGTCCCAATACAGGGTTCCAATCGTTTGGGGGACTAAGGTAACATTCAATCTAGCCACAAAAGGGTTCCATAAACCCTAAATCCATATACACATCAACATAGAAGAGTGCAACTCGAATTGTTACCTGAATAATGTGCTCTCTGTGTCCCCAATCTTCAGAACGTGGCTTCTCTTGTTGTTCCCTTAACCAAGCCTCCTCTTCTTTGCAAGACAATGCTTCCAAAATCAACAATGGTCTTCTACTTTGCTCCAGATGCTCACAACCGAATTAGGGTTTCTCTCTGCAGGCTAGGGTGAACAATGACGGCCATAAGGTCCCTCATATACGTCCCAAACCTGAACGGTTAGGGTTTTCGCTAAACAGCGCAGACTCGCCGAGTCCATATCCGGACTCGTCGAGTCCAGTCGCGAACCCGCGACCAGATCTGCGATCCTACTCGGCGAGTCTAGGCTCCAACTCGCCGAGTCCCCTCTTAAAACACCCCAAGAACATAATTATAACAATACCTGAAATTCCGGGCTGTTACATGTAATCAAAACCAATCCATTAAACAGTTCTTGTGTCATTGTAGATGTAAGTAAGACTTTAATATCTTTAATTTGGAAAAACTTCTTTCTGCAGATGGAACAGTAACATAAATGGTTAATAAAATTCTATATGCAATAGATGTATTAGGAAAACAATCAACACATTTTAAAAATTTTAAAATATCTATTGCTATCATTTTTTCTTTAGGTAAAAGATGTAGAAGTAATTTTAATTCAACATATAAATCATTTCCATCAATATCTAATTATTCATCTTGTTTAAGTGAAATTCAAGAGTCTTACAACATGACTTTAAGCTAATATCATCTAATGAATGTAATTTTTCAGAATTGAATAAAAACCCAAAAATATTATCATATTGTTGATATTGTTAAAACATTGTAGTTAGAGAAGAAATTGCTTGATCAACAATATATATAAAATATTTTACCCTAAAAGACTCTTGTGAGGATTTTAAAACACTAGAAGACGTATCATTTGAAGTCTCATCAAAATGTTTTTTTACTTTAACTTCATGTTTTTGAGATTGTGAGAGAAATAGAGAATAAAAAAGGAGAGATATCACAGAATGGAGAACGAAAACCAGAATGAAGAGCCATAATAGAGAATCGTTGCGTTGTGAGAGAAATAGAGAATTGGGTTGGATTTTGAGACCGTTGCGTTGCAGGATACGAAACGGCTTCCTTGATTTTTGCTAATACCGAGAGAATAGATGAGAGATTGAAGATTGATTGCCTCTTTTTTTCATGCTCCTTGATTGTGTTGACACTTTTGGAATTCCCTATTATTCTCTTGTTTGGGCTAATTAGTATTAGAGGATTACAAAAATTTGGGGCCCCATAAAATTATGGGCCTTGTGCAGATGCACCAAGTGCTCCCCTTAATTTTCGGCCCTGCTTACAAACCAGGTTGTAACAAAAAATCGTACTACGACTTTTTACATATCTATCTAATAGAATTGTTCATATATTTATTCTCGACATACAACAGAACAAATTATCCGGAGTACGTTGGTAAATAAATGAGACTTTCATTCCCATGTGTCGTTTTCAATCATCTTTAAACATTCTATTCATCACCTTTTTGGTGTCATAGAGTTGTGGGATAATGCATTCAACATCAATGAAAATGGGGTGAATGATTTAATTGAGTGTCATTGTCTTAAATTTGGTACTCTAGGGTTAGTCTTGTCCGATCCATAAAGTGATATATCAAGATCATATTAAATGATAAATCTTTATTTAATCTTATGCATGTGGTGTGAGTATGAGAGTGTCACGCTTCCAAAATGACAATCTCAAATAAGTAGGACTGTGATTTGAATAATATGCTTGGCTTCAAGTGGATGGAAAATATCATTATGGGGATTAAATATGGAGGATTGATCACATGGGAAGGGACCTTGCTCTCATTAGCTAGCCGGGGTACATTCCTTTCCGAACTAAATGTTATCTCACCCACCGGCCACTCATTTGACTTGTTTAGATTAAGGCTTTGGCGTCTTTGGTGATCACAAGCGTTTACAATTTATAAATGGAGATATATCCAAAAGCTCACTTTGAACATCTTTTAGTTCTCGAAAACAAAAAGAAACCTTTAAATTACCAAATACTAAATTCATATAAAAAATATATATGTCATGTCCCCTATGTTTGAGATTTTTTTTTTGAACAGACACATTAGTATATGTATGTCTAGCACAAATACTAAATTCATATAAAAAATATATATGTCATGTCCCTTATGTTTGAGATTTTTTTTTTAACT
Organism: Lactuca serriola; assembly: GCF_051521515.1. NCBI lineage: Eukaryota > Viridiplantae > Streptophyta > Magnoliopsida > Asterales > Asteraceae > Lactuca > Lactuca serriola. Next base: position 390,903,664 of record NC_136411.1, on the reverse strand, counting down.
ACAAGTTAGTATATGTATGTCTAGCACAGAACCATGACCTCCTTATTACTATTATTTATTTATTTATTTATTTATTTATTTTTTTTTGTAAATTGATTGGTGTATCATCAGTTGTCTATTTAGGTGAATTGATTAATGTATTTATATTTTCTTCGGTGTTACTTTATCGATGAATAATTACACATCATATATGGGTGTTTATTTTTGTAGTAACATGTTTGAAAGCATAATCACCTATACTCAAATACATACTAATTTAGGCCTGTCAATATGTATATTGATTTTTTGCTCAAATTTCTTTTGCTTCGGTGAGCAGTAATTGCTGATATATTTTATTTGAGAAATTATTATATTATAATATGATATAGAATTATATGCTATATATAAAGAAACAAGTCTACAAATATTGGTATTCCTTTTTGGTCATATATATATATATATATATATATATATATATATATATATATATATATATATATATATATATATATATATATATATATATATTGAATTTTGTCAAACAAACATGTTATTAATTTATTACGTTGTGATACCGATTAACTTAAGTAAAACACTTTTTTCTAAAATTTTGTTTTGATACCGGATAAATTGATAACCATTTTTCAAAAAAAACTAACATAACTTGTTTTCAATGGGTTTTGAAATATAAAATAGAGAGTTTTTCATAAAACGGCAACGACAGCATTTATAAAACAACTAGCTTATTTTATACAATTTCAAAACAAAACCATCAAGAATCCTTTTACATATGTTAGAATGATATAAAAAACAACCATATGACATTTTAGAATGACAACCTTTAAAGCTTTTGAACCCACTTGGTATTGAGGTGTTAAAGTAGATGGCAAAAGACAAGAAGTTTAATTTTCTCTACAAGTACTCAACACCAAAATAATACACTTTGGAATGCTAGTTCATTCTTATATATGGAGTTTCTTAATCCTTAATGCTCAACACAAATAAGCACTAAAGGAGAAAAAAAGAGTAGCACCAAACCAAATGACTAGCTTCAAAAGAAATGCAAGACGAAAAGGTGGGAAATAGGTATGGTTTTGGGAGCTTCACAAGGCCAAAAAGAACTAAGTTTTCCATGCATAACACTTTCTTTGATATCTTCATGCAAGTAAGGTCAAACCCTTATTATATTCTAAATTAATACAAAGCAAAAGACGCAGGAAGAATAAGTGAAGGGAGGTTGACAAGCAACCTCCCATGCCATGAAAAAAGCTATGGCCACGTGCATGGGAAAGAGACAATTTTTTTTGCTAATTTCTTTAACTAGATTGAAGTAACTAACTAGTAAGTCTAAAGTTAACTAATGTGTCCAAAATATTTGTACATGGCTTATTAATCATACGATATGATGTGATATAATAACTAGTTTGCTTTTTTTTTTTTATTATAATTTTCATAAAACAAAAATTATTCTCTATTTAAATACAAGAGTTGGATTTATTTATTAACAATCAAATACTTATTAAACATTCAATAAGTGTCAACTTGATTAATGTGTGACCATATAGGATCATATGTTATTAACAACGTCATTAAATAATTATTCTTGATCATATAGATCCAACAATCTCCCACTTGCACAAGATTCATTACAAATTGACATATACAGTACATGGCGTCTAGCAACGGGCCATTGCCCCTAACAACACACAAAGGGGCAATGTATTAATATTCTTTTTTTTAACACAAAAGAGAATAATTTAACACAAAAGCGAATAATATTTAACACAAAAGAGAATAATTTAACATCCAATCACTGCCCCTAGTAATATTTAACACATGGGCTTGAGGAATAATTTAACATCCAATCACTACCCCTAGTAATATTTAACACATGGACTTCAGTCCGATGCAGCAGATATTGTGTTAAATATTACTAGGGGCAGTGATTGGATACAAAAGAGAATAATTTAACACAAAAGAGAATAATATTTAACACAAAAGAGATATCTCATATATCAAAAGAGATTACATATCATTGCTATATAGTTCAGAATATCCATATATTAGTAAAGTACAAATTAAAATCCAATCACTGGCTAATCAAAGACTGATTCCTTTTGCATGACCCTCAAACTTGTTTTAAGAAAGAGGCTTTATGAACAGATCCGCTAGATTATCATTTGTATGAACCTTCTTAATAAGTATAATTCCTAATTCTATTTCCTAATGAATGAAATTGAAATTCCGTTTAATGTGTCTAGTTGTGTTGGTAAATATCAGGTCTCTTATGATAGCGATAACAACAATGTTGTCACAAAACATCTCAATGACGTTTTTGATGCTTGGAACAACATTCAGTTCACCGATGAATTTCTTCATCCAATCAACTTCTTGAGCTCCCTCCGATGCTGCTATATACTCAGATTCTATTGTACAAAGTGCAACCACATCTTGCTTTGATCTTTTCCATGCAATGACTCCTCCATTAAGGGTGAACACGTATGCTCACTGTGATTGTGAGTTACCATGATTAATTTTGAAGCTAACATCAATGTAACATCTTACAACAAGCTCTTCATCAACTCCTCCAAAAAATATAAAGATATCTTTAGTCATTCTTAAGTACTTAAGGATGTTCTTTACAACCATCCAATATGTCTTAGAAAGAATGGTGCCATGCAGTATGGGTATAATTACTCATTTTGAGTTATCCATTGAAAAGCGTTTTATGACAATTTCAATGTATATACTCTGACTCAAACCAATGAGTCGTTGGTATCTATCTCTATAGATCCCAATACCGAGTATGTATGCAACATCCCCTAGACATTTCATTTTAAAGTACTTACTAAGGCAAGCCTTGGTTTCTTTCAATGTTGGGATATCTTTCTCAATCAATAATATTTTATCGACATATTGAACTAGAAAAACAATTTTGATCCCACTTGTTTCGATGTATACACATGGTTTAACGGGGCTTTCTAAGAAACCAAACTTTTTGATGTTCTCAACAAAACATTGATACCAGGTCCTTGATGCCCGTTTCAATCCATAAACGGACTTCTTTAGGTTGCACACCTTATTTAGGTTATCTGGTTTGATAAAACCTTCATGTAATATCTTTCTCAAGATATCCATTAAAGAAAGCAGTTTTGACATCCATTTGCCATATCTCATAATCGTAATATGTAACTGTGGCCATGATAATCCTAATAGATTTAATATTAAGTATCTTCATATTCAACACCTTGAATTTGAGTATACCCTTTAGCGATAAGTCGTGCCTTGAGTGTTTGTACATTTTTGTCCATGTTGATCTTCTACTTGAAGATACACTTGCTTCCAACAACCCTGGTGTTAGGAGGTAAGTCAACCAAGTCCCATACTTGATTATCATTCATGGACTGGATTTCATTTCTCGTGTATTTAAGCCATTTTTCAGATTCTAGATTTGTATTAGATGCCTTGAACTTGATAGTCTCACATTTATCCATCAAGAAGACTTCCTCTTCAAGAATCAAAAATCCTAATCTACCAGGTTCCTAACAAGGCCTACTTAAGCGTCGTACAGTTGGTGTGTTATCCTGCATATGAATGATAGTTTTAGATTCAACAATGAGTTGTTGATTATCATTCTTTACTAAAGGTTGTGTATTTTGAATTTCTTCGAGATCAATAAGGCTACCACTTGCTTTATTTTAAATAAAGTCAGGTTCAAGAAACATTGTGTTATGGTCTATGAACACTCGATTCTCTTCTTTCTAAAAGAAGTAGTAGCCCATGGTTTCTTTTAGGTATCCCACTTTTGGTAATGGGTTCAAATTTGTTAGAAGCCTCTCTTTTACCATATGCTTCACAACCCCATATCTTTAAGTAAGACACTTATGGAATCTTTCCATGCCATAACTCGTAGGGAGTCTTACTAAACTTTTTAGTTGGGACAAAGTTTATAATTTGGGTTGTGGTATTGAGGGCATATCCCTAGAATGAATGAGGAAGGGAAGTATGAATCATCATTGATCTTAGCATATTAAGTCGAGTATGATTTCTCCATTCTTAAATGCCATTATGTTGTGGTGTTCCTGGTGGAGTGAGTTGTGAAACTATACAACAACTCTTAAGATGTTCATCAAAGTCATAGCTTAGATATTCACCACCATGATCTGATCGTATGGCTTTAATCTTTTTCCCTAGATGATTTTGTAATTCATTTTGGAAATTTTAAAGATATCAAAGGCTTCATGTTTATGTTTCATAAGATACACATATCCAAATCTACTGAAGTTTTCAGTAAATGTAATGAAGTATTTTTCATCACTTCTAGTTATTGACCGAAAAGTTTAACATACATCAGTATGTATGAGTCCTAATAGATCCAAAGCTCTTTTATCAACACCGGTAAAAGGAGCTTTGGTCATCGTGTCACATAGACATGTCGGAAAGTGTGTCAAAGGTCATTAACTATTGATGATATTTCTAATAATAACATGGTCCTCTTGAGTTTCCCTCAAGACTCAAATTAAGTAAAATAAATAAAAGAGGAATTAGTTGCTTAATTATTATGGTTTAGCATTTAATTAGAAACTAATTAGGAAACAATTTGGGGATTAATTACCAGTTTAACTAATAGAATGGTTGAATATAAACTAATCAATAGTTGATTGATTAGCAATATTCCATAACCCTAGGAAGAAGGGTAGTGGACGAAAATTCCATTAGGATAAGATACATTTCGTTCTTAGGGTTATCTATCGCACATGGGCTTGAGGAAAAACCCTAAAAGGTATCCATGGATATAAATAGGGACTTAGGGATTCATTCTTCCTTGCTCATTCTTTGGCTTGAAGTTTAACCTCTTCTATCCCTCTCATTGTGGAGGAACTCTCCTTATAGTTCATCCCCTTCTAGTTATTTTGATTTTACTCTTTTGAGTTCATTGGTTGTGAGCCAAGAGAGGGATTCTGATTTGGGTCTTGATTATCCAAACAAGGTGGCACGTACGAGAGCTGAAGTGCAAAGATCTTTGGCTGCAAAAGATGTATGTGATTCTTCCATTGTATTTTCTTTTTCTATGGTAGATGTAATTAGTATGAAACCATAGATCCATAGGTTTCACATACACTTAGGCATATCGTAGTTTCTATTTTCCCGCTACCTGTTTTAGAGTGTATTTGATGCGAAGAAAACCTAACAGTGGTATCGGAGCCATTAGTTCATGATTACATTCAACCTAGATCCATAATTTTTGTAAATGCTTGTTTGAAATTGAATGGAAGAAGAAAGATTAAAAATTCATAATTGAAAAAACCTTTAAACGCATCTCACAACTTGAGCTTGCCAGATTAGGTTTTCCCTATTTTTTTCAAACTTGAAGATTTATTACATATGGATAAATACCAAATTTAAAATGTTTTAAATCTAGAAAATTGATAAATATTATATAAATATGATTATTTGAATTTAGATATTTATTTATTATTTAAATAATGAATTTAAATGTTTAATATAATTTATAATAGAGATTTATAAATTTGAATATTAACCTCTCATGATTTATTAATTATTACATACTTTCCTTATAATTAATTAGAATTAATATTTGACAACTAAATTTAAAGAGTTTTAAATTTAACCCTTATATATATATATATATATATATATATATATATATATATATATATATATATATATATATATATATATATATTAGAATTGTATCTACTATATGTATAAGAAAGTTACAACTTGCGTCTTCGCATGTTTTAAATATTATTATTGTTAGTCTTACCATGACTAGGCTCACCAATTTAAATATTCATTTATGTTTAATTTAGGAATAATATGTGAATTTAACAAAGTTTACATATGAATATAACTTATTTATTAGTAAATTAATAAACAAATATCATGAATACATCATATTTGTAGTCATTTATGATGTATTTATTTATGATAGTTTTCAATTTTATATCTGTTTATTCATAAATGAATACCAATATGATATATTTATTTAACTTTAATATTTAAATAATAATGTCTTCAATCATAAATGAATTCAAATATTATGTATTTATTTATAATTAATTTTGAAATAATATGTGAATTTAACAAAGCTCAGATATGAATATAACTTATTTATTAGTAAATTAAAAAACAAATATGATATATTCATTTATAATTAACATGTATTTCACATATGAATTTTTCATATGAATATAGATGTCTTAAGTAGTAGCTTCTAATAAATCCGTAATGACACAAGAATACTATTGAACCTATATGCCCAAAAATCATTATGGAGTGATATTGCTAATAATATATGATCCTATAGGGTTACACCTTTATAAAGTTGGCACATTTTGTATAATTATTATAAATATTATTATTAATAAATAATATCAATTCTTGTATTTAAATTAGGGAATAATTATTGTTTTGTAAAAATAATAATTATAAAAGAATATGACGAATTATTATATCATATGATATGATTTAATAAGTTATTTACAAAGTTTTGGACATTTTGGTTAACCATGATTAAGTTAAAGACTTACTCTACCATGGTTAATAAAGTTAGAGACAATTTTTGTCTTTTCCAAGACCCATGGCCGAAACCATAAACAAGCATGTGAGGTTACTTGTCAACCTCCCCACTTTGTTCCCCATGCCTTTAAAGTAATGTCGTTACTTTATATTAATTAATGGGGTTGCTTTTGCTTTTCATGGACTATATAAGAAAGTGCATGGAGCTTGTTTTTGGTGTGTGAAACACTCTCTTCTTCTTCTTCTTCTTCCTTTTTTCTCACCAAAACTGTAAGTAGCAAAGTGCTACTCCTCTTGCTTTCCTTTTGAAGATCATTTAAATCTTTGGTGGTTCAAAGTGCTTCTCCTTTAGTGTTTATTTGAGTTAAGCACTTAAAGGCTTAAGAAGTATTTTATACAAGAAGGAACTAGCATTCCAAGCGCCTTAATCTTGATGGTGGATACTTGTAGCGAATATCATGTTATTTGATCTTTATATGTTCATCAACACCCCAAAACCAAGTGAGCTCAAAGGCTTCAAAGGTTATCTCTAAAACATCCTATGGTTGTTTTAATATCATTCTAACCTCTACAAATGAATCCTATATGGTTTGGTTTTGTTATGAACTAAAAATAAAATTGTTATTTTTAAAGACTTCCGTTCCCGATTTTTATGAAAAACAAATGTATATTTTGAATCAAAACCCATCAGTGGTATCATATCCATCTTTTATATCATAGAATGATGCAACACCCCCGTATATTTAATAAATAAATAAATTAATTAATGAATGTATAATAGCCCTAAAATCCATAATTATATAGCAAGGTGTTGATTTTGAGGAGTTATCTAGCATAATTAAGAAGTTGGAGGTTAAAAGTGTAACGCCCCGTTTCTGGTATGTTATTTAATATTATTATTTTTTCAGGTTTCAAGACAAACTCGACGAGTCAGTAGCCCGAATCGTCGGGTAGAGACGGGATTTCAAGCACGTTTAAGTTGGCTATTCGGCGAGTCCATATCCTAGATTAGGCGAGTCCATCAGTTTGAAGGAAACCCTAAATCCCCGGGTTTGTATCCTATTTAAACGACCTTTTGGGCATTCAGTAGCCTCCCTCACCCACAGAAGAGCCTCACACGAAAACCCTAGCCACCCTTATCATTTTGGTGTGTTTTTCTCACTTGGTGAAGTTGTGGTCCATTTGTGGAATAGAGGAAGAGGAGAGAAGAGGAGGAATCAAGGGAGAAGCAGTTAGATCCAAGTTTGTGGTGGTATCACAGTCTTCTTTGAGGTATCAAGCTCAAACCTTTGTCATTCCTCGATTAGATCTCTCATTTGGCTTGTTTTTATCATTTTGGCTGGGTAGAAGCATTGAAAGCATGTGTTGTCTAATAGCCTTCAGATCTATCTATGTTTGAGCTTCAGAAGCTCAGATCTTCTGCCTTTATGGAACCCTTTTCGCATGAACACCCTAGATCTATCTTTTAGTGCATTTTTAGCCTTTAAACCCGTATTGATGCATATCTACATGTAAAGTTGGAAACTTTACGTGCTAAGCAAGCTTTAGGAACCCAGATCTGTAAGTTGCATGCACCGGTTTTGAGCAGAATCATCGGAGTAGTGTTGCATGCAACCGACTCGGCGAGTTGTTCTTTAGACTCGGCAAGTCGAGTCGCGAGTCCCCGATTTCTTTCCCTTTTATGTGTCATGCCGAGTGGAACCAGTGATCTTTAGGTGGACTCAATGAGTCGGAGGTCGGACTCATTCATGAAGGGACTCGGCGAGTCAATGCCCTGACTCGGGGAGTCCAAGGCAATCTTCATGCCTCAAGAACAGACTCGACGAGTTGTTTATACAACTCGGCGAGTCACGGTCAAAGTGTTCATGTGTTGGAGGAGGACTCGACGAGTTGTTCATACAACTCGGCGAGTCGAATGCAATTTGACTGAGTGTTAGTATCGAAGAGGAACTCGTCGAGACTATGCCAAACTCGACGAGTAGTAGCGAGCAGAAGCAAGAAAGTGAGAGTAAGGACTCGACGAGTTGGTGACCCAACTCGACGAGTTAGGTCAACTGAATATTGACTTTGAAGAATAGGTTGACTTTGACCAGGGGTAAAATAGTCATTTTACCCTCAGTATGATTATCGGTATTTGATTGAGGGTACTTATGGAAATTGTAGCCGGGGTGAAACTGGAGCCGCAACAGATAGATTCCAGAGCAGTTCTTTAAGCATCTAGACTAAGAGGTGAGTTTCCTTACAGTAGGAACGGGTCTACGGCCATAATGCCGGCCCGATTAGCTAGCAGTAGTTTCCGGACTTCGGTCCGATGTAGTAGATAGTGTGTTTGATGCCTTCGTGGCTCAGGCAGAATTTATGTGTTATGTGTTCCGGGCTACGGCCTGATGCAGTATGCAGTATATGTGTTTATGATGATATGTGTTATGCTAGTTGATATGTGTTTATGCTATGCTATGATTAGTTAGTTCCGGACTTCGGTCCGATGTAGTCAGTTCCGGACTTCGGTCCGATGCAACTAGTTCCGGACACCGGTTTGATGCAGGGGACAAGGTCCCAGTGAGTTTCGGAATTCGGTCCGATGTAGTTTCCGGACCTCGGTCCGATGCAGTGGGCAAGGCCCAGTACGTGTTTATATGTTATTGTATGGTATGTGGTAGTTTAGGGGAGCTCACTAAGCTTCGTGCTTACAGTTTCATTTTTGGTTTCAGGTACTTCCACAAGTAAATGAAAGAGCTCGGGATGATGACATCGCACACACCACAACTTCAGTCTTTATCCTGGGAGTTTGTTTTGATTCATAATTTGATTTGATACAGTTGTTTCACGATATTTTATTATGAGTTGAGATATTTGACGTATGGTTTTTATGATATGACGATCAGTATATGGTTTTTATTATTATTAAAACAAAAATTTTTGGGTCGTATTTTTGGATGTTACAAGTTGTTATCAGAGCCTTGGTTTGAGGGATTCAAATACACTCTTTGGTGTGTCTGAACTCAAACTAAGGAAATGGTAAAAGGTTTTAAAAGAAAAACATTTTTTTTTGAAAAGAACTTAGAAAGAAAAGAGTTTTGATAAAGAGAAAAGGGTGTGGTGCATGCGATCAACCGAGCTCAAGTAAGTACTCCCAAATTACCCATACAAGTTTAAGATTATCATTTTCAGTTTCAGTTTCAGTTTCAGTGTCAGTAGAACAACATCCTAGTATAGGACTAAGGATCTAGGAGGATGCCTTATGTGCCTGCTTTATGTGTTTCAGCCTGCTGATAATTGCATGCTAGAAATTGAGTAGACAGCAGTAGGATAGCTTGTTTAGGTTATGCCTGATAGCATGAGCTTAGCATCGTATGCTAGTACAGTTTCTCATTATGAGGATAGAATTGTTTGAGTAGTTTTCCGTGTCCGAATGTTGTTTGCTTCGTGCTCTGTAGGAATTCTGAGTGATGGGAGTTAGCCATTAGGTGAATATGCCACATCACATGTGAACAGGGTTGAATAATCTCAGAGTGCTGGATTTGTCCTTGCTGCACAGCTCTTGTCTGAGTCTAACTGTTGTGGGGACGAGTCTTTTAATCGAAGGATTATCTGAGCCTCGTCACATGTGATGGTATTCAGGTAATGGTTAATTGGCATTACAAGGAGGCCTTCAGCAGCTGAGGACTGGTTGGGTTGAGTCCGAGATTTCCCTAGGGCAAGCCTAGGATGAGAGAAGTAGAGATCATCAGCGGTAGTAGGGGCTAGGTGGAGTCGAGGAAGTTCTCGAGGAAAGTACAGATAGATGTGGAAGGTAGTAGGGGCCCATACTATTGGAAGCAGAGGATCCGTACTTGAATCGAGGAAGGCTGAGATGAGACCAAAAAGATGGTAGTAGTAATGGTACCTCGAGTCATATCAGTGTTTTGACGTTTATTGTGATATGTTTTCAGAATGGTGGTTTTACGTCCTAGACCAACAGGTGGCAGTTCATGTGCCGGAGAGGGATCGAGATCAGGCTCGGGAGCGGAGCAGTTAGATGAGCAGACTAGAGAGTTCTTCACTTCAGAGGTTACTTGTATCATTCTTGAGCAGACTCCAGTGATCTTTGGTTTGATCAAGGAGGGTATATTTGAGTTGATGGAGGAGAAGCTAGGCACATTTCGTGCTGAGGTGGCGGCCATGATGGGGTCGCTCACGCTTACTTTCAGGGAGTTCCGGGCATGTGGAGCTCCAGATTACCACGGGACGCGGGACCCCATAGCGAGTACTAGATGGTTGGCGGATGTGGCCAATGCTTTCCACACGAGCAGGTGTACCGAGGGGGACAAGGTCAGGTTGGCGTCCTGTCTTCTGAAGGACATGGCACGGGATTGGTGGGAGGAGGTTGGTCACGCCATCGGGAGTGACGCAACTTTGGATGCCATGACCTGGGCGGACTTTACCACCAGGTTCAGAGCCGAGTTCGCACCCGTCATTGAGGTGCATCAGTTAGCACGAGAGTTCCAAGATTTGACCCAGACTACCGAGACAGTGGCGAAGATTACCGCCAAGTTCAGGGAGAGGGTGCTTCTCGTTCCTCAGTACGCAGCTGATGAGGAAATGAAGAAGGCCCACTATCATGAGATGTTGTGGAGTGATATCCTCCAGTTTGTGAGCCCGTCTACTTGTAAAACGCTAGATGACATGATTGCCAGGGCTCGAGAGATAGAGATTGACCTAGAGATGGAGAGGAAGAGGAAGCCGGAGGCGGCTTCGGGTACAGGGGGTTCGGGCAAAAAGCCAAGGTTTCAGATCACAGATCCAGGAGTCAGCAGAGCCACAGTTGATGTGGAAAGTGTGGGAGATTGCACGACGGAGTGTGTAAGGCAGGGAATTCCAGCTGCTACAAGTGTGGCCGGACTGGGCATATGAGCAAGGACTGTACAGCCACTACCACCACGATTGCGGCGTCAGACCTGATTTATTTTTAGTGCAATCAGAGGGGACATAAAAAGTCCCAGTGTCCAAGTTTAGCAGCTGTAGGGAAGGTGTCAGCACCTGCCCCTGCTACTTTGAGGATTACAGATGGCCGTCAGGGCCGAGCTGAGATGCTGGTAGCGAAGAGTAGGGCTTTCCAGCTGACAGCAGAGGAGGCGTGAGCGATTCCTGACGTGGTGACGGGTATGTATTTCCCCCTTATCCCTGCATTTATTATTGATTGTTTCTGATGGTTATATGTTTTGTATAGGTTCGTTCTCAGTGAATGGCATTTTAGCTACAATATTGGTTGATTCGGGGGCTACCCGATCATTCGTCTCTCTTGCGCTTAGCAAGAGGTTTAGCAGAGCTCCGGGGGAGCTATATTGTCCACTTGAGGTTGAGATAGCAGCTGATAGGACTGTTAGGGTTGCAAGGGTACACAAAGGATGTTCTCTACAATTATTCGATGAGCAGTTTCCGCTGGACTTAGTCCCTATTCCCCTGCGAGGGAATAAGGTTATAGTAGGCATGGATTGGCTGAGCCCCAATGGGGCGGTGATAGATTGTGAGCTGCAGTTAGTGAGGGTTTGCACTCCCAGTGGAGGAGAGTTAGTGATTCAGGGCGAGAGGCCACATCGCGGACCAGTTCTGTGTTCAGCGGCAAGAGCGAGGCGCTATTTTCAGCATGGTTGCGTCGGTTATGTTGCCTATGTTTTAGATGCCCGGGAGAAGGGCAAGACGACAGTTGATGATGTTCCGGTAGTGCGAGACTACCCGGATGTATTTCCAAAGGATTTTCCTGGAATACCTCCCGAGAGGTAGGTCGAGTTCGGGATTGACCTAATCCCTGGTGCAGCTCCGATAGCCAAGGCACCGTATCGGTTGGCACCTCCAGAGATGCAGGAGTTATCTACGCAGCTGCAAGTGCTGCTAGACAAGGGTTTTATCAGGCCGAGCAGTTCGCTCTGGGGTGCACCGATTTTGTTTGTAAAGAAAAAGGACGGGTCGTATCGTATGTGTATAGATTACCGGGAGCTGAATAAGGTAACAGTGAAGAACCGTTACCCACTTCCGAGGATAGATGATTTGTTTGATCAGCTTCACGGAGCGTCTTGGTTTTCCAAGATCGATTTACACTCCGGGTATCATCAGATGCGAGTCAGAGGCGAGGATGTGCAGAAGACTGCTTTCAGGACCAGGTATGGTCATTATGAGTTCGTGGTGATGCCATTTGGGCTCACCAACTCCCCAGCCGCGTTCATGGATCTCATGAAACGCGTGTGCAGGCCGATGCTGGATCGGTCTGTGATAGTATTTATCGATGACATCTTGGTTTATTCCAAGACTCAGGAGCAACATGAGCAGCACTTGAGGGAGGTGCTGGAGATCTTGAGGGGGAGAAACTTTTTGCAAAGTTCTCCAAGTGCAAGTTCTTGTTGTGCGAGGTGCAGTTCCTCGGACAACTCGTCAATCAGAAGGGTATTTTGGTGGATCTGGCCAAGATAGAGGCCGGGTTGCAGTGGGAGGTCCCGAAGTCTCCATCTGAGATTCGGAGCTTCCTAGGTTTGGCAGGGTCTTACAGGAGATTAATCCAGGACTTCTCCAAGATAGCAGTACCGCTGACCCGACTAACCAAGAAGTCGGTGGCGTTTCGTTGGGGGCCTGAGCAGCAGGCGGCATTTAAGACCCTCAGACAGAGACTGTGCGAAGCACTGATTCTTACCCTGCCGGAGGAAATAGAAGATTTTGTAGTCTACTGTGATGCCTCGATCACAGGTGTGGGAGCAGTGCTGATGTTGTGAGGTCGTGTGATGGCTTACGCCACGAGACAGTTGAAGCCTCACGAGGCTAACTATCCTACGCATGACTTAGAGTTGGGGGCAGTGGTGTTTGCCCTCAATATTTGGAGACATTACCTCTATGGGGCATGTTGTACCATTTACACAAATCACAAGAGCTTGAGGTACCTCATGGATCAGCTGAATCTGAACATGAGGCAGAGGCGATGGTTAGATGTGTTGAAGGATTACGACTGTGAGATCCTTTATCACCCAGGGAAGGCCAACGTAGTGGTCGACGCCCTGAGCTGCAAGGCAGCAGCGGCCCCGATCCGAGATATTTGTTTGAGGATGACAGTGATTACTCCATTGTTGGAGCAAATCAAAGAGGCGCAAGCCGAGGGCCTCAAGGAGGAGAGGCAGAAGTGTGAGAGGGTTATGGGCCAAGTAGCTTCTTTTGACTACGACAGCCGAGGATTGTTGACCCTTCATGGGAGAGTATGGGTACCGTACTAGGGCAGAGTACGACAGGTGTTGATGGACGAGGCCCATAAGTCTCGATTTTCCATCCATCCAGGGGAAACGAAGATGTATAGGGATCTTCGACCCGACTATTGGTGGCCCTGCATGAAGCAGGATGTCGCCTGGTATGTGGAAAGATGCATGACCTGCAGGAAGGTTAAGGCGGAGCACTAGAGGCCTCACGGCAAGATGCAGCCGTTGGACATTCTAGTGTGGAAATGGGAGGATATCACTATGAATTTTATCACTAAGCTTCCCAGAACTACACGTGGAGTGGATTTGATTTGGGTTATAGTAGATCGGTTGACGAAGAATGCTCATTTTATACCGATCCAGGAGAGCATATCGGCTGAGAAGTTAGCCGATATATATGTGCGAGAGGTTGTGGCACGGCATGGAGTGCCGGTATCAGTGGTGTCAGACAGAGATGTCCGTTTTACTTCCAGATTCTAGAAGCGGTTTCAAGACGAGATGGGTACTCGTCTCGATTTCAGCACCGCTTTCCACCCTCAGACAGATGGGCAGAGCGAGAGGACGATTCAGACTCTTGAGGACATGCTCCGGGCATGCGTCCTAGATTTCGGTGGCAGTTGGGATACATATCTTCCATTAGCGGAATTTTCATATAACAACAGTTATCATGCGAGTATTGACCGCCCTCCTTTCGAGATGCTTTATAGGAGGAAGTGCATGACCCCGATTTGTTGGGGCGAGGTTGGTCAGCGCGTCATTGCGAGCACCGAGGTGGTGCTCAAGATGACAGAGTTGATCCAACAGGTTCGTAGTAGACTGCAGACTGTGCAGAGTCGGTAGAAGAGTTACGCCGACAGGAGGCGTTCAGACTTGGAGTTTCAGGTGGGCGACATGGTCCTCCTAAAGGTATCACCCTAGAAAGGTGTCATCAGGTTTCGGAAGAGGGGAAAGTTGGGCCCCAGGTTCATCGGTCCTTTTAGGGTTTTGGCCCGGGTGGGTCGGGTCGCTTACTGGTTGGATCTTCCGGCAGAGCTTAGCCAGATCCACAACACTTTACATGTTTCCCAGTTGCGGAAGTGCATAGTGGATGAGTCAGCAGTCGTACCCATAGAGGACATTCAGGTTGATGGCAGCCAGAATTATATTGAGAGACCAGTTGCGATCTTGGATCGAAAGACGAAGACTTTGAGGAACAAGGTGGTTCGGTTGGTAAAGGTGCAGTGGCAGCACCGGAAGGGATCTGAATGGACGTGGGAGGCAGAGGAAGAGATGAGAGAGCACTACTCATAGTTGTTCCCAGGCACCGTAGCAACAGACTTCGAGGACGAAGTCTGAGATAAGTGGGGGAGAGTTGTAACGCCCCATTTCTGTTATGTTGTTTAATATTATTATTTATTCAGGTTTCAAGAGGAACTCGACGAGTCAGTAGCCCGAATCGTCGAGTAGAGACGGGATTTCGAGCACGTTTAAGTTGGCGTCTCGGCGAGTCCATATCCTGGACTCGGCGAGTCCATCAGTCTGAAGGAAACCCTAAATCCCCAGGTTTGTATCCTATTTAAACGACTTTTTGGGCATTCAGTAGCCTCCCTCACCCACAAAAGAGCCTCACACGAAAACTCTAGCCATCCTTATCATTTTGGTGTGTTTTTCTCACTTGGTGAAGTTGTGGTCCATTTGTGGAATAGAGGAAGAGGAGAGAAGAGGAGGAATCAAGGGAGAAGCAGTTAAATCCGAGTTTGTGGTGGTATCACAGTCTTCTTTGAGGTATCAAGCTCAAACCTTTGTCATTCCTCGATTAGATCTCTCTTATTTTTATCATTTTTGGCTTGGTAGTAGCATTGAAAGCATGTGTTGTCTAGTCGCCTTCAAATCTATCTATGTTTGAGCTTCAGAAGCTCAGATCTTCTGCCTTTATGGAACCCTTTTCGCATGAACACCCTAGATCTATCTTTTAGTGCATTTTTAGCCTTTAAACCCGTATTGATGCATATCTACATGTAAAGTTGGAAACTTTACGTGCTAAGCAAGCTTTAGGAACCCAGATCTGTAAGTTGCATGCACCGGTTTTGAGCAGAATCATCGGAGTAGTGTTGCATGCAACCGACTCGGCGAGTTGTTCTTTAGACTCGGCAAGTCGAGTCGCGAGTCCCCGATTTCTTTCCCTTTTATGTGTCATGCCGAGTGGAACCAGTGATCTTTAGGTGGACTCAGTGAGTCGGAGGTCGGACTCATTCATGAAGGGACTCGGCGAGTCAATGCCCTGACTCGGGGAGTCCAAGGCAATCTTCATGCCTCAAGAACAGACTCGACGAGTTGTTTATACAACTCGGCGAGTCACAGTCAGAGTGTTCATGTGTTGGAGGAGGACTCGACGAGTTGTTCATACAACTCGCCGTGTCGGATGCAAATTAACTGAGTGCTAGTATCGAAGAGGAACTCGTCGAGTCCATGACAAACTCGACGAGTAGTAGCGAGCAGAAGCAAGAAAGTGAGAGTAAGGACTCGACGAGTTGGTGACCCAACTCGACGAGTCATGTCAACTGAATATTGACTTTGACCAATAGGTTGACTTTGACCAGGGGTAAAATAGTCATTTTAACCTCAGTATGATTATCAGTATTTGATTGAGGGTACTTATGGAAATTGTGGTCGGGGTGAAACCGGAGCCGCAGCAGACAGATTCCGGAGCAGTTCTTTCAGCAGCTAGACTACGAGGTGAGTTTCCTTACAGTAGGAACGGGTCTACGACCACATTGCCGACCTGATTAGCTAGCAGTAGTTTCTGGACTTCGGTCTGATGCAGCAGATAGTGTGTTTGATGCCTTCGCGGCTCAGGCATAATTTATGTGTTATGTGTTTCGGGCTATGGCCTGATGTAGTATGCAGTATATGTGTTTATGATGATATGTGTTATGCTAGTTGATATGTGTTTATGCTATGCTATGATCAGTTAGTTTCGGAATTTGGTCCGATGTGGTCAGTTCCGGACTTCGGTCCGATGCAGCTAGTTCGGGACACCGGTTTGATGCAGGGGATAAGGTCCCAGTCAGTTCCGGAATTCGGTCCGATGTAGTTTCCGGACCTCGGTCCGATGCAGTGGGCAAGGCCCAATACGTGTCTATATGTTATTGTATGGTATGTGGTAGTTTTGGGGAGCTCACTAAGCTTCGCGCTTATAGTTTCAGTTTTGGTTTCAGGTACTTCCGCAAGTAAAGGGAAGAGCTCGGGATGATGGCATCGCACACACCACAACTTCAGTCTTTATCCTGGGAGTTTGTTTTGATTCATAGTTTGATTTGATACAGTTGTTTCACGACATTTTATTATGAGTTGAGATATTTGACGTATGGTTTTTATGATATGACGATCAGTACATGGTTTTTGTTATTATTAAAACAAAAAAATTTTGGTCGTATTTTTGGATGTTACAAAAAGTGTAAGTTCCGGATTGGTTTTGTATGTATTTATGAAGGCATGGACTAAATGATAACTTCTAGGACTTTGTTGGAAGAGATTTTGGGGCTAAGGGGCTGTTTGGTAAATTAGGGATCGAACCTGAGATTAATTATGGAAGCAGGCGTGAAATTGGTAAATATCGGACCTAAATTGTAATGGATTCTAATGCTTAGGGTTTAATTGGTAAATATCAGATTAAGGTTGAAATAAAATGATTTAGGGAGGGACCATTTCTGCAATTATGGCATTAAGTTTCCTAGGGAACGGGTATAAAGCCCATACAAACCCTAACCCTAACAAAACCCTCTAGCCATCACCCCCCTTATGCCTCCCACCAGCTGCCGCCTTCCCTTCTATTTTCCGGAATTGCCACTACTGTGTCGAGTTCGCTAGCCGCCGAGCCAAGTGCCATCGTCACCCTTTTTCTGTTGTGACTGGAGATGAAGACCGGTAGAGGACTTTATGCAGTCGGACGTGGAGAGTGTCGAGTCACAGCCACCATGCTGCTGTGCTTGCTGCTGCTGGAATACGCGCCCACCACCAAACGTTGTGACTTTCCTTGCCGGAGAAACGAGCCGTGGAGGATCCGCTGCCCTCGGTTGAAGTCCGCTGCCACCATTTCTTCTTCTTTTTCACTTCTTTCCGCTAGCCTCGCCTGCCGTCCGCACCGCCGTTAACTGCTGCCGCTGCTGTGTTCATCGACGACAATCACCGTTTGTCGCCATTTTTCTTTCTACTGCCGTGTCTTGACACCACCAGCCACTGTGGAGGTAGCTGTGAGTTGTGTGGGTGTGTGATTTTGCTTTTAGTGTGCGTTTTGTGTGTTTTGTATAGCCGGAAAAGCAAGAAAAGGTCACCGCCACCACCGTAAGGTGGTGGCTACCACCATATGCCACCACCGACCACCACAAGCTTGTTGTGTGTGTTTATTCCCTTAAGTGTGTGTTTATTTTGGTATTAAATATTTGTACAATGTAATTAGAAAGTGGAATAATAAAAAGAAAGCTCAAAACCACCACCGTAAGGTGGTGGCTACCGCCTCTTGCCGCCACCAGCCGCTGGGTTGGGTGGCGGTGTGCTCGTTGTGTTTTGATTCGGCGGGATGCTTGGACAAATGGACTAAACCCCAAATGGGCCCATTGAATCTCTAATTGATCAAAAGACCTAGCTAATGGGCCTATTGGGCTAAGATGGGGTTGGAAACCCTAATTAGGGTTTGGAAAACCCTAACATTGGATTTATGGGCCATCCAAAATCAAGCATATGGACTAGAATAATTTAATGGGCTTTAGGGTAAGGTCCATGTAATAGGTTTGGGCCCAATTTGGAAAATTAGGCCATAGATGGGCCATAATTGGGCCTGATTAATTATGAGATATTGGGCCATTAGAAATGCTAAATGTTTGGACTAGACTAAATGAATGGGCCTTAGAATAAGACCATGTAAAGGTTTGGGCACAATTTGGAAAATTGGGCCATTTGTTGGGCTTTGGCCCATTACTTGACTTTTGGGTCTTTGGAGTTTGGGTTGGACCTTGGGCTTGGAACCCAATTATTAATTGGGTATTGTTTGATGTTGACAGTTCGAGAATCTGTCAACCAGTAGCTGGAGTTTTATCTACAGGACTTTAGCCATGCCAGGTGAGTTCTCCTTACTGTATCAATAGGGTCTAAGGCACCAATGTCGGCCCTTTATGGATTTGTATCCAATTATGGCATGATATATTTATTAAGTATATCCTGGTAGTTAGGATGGTGATATGTTTATGCTTAGTGACCTGGTTAGGTCAGTGTCCTGGTTATAGGATGATGCTATGTTAGTGACCGGTTAGGTCTGTATCCCGGTTATTGGGATGTTGCTATGATTAGTGATTTGTTAGATCGGTTTGACTGTTATATGATACGAGCTAGCGTATGATATTTATGTGCACATGTTTGCTTGGTTGGGGGTTGGGTTGAGGCGGTCCTTGTCACAACTAGCACTTTTGGCTAGGAAATTTCGTCCCCAGGTAAGTAAGGACTATTGTAAGATTATGCTAACACTCCTAAGTGTTCAATATGAGTTCCTAAGGTTCCATATAGTGTTAGAAGGCAAATCTCTCTAAGTATGTGAAATCTCTCCCTAATCTCTCCAAGTATGTGAAATCTCTCCCAAATCTCTCCAAGTATAGTGAATCTCTCCTAAATCTCTCCAAGTATAGTGAATCTCTCCCAAATCTCTCCAAGTATGTGAAATCTCTCCCAAATCTCTCCAAGTATGTGAAATCTCTCCCAAATCTCTCCAAGTATGTGAAATCTCTCCTAAATCTCTCCAAGTATGTGAAATCTCTCCCAAATCTCTCCTCCTATCTCAAATTTCTCTCAAATCTCCCTAAGTACCTTCCTTAGTCGAAAACAACTCAAAACCGGAAGAGGAAACCCCAAAGGGACTCCTCTTGGTCCTGAACCTCTTGGTCCGGACTCCTCTTGGTCCGGAACCCTCTTAGTCCGGACACCCTTCTAAGGAATCAGGAGGAATCACCTCAGAACCCATGTGCTTCGGACCCTCTTGCATGACTCCGGAAGGACCTCGCCTGAAGACCTACTTTAGAAGCTGCAGCCGGCCTCGCATCCTCGGTTCGGACCAACCCAAAAGCACGCCTGACTCCAGAAGTGGGCATTGACTTCGGAACTCGTACAACACCTCCGGAACACACATGCTAGCCACTTCGGAACCTCGCAACCTTCATCCTTCCCTCCGGAATTTAAGATATAGCTCCGGAATTTAAAGAAGAGCTTCGAAAATTACCCTAGAGCTCCGGATTTCACCTTTTAGCCCCGGATTTTGGTCATTTTCAGACTTTTTCACCATTTTAAGGTATTTTGAGGTCGGAAATCCCACCAAACTCGTGTTTTTCTTAACTGAGACCCCTAAAACCATTATTTTATGCTAAAATTAATTATTTTAAGCATACTCTTCATAAAAATAAATGATTGGGATTTAGGAAAACCTTATCCTAAATCAAGAAAAGGACAAAAGGATTGACTTTGTGATTTGATGAAATTCCTCATTTCCCATGCAAATCACAGTACTCCATGCTTTATCCACCAAATATCCATGCATGGACCACCAGATTCCCATGCATCAAAG